>NC_060059.1:1280150-1896473 GCF_020283565.1 Trifolium pratense
GCTTCATACTTTCGGATATGCAACGTTGACTTTCAAGTCTTCATCAGATATGTAATGAGTTGAGGTAGATTTTGAATATGCCTTATATGATTAATTATTAAATTAATTCTAACATCTAACATACTTTTTCTAAATGTTTTGTGGACTGCACAATTTTAAAAATAAATTCTACTATGTATTAAATCATGTGAATTATTAAGAAGTTTGATTTATGTTATGACACTAATAAAATTCATCAAATAATTAATTTTTTTTTACATAATAGAAGAGGGTATGTTAAAAAGAACATGATAGACTTCTTTTTTTGTAAATACCATGAAGACAATAGTTTATTATGCATTGTCATCCTTCTTATTTGTTCTTGTGTGAGAAAGAGGAAATTTCGTGCAATCTCCTGCAAGATGTGTTATCTTTCACTACCCAGTCTTATCTTGCCACGTCTTGTTCGTTCATAAATAAAATAACTTTTTCTTTATTTATTAATTAATTATCAATTCTATAATATATACAACGTGGATCATATGTTTATTGATATTATATATGCATTATATGTTTCCCAATTACTACGAATTTGGAGGATTTCTTGGTGAAAGCTGGAGTTGTTGGTGAATCTTTACATTACATAATAAGGAAGGTGAAAATGATACTTGAATATATACATTAAAATTTTCGTTCAAAAAATCCATTTGGGAATGGGAGCTTCAAAGCATCGTAACGATACCATCGCTACTATATATCTCATACTCTCCTACTACATCTAGTTCAGTTCTGTTTGTTTGGCTGAATGATACTTAAAATTTAAATATGACTTGTTTCACTCAATTAAAAAAAAAAGGTTTTTAGTTTGTAATAATTAATTTTAATAAATAAATGACATTTTATTATTATTTTTTGTTATTAGTTTTATTTTGGTTAATGAAGGTATTTGGACGGAGGAATAACACAAGATGTTTTCAACAAGGTTGATATTTATTGTTAAAGGTAAGTGGAAACAAATTTCTAAAGACTTTGTCAAAACTCACACACCAACTCAAGTTGCAAGTCATGCTCAGAGGCATTCTCTTCTCCGTTCGAACCAAAATCTCCGCCACGGCGGGAAACCCAGTGTCTTTGATCTTACCATCGATACGGTAATTTTTTTTCCTTGTTTTAATCTTAGTGTTTAACAACTTTCTTTTATTTGTAAGAAAAAAGTTGTTAGAAATTAAGATTAAAAAAATAATAAAAAAATACTGTATAGATGGTAAGATCAAAGACACTAGGTTTTCCGCAGCGACGACGATTCTAATTCAGACGGAGGAGAGAATGGTTCTGAGCATGACTTGCAACCTAAGTTAGTGTGCGAGTTTTGACAAAATTTCTAAAAAATTGTTTCGAGTTATCTTTACAAATCTTTCAACCTCAATTATAAACACACTGTGTTCTTCCTCCCTCCAAATAACTTCATTAACCAAAACAAAAATATTGATAAACTGTCTTTTATTTATTAAATTTAATTATTAAAAACTACGATACAAATTATTCTAGTGAAACAAGTCATATTTTAAATTTTAATTATATTTCGACCAAACAAACATCAAAACCGGTGGGTTAACACAATATAAATATGATTTGTTTCACTCAATTAAAAAAAAAAAGGTTTTTAGTTTGTAATAATTAATTTTAATAAATAAATGACATTTTATTATTATTTTTTGTTATTAGTTTTGTTTTGGTTAATGAAGGTATTTGGACGGAGGAAGAACACAAGATGTTCTCAACCAGGTTGATATTTATTGTTAAAGGTAAGTGGAAACAAATTTCTAAAGACTTTGTCAAAACTCGCACACCAACTCAAGTTGCAAGTCATGCTCAGGGACATTCTCTTCCCCGTTCGAACCAAAATCTCCGCCACGGCGGGAAACCTAGTGTCTTTGATCTTACCATCCATACGGTAATATTTTTTTCTTGTTTTAATCTCATTGTTTAACGACTTTCTTTTATTTGTAAGAAAAAAGTTGTTAGAAATTAAGATTAAAAAAATAAATTACTGTCTAGATGGTAAGATCAAAGACACTAGGTTTTCTGCAGCGACGACGATTCTAATTCAGACGGAGGAGAGAATGGTTCTGAGCATGACTTGCAACCTAAGTTAGTGTGCGAGTTTTGACAAAATTTCTAAAAAATTGTTTCGAGTTATCTTTACAAATCTTTCAACCTCAATTAAAAACATATTGTGTTCTTCCTCCCTCCAAATAACTTCATTAACCAAAACAAAAATATTGATAAACTGTCTTTTATTTATTAAATTTAATTATTAAAAACTACAATAGAAATTATTCTAGTGAAACAAGTCATATTTTAAATTTTAATTATATTTCGACCAAACAAACATCAAAACCGGTGGGTTAACACAATATAAATATGACTTGTTTCACCCAATTAAAAAAAAAGGTTTTTAATTTGTAATAATTAATTTTAATAAATAAATGACATTTTATTATTATTTTTTGTTATTAGTTTTGTTTTGGTTAATGAAGGTATTTGGACGGAGGAAGAACACAAGATGTTTTCAACCAGGTTGATATTTATTGTTAAAGGTAAGTGGAAATAAATTTCTAAAGACTTTGTCAAAACTCGCACACCAACTCAAGTTGCAAGTCATGCTCAGGGACATTCTCTTCCCCGTTCGAACCAAAATCTCCGCCACGGTGGGAAACCTAGTGTCTTTGATCTTACCATCCATACGGTAATATTTTTTTTCTTGTTTTAATCTCAGTGTTTAACGACTTTCTTTTATTTGTAAGAAAAAAGTTGTTAGAAATTAAGATTAAAAAAATAAATTACTGTCTAGATGGTAAGATCAAAGACACTAGGTTTTCCGCAGCGACGACGATTCTAATTCAGACGGAGGAGAGAATGGTTCTGAGCATGACTTGCAACCTAAGTTAGTGTGCGAGTTTTGACAAAATTTCTAAAAAATTGTTTCGAGTTATCTTTACAAATCTTTCAACCTCAATTTAAAACATATTGTGTTCTTCCTCCCTCCAAATAACTTCATTAACCAAAACAAAAATATTGATAAACTGTCTTTTATTTATTAAATTTAATTATTAAAAACTACAATACAAATTATTCTAGTGAAACAAGTCATATTTTAAATTTTAATTATATTTCGACCAAACAAACATCAAAACCGGTGGGTTAACACAATATAAATATGACTTGTTTCACCCAATTAAAAAAAAAGGCTTTTAATTTGTAATAATTAATTTTAATAAATAAATGACATTTTATTATTATTTTTTGTTATTAGTTTTGTTTTGGTTAATGAAGGTATTTGGACGGAGGAAGAACACAAGATGTTTTCAACCAGGTTGATATTTATTGTTAAAGGTAAGTGGAAACAAATTTCTAAAGACTTTGTCAAAACTCGCACACCAACTCAAGTTGCAAGTTATGCTCAGAGACATTATCTTCCCCGTTCGAACCAAAATCTCCGCCACGGCGGGAAACCTAGTGTCTTTGATCTTACCATCCATACGGTAATTTTTTTTTTCTTGTTTTATTCTCAGTGTTTAACGACTTTCTTTTATTTGTAAGAAAAAAGTTGTTAGAAATTAAGATTAAAAAAAAAATTACTGTCTAGATGGTAAGATCAAAGACACTAGGTTTTCCGCAGCGACGACGATTCTAATTCAGACGGAGGAGAGAATGGTTCTGAGCATGACTTGCAACCTAAGTTAGTGTGCGAGTTTTGACAAAATTTCTAAAAAATTGTTTCGAGTTATCTTTACAAATCTTTCAACCTCAATTAAAAACATATTGTGTTCTTCCTCCCTCCAAATAACTTCATTAACCAAAACAAAAATATTGATAAAGTGTCTTTTATTTATTAAATTTAATTATTAAAAACTACAATACAAATTATTCTAGTGAAACAAGTCATATTTTAAATTTTAATTATATTTTGAGCAAACAAACTTCAAAACCGGTGGGTTAACACAATATAAATATGACTTGTTTCACCCAATTAAAAAAAAAGGTTTTTAGTTTGTAATAATTAATTTTAATAAATAAATGACATTTTATTATTATTTTTTGTTATTAGTTTTGTTTTGGTTAATGAAGGTATTTGGACGGAGGAAGAACACAAGATGTTTTCAACCAGGTTGATATTTATTGTTAAAGGTAAGTGGTAACAAATTTCTAAAGACTTTGTCAAAACTCGCACACCAACTCAAGTTGCAAGTCATGCTCAGAGACATTATCTTCCCCGTTCGAACCAAAATCTCCGCCACGGCGGGAAACCTAGTGTCTTTGATCTTACCATCCATACGGTAATTTTTTTTTTCTTTTTTTAATCTCAGTGTTTAACGACTTTCTTTTATTTGTAAGAAAAAAGTTGTTAGAAATTAAGATTAAAAAATTTATTGTATAGATGGTAAGATCAAAGACACTAGGTTTTCCGCAGCGACGACGATTCTAATTCAGACGAAGGAGATAATGGTTCTGAGCATGACTTGCAACATAAGTTAGTGTGCGACTTTTGACAAAATCTCTAAAAAATTTCTTCGACTTATCTTTACAAATCTTTCAACCTTAGTTAAAAACATATTGTGTTCTTCCTCCCTCCAAATAACTTCATTAACCAAAACAAATATAGTAACAAAAATATTGATAAACTGTCTTTTATTTATAAAATTTAATTATTAAAAACTACAATATAAATTCTTCTAGTGAATCAAGTCATATTTTAAATTTTAATTATATTTCGACCAAACAAACATCAAAACTGGAGGATTAACACAAAATAAATAGACTATTAATTTTAATTAAGTACCTCGTTTGTATTTGTGGGATCCTGCGGAGTCATGAACGACGTTGTCGAAACTGGCATCGGTGGAAGCGGAAACTTTGAGACGGAGGTTGTGGATATTGAGAGAGGTTGTTGTTTTCTCCTCCATCGTTGCATCTTTGAGAGATGTAACATGTTCGAGACATCTTCACTTTCTCACAAAGTATAAGAAAAATAATAATACACAATGAATTATTGTAAGGAACATAATATAGAGAGACTATATATTTATATGTGCGGCAAACAGAAGAGATTGGATGGAAGATTTTTTTACAAAATATCCTATATTATTTTTAAAATTAATATACCAACGTACGAAAGAGAGAGAAAGATTATTTGGTGATTGACAAATTTTATTTGAAAAAAAAAAAAATAATGAGCAAATATTTGATTTTTTTTTATGAACATTCTAATACACATCATATTTAGATATGCATGATATATTTGATAAGAAAATAATGATCAGATTTGATTTTTTTATTTATTTATAAACAATCTAATACATATCTAATACACATCATATTTGGATATGTATGTTTATATTTTAAAAGAAAATAATGAGCATATTTGATTATTTTTGTTTTTTGTTATATAAAGAGGGCTTCTTGCTTATTATTACTAGATAATAAATAGCTAATATATTATTTATAGAAAAACCAATTTGTTGATATATATGCATTATATGTTTCCCAACTACTACGAATTTTTTTTTTTTTTTTTGGTTACAACTACTACGAATTTTTTTATTAGTGAAAGCAAACAACATGAGCGATTGATGATTATGCAAGGATTTGATTCAACTTTTTATGATTTGCATACTCATATCTCTATGCATGAAATGATGCAACATTCCATATTAGCCCATAAAAATAATGGATCATGATACTTATTTTCTTTATTCTTTATTTATTTATTTTAATTTAATAGGAGTCTATTCAAGTATATTTGAAACATTATTTAATTCCACTTTCTTCTTTTTCTTTATTTCTACTAATTTAATTCAACTTCTTTGTTCCCCAAAAAATTCACTTCTTTTTTTGTTTATTAAATTATAGTATTCACTTAATTATATTAAAAAAAGATAAACAAATAATTAATAGTATAAAAAACAACAACTTAGGTCAAATATAGAAAGCATCTCATTAAAAAAAATCTAAAAAGGTAAAAAAACCTTACCAAAATATTTATTCTGCTGTAAAAAAATGAAGTATTTGTATTATTCTGTTCTATTCTAACATCCTTAGCCGTATAACCAGAAAAAAATAATTATGATCAAAATGAATCACCACTCCCAATTGAAGTGTTTTTTTTTTTTTTTTTTTTACAGTACAAACTCAAGAGTTATACCTACAAAAATGTCTAAAAATAATAATTTCATTCCAGCTTGAACTAATTTTCGAATTATGAAATTTACTCAATTAGAATTTCTCCTGAAAAAGTCTTCATTGTGGTGGAATTGTGTTCTCTTTGATCTAAACAAAGACATTACAACAACTATTCAACTATTTCTGAATGTAAATTTTACAAGGTAGGGAATCTCACATTCCAACAGAATGATTGAGTAACAAAATTTAACCAATGCTTAGCAGATACATTTGAATGAGTCAGGATTCACTAGGGAGAACATTGAAGAAATGATAAACCTCATCTTCATCAAAGACACCTACCTCTGTCGAACAAACAGCGCAACAGACTTGCTTTAATGTTTCATTACTAGTTGAAATTGCATCACTCCCGTCAAATTCTTCGTTCCTTCTATTTCTTTTTCTTGATCTTGATTTTGAGCTACTTTGCATCGGAACTTGTTTATCCTCAATCTTGCAGTTTGTAACAAATATTGCTCTATACTGGGTCAAATATTTCTCATGCCTGCAAGACACTAATGAAGTCACAACCCACAACATGGTTACTAGTATGCTTATAAAATATGGTTATAGTAGTACAAATTCCCATGACCAAAATCAGCATTTATGTATTTTATGTGAAATTTTTGTTTTCTGACAAGGCTAAGAACAAATAATACGACAAAAAAACCTATCATAGACTTCTAAAGTACTCGTGGAATATTAAAAACAAATTCAGTTGTTTCAACTCCAATTGTCAGATCTGTACTTTAGTTAGGAAAACTGTTTCTTTTAAAAAAAAGGTCGAACCGTTGTTTCATAATGCTAGGAAATGAATCTTTGATCAAAGGCTTTGCTCCCTGAGCAATGTTCACTCCTCGCAGATCTTATGTGATCTGGGAATGCACAATTTTTGTGTGTGCAAGTCTGGAGTATGACCTTAAAATTAAATGAAGTCGATCCTGAACAACAGAATATGAAGTTGAGACACAATTTTCATTGACAATAGCCAAAATCTTTTCAGGAGGAACTTCCATTGTTTTAAAGATGGAAAATATTTAGTTTCTTTAACAATACTTGGACAAAACAGATGGATATACGGAATCAGGAAACTTGAACAACAAGCAGTTAATAAGTTAGCCAGCAATTGGTACGCAAGTAGAATGGAACTTAACAACACGTTTTGTTATGTTCTCTTTGTTCCAACTTTGATTCTTAAGGTACTCCAAGATATCAAGATACTATACTATAAGATATTTTCACATATAATCTAATAACAAGCACAAGCGAAGCAACCTAATACTGTTCAGACCGAAAATAAAATAATTGGATTATTAAATCTACCAATTTAGAATTCCTACACAAAATAAAAATGTTAATTTCAAGTGTGTGCAATAGACATAAACATATCTAGCGATATTAGTTCTCGCGACTCATAAGAACAATTAATGTTGACCATAAAACCATATATGGATGGTCAAGATTAATTGTCCTCGCGTTTTCATGTTTGCACTTAATATGCTCACTCTGTCCCGATACACACAGAGAGCGGGCTTAGCTAATCAATAATATGTGTGTATGAATGCATGCAAAATCGCACAAAATACATAAGTTTGCATATACCTTTGACATTCTAGGCAGAGCGTGGTGAAGCAAGCAGGGCAGCAAAGAACCGCATCAGAGTCACTTCCATGTCTTTTTTTATGAATCCATTTTTCATCCTTATCATCAAGTTCAGGATCATAAAACTCCGGTTTGGTTGAATAGTCAATCTCCTCATCATCAGAAACTAATATTTATATCAAATAAACAAAAATTAGATGGTTAATACAATACAAGCAATGCTGGTAGCTTATAGAACATAATTTTATAAGCTAATTTTGTAAAACCTAAGGGCTCGTTTGGATTAGCTTACTTTTGGAATTATGCAAAACAGCTTATGCAAATAAATAAGCTTTCAATGGCGAGAACTTATGAATTAACATAAAAAATTATTTATTTGCATAGACTATTTTCATAAGCTCACAAATAAGTCAATCCAAACGGCCCGGCCCCAATGGCATTGAAATTGAGGGTTTGCACTAAACTAATAGAGAATTAAGCTAAACTATTGATTGCATTGCAGATTATAGGATTCCAAGTATCTTACATTTAACGATTTGTTACCACAAAAACTATTTATTTAACTACTAAAAAAAAAACGATGATGAGGTTGGTTACCAGTTTGTTGTGAATTGGTGGGTGATTTGGCCGCATCTCCTTCTTCCATCTTTCTCTCTCGCAAGCTTTCTCTCTCTAACCTCTACACTAAAGAGAGAGAGAGAGAGTATAAAAAATTGAACCTTACACCAAAAAATAATTGAAAATTGAGAGAGTAGGGGATTTGTTTTAATTTTAAAAAATATTTTTGGTCGAAAAAGTAAAGGAATTTTTGAGTCGGTGATTTATGGAACCTTTGAGCTTTGTAGCACAAATGTTATGGGCTGAAGAATTATTGGGCCTGCTATCAATAAGCACTTGGAAGATTTCTCTCTCCATCTCCGTGATTCTTTTTCACCTCTCACTTTTTCATATTTACCCTTGAATAAAAACTTCGAAACGTGTTTTCCGAATTTTTTTCCGTTGACAAAAACTTTGGAATGTATTTTCCAAAATTTTCCCAAATTTAAACTAGAAAAATTTTGGAAAACGCATTCCAAAGTTTTTAAATAAAGGAAAAAAAGAATCATTGGGGTAGAAAAGAAACACGAGGGTGGGAAGAGAAAAATTCAAGCGCACTTGTTTGAGAAAAAATATGTTTCGCGTCTCTGTAACTTTAACAACTATTTTAGTTAATTTTTCAATAGGTCATACGGTGAAACTCACAATGCAAAGAAGTGAAAAATTGCATGTTCAAACAAATGCCCTAGCATATTAGGGATCTAGTTCCTCTTCAGTCTATTCTCTCTCGGGATCTCAACTGTTTATCTTTATTTTCAAAACTGTTTCTTTTAATTAATTTATGATCCGGAGGCTTGGATACTTCGGTGACTTTAACTTTATCATATTATTTGTTGTAGGCATTTTGCCGTTGTATGCTATTAACTCGGATGCTGTGAGTTTTGTTTGCAGATTCATCATTTATGTTTTTAGCGATGTTGATTATGTGGTTGTATTTGATGTAATCTATCAATTTGAATGAATGAATATCATATTGTTATTGTCAAAAAAAACATAAGAGATGACTGAATACATTAGGCAGGAGAAGATCCAATTCCGCATATTAATTGTTGCTGCAACTTGTTACTATTCAATCTTCTATCTATTCGAAGTCACGTAATATTTCGAGGGTATAAGGTTGACTTGATAGCTGTATAGAGATACAAATAAGTTTTATTAAACTAACTAGCGAAACTCCGCATCCTTTTCATGTGAGTCCGATATCAAGTTTTGGTGGAACTCACTTTTTTTTAATACAAAAGTTTAAATAAGTTTCTTCACGAGACTCATCTCGTCATAAACAAAGCAGATCTCAAGACTCAATGAACACTAACAAAAGTACTTATATATCTCACCCACCAAAGTTGAACTCATAATCTTGCATGAGTCAACTTTCATTAGTGATTCACACAAAATTTTAATCATTGTGTCTGTTAATTTGTTGGTATTATATATGCATTTTATACATTGATTTTGGAGATTAATAAATCGGAGTCTCTTTTTTATGTTTTAAAAATATTAGATTTAAAATCATGTAAAAAAAAATGATTTATTACTTGTTTAGAGTTTATTTAAATCAGAAATTTATTATTATTAGCGGTCAACTTTAGCAATTAGGACAAAATCACAAGTATTATTGGTATTTGGTACATTAGCCTCATTTTAATTCATTATAAAGTATTATCAACAAATTATTATTGGCAAGTCAACACTTAAATTTCCAACTACTTCTAAGTTCCATGTGGATCCAGGTTATAGATTAAAATCAAATTTTAGGCACAGTTGTTTCCGAAAAATTATACTTGGAATTGGAATAGCAATTGTGATTCAAGTACAGCAATCTTCTAAATTCAAGAAAGCCACCCAATCTTCTATATAGTCTTCAATCTGTTTTACTCTTAATATCAAGTTAATGATAACTCTGACATATAGGAAACTGAGAGTGTAAAAGCCACCCAAAATGGCACAATCATTGTATAAGTATAAGGTGCAGCTGATTTGTAACACCTTGAGAATAGGTAGTGGAGAAACTTTATTGCCAGAATGAGGAAGCCATTGAGAATTGTTTGTGGCATTATGCTGAGTGAATTTTCTGCACAATCAGACATAAAGATATAAGCATGGCATATTTGTTGAATAAAAGATGAGTAACTTCTTTTGCAGCTTATAGCATAAGGGCTTATGTATAAGCTATTTCCATAACAAAAGATAAAATAAAGTCGAATTGTACAAGGTTAAACTCACCAATACTGTCAAAGAGATTGTAATCATTCTCTGCTTTCAAATTCCTTGGAGTTCCACAAATGCATGAGCTGAAAATGGCACCTGTAAAAAGCCCTGAAAGGGCATAAAAGCAAACAACTTTGTTCATGTTTAGTTTTAAGGTTTTTCCTATTCCTGTTGACTGTTTGTTTGTTCCTGGGACTGGGGTATTCTTGACCATACACTTACTGGGAAAATATATAAAAAGAGCACAACTCACTCACTTCTGTGCTTTCAAGGATTTGAGAATGCCCATTATATTGGATTCTCAAAGTCACAAACCTTGTAGAGCACTCTCAAAATTAGGAATGGTTCGTTGATTATTTCAACCAAGCTTAAAATAAAAGTAGATCCACCTGTCCAATATTGTGGAACAAGTCAACTTGGGTATTGATGCGTTTGTTTCCCTATTCCTTGCAGGGCACGGTATAACTCACAAGAATGCTGCAATAAAGTAGGCAACATTGTGTCAAACAAACCGCGATGAAGGATTTTCGAAGTGAGAGGAGGATTTTTCTTATATCTTTCTTTCTAAATTGATGAAAGCTATAAATTGTTTCTAAAAATAAATTAAGTGTGATTGAAATGTTAATTATGTACCATGTTATTCTCAATTGTATACTATCAAATTGACAAAATGAAAATCCTCCAATGTCCTCTAGCCAAACATCACACACCTCTTTTCTAGGTGTTATTCTTTCTTTGCTCTCCGCTCTACAAACCTTTCTCACATCCTTTCTTGCTCTTCTCCTCACCCCACGTATATAAGTTCAGGATAGTGGATGTAACATCCACAAGTGTGTCAAAATGCCGAGCTCAAGTGTTGCAATATTTTCTCTAGGTACAAATTTCATTGAGTTTGTGCGAGGCTTATCGATATTGACTTCTCCTTTCACCATAACATTACATAAAAGAGAATAAGTTTTTAAAGCTAAACACTATTATTGGTCTGAAAGGAAAGTATTAAGCCTCTTATATGTTATATATGAGGTGATTAAACTCAATTAAAGCGCAAGGAAATCAAAATAAAAAGGAAATCGAAATAGAACGAGGTAACATAAAAGCTTTGCTTCATTCATGTTCTTACAATTAAGATTGTGAAGTAACAACAAATAACAAGTAACAAATGTAAATTGCAATTCCGTGCAATGAGCAATAATACTGTGACCTACTTTTGTTGTTAGAATTCCAAGTGATTTCTAAATATTGATCTTCCATAGGTCATATAAAACACTTCCCCACCTTAGAAGTCACTTTTTGACATATCCCCTTGTCAATTTTTATTTTATAAGTCATACTCATCGTCCTGCAATGAAAGTGGTTGGAGCACTAGGGAGATGGGTCATTATAAGAATGGAACAGTAAATTTAAACCCATAAATCAAAAGAGGAAACTAAAACAAAGAAGCATGCCCTTAATGTATGGCTCTTTGGTTGCATACACCAGTTTGCCGTCATACATGCTGCTCTCCATCCCCTGCTACAATTCCCATTTTCTTGATCCTTGCTGACGAGATGCAGGTCTGCGCTATACCAATTTTTACTAGCCAAACAGAAACCAAGAAAGAAGAAAAATAATAATTAGATACATAGAAAAAGAGATTGAGAAAACCGACACTTCCAATATCTTCCTTGCAGTGTAGTGTAGAGGTTCTGGCAGCATACCTCCAGAGTCACACCTCTTGAAATATAAACCCAAAACTGTCCAAGTTTCAGGTGATTAATCCCAACTGCGGATTCTTAATTACTATACTACCGATATTTCAACGTACAGATCATGACTAGTTCAACGTTGCAAAAAAAGAAGAGAGCAGATAAAGGATAACAAAATCAACATTGGACAATTGGCGAATATGATGATCTGTACACACAATAAAAAAAGCCAAAAGTTGCTATCAACACTGGATAGCAGCACCTAAAATCTCGATAATTGTATACTGCCACAAAATACCATACTCCAACTAATACTCCAACTAACAACTAAATGGTAAAAAAAGACCTTTGATTGAACAAAGTAACTGGCCGCAGATGATAGTATCCTTACAAACTTCTATAAACATCAAAATTATAAAAATGCAAGTAATCTATTCACGAACACCCCGAGCTGCAAAAGATAGTCCCCAGTTTTAAACACCAAATAATTCCTGCAGAGATACAAAGGACACACTGTTTATCAGCACTAATACCAACTCATGATATAACACTAATTATTTGAATCTAATCAAATTCCATTCAATTCACTGACTGATGTGTTTTTTCTCTCATTTGCACTTCTTTCTATAAAGCAAAGCCTTAAATAAAACAAGGAAAGAATAATAATTACAAATAAAAGTTCTGGACTCCTAAAATATAATAAATATTCAGAACTGGATAACTATACATAGAAAGACCAATTTAAATCTCACAAGATTATTAACACTTAGATAAAGATAACTATAAAACGAGAATATACAGAATAATCTTGAAAACTTATGACAAATAATCAATTCACTAATAATCTAGACAGCATGAGAACTAGTGGGTATGTTCATATGAGCATACAAAGCATTCTCAACGCATAAGAAAGCAAAAATTTAACTTTGACCGGGAGTATTAAGTAATAAAACAAACAACAAATGATCAAAGAAAAAACACCTGGAAAGTCTATCAACTATAATACAATTACAAGGCTATACTTACAATATGATATGGTTTGCACAAACATCTTAATTAATAAGAATGAATCCACATACTTTTTAACACCACTCAAGAAGACGATCAAATTAACAAATAAATGAAACCACATTATTTGTTTTTGGACTACACAAAATGTTAATTTAAGACAATAAACAAACAAATGATTCAATACAAATCAGTGTTGAATCAAATTGCATCCATGGTGGATTCTAATGCCATCTTTTTCAGAGCCTAATTCCTAAATTCTAATCAAAATATAATGTATCTGAAATGATAATGAATTAACAACGAAAATCATCATATAAAAGGAATAAAACACAGATTAAGATACTTACAAGTTTCAATCCAAATCCTCTTGCCCATTTCCTAATCCCCTTTCACCAGAGTCCTGAGCAGAGTCACCGAAAGGATACCGCAGATATATTCTAAAAGTCCTGTGGACAGGTCTGTTCCCCCCTCCACCACCACCATTGCTGCCGGCACCACTACCAGTACTGCTACCATCAACAACAGACCTCAACCCATTGCCATCATTATCACTACCACGATTCTCATAATCAGCATCATCAGTTGGCAGTTCATATCGACAAACAGGGCAAGAATTATGCAATTCAAGCCATGGAAGCAAGCAATCATCATGATACACATGCTTGCAAGGCATTTGCTTCACCTGCAAACCCTTCTCAAACTCATCCTGACAAACAGCACATTGGTTCAATTCCGAGTTCAACAATTCATCATCAACAGTTACCGTTGGAAGATTCTTAACCGCCTCTTTGGATGCCGGCGGTGTTCCGTAACGGTTAGGATCATTCTCAGCGAGTTGCTGAATCAATTGTTCGAGGCCAGGACCGAGAAAGTAATCGCCAAAGCTAGAGGGAACGCGACCACCTGGTTCAGATTCAGAAGGATGATTGATTTCGAATTGAATGTTAGCACCATCGGCGTGAAGGCCGTTAAGGTGATTCTGAAGGAAAGTGAACGGGTCGAAACTCTCTGAATCGGGTCGGGTTCTGGAAATTGAGGCAGAAGATAACAACAGAGGGAGAAGAGCGAATGGATGGAAAGGGAAATCGGAATCGGTATCGGAAGAATCGTCGTTGTTGAAGCTGAAGTGAAAGCTAGGGTTAGGGTTAGGTTCAGGAATTTGATTGCATTCTTCGAGAAAACCTTGGAAGCAGATTGGGCAGAAAGGTTCGGAATCATCGGAGCAGGTAACTCTCCGACTGCAAACGTGGCAGAAGAAAAGCTTACCAACAGCGCCGCCGCCGCTATCGCCGCCAGAAGACATGACTCGTCGGAGTAAGAGAGAGACTCAAATCAACAATTACAGTAACGCGGCTAACGCCAGGTTTGATTGGTTTTCGTCATCAGAGATTTTTAAATATAAATGGGCCAAATATATTGGGTCTATCCCGAAAAGATTGGTAAAGCCCAAATGATGACTTCTTTTTACTAATCTAAGATTCTTTTCTATATTTCACCCCATGAACTTCTCGTTACATAATCTGTCTTGTTTAGACGAAAATACCCTTAATTTTTTCCTCTTCTATATCCATTTTCTCTTCTATATTATTCTTTCCTCGAATACTTTTGTGCCACTCTTTCATTTTCATTTTTATTTTTATTTGTTTTATCTCTCTCCCTCTCATTTTTAAAATCAAACTCATTTTTTCACTGTCTAAAAGATAATATCATAAGAGTTTTACTTTGTAATCTTAAAAAATATGATTTAAACTTTTTTTAATATAAATAAATAGATTTTTTTTTTGTAAAAAAAAAAAAAAACTAATAAAAAACACAATCCTCTTCTTCTGCTGAGATTTTGAGACAACGCAGAAGCAGAAGAACTGAACGCATCCTTCTTCACTTCACTATGTGTAGTCTCATTTCCAAGTCACACTGCCACTTAGGCCAACTCTCTTTGCTACCTCTTCAAACACGGTAACCTCTAATTCTATTTTCAAAAAGAAATTTCTTTCCTTTTTTCTTTTCCTGTTAGTTTCTAGCTGTAGTTGAATTTTTAAAGTGTTAGTTTTTCATGCGATTATTATTCACTCTGTGTTTGCAGTAATTCAGAATATGGAATTGTGAAGGTGAAGATGAATGGGAGATTGAAAGTGGTGTGTATGGGTATGTTGAAACCAAGAAAATTCATGCAAAGGAAAAGGAAAATGGTTGTTTTCAAGGATGCTGATGATGAAGCTGAACAGAAAAATTGGTGGAGACTCATGAATTTAATAACTGAGACTGGTTCTGCTGTTTCTGTTCTTTCTTCTGAGAAGAAGAAAAATCAAACTATCCCTAAAGACCTTCTTATTGGTACTTTGATTAGGTTTAAGCAACTCAAAAAGTGGAACCATGTTGTTGAGGTATATTGCAATGTAGTGCTCTTTGTATTTTTTGAATTTCATTTCAAATGTTTTGTGTATGATTGTTTGGAGGATAATTTTGTTTAAATTGTTGGCTTTTCTAAATGTTGTGTGCTCTTAGTGTCCTATGATTTTGACATTAGCAATATCGACATGTCTGTGTTGTATCAGGTGTCTGTGTCGGAGTCTGTGCTTCATAGATTCTAATTGCTTGTGGGTTGTTATGTGTTGTTTTCTGTTTAGATTCTTGAATGGCTTAGGGCTCAAAACATGAACTGTATGAAGCACGAACATCTTTGCTCATATAAGTAATTATGTATTAGTATCAGTGTTCTATGTTTTTGACATTAGCAGTGTTGATGTGTCACTATCCATGTTGTGTTAGGTGTTTGTGTCATAGTTCATGTTTCATTAATTCTAACTGCTTGTGGGTTGTTGTATGTTCTGTTTAGATTCTTGAATGGCTTAGGTCTCAAAAGTGGTGGGATTTTGGTACGACGGATTTCTTTATGCTTATTACGGCTTATGGAAAGCTTGGAGATTTCAATGGTGCTGAGAAGGTGTTGGGCTTGATGAATAAGAATGGTTATGCACCAAATGTAGTGTCTCAAACTGCACTTATGGAAGCATATGGAAGAGGAGGCAAATACAACAATGCTGAAGCGATTTTTCGTAGGATGCAGACATTTGGCCCTGAACCTTCTGCTTTCACATATCAGATAATCCTTAAAACATTTGTTCAGGTAATATACATATGTATTTCCCTTTATCATTGCATTAACAGGATCTCATTGTGTTCGTGGTTAATTTGTCGGTATATTTCTCCTTGCCAGGACTTGAACCCTGGACCTCCAACTCCTTAACCTTTAGCTCAACTAGCTTAACCAGTTGAGCTACCCATCCCACCCTGAAGTAAACTATATTGATTGTCTGCCTTTTTAACTTTAGTTTATTCACGTAGCCTATGATATCTTTGGCCTTTTTCCCATGCATCCGGTTAAGTTCGGTTAAATTTGAAGCAAGCACCTTGAGCATATTCCCTCATGTGAATTTGAACACAGAGATATCATGGGCTACAAGAATAATTGTTCCAAGAATCGAAACTAATCGCGAATGTCCCAAGAATGATTTTTCAACTCCAACACATCTCTTCACGTTTCTTTGATAACTATGTTGAAGTCGATATATATATTTCTGAGATTGTGAATATTGCAGAGACTGCTATTGAGTGTTGGATTTTAAATTTTGTATCGATATAATTGATTCACTCGCAGGCCAACAAGTTTAAGGAAGCTGAAGAATTACTTGACAAGCTACTGCATGATGAAAAGTTATCTTTTAAACCAGACCAGAAGATGTTTAACATGATGATTTATATGTATAAGAAGGTTGGAAGTCATGCAAAGGCTCGCCAGACATTTGCACTGATGGCTGAACGGGGAATCGAAAGAAATACAGTAACATTTAATAGCCTGATGTCATATGAATCAAATTACAAGGAAGTTTCAAACATATATGATCAGGTAAAATAAAATATCCACCTATCTACTTTTGCAGTGTCCATGATATATTCAGGATTCTTTCATTTCATCTGTGTTGTATCCTATTCCTATGCATTCTTACTAGACATTTTCCTGAAAATTGAGTATACAACATTTTAACATCATATTATTTATTTAATTACAAAATCAAAATCAAAATGGTCTTGTTATGCTATTGTTATGGCTGTCTTTATATTGTAGAGAATATAGATAAAGAACAATCTTATCTAATTTCTAATTCCTACCATTAAATGATTTGAATTCTGTTTTTATGGTTTTGAAACCTTTCTCCATGCCAACTCAGTCAGAATTTTATCAAAATATCAAAGCTCTTGAGTTATGAAATTAAGTCTTTATACACAAGAAGTACTGATATTCTCTAGAATTTGCCTGACAGATTATTTATTTAATCTGTGGTATTTTCAAGGCTTTCCATTCGTTTTCTTGTATATATGTTCCCCTTTAATTTATTGTCTATAATTAATCGATCAGATTTTGAAGTAAATGCCTAATTTTAGATGCAAAGAGCTGATCTCAGACCTGACGTGGTTAGCTATGCCTTACTCGTCAATGCTTATGGGAAAGCCAGGAGGGAGGACGAAGCATTAGCTGTATTTGAGGAAATGCTTGATGCTGGTGTCAGGTATGCCAGAGAATAAGAGAATAAAATTATTAAGGCCAAGAGTAATAGAAAGCTGGTTGGTTTAGCATATTAGTTTTTCAAAATTATTATCAGCACTATAAAATTAAGTTTACCATAATTTGATATTATTGTATCATTCTTGAAACCTAGTAATTTCAATTACATAATGCAACTCTTTTAAGTTTTAGCAGTCATGCATTCAATTTAATGATTTACTACTTGTTCAAAAAAAGTTAATGATTTACTATCTTTGGAAGCACCAATTTCAAGCGAAATATTGATGCACTGTAACATCAGTATGCCTTAGTGCTATGTGAGTAAATCATAGAAATATTCAGATTCCTAGCTGTCGACCAAGCTCTGTTGTCCTCTGTGAATAAACAATTAGTTTTCTTTGATAAATTTTGATTTTGTGGAACTTTTTAGTTAAATTATTGCCTATTTGTTTTGACAACTGTTATTTTCTGATTCTGTTGCAAAATAAATTTTATTTTATCTACCTTTTGAAAACTCACAGTATTCACTTCCTTCTCACAGACCAACTCGGAAGGCTTACAATATTTTACTTGATGCATTTTCCACATCGGGAATGGTAGAACAAGCTCGGACTGTGTTTAAGAGCATGAGAAGGGATAAGTAAGTTGTGTTCCTTTCTATCATTAGTTTACAGTTAATGTTAAATGAATCTACCATCATAAATTTTAAATTTGAAGACATCCATTCTTTAAGCTATTCAAAAGAACCTACATATAGAAAACCTGCTTCCGAGAGTGGTTTGCGTTTGGTCACAAGAAATGAACAACAAGCTTTTTCATAATTATTTTAAATTCCTTTATGTGTGTGTGTATATTGCTTTTAACATTTTCCCATATCATTTCACTTTTTCTCGAGCAGGTACATGCCAGATCTTTGCTCATATACTACCATGTTATCAGCTTATGTCAATGCTTCTGACATGGATGGTGCAGAAAAGTTCTTCAAAAGATTGATACAAGATGGTTTTGAACCTAATGTTGTAACTTATGGAACCATAATAAAAGGGTATGCTGATGCAAATAATCTTGAGAAGGTAATGGAAAAGTATGAGGAAATGCTCGGGAGGGGTATCGAGGCCAATCAAACAATTATTACAACTATCATGGACGCACATGGTAAAAATGGAGATTTCGACAGTGCTGTTCACTGGTTTAAAGAAATGGAGTTGAGTGGCCTTGTTCCTGATCAGAAAGCTAAAAATGTCCTTCTATCTCTAGCAAAAACAGAGGAAGATAAACAAGAGGCTAATGAGCTAGTATCACTTTCCATTGAAATTAATAATTTACCTAATGTTAATGGCCTTGAAGAGGACGATGACGATGAAGATGAAGATGACGAAGAAGATTTTGACGCCGAGGTTGCAATAGCTTATGATGAACAACCGGAAGAGACTAGTTAATCAATGTCAAGTCCTTTAAGATCTATAGACTAGACACCATAAATTTTGTACACTTGCAAATTTAGGGTCCTAGTATTTTGGGATTGAAAGTTATTATTTACTTCAAATTGCTATTGTAATACAAAAAAATGCTAGAGGATTTTAGCCATCAAGAGTTGAGTTGGGAAATTGAAAAGGATTTTGTCCCATAAATAATCCATTTATGCTAAATGTATTACCAAATAGTAGCAACTCTCCTAAATCATTAACCTCCTACTCCCACCGTCCCAATTTGATTGACACAGTTGACTGTTGTGCACTATTCACACATATTGCTTTGACCTTATTTTTCTACTAATAAACAAAAATAAATATTAGCATATAAGACGTTGTTTGATTCGTCTCGATGAATATTGTCAAAATATCCAATTTTTTTAATTTTTACTCTTATACAATTAAAAATATTAATCGTCAAAGTTATGCATCAACATGCGTGAAACAGTCAAATGTGTTAATCAAATTGGAACGGAGGGAGTACTAACTACCAAGTAGTGTCTTTTTTTTCTTCTTAATTAATCCTTCTATTCTCACAAAATGATTCTTAGGGTTTGATTGGTAAAATTAAGCTCTTATAGTTAATAAGCTATAGTTGAAAAGCTAGCTAGCTGCAAAGCTACCTGGTTAAAATTAAAGTGTTTGGTAAAATTAACTTTTAAAATAATTGATAAATATAAAAAGACATGCATGTTAGTAGGTAGTTTTCCTCTTTAGTGAGCAGTTTTTTTTATTTTAAAAAAAATAATTAAATTAAAGGTTAGAAATAGAAAAAAACTGTGAAAAACTATAAGCTATAAGTTCAAACGCTACTTGAAATAAAATTTCAAAAAAAGCTATCAATGAGAAAAACTTTTTACCAAACATTTTTTTTTCCGAACAAGCTTATAAGCTAGTCCAATAAGCTATAAGCTAGCTTATTGGACTTACCAAACACACTCTTAGTAATCCGAAGTTTAATCAGAAAATAAAATAAAAATTGACCAATAATAGTTTCGTTTAAAATTTAAACTCGAATATTTTCGAACGATCTATCTTCTAGAATTGATATACTTATTTTCTCTTTTTTTTACTTAATATTTTAATTTTTTACCTGTGTTATAAATAGAACTAGAATATTATTTTGATTATTCCCATTTGTGGCCACAAATTAATTGTATGTGTGTAAATAATCGGTTCTGTATTTAAAAGTGATTATTATTCTCTTCATTATCTATCATTCATATCCTACTTGTTAGATTGGTTCGGCTTCATTCAAATCGAAACTATTACAATGGACACAATCACCTCAACTTCAGCTTCACTAACACTATCTCTCCCTACGGTTCCGGTTCGTACAGTTGCTTCTTCCATCTCCATCTCTGTATCTTCTTCATCATCTCTTTCCCTCACTCGCTCTCACTGTTCCGCCAGACAGAGACGACTCTACTCTCAAAAAAGAAGGTTCTGGAATTCTTCTTGTTCTTCTGCGGTTTCAAAATTTACAGTGACTTGCGGTATCACGGAAATCAATGAGAGTCAGTTCAAGGAAACTGTATTGAAATCTGAGCGTCCGGTTCTAGTTGAATTCGTCGCTACTTGGTGTGGTCCTTGCCGTTTGATCACTCCAGCTATGGAATCCCTAGCTCAAGTATTTCTCTCTTTCTATATCTAACTAATTTTGTTTTTATTTTGCTTTTTCAGGTTTAAACTAATTTTAAATTAATTAATTAATTATGCATGCAATGCAATGTGTAATTCGTGCTTAAGTTTACATAAACTGGATTCAGTTTAAATTAATTAGTACATAATTTGTGATTTTATTTGTTGGAGCATTTATGTGCATAGTTTTAAATTGCAGTTGCGGTTACGATGCAAGCTTTTAGTAATATTGTGGCAAAGTACAGTGAATTTGTAGTTGCCACGCAGTTGTAGAAACCTCAAAATCTTTTATATTGCGGTTGCGGACAACGATTTAAAACCAAATAAATCATCAATTTAGTCCTTAGACTATCGATCGCCCTTCAATTTAGTCTCTAAACTATATAAATATATTCAGAGTACCTTAAAGTATTGGTCAATTTAGTCTCTGCTATTATGATGTTTGGGACTTAATTGACGGGTTTTCATATGTTTTAGGGACTAAATTGAAATATTTCATATATTTTAAGGGACTACTTATTATATTTATATAATTTAGGGTCTGAATTGGGGAGAGTAATAGCTTAGGACTAAATTGATGCATGTTTTTGTGTACATTGACAATAGGTGTTGAACAATGTCAATTTTGTGTGTGTTCTCTTACTTTAGTTTTGGGGTTGTTTTGTGTGTTTCTGGTGATTGCTGTCAAATGTAGTAACTGTGAGTCTGTGACATTAGTAGAATGACTTTGAGGAAAAAACATTCTCTCTGTAATTTGTCTTCATTTTGTGCAAAACTTGTAGAAAGTTGATGGCCTGATTTAGGGTGTGTTAACATTCACAGTGGAATGCTGCGTCACCGTGCGTTGAGCTGAATCTATAATTTTGAGCATCGTAAAAATGCTGGTTATTAGTAGAGTGCATTGTTAGTCGTTTGTCTTTTCTAGGTTAATGCATTATCATTCATACAAACACGGGACATGCAAGAGCAAAGAAATGACAAAAGTTAATAGATAGGTAGAGAGGGCGGGGAGAACCACCATGCACACAGGCACATACCTGAAGCTGAAGCTGACATTATTTGCAATTTAATGCCGGCAAAAGTGTAAATTAGAATGCTTTATAATCTGTGAAATAATTGATATGATATTCCTAGCTTGGAGCTATTGTCAAGTGTCTTTTTGGGATCTTAGTGTTTCTTAACTGAATACTCTTATACATTAAATTGCAGGAATATGCAGACAGATTAACAGTTGTAAAGATTGATCATGATGCTAACCCGCAGCTAATTGAAGAGTATAAAGTTTATGGACTGCCACACCTGATTCTCTTCAAGGACGGGAAGGAAGTCCCAAAAAGCAGGCGGGAAGGTGCAATTACAAAGGTGAAACTTAAAGAACATGTTGATGCTTTATTGGAATCAATATCAGTTACATAGTTGTTCGTATATATGATTCCAAATTGTGACCTTTTTTTGGGAAACTAGAAATATGGGAGCAGATCTATTTCTGTTCCATAGCTGGTATGAGGGTTTAATAGGCTTTGACAATTTCCGTCTGTTGTATAATCTGTATCATTTATGAAGCTGCAAATACAGCATATATTGTGGTAAAGGAAGGTTGTGTTGAAGCTCCTCTTTGATATATAATAAGTTTCTTTCCACATTTTATTATTGTTTTAAAGATATTATACTTATTTACATTTTAATATAGACGGTTCAAACCAGTGAGTTGTGAATATTAATTATTGTTGGAATTCAAAATCTCTTGATACTATTTGCATTCATATATAAGTCTATGAAGATAGTTTGGTGGGTGAGCTAAGTGATATAGAAGGAGTTTTAAGAATGACAGAATCATGTAGATTGCTCAACTTAATTAAGCTAGTAAAGCACCATAATTTGCGAAGTGTTTGAAACTTAATGGCAAAAAACATAACAAGTCGGTAATTTTTCAAGTGATTCCACAATCTAGTTTGTTCTTTTCCATCAATGTACATTGTTTATGGGAGCATTTCTTCAACTTTGAGCAGTGGCCCTACGATTATTATTGGTGACTGTGTCAACATCAGGAACAAATTTTGTCCAAAACCAATGTGATTTCCACACTTTATTCATTTCTTCAATTGGGACATTCTTTGTCTCAGGGAGGAACAATGCAATGAAGACGGTCATGATGAGAACAAAACCAGCAAAGAAGAAGAAAAGACCAAATTTCAAGTGACAAAGCATGTTGAGAAAAATTTGAGCAATGCCAAAAGTGAACAACATGTTCACGGCAACATTGATAGCTTGACCTGCCGATCGAACTTCAAGAGAGCAAATTTCACTCGGTACCAACCATCCTAGTGGCCCCCAAGACCAAGCAAATGCTGCAACATATGCACATATAAAGAACAAGAGAAGGTTGGCTTCTCCTCTGGTGAATGACCCTTCACCACTCACTCCAAATTTTAAGGCAATCATGGTTCCAACGGCAATCTACATAATAGTATCTTTAAATTAGTCATGCATAACATTGCTAACTACTAAGAAATAGATTCATTTTAAAAGTACAGATGTAAAGTATATATAATTTGATTAATTAATAATTAAAGTTAAAAATTTCTTTCACCTGACAGATAAACATTTGGACGCCACCTTCAAGAAATAAAAACCTTCTTCCAAACTTGTCAACACTGAATATGGAAACAAAGGTGGCAAGCACATTGACACCTCCAGAGATAACTGCGGACATGAGGGCAGCATCATCACCAAAGCCTAGAGTCTTGAAAAGGACGGGTGCGTAAAACATGATAACATTGATGCCAGTGAGTTGTTGGAAAAATGGAATGAAAGAGCAGAAAGTGAGTTGAGGCTTGTATCTTGGTTGTGTAATGTTCTTCCATGGGTGCTCCACATTCTTTGCCTCCTCACTAGCATTAATAAGATCCTGAAACTCCTCCTCAACATTGTCGATGCCACGAATCTTTTGTAACATTTTCCTGGCCGCGTCACTTTGGCCTCGTTCAATCATGGAATTGGGTGTATCACTTAAGAAAAGTGATCCCAAACACAACATGATTGCAGGAACAGCTCCGAGACCTAGAGAAATTCTCCACCCGTTTTCAAGTTTGGAAGTCCCATAGTTGATAAGATTTGCAACTAAGATACCAATTGTGATCATCATCTGAAATCCAATGTTGAGAGCACCTCTAATTTTTGCGGGAGCAATTTCCGATAGATACACCGGAACAGACTGTTGGAAAATTAAAGCAATTAGTCAACATTATTCATAAATTAGGTTTCTTCTTTACACTTGAAATAAAAACATAACAATGAATATAATATTAATGATTCTTACTTGATTACAGTATCCAACACCAAAACCAAGCAATAAACGACCAACGATAAGCATTCCAATGTTCTGTGCAAAGCCATTCAACAATGCACCAATGAGGAAAAACAAACCACCTACAAACATCGAAGTCTTGCGCCCCATGACTCTTGTGGTTGTGGAAGCAAAGAAAGAAGCTACCAATGCAGCAAGATACAAGGAAGATGTGAATAAAGTGAGTAGCTCATTGTCATATTTACAGTATTGGCTTTCGCGAAGAGTTTCACCTTTCATTTGTTTATAAACACTTGGAAAGAATTTTATCAAAAATGGATCCATAGAAGTCACTCCTCCTGTAATTCCCAAGTCATAACCAAAGAGTAAACCTCCCATGGCTGCCACAAAAGATGTAACCAACACAAATGCTGTTACCTTGCCATCAAATTGCTTTGCATTTCCTGAATCTACAAAAGTTCCACCTGCCATCTTTTAACTTATATATATATAAATGATTTTACTACAAATCTCTGGATTTAAGAGTTGTGCTTCTTTCCTTGTTGATTGTGTTAGAAAGAATTTGAGATTAATACAAAGCAAATGATAGACATTAGCCACTATAATAAGTTATTCTAACTACCACTGTTGAGCCAAGTTTGTGTCATACGTTCTTTTTTTAGGTCATAGAGGTTTTATCCACATGTATATTACAGATCATGTACGTTGTAGCTGAGTCAGAAAAGAAAATTATATCTTGTTGTTTGGATTGTTGGATAAAATGTAGGGGTTTAAACACTAATTTTGATTTTTGAGAGGAAAAACTATAACTAAAGGATAATATTTAGTTATCTTGAGTTGATTCTTGATTATATATGTGGTTGCGGATGCTTAGGCTATGTTTGGTAAAATTAAGCTAAAGCTAGCTGATAGCGAAAAAGCTAGCTTATAGCTGATAGCGAAAAAACTAGCTGATTGAAATTAAAGTGTTTGATAAAATTAGTTTTTTAAATGATTGATAAATATAAAAAGACATAAAAGGACATTTATATGTAGTGGGTAGTTTTTTATTTTATAAAAAATAATAAAATTAAATTAAAGGTTAAAAATAAAAAAAAACCGTAAAAAGCTATAAGCTATAAGCTCAAACACTACTTGAAATAGCATCTCAATAAAAGCTATAAGCTCGTGAGAAAAGTTTTTTACCAAACACTTTTATTTTTTTCAAACAAGCTTATAAACTAATCCAATAAGCTATAAGCTAGCTTATTGGACTTACCAAACACACCCTAATTTTGATTTTTGAGAGGAAAAACTATAACTAAAGGATAATATATATATTTTTTTTGATAATAACTAAAGGATAATATTTAGTTATCTTGAGTTGATTCTTGATTATATATGTTGTTGTGGATGCTTAGATGTATTTTTCGTTGTACTGTGTAATTGAAACAAAATAATTTTATTTAATAAAATATATTAAAAGGAAGATTTATTAGGTGCTGTTTTTTTTTTCTCCCGTGTAATGCTTGTGTGTACTGTATACTCAAACACTTGTCTTGTGTTGTCTTTGGACTTGTTTTATTTTTCATTCATAAAAGCACCGCAGAAGCACAACGTTGGAGGAAGCTGGAATCAGAGTAATTAACGTTGTTGGTGTCGAAATTCCAAGCTCTTATATTCATTCATGGCATTGAAACTCAACAACAAATTCAAATTCACTCACACATTCTTCTCCAAACTCCGTTATTCTTCTTCTTCTTCAACTCAATCCGCAGATACCATTGTTTCCATCATCACCACCAAAGGACTCACCGCTCCTGAACTCAACAACTTCTCACCTTCACTAACCCCTCACCTCGTCGAGTCCGTCCTCACGCGCCTCCGCAGTTGGCGTATAGCTCAAACCTTCTTCCATTGGTCTTCCAATCAACCCCATTATCACCACACTCCCTTCACCTTCAATGCTATCGCTTCTATCTTCTCACGTTCCCATCAAACCCAACCTCTCATAGACCTTGCCAAACACCTTCCCAATTCCTCATGTTCATTCACACCTGGTGCTTTATCTTTCTTCCTTCGTTGCCTCGGTAATCTTCGCTTGGTTCATGAAGCCAACCACCTGTTCGATGAAATGTCGCTGAAGGGTCTTTGTGTTCCGGATCGTCATTGTTATAATATTTTGTTAGAGGTTATATCGAAATGTGGGTCGATTGATTTGATGGAGAAGAGGTTGAGTGAAATGAAGGGTTTTGGTTGGGAGTTTGATAAGTACACGCTTATGCCGGTTATTGTTACTTATTGCAATGCTCGTAGAATTGATCAGGCTTTGGGTGTTTATAAGGAAATGGAAGAGAAAGGTTGGGTTGATGAAGGTCTTTGTTCTATGATGGCGTTGTATTTTTCTAAATGGGGTGAGGTTGATAAGGCTTTTGAGTTGGTGGAGAGGATGGGTGAAAATGGAATGAGACTCAGTGAGAAGACTTTTTGTGTTTTGATTCATGGTTTTGTCAAGGGGTCGCGGGTTGATAAGGCTCTTCAGCTGTTTGATAAAATGCGCCGGGAGGATGGTTTCACTCCTGATGTTTCCTTGTATGATGTTCTCATTGGAGGACTCTGCAAGAATAAGGACGCTGACAGGGCTTTGAGCTTGTTTTACGAGATGAAGGAATCCGGGGTTAGGCCGGATGCTGGAATATTAACTAAATTGATATCATGTTTTTCGGATAATAAAAGTATGGTTTCTAAGTTACTTGAAGAAATTCCTGAAGGGGAAGAAGACGAGATAACTCTTGTTTTGATCTACAATGCCCTTTTGACTTGTTATGTGAATGATGGGCTGATGGATGAAGCTTATCGCCTTATTCAAATGATGATTCAAAGCAAATCTAGTACTGATAATGACGCATCCCAGATGGATGCTTTCTTCAAGATCATCAAGAGATTGGTTTCCCCCAATATCACTTCCTTTGGCATTGTAATTGATGGCTTACTAAAACATGATCAGTTGGACCTTGCCCTGCGCCTCTTTAATGATATGCGACGATTTGTTGGTAAACCGACTATTTTGGTTTACAACAATCTGATTGATAGTCTCTGCAAATCCAATAGATTGGAGGAGAGCTATGAGCTCTTGAGAGAGATCAAAGAATTGGGAATTGAACCTACTCATTTCACTTATAACTCCATTTATGGATGCATGTGTAAAAGAAAGGATGTCCCGGGGGCGAGCAATATGTTGAAGGAGATGGGTGCGTGTGGACATGGACCATGGATAAAACATACCACCCTTCTTGTGAAAGAGCTATGTGATCACGGGAGGGTGATAGAAGCATGCGAGTTTCTCGATAACATGGTTCAGCAAGGCTTCCTTCCTGATATAGTTTCGTATTCTGCAGCAATTGGCGGCTTGGTTAACATTCAAGAAGTTGATCATGCAATGAAAATATTCAGGGATTTATGTTCTCGTGGGCACTGTCCGGATGTGGTTTGTTTTAATTTGTTGATAAGAGGGCTATGCAAAGCCAACAGATTCTCAGAGGCTGAAAATTTATTCAATGAGCTTGTTGAGAGGGGCCTTTCTCCCTCAGTTGTCACCTACAATCTGTTTATTGATTATTGGTGCAAAAATGGTTCTGTTGATAAGGCTATGGCGCTTCTTTTCAAAATGTCCAAAGAAGACAAGGAGCCTAGTATCATTACATACACAACTTTGGTGGATGGGTTATGCAAAGAAGAAAGGCCTGATGATGCTATCTTGCTCTGGAAGGAGATGGAAAGAAAAGGTTGCCCTCTGAATCGAATCGCTTTCATGGCAATTATTTATGGTCTTTGCAAATGCAATAGACCAACTGATGCGCTTTGTTATTTACGTGAGATGGAACAGAAACAAATGAAACCGGCCTCCTTCATTTATATTGCATTGCTAAGTGCTTATGTGTCTGATCTGAATTTGACATCTGCATTTGAAATTTTCAAAGAGATGGTTGATTTAGGATTTTTTCCTCACCCCCTTGATAAAAATTACCCCATTGCAGTAGATGCAATACTCAAGTTTTGTAAGGATCAGAGAACATCCTCTAGCATCCAAGTTCTAATGGAAGAAGGGAAGATTCCATCAGAGTGTGAACTGTTGGAAGTAAAAGGTTAGTCAAAGGGAGTCGGCCATTTTCTGCGATTGCTAGAGTAAGTAAATGTTACATATCAAATTGATGCGTTTAGCATAGAAACAAATGTACAGAAAAACACATTTGTTACACTCCACTGATATTTTGGCTACAAGGAGAATGTGAGCTCTGGAATTAATCAAGTTTTATATCACTTGTCAGTTGTCAAGTTGATAGTTGGAAGTAGTCAAAGGGGCAGGGGGAATAAGTGCATGGATTGGTTTCAGAATACTAAAAAGGATCTGAAAAAATGGATACACAATTCGCGGCCACACACCCTCTTCATTCCATTCAAGTTTCACTCAAAATCAGTTGTTATTTCATCATGGTTAGATCTTTGAAATTGCAACCTCAGGCTCTGCACATGGTCTGATCCCGAGTCACAAGTTTCCCCAAAGTTTGTTTCATAAGATAAAGAAGTAATCAGGTTTAATTGAATTGCTTTGTCCTTGTGAAAATAAGGTATGCAGATTCTGGATTTGACATGTTCTTTCTTTGTCATTGATATTTTTCCATGTGATTATTCTGTTGTCTGATTGGCATAGATGTTTAATCAGTCGCGAGTTTTCTTTTAAACATAGAAAAGCATAAAGAATTATAAATCTGATGCACGATTTGTAGCCAATGATAAAAAAGGATTTTTGATAGTTTGAAATTTTTTATCTTTCATTGTTTTATTTGTTAATCTTCTATTTCGGAGAAGACAGATACATTTTGTTGAATTTGAAAAGAAGATACTCTAATTAGTTTCTCCTATGATTGATGATAGAACCTTCTACTATATGTTTTGTATGTTTTCATTAAACAAGCTAAGGGCTAAGAAGATTTGATGTCTCTATGAACTGTGGTCATTGGAGACCATAGGTCTTGGAGTCAAGATTCTTAATTACTTGCTGACTCAATCGAGCTGTAAAATTGAGATCGAATTTCTGATAGCAGAATGTCTTGGTTTCAATGAAGTGGAAATTTATTATATTGGTATGGTTGGGACATCTAGTCCTTCTCACTGTATTCTTGTATCTGCGAACAATAAAAATAATGTTTTGCCTAGAATTTTGATGTATTCTGAATAACCTTTCCGCTACTTGATCTATATTCTAACTTAGATCCTCAATTATAGTATGTGTCTAAATCTTGAGTATGATTTTATTTTTATATAAAATAAAATAGACTAGGATTCATATCAAGCCATATGAATAGTGACCATCTGCTGATGAAGTAAAAAATGTTTGGTTGTATATAAATGTTTGTATTTTCAGGGTGCCGGCCTATCGCCTTTGTTGGGTTCAAGTGTGAATGATTAAGTCTCACATCGATTATGAATGAGTTCAATGTTGGATATACAAGAGAAGTAACCTATATGTTTTTTAGTGGAGATGTGACATCTCCCTCTCTTCTGGTCATGAAGCATTAACCCGTTGTTTCTCTGTGCGTTCCTCCAAACTCCCCAACAACTATTCACAATGATTACAGAAAAGGGATTGTGCTTTTTACCACTCTTTTGATGTTTGGCTAATGACTACCTCGAGAAATCCTCTCATATATTTTTGCAAAGAAATTGGTTATTAGTTTTGCTCTCTAGGTTCATTCAGTTTGAGACAAGCATTTTATTAATGTTGTAATCTTTTGAAAAATTCATATTTAGAGGGAGGTTGATATTTTTGGCACTGAAGCAATGTCCCTGCTTGCACGTTGTCACTGATATGTTCGAGTTATATCATCTTTTGTGTATTGTAGCAAAATTTCTCCCTCAGATTATTCATGATGTTGAGCAAAATTAATTTTCCTTAAGATTATACATGGTGTGCGAGTTTTGACTTAATTGAGGAAAAACCAAACACATACCAAGTGATCGAGTATTTCATCTTATCTATTTTAGGAATTTTCACTTAATTATAAACTCCTCCACAAAAAGACAAGAGACAACCAAAAACCAGATCATTAAACAATAGTTGAATATTAAATGAAAAAGATAAAATGATTCCATCTATGTATGTCAATGTCAGAAAACCTAGTATGTACTGTAACCAGGACATAATACAACAAGAGAGAGATGATAGGGAAATAAAATAAGAAGAAAAAAAATCAATACTTGCCATAAATATAAAAACAAATGGCAAAGATTATTAAAATATACTACCTTTTGAGGAGAAATTCTTAGGTGAGTCCTCACCTAAGCATTAATGTTTAGATACAACCAATCACATAATTACAACTCATTAATTAATTAACCAATCACATAATTACAACTCATTAATTAATTAAAAAATTACAAGTAATTAATAAAACAAAATCTCTTTAACCAAAGAAAGAAAAAAATTAACAAAACAAAATCTCTATAAATAAGGAAAGAAACAAAAAAACATACATCTTCACTTTATAATTTATATTTCCACGCTCATTTTTATTTCCTTTACATACCAAGCTTTCTTTTTATTTTTTTATTGATTGAAACCTTGTATTTATATTAATAAGCTAATTCAAATAGTTGATGGTTTATATTTTATTAGTTTTATCTCATTTTATCTCTGTTATATAATACTTGAAAATAATTACATATTAATTAAACATTTTTTATGACACTTTATATTAATAAGATAATTCAACCGTTAATTTTACTAAATAATACAAATTGAATATCTAGCTTATCGACTATAAGTTACCTTATAATTTATACGATATAAGTTTGTTTATCAACTATTCGCTATTTTTTTATCCAACAAATTCATAATAATTTGGAGTTTTGGACGGTCTCTGAGTTTTCAAAAAGTACAAAAATAATAATGAATAAAAATAAGTTATATTCTTTGGTACCCAACTTATATTATTGGTCGCACCACTATTCCATACACAAAATTCTTTGAAATATAAATTATGTAAATATAAGTTAGTATCAAAATATGATAAGACATTATACTTAACAAGTATTTTACAATGTATTAATCATCGAAGTGTTCAATAAAAATAATTGAAACAAAGAAATAAAAAATAAAATAAAAAAAAACAAAAAGAGAGAGCTTTGTTGGAAGGAAAAAAAAATAGTATGAGCAATTCGAAAGAAAAAAAAATTAATAAAGTGCACAACACATGGTTTTTGATAACTCTTTTTTCTTTCTTTCCATATTTGTAGAGATTTGGTTTTAATTATTTCACTATTAATTACTTGTAATTTTTTAATATATTAATGAGTTGTAATTATATGATTGGTTGTGCCTAATCATTAATGCTTAGGTGATGACTCACCTAAGAATTTCTCCCTTTTGAATATGCGACTTATACAATGATTAGCGGCATCTAACCTGTCAAATTTGAGTTGAGATCCTCTCCATTTTCTATCATTTCCATTTCTTCAATTACCAAAGTTTTTAAATATTTTTGAGTGTATAAAAAGTATTTGGACCACAAATACTCTCTTAATCAAATAAATTCTATTAGTAGCGATTTTATACCATTTCCTTCTTCTCTTTCTCTAGCCGGCCCTATTTTCTTTTTCTCTGAGTTTCTTCTTCCGCTACTAGTTAGGGGTGATTTTAGGTCATATTGGGCCTAAAATCACCCCTCTTCACCTTTTTTCTTGTTGTTTTCAATATAAATAAGTGATTTTTCACATAGATTAAGTTTTTTAGTTGTTTTTCTTTTTTATTAGTGTGATATCGTCGTCTGAGTGCGGCGTTTGTGTTGATCGTCGTCTTGGTACGACGTTGTTGAATTCTCCGTCTTGTTACAGTGTTCGTTTAGTTCATATTGAAAGATCATCTTCAATCAATTGCAGATTCAATCAATGATTTGGGCATCAACGTTGCAGATCCGGAAGCATGGATATTTCGGTGACTTTAGTTTTATCATATTATTATTTGTAGGCATTTTGCCGTTGTATGCTATTAACACGGATGATGTGAGTTTGTTCGCAGATTCATCCTTTTTGTTTTTAGCGATGTTGAATGTGTATTTGGATCTGATGTACTATATCAATTATTAGAATGAATGAATATCGTTATCTTTTTAGTCAAAAAAAAGAAAAAGTATTTGGACCCATTTAATATCACATTTTTGCATTTATATTCCCAAAACTATATTATAATGGAGGAAATGGAAAGAATGAGAAATGGAGAGGATCCTAACTCGTCAAATTTGTACCTAAAAAAATCAAATATGTCAATAAAAAAAATCTGTCATAAGAAAAACAGCCCTTAAAATATTTAGTGCACAAAAAATTAATATATGACTTATACAATGATTAGCAGCACCTAAATAATTCTGTCAAATTCGTACCCAAAAAAATAACAAAATCTGTCAAATATGTCCAAAAAAAATTCTGTCACAAGAAAACCAGTCCTTAAATATTCAGTGCACAAAAAATATAAATGTTGTAATGTTGTAGACACAGAAAGAAAAAAAATCCATCCGATTCTTAATATACATATATAATTAATAAAAAGTCTAGGTTTGTTCTAAGAAATTTAGATAATATTATATAGATCTTGAGTTCGATCTACAACTCATTATAAATAAATAAAAATGATACTCAATAAATTTAAAAAATTACGTACTTATCATTAATTATTAGTTGGTCTAATAATGATTGATACTGAATTTTGACAAGCATAACTATAGTTTGATTTTTCGCAATTACGATCAGAACGGACTAGATTGATTTGACAGCTGTGTGTGTGAGTTTTAGCAACAAAAAATTAAAATAAAAAGATCAACTTTGTTTCATCTCCACGACTCCACCAAACCAATCAATCATTCTTAAACTTTTCAAAACTCTCTACTGTTGGACTTGGAGTGATCTCTCTCTCTCTCTCTCTCTCTCTCTGATCTCTCTCTCTCTCTCTCTCCACTAAGCAGTTATCTTGAAATTGAAGTAAGAATATATATAACAACACTTTCTTCTCTGACACCCAAGCAAAAAAAGGAAACCCCACTTCACACGCACAAATCAAGCAACAAGTTTCAAACTTTCCCCCACCCCACTTCACAAAACCTCTCCAATAATCTTCTTCTTCCGTTTTTAATTTATACTATAAATTATTATTAAATCATCAAAATAAAAAAGGGTTCTTTTTTTCTTTTTGCTTTTTCTGAATGTTGTTATGTCAATAACCATCAACAACAAGAACCACCAACCACCGCAAAACGCCGTAATGCCTATTCATCCAATCAACGACATTCCATCACCGTTCGGAGATCCGCCGTCAAATTTACCAACCTCCGACCTCCGTGAAACGGCATACGAGATCCTTTTAGCGGCATGTCGAAGCTCAGGTCCAAAACCGTTGACATTCATATCACAGTCGGAGAGAGGAATTAGGGATCCGGCTTCGGCGGCTTCATTGCACCGATCACGGACTTCGATGGCGGCTAGTAAGGTGAAGAAGGCTCTTGGACTTAAAACGACGTCGTTGAAGAGTAAACGTGCAGTTACGACTGGTGAATTGGTGAGAGTGCAGATGAAAATCTCTGAACAGAGTGAAAGTAGAATCAGAAGAGCACTTCTCAGAATTGCTGCAGCACAGGTCTCAATTTTGTTCTTTGGTTCTTTCTATTTTTGAATATGTTCAAAAAATTCATAATTTTTCTATTTTTTTCTCTTTCAATTATAGTTAGTTTTCTAGTTGTTTAAGTTCTATAAAAAAATATTGGTGTAAGCGAAGAATTACCGACTAATCCCACCGCCCACTTCGGGGCCCATTTATGGGGAGAATCGAACCTGAGACCATGAGAAGAGCATACTCCAAGGACCCAAGTCAACATCGCTGGACAAACCCCAAGTGGGTTATCATAAGTTTATTTTAATTGATAAGTGCTCATAAATTAGAAGTTTTTGCTTTGGTGTGATTTATTTACAAAATTTAAGTAGGAATGAAATGAAAATAATTCATCCATACTGAATATGATTATTGAATACAGTGAGTGTGTGGAACTCAAGTAATCTGAAGTTTAAAGCTTTCATTTTTCGGCCGCTAAAATTTCATTCATGTTTGGAAAATTGGATTCATCTACTATTGATTTTTGCTCAAGTAACTGAACTGAACCCTCTTGAGGTTTTTTCAAATGACACTTCAATCTATTCTAGAGCTGAAATTGGCTTTCCAGTGTTGACTTTATAACTGAAATTGGACTTCCACTGTTGACTTCTGTAGTTTTTTTGGAATGAAAGTCGTTGACTTCTGTTGACTACACCATAATAATTTAAAATTTTGATGGAGTATTGTACTTGTTCTTAGGTAGTAACATTATTTTCTTTTCATAGCTTTAAAGGTCTGAAGGCAATATTGTAATTGCATAATGGCTGCAACTCTCACAGTTGCATTAACTATCAAATCACAATGTAACTACAACCACAATTTAAAACCATGTGATTATTTTCTCAACAAAAAGAACAGACAAATGAAAGAAGCTAATGAACATTAGCTGTTGGCTACTTTTATGTGCATATCACCGGTTACATGTTATTTTTGGACAGGCAAGGGTTAGTTTTGTTAGTAAATTAGTGAGTAATGTTAGTTCTCAGGGTTTGATTAGTAGACCTCCTGGTTAATATTCGTTCAGTGCCCGTCGGTTCATCGGTTACATGTTATTATTGTTTGGAATAGATAATACGTATTTCACTTTCTTTTATTGCCTGTTTGTTGATTGTTCAGTTGGATATATTTCTTATCACTGGAAAAGGTTCCACTAGATTTTAGTCATTTATGATTGGGACCAAAATCTAAGATTTCAGCTCTTTCATTTTTCTCCTTGCATATGATTAAATCACTAATGATAGCTTACTAGGTCTTTGTTCATGAAATTAAAATAGCTTGGAAGACGCATGGAGACAGTGGTTCTTCCGTTAGAGCTTATACAACTGTTCAAGGTTTCAGATTTTTCCAATCAACAAGAGTATGAGGCTTGGTTGAGAAGAAATTTGAAGGTTCTTGAAGCAGGACTCCTCTTGCATCCGCATGTTCCATTAAATAAGGCCGACACTTCTGCACAGAAACTACGGCGCCTGATTGGTGGAGCCCTCGAGAAACCTACGGATATTGCAAATAACGGTGAATCAATGCAAACCCTCCGGAGTCTTGTTATTTCTCTTTCTTGCAGATCATCTGACGGGTCTGTTCCTGAGACATTCCATTGGGCGGATGGCTTTCCAATGAACCTTTGGATCTACCAAACTCTTTTAGAAGTTTGTTTTGATAGTCACGTTGATACCTGTGTGATAGAAGAGGTTGATGAGGTCTTAGAGCTCATTAAGAAGACTTGGGTTATGCTTGGAATCAACGAAACCCTACATAATATTTGTTTCACATGGGTCTTATTTCATAGATATGTTGTCACACGTGAAGTAGAAAGTGATCTGCTTTTTGCATCATGTAATCTAGTGGGGGAAGTTGAGAAAGATACCGAGGCCATGAAAAATCCCGTTTACTCAAAAACATTGAGCTCCACGTTGAGTTTGATGTTGGGTTGGGCGGAGAAAAGGCTCCTTGCCTACCATGATACTTTCCATAATGATAATATTGAATCAATGGAAAGCGTTGTATCTCTTGCTGCACTATCAGCAAAGATACTGGCAGAAGATATCTCTCATGAGTATAATCGGAAGAAGAACGAAGCTGATGTAGCCTACATCAGAGTTGAAAGTTATATTAGATCATCAGTGCGTTCTGTTTTCATTCAGGCAAGTTCTACCGCCCAAGCTTCCTTTCAGATATTACAGACATATGATTATTTATGACATTTGTATTTTGTATATGTTATGCGTACTTTTGATACCACTGACCAAAAGTGTTTAAAATTGGTTGTTTTGCTCTATTATGGTGTTGTCATTCTTATGGCCTAACTCTTTTTAATCTCTCTTAAGGCAGAAATTGGAGAAATTGGACCCCAGCAAGCATCTATCTAGAAAACAGAATAAAGCTTTTCCCATTCTTTCTGTCCTCGCACGAGACATTACTGAATTGGCTTTTAAGGAGAAAACCATATTTAGTCCCAAGCTAAAGAGATGGCATCCTCTTGCTGCTGGTGTTGCGGTTGCCACCCTTCATGTGTGTTATGGAAATGAGTTGAAGAAATATGTTAAAGGGATCAATGAGTTGACACCTGATGCTATAGAAGTGCTGATGGCTGCTGACAAGTTGGAGAAAGAACTGGTGCAGATAGCAGTGGAAGATTCTGTTGACAGTGAAGATGGTGGGAAATCCATTATAATGGAGATCCATCCTTATGAGGCTGAAGCTATAATTGCTAATCTTGTTAAGTCATGGATAATTATCAGAGTGGATAGACTGGCAGAATTGGTTGACAGAATTCTGCAACAAGAGGTATGTCAAATCTTGTTGCTCATATATAAATCTTTTGTTTTCCTTTACAATGATTTAACATATAGTTAGATACTACCATTACTTTGTTAGTACTGCACAAGAACGTGGTTGTTGGCAAGTTTAAGATTTTTAATTTAATTTTTAACTTCTCCATCGTTTCCTACAGGCATGGAATCCACAGGCAAATAAAGAGGGCTTTGCTCCTTCTGCAGTCCAAGTTCTACGTTTCATAGATGACACTTTGGAAGCTTTCTTCCTGTTGCCTATATCCATGCACGCAGTTTTACTTCCTGAATTGATATCTGGTCTTGACAAATCTATCCAACAATACATTTTGAAAGCAAAATCCGGCTGCGGTATATATTTGTTGCATTAGTTAGCATTTGATTTACCAAACTGAGTTATTCAATCACTGTGTTGTGTGACTAGGTTTTCTCTTTCTGATCTGCAGGGAACCGTAATACATTCATCCCAACTATGCCTGCATTGACTAGGTGTTCAACAAAGGGAAAATATAACGGTGTATTCCGGAAAAAAGAAAAGCCACAAACGACGCTGAGGAGGAAAACCCTTGCTAGAACCACAACAGGAGATAGCTCATTTGATGTACCCCACCTATGTGTTCGCATCAATACTATGCAGCGTATTCGCATGGAATTAGGGGTTTTGGAGAAGAGGATAGTTGCCAATCTTAGTAATTCTAATTTGACTAACGAGGATGATATAGGAGATGGGGCGACCTTCAAATTTTCTGCAGCTGCTGCGGTGGAAGGTATCCGTCAACTCTGTCAGTGTATAGCATACAAAGCAGTTTTCCAAGATCTATGTCACGTTCTTTGGGACGGCCTATATGTTGGAGAAGTTTCTTCTGCCAGGATTGAGCCTTTTCTTCATGAGCTTGAGCAATATTTAGAGATCATATCATCAACAGTGCATGATAAAGTTAGAACACGAGTAATTATTGAATTAATGCGAGCTTCTTTCGATGGGTTCCTGTTGGTTTTGTTGGCGGGAGGTTCATCTCGTGCTTTCTCTTTGCAAGATTCTTCTGTAATAGAGGAAGATTTCAAGCTTCTGAGTGACTTATTCTGGTCAAATGGAGATGGATTGCCGGCCGATTTAATCAAAAAGCACTCTGCAACTGTTCGAGATGTACTTCCCTTGTTTCACACGGACACGCAACACATAATTCAGCAATTTAGTCAACTTACTATGGAAATGTTCTTCGGCCATGGAACTGTTCGAGGTTCTTCGGCTAAATCACGGCTTCCATTGCCTCCAAAAGCAGATCAATGGAGCCCAAGAGAACCAGACACACTTCTGAGAGTTTTGTGTTACCGGAATGATGAGGCAGCAGCCAAGTTCCTTAAGAAGAATTACAACTTCCCTACAAAAATCTAACAAATTGATTAGTAAAGTAACCCTTTTGACATTTCATACCTTGCCACGTTATATATAAATTTAGTGGCTTAATTTTTCTGTTCTGAAATTTCCACTAGTGAAACATGATACTCTTAATCATTGGTTTGATTAAATTTAGGAAATATATGGTGCTTTATCTTTGTACAGGTTTGTGTGATTCTTTGCTTGCTAATTTGTTTGCTAATTTGTGTCGAAATGCAATTTATAACCTCACTGTGGTGTGGTATTCAGATTCCAGAGAATATTTGGTTTTCTAATTTCAAAATGAATTCTTGTCTATTGGTGTGGCACTATAAAAAGATTCTTCCAGAAACTATTTGAGCTTGGACATGTAATTCTAATTAAATTATTTATTTTTACATGCAGTTATCGTAAAACATTTATATGGTCAGTTAATCATAAATCATTATTATTGTATGACTTTTAAAATATAGATAGATTAAAATAAAGTATTATTAGTGATCAGACTGTTATGATTGATGAACAATGTAAAATAGATATCAATCAAATTCCTAGTGATAAGGGCCTTGTTATCTGCTTGAATAATAACTTTCACGATAAAACAAGTTTCTAAATTATTTCTATAAAATTACTCATTTGACATATGATTGAATGTACATGTAGAAACAAGATTATTTTTGGAGGAAATGTGATAAAAGAAAAACAAGTTTATTCTCCGGTGACCAACTTATGTGGATGATGATAATCTCAGCATTATAACCATTTTATATTCAAGATATGTCTATGTTATATTCATCTATTATATTAAAAAAAATAAAATTTATATCCATATTAAACTTTGAATGTAACATTAAAGCTGTCAAGGTATCACAAGTCTATGCATTCATTAATTTGAATAAAAATAAGATCAAAGATGAACAACTTTTCCTCACATGAAACGTGGTTGTAACCGTGTGTTCGTTGCCTCACATGAAAAAGGATTGAGGCAGTGTATGTATGCAGCAGATACAACAGGTATCGTTTTGGTTATAGATAAAGGACCACGTATCGTCTTGGTCTGCTGTTCTTCATGTGCTACGACAAACAATGAGTAAATATACAGTATATGGTACTATGGTTGTTTTTATTGTTTGTAATATCATTGTTATGTTATTTTACTTAAAAAATATGCGTGCCTGTTTTTTCCATAATTTCAATGGGAATCTATATTTCTAATCATATGATGATATGCGTGTTAATTTATAATCTCTGTGTGGACCAATATTTTTATGCGGACCTATATTTCTATTCATATATTAATGCGTGTGCCTAATTTTTTATAATTTTTGCACAGACCTATATTTTTATTTCATGGATAGAATAGATTTTTTATGTTGATACATGATACTTATTTTGAAAAATAATGAATTAAATATGAATTTTTATATATTTTTTCGCTTAAAATTTTTAAATTTATTTATTTGAAATAACCATTATATATACATGACAAGTTGTCATCAATAATTTTTTAAAAATAACTATTATACACATGATAAAATGTTGTTGATAAAAATTTTAATTAACTATTATACACGGAGAAACAAGTTGTTGCTAATGAAAATTTTAAATAACTACTATACACGTGGAACAAATTCTTACGGATGAAATATTTAAATAAATATAATACACGAAAAATAAGTAGTTCCCGATGAAAAAATTAAGTAACTAATATATCAGTTTTTTAATTATAAACAATAATATTTTTTCATCAACTTTAATATTTAGTAATATTTATAACTCAAATAAACGTACAATAAAAAAATACAAGATATATGTCTAAAATAACAGCAAGTCAGTAGAAACTCATATTACTACTCCATCTGTTTCAAATTGATAGGAAAATTGTTTTCAATCATATTATTACAAGTAATCTTACGTTACTATATAGCTATCATAGTATCATACACCAGACAAACGATCTTTGCAACGATGAATAATTTTTATAACGAGACTAATTTCCCACTATATAATATTCTTCCTACGATAATAAAATTTATGCTAGTTGATCACTAACCAAATACAACAAACTAACTAATTGATCTCTGACAAACTTTAAACTAACAATCTATTCTATTCGATAGGGAACTATAATCATCCTTAAAGGACTATAGTTATTACGTTACGTTATCGTTAAAGCTAAGTCAGTATGTTCGTATTTTCAATACCATAATAGAAAAATGCCAAGTGTAGATGTCCAAAATATGTCAAAGAAATCATTTTGCTCAAGGGCATCTTAATCCTAAAAATGAGATCTTCACCATTCAAAACATGCAATTACAAAAATTGTTTCATCATTTGATGCTCAAGAGAGTAACTAACAAAGCCGGCAAAATCTCTTCATGACCTTTCTATTAGCTGTATACATGTGTACATAAAGTGCGTACTAATAAATATGCTTACCAACTAATAAAGAAACCGATAACTAAACTAAAAAGGGTTCCTTTTCAGTTCTTTCCTTTTCGAGACGGTCTTTGGGTTTGCTTTCTGCCAAACATAAGACAGACAAGAGACCAGTTATGGCTAGCTTAAGTTATTTCCAATCTAACAAAGAATCTATGGCAATGAAAAGAAATTATATACTTACAGATTTTGATTTTTTAGTCTTCCCCCGAATCCTGTTCTTTGGAGGTTTCAACTTGTATATCCGCACCATCCAATGGTGGGTTGTGAACACCTGAATGCATTAAAAACCATGACTTACATCAGAAAACCAACACAGTTGCCAAAAAGAAATAGAATGATTGCTGCTAGGATTTATTATCTATTTATTATACTTTTTCACTAATCCAACAAATGTCAACAAAAATATGGGCAAATAATATGGAATGGCAACGAAATTCTAGGCTTATTATATTTTCCAGTGGTAGGAACTAAACTAGATTGTTAGCAATGATGCCTGTCACATTATTTGAAGAAGAAAATATTAGGATTTGAGAGGTGAGACCAAACCCTCAGTTGGAGTTTATGTATGTAGTACAAGGAGTCAAAGAGAGTATTGGCAAATCAAGTACAGAACAAAATATAGCCTTAAAAGAACAAAATTAAGAAGTTTCAAAAGGTAAACTTTGTATAAATATAACATTAAAATATGCTAGCATATATAATAAACACACGGTAATATATCAGATATTGTAGAACAAACACCGTGATTGGTTCAATATGTGAACTCATCTTGCCGCAAACCAAGTTTAATTTCAGTGTCATCATATATGAAATACACACAGCCAAACAAAATTCCTAAGGAGGGTAGCGCTATTTGGCTGCTTTTGCATTTTGGAGGTAAATTTTTTATAAAAACCCTTATTTTGTAAATAAATCATAAAGTGAGGGGTATTTTGGACTTTTCTGCACATCATAAAGTAACCCTCACATCACATCAGCTGATTACTTTTATGCTTTATTTTAATGGGATGTCATTTTGAGTACTCATAGAACTTCATGGAATGTTATTAGTCTTTATTTAGAACCTATTTTGATGGTAAATGACAATATTTAGTATAATTATTAAGTAAGAAAGTCCTTTTAATTTTGTGTATTTATCTATTTTTTAGTATTTATGTATGTTGTTGGAATTTATGTTTAATTTGTACATGGTCGCTATACCGCTATAGCGCTACCCGCTATATCGCTATAGCATTTTTGAGGGTCGGCGCTACGCGCCGCTATCTGATATTAACAACATAGGAATGCATATTTTCTATCTTCTTATTCCCAAGAATCTACAAAGATAACTTGAAACAAACACACTCTTAACGGATTCATTTAATATCATCCTCGCTCCCCAAGTGCACAGAGCAGACTAATATAAAATAATCTGACCTCTTCAAAATGCGTAAGTTTGAAATGTTTCTTTCCAATCTCCGTCCGCCTCACTCTGTCAAAAGCTTTACCGTCTGTCTCCACAAATCTGTACCAAAGCAATGTAGGGGTTAAGCAGCCTAACAGTTGAAAATGGAATTTTTTCAAAGCCAAATTTACAATGAAACGGACCTGTAGTATGAAAGTTTATACATGAGGCAGTTAAGCATTGTTGGTGTGGCCATATTATCAATTCGATACTGACCGTCCCTCTTTGAAGAAATTGAAAAGAAAAGGATTAACACTAATCATAAACTGAATAATTATTGAAAGCAGCTTGAGTATCATCTGATTTACAGATTATATATCAATGCCCAGATTAAACAACCCAAATTTCATGTATGACTTACCAAGTAATCAGGTTCCTTTATGTGAGGGAATACACCCCCTCCAATGCGAACCATCCACAGGAACTTATTAATATCATCACTAGGATACCCCACCAATCCTAATAATAAGCATAAAGCAACAAATCAGAAGAGAATAATTTGGTAATCTTAATATGGAAAAAAAGAAACTGACCTCCAAAGACAACAAGAACATATTTGACATCCAAAGAGTGGAAAATTTCCCAAGCAGCCTTTTCTGGAGAAGACATTGCAGTACCAACAGTAGCAATATGTGTGTTATTCCAGGTATTATTGTCAACAATAACAGTTCGGTTAGCCATTGCAGTTGTTTGGTATCCATAATCCCACCAAGATGCCACCTACAAGAAATTTTATGAGTATTAAAATTTAACTCCTGCTTTTCTTTTAATTGGAGGTGAGGGAGTAATCTCAGGGAGGATAACAATTTAGAAACTTAAGCTATAAACTATCCACTTGATTTGAGTGATCAAATATATCATCGATTCAACGTTAAACAGTTTTAAATATTATTAAATATTTATTAAGGGATTGATGTGCCTACCTAAGAAGTTCATAAATTATAATATTCTGATAACTATAACGCATCAAAGAATGTAGTACAGTAGTACTAGTGATTCAAATATAACGACTAATAACTTCTACTTGCCAACCATCCACTGATAAAATGAGAAAGGAATCAAAATGTTCATGGGACCATATTGTTTTACAAGCTAGGATTGTAACCCAAGTTAATACAAAACACTGAGTAAAACCATCTCTAGTCTCAATTGCAGAAAAAATGTTTAACTTTAAAACATGAATTTCAAGATTAGTACAGAATACACAAAATCATGCAACCTAACCATCGGAGCTTTTTCAGACAATCTTTTTCAGATAGATCATTAATCAGTATGTTGAACTTCTCAGAAAAAAGACAGTGATAGTTCATTCCAAAGTGTTAAAACACAGACTAAAAAGTTCTTCTAGAAGCAAGTTCAAATGTTTCGGCAGAAAAATATGTAAATGCCATAAAACTTACTTTGTCATCTACTTCCGTGTTATGACTTAACCAAGCATAAGCCTCTCTAAAATCATCAAAAACATGAAGTCCATCATGTGAATGCGATGTTAGAACGATAGAAGGGGCTGAATAAGCTTCTGCTGCTGCCCATACACTGTGAACCTACAGGATAGATCAAGATAATGAGGTCACTGCAAACATCAAGAAAGATGTTTTTTATTGACATACATTGCAACATGAAGATGTCTTATTGACTGTTGTTCAGAAAGACAATAACAAAAAATCAATAAAAGACAACATCATACTCCTAATTCTATACTAACCAGCACAGCTTTAACAAGCAACCGGGAGTTTATCTAAAAGCGAAAGTAAATTGCAAAGTAATAATAATGAAATACACCAAGTTAAATATTAAGTTAAATAAAAATGTCATGTCATAACTAAATGTTAAATTCCTAGTGGGGTAAAACATGTATTAAAAAATAATAGATAATCTGAAAATATAATGGTTCAAAACATAGTTAACTTCAAATGAATGATGGGATGCTTTGGAAATTACCACATAGAAGGCACCAAGCAATACAAGTAAGACAATAGCAATGATGGATGTTTCCAGAGGTAAAACTGAAAGCCTTTTCTTAATTTGTGACTTGCTAGAAGGCTTTTCAACACTTTCAGAGCTGCTCTTCCTGCTCCGGCTCTTCTTTGAGGTCCGTTCCTTTTGTGTGTCCTCCGTTTTATCAGTCTTCACAGTATCATCCGGCACAACACTTTCAGAACTGCCATCTCCAGCCTTGATAATCAAAAGCACAATTTTAACAAGGAAAACTCATGGAGTGACTAGAAGAAAGCAATGTCAAATCTGGTGACTATTAAAGAATAAATGATTACATCAACAGGAGAATCAATTGATAGACTGGGGAGCTGAAGCTTAATTGATCTAGTGAAAACATCAAAAGCTTGAGAAAGAGCAATCCCGGACAAGATGCAAGCCGCTGGAGCAAGTACAAGCATCAGGCGAACCTGATATTTAATAATACTAGGGATTCAATAAAAAATATATTTAAAATGTTATAAGTTGAATAACTGCAATCCCAATAATTTCATACCATGACACCAGAAAAATACACCGATGTAACAATATAAAGTATCACAAAAGAGCTTGCATCAGATAGAGGCGAAAAGCATGCCTGCAGCAGTAAGGACCAACGTGACTTGGTTAAGAACTCAACAGAATAACATGAGAAAATCAAACAGACGATTTTTGCACAAAAGAAACTCACGATAATGCCAGCTGGAACCAAAAATGCCAAGACATTAATGTCCATAAAGTAAGAAGGCCAAGTAGGCGGCTGATGCTCACTAACACTAGCAATGATTGGTATGTACTTGCTTGCATATGTACTGAAACACCACAAAGCAGTATTTAAGATTGGAGCCAATTCATACTGAGAAAATATTTTGCAAAATGACATATAAAGATAAAAATGAAGACACTACGTTGAGCTATCTTTAGTAATTCTGTAGTTACTATGAAGTTGAAGGACCAATAAGCACCTCAAACAGAAAATGGTATTTTAGGTGACAAGCGTGACTAATTTACTAGAAATTTTTTTTTTAAGTTTGATTAATAAAAAGGTCAAAGATAGCACTGACGGATCTAAGAGACTTAAACTTCTTCCACTCCATCCCATTGTTGGGCTTGAAGCTACCATTGCAACAAGTACTGCTATCATTGCAAAACATACTGCCCTGCAAAATAAACAAGAAAAAGGACAAGGATTAGTTTCATCTCCCACCGGTTATGTTTTCAATAGTTAATAAGCCAGTCAAAGGGACACCCACAGGCCACCAGAAACAACTAGCGCCACAGCTACTTTAAACATTTTTGGTGACAGTATTCCTTTAATATAATATACAAGAGCAACCACGTGGATGAGAATGAAAACCTGCACAAAAATAATTAAGAAAAAGAAATGAGGTTTCAATGAAATTGATTGGATGGATATAATGAGAAGGAGCAAAACAAACAAATGACTGATGAATACTTATAGTTTATGTCACACAGATGATAATTAGATTTAAAAGATTGCATGAGTTTTGGTTAAGTTTATGAATAACTAAGTAACAAGTGGATATAATTTAAGAAACAACCAAACCTTTTTCCACTAGGTGGAGTCGGCTATGGCTGATATCAGCTTTATTTGCATGGAAAATGAAATTAGCTTAATTTGATCAAAATATAATGTATCCAATCACTACTTGACCATGTCTACAAATTCCTCTTCGACTCTACTTGATGAGTTACTACCATTATGGAAAATATTTCACCACTAATAAAAAATCTTAATTTTTCTTTCTTTGCCAATTCACTCTTTGAAAGTTCAACTTCAATCCTTCTGTAGTATCTACAATCAGTTAACTTTCCACCTACCAAGATGTGGATTATTCAAATAGTCAAAAACAAATACTTTTTAATTAGTGCAAGGCCATTTGGATGTCTGTCAAATTTAAGACTTTTAGGGTCCGTTTGGTATGATGGAAAGAAAGTGGGAGGAAAGAAAATTAGTCCAAGTTCATTCATTGGATTGCGTAATTTTCCTTTTCTCCCACTTTCTTTCCATCAAACTAAACAGATCATTAAGTTGTTGTTCGAATTCTTTGAATCATGTAGTCAAAAACAGAATGACATCATTTGAATCATGTGGCGACCTCAACCTTGTGGAAAAAGCAGTTGTTGTTGTAAAAGAAGTTTTAAAAGTTAACCATGTTATGGAAGTGACTTTTATAGTTATTATCTCGACAAAGATATCAACTCTTTCAAGTTTATAAGTTGATGTCAGGAATTTGGACTCGCAACAGGATTGCTTAAACTGTCAAGTATGACAAATTAGCACAAGACTTTTCCCACTATAGAAACAAAAGACACCAAAGAATATCCACATAATTAAGCATTCACAATTGGATGACCAAGAGAATCACTTTTCGTTGAGCCGAGGCAAGTTCAACTTCATCCAAAGACTAGGGGAAACTCACCAGAAATGATGCAAAGTGCTCTGACGTCATTACAGCATTAAATCCAACAACAGGTACCAATGCGGCCAACAGTGTGCCCAATACAATCTGCATTGGTAAAATTATAATGTGAGCCAGGAAAAAGATAAGATGAACCAAAGATAGTTTTAAAATATAAAATCCATATACAGTCAAAGAACAACTCTGGGTTGTAATTGTTGTATATAAAAGTGGAAGGAAGTCACATTAAGCGGTCAACATGTAACTCAAAATGAATGACTCGTTCTCTAATTTAGTAAAAGGCAAAGTTCACACTAAATTCTGCATCAGCTTATTAATTAAACCTCACGCTAGAACAATTTACTAATTTGTTAGCCTTGACCTAACTCCCTCAACTACAGTTTACTTTATCAAGCACAAGTAAAAGTAACATGTATTGTACTCTCCACTTGAATAAGGAAAAACATTTATACGTATTACTGAAACAAATACTTACAAGAGGTGCATATGCAATATAAAGTCGAGAAGAATAGCGGCCAGTAACTATGCACAATAGTGCATGCATTGGAATAAGGTTAATGATAAAAGTGTATCCTCCCCATGAGCAAACCTGCATGACAAAAAGCAGATAACATAAATAAAAAGAGGCAAAGTTAACATAGCAAGATAGCAATGTAATAGAATCTTACCATGTAGAAGTATGCTATTGAGTTCAAAGTGGCATAAAAGAGGGACCCTGTATTCAGTGTCTACATGACATGTAAAATATGAGGTCAGAAACTTAATGGAAAGAGAATATAGAAAAACTTAACTGTTTTTCTATCAACATAGATGTACAGAACAAGCAGTTCATACAGAATATTCAAATAACATTACTGGACAACAATAATAACCCATTCCCCATTGTATGTAATAAAGAAAATGTTGTTTTGTACGAAAACCATATCATTAAAGTTACATGAATGAATATTTGTTGATAAATGTATGTGGGATGTGCACTGTGCAGTTATTTCAAAACTATTTTCTTTGTCCCACCCATATATGTTATGCATTCAGTTGTTTCATGCTCAACTTCACAATAATTTTTCCGTACTACAGAACATTTTTGTTATATTAATTCTCTAGAGATTTACAGGAAACCAATGATATTATCTAAGGGCATTCAGTAGGAGGTAAAGTTGCTTGCTTTCACAGAGCACCTTAATATAGAGATAGAAAGTGAAGATCAGAGCAAATATAGCAACAGCTTCATTATCATAGCTTCCTGCCACTGATCGAGAAATATATGACGGGACCTGCATAAGATTTAGGACCAATTACAAGTGAGTGAAGTAAGGAGTTAGCAACCAAAACATTACAGAAGAGAGTAACAACTGCCAATAGTCGTCATAGATTTATAAATCTACGCATCAACATACACAGTTGTTAATCGAACAGATACGTATACTAAAAATTGGTTTGTTAAAAATTCAAATATAAAATGCTGAATTGTTCAGCCAATAACTTTGATCAATAGTTCATTACAACCATCAATGCAATGTTTATAATCAATATGAAAATTGGACGAACTAGTCACAGATGTTTTAGAAATTCACCATAGCTAAAAGAACGGCTGCTGTCAAGCCAGCCCCAGGACCCTTAACCTCCTACAAAAAGGAAGCAACTGCATCAAATTACAAAAGACATAAATAGCAAAAATATACCATACATGATTTTGGCACGGACAAACCTTTGTTAATAGATAAGTTGCCCACGAAGCAAAGGCTGAGAATATAGGTGCAGTAAATACACAGACAGTTTCAACCGAGAGAGGTATGTTCAAGGAATTCAATATCCTGACAACAAGAGGGAATGGTCCAAAAGTAAATTATCTTAAGTAAACTTTAACATAATTGCTTGATTGAACGTTTAATATCAGCAGTTAATCAATAGAAAAATCACAGCATGTAACGGTCAACAACTCCTACTGTGTATTTTCAAATACCTACCACCACAAGGTGCCTGCTGTCAAGGTCAAACCAGGATAGACAGTCCCACCGATTACACGACCAAGGGGATACCTTGAAACAGAAAGGTAACAAAAATTACATCCAGAAAGATTTACCAACAACCGCATTCACTAAACTCATAGTATATATAAAAGAAAACACATTTCAATCCAAACATTGGTTACTTACCAAGTTCGGTCATCAAACCAGTTCCAGAAATCATATATCCCATTCTTTGTCAAAAACTGAAACAAACAAATATGTCTGTCATCTTAATTGACTTTTATTGTATTGAGAAAATCAAAGTACAATTGATTAAATATCTCAGCTATTAACCATCATGAGAACTTGGTCCTGAAGAAAATGCAATAAATAACATGTGCAGAACATTTTGATTCCAAATAATGATCACCTGAGTGACTCTGTAGTTGAAATAAGGATCGAATTCATGAATAACACTCTCGTACTTTATAACCTGTATATAATTCATAAAAAAATGTCATGACTGCTAGAATAACTCAGGCAACAAGTGGGTATAAATAAACTATTAATACTATCATGCCAGAGAAATCAAGAAAAGATCATCACGATCTCAGAACATTTTGAATTAGAGTATAATACTCTTAATTAACCAGAAATTTTATTTCAAGTGCATGTAAATTAGAAATAAAATCACATGAAAATGTCTACACTTTGCATTTCAATAATAATTGAGTCTAAATATTACTTCACACCACTAGAGTCAACATTTTAAATCAAATGCGTTTCAAATCCGAAGAGAAAAATATATAAACAGTTACGCTTCTTCTGATACTGAGATTCTACTATCGTATCGCAGAAATACAAAAATATCTTATAAACGACGAAACGGTTTAATTGATCGGTTATCAATAGCGTTGAATTGAGAAGCAGAAAATCGAAACAGGTAAACAGATCTGAAAATTATAAGAAATGGAGAAATGCTTACGGAGAAAAGACGGATCGAGAAAGCGAGAACACCGATCAAGATCAGGATGAAGAACGCGAGGACGTTACCGAATGCGTGACGGAGAGAGGTTTGAGCATCGGTGGCCGCCATTGACGGCCAAATTGAGCTCGGAAGAGAGATGGAGTGTGTATCGGAGTGTGACTGACTGAGTGGGGTTTATCGTAGAAAAGTCGTTGGGGGAAAGCCAGAGGGAAGAAGTGTTAGATTGCGAACGAAGAACGAAGTAGTAGTAGTTTGAGAAGACGAAAATGGGTCTGTAGTTTGTCTTTGATGACGAAAATGGCCTTTGTATTTCTTACGTGGCAAAAATATTTTGCCATTTTTTGCTAATAATGATGTAGCTGAGTATTGTGATTGGCTGGCTGCTGTCGAGTGTGGACTTCTTAGTCTTCGGACAAAATGTACAAGTTACTACATACTCAATAGGTGTTAATTTCAGTTAAGAGGAGTGCTAGGGACACACCCACTAGCACACTCCTTTCAACACACTCCTTTATCTTTTGATCTTATTTTATCTTTTGATCTTATTTTTTTAATAATATATAGATATAAATATTAGCATATAAGATCTTGTTTGATTTGTTTTGACGAGTATTTTTAAAATATCACGTTTTTATAATTTTTACTAATAGAAAATCAAAGATATTAACGATCAAAACTGTGCGTTGACATACGTACATTAGTCAAACTAACTTTTATATTTTGGGACGAAGAGAGTATTAAGAAATTTTTTTTTTTTTTAGAATTTTTTTTTTAGTTATGTTGTCGTGCAATGGTATTATGCATTTCCGATCCTAATACTACAAATTAGAAAAGTTAACGATTTGAAGACCGAAATTATAGGCAAAAGTTAATTTTCATATTTATTGAATTTGGACTAAATTAAAGACTAAATTCATCAGTTATTTAATGAATTAAAAAATAACTTTTGCTTATAATTAAGAATGGAGAGAATAGTAATAAGTAAGATTTCATCGTTAACTTTTGAGTATACATAAAATTTGGATCTGTCAATTAAATAGGATTAATAAATTTATTTTATCCTTTCCCGTTGATGCACCAAATATCTCCCTATTTTGTGTTGTCAATGGTTTTAACTTTCCACTACAGCAAATATAAACTTTATTTAAAGGGCATAATGTCATTAATCAGCCCAATAAAGACATGTCATTGTATTGATCAAATCGTGAAGAAAAAAAAAAAAGAACCACATGTCATTGTATTTAAAGGGTGACATGTCATGGCACTTGTGCACGTAAATCATTAAAATCACTTGAGTAAAATGTATTGATTTAAATTTTCACATTTTGATTTGGCCAATTCTTCTGTTAAATTCACTTTTTAAAATCACAAGGTAAATTTTGTAATAATATCTCTGTTTTTCAGAAATCATATGCTCCAAGGAAGGACTGTTAAAAAGAGAAAACAAACGAAAAATTTAGACTCACATTACCTAATGTCTACATACATCCTTTCATGAAGCAGGACTTGCTGAACTATGCTACCGAAACCCTTGAAAGAACCGAACAATTCATGAAAACTCCATAACTCGTTTGTTTTAAAGACTCGTTCTTTTTCATACAGTAATTTTGAATAATTTTATGGAGATGATAGTTCTAATTCTTCCGAACAACCACAATAAGTAAGTCCAATTCCTCCTGTCATACTTGACCACTATAATTCCCAGTCATTCCATTAAATAAGACAATCTAGAGGAACTGATTCCCAAAGTTACAATACTGAAATTAATGCGAAGGAACTGGATATACAATAAAGCAGAGACTATCTCCCCATATTGGCAATGCTATTAAAATAAGGGATAATAGCTCTCAACTTGAACAAATTTTCTTCAATTTGAATCCAATAATAGTCCATTCTCCCTACGAGTTGCTCCCAGAAGTAGATACCTCTGTACTGCAAACAGGGCAAACCTGCAGACAAAAAACCAAGTGTTATATCACAATTCACAACTTCTCCAATGCAAATAACTCTTAAAACAACATATTCAAGACAACATAAATTATGAATTCTTGACACATGTTACTATTATATTTTGTAAATGACACGATCTAAACTGGTGGCAACCAGAGATTTATATCACGAAATATAGTAACTTAGTAAGTAAAAAACAGACATTGGATGGCAGAGTATAAAAAATGTGTCACGAACAATGTGGTACAATCATCCATGTTTCAGCTCCTCCACCAACTAGAAGTGGTCCTCCTGCACCTGATTTGTTTTTTCTGTTGGTTGAGATGGGGCGACCTGGGCCTATAACTTTATCGATATTCCAAAAGGAATTTGCAAGAGGAGACAGCTAAGTGATAAAAACATAATTGACCCCCTTCTAACAAATTTGAGCTTCTTCAGTAGTTGGTTTCTTGACAGCCAAAAAATCCTTCATTTTAGATAAATGGCACCCTTGAAATCAGTCATTGTACAATTACTCTAATGCCCATTTGGACTAGAGATCCTTTTAAGATCTTATACTTGTGGACCTATTTGGACTAGAGATCCTTTTAAGATCTTATACTTGTGGACCTTTATATTCAATTTCTTATTTTATATCCCTTCTTAAAATTCAACTTTTGACTAATTGAGGCTAAAGTTCCCTCCAAAGCTAAGCTATTCTGCTGTTAATAAATTAATTAATCATTTTAGTGAAACGTGCAGTACCATCTAGCCCTTAATTGCCCAGTGCGTAGATAATATGCAATGGATGAAATCAATACCTACCAACCGTAGTGAGAAATGTTTCAAACTCCATTTTAATTTCTTAAATATCTCAAATAATATCAAACGTGCAGCTTTTAAATATAGAAAATAAAGGGATTTCAAACATATCTATGTACCATGAATTGATACTTGGAATGTTTCAAATTATATCTACGCAACCACGAATTCAAGTTGAAAGTGAAAGGCATAAAGCAAGACAGAAAATGATATGCAGTGCAAGGTGTGCTCTTCTAGACACACAATCATCTACATCCAATTCTAAGATGGTATCAGAGCCTAGTTGAATATTCGTTGGGTCACACCCTATCAGGTTTCCGCTATCGGGTCACCTACCATTTATATCCACGCACCAAGCCCAATAGTGTTGGGCGTGAGGGGTGTGTTAAGAGTCTCACATCGGTTATGAGATGACTTGAAAATGGGTTTATAAAAGTAAAGGCAATCCTCACCTTACAAGCTAGTTTTGAAGGGTTGAGTTTGGCCTAACTCTCAATTCTAAGAGGTTTCTCGAAAGTTGAGCTGCATGTGGACTCTAAAATTGTAGTCCATAATTTGAGTAGTAACAAGATGGGCTGGGGGGTTGGAGGTTGATTCAGTGCATCAGGCGCCTCCTAGCTATGGATTGGGAGGTAAAGGTGTGTCACTCCTATCGTGAAGCTAACATGCGTGTAGATGCGCTTGCTAGTATGGATTGCAACCATCAGGTTGGTGTGATGATTTATGAGCAAATTCCTGATCGTCTTAGTTCTTTATTTTTAGCTGATGTTATGGGGATAGCGACCCCTCTTTTAGTTGTTCCTTAGGTTTTTTTTTCTCTGGGCTTCGGCCCTCTTTGTTTAAAAAAAAAAAAAAAAAAAAAAAAAAAAAAACTAACGGACTCATTCAAAACTTACACTAAAAACTTGCACTAAGATCACATGTTTGCAGCTAAACATAAATGGCTGCGCGGGAAGGAGGAACATAAATTTATACATCATGTATGAACATACCTTATTTATTTTCAACCAGTTGTTAATGCATTCAGGATGGTACAGATGTTTGCAGGAAAGAATTGTCAAGGACTCTTCATCCTCATAGTCCACCCGGCAAATGACACACCTAAAACAAACACAAAAATCAGGCACCGGATTATATATTGTCATGATCACAGCGAAGTATAGAAGGAACAGTATTTTCACATACGAATCATTGCTCCCGTGTTGATCACTCCCCGTCTTATAGATGATTGAAGGTAAACAGGCAAGAGTATCAGTCGAAAGACCTCTGCTCTCAGTTCCTACTACCTCACCCAATGCCAGTAGTTCCTGGAAAAAAAAATGAAGCATATTTTTAAAACATGAGACAGAAGCCAACAAAGAGTAGGAAATACATCACAAACTTTGTTATTAATCAAATTTACCTCATATGAAAGCTCATCTGGATCAACATCCTCCCAAGCATCCTGCATAATTAGATCATTACAATAAGTACTTATAGAATTGAGTTAACTTAACTGTAGTAAATGAGTTGCATGATTCAATTCTACTATCCAAAAAAAAAGTATATCAATCCACCTTGGTGAGTCTTATTACAATAACACATTACTATAAACATTATGAAGATAATCTGCCGGAGAAATTTTGAATTATAAAATGGAAGAATTTAAGATAATTTGTTGGTCCCGGGATATTATTATTAATACAGCCTCAAACTTCATTTTATTATATTTTCTAATAAACTATTTTCAAACATCAAAATGAAGTGATGGTAATATTTTATCAATAGCACAAATTAGTAGTGAAGTGATGCTGTTGCAGCATGTTTGTAGGGAACCAGAGTTATCGATAGCACAAATTAGTGCTACACTGTTGCGCCATGGTTGGCATCCATTATGAGAAACAGTTATGAGAAACATTGACACGGTATATGACCAAAAGTACCATATAATGCAAACACATTCCTCACCGTTTGAGCTAGTTTTTGGGGTTGCATTTGGGCCTAAATTCTAATCTAGGGTCAGTCCTATATCTGCTATTGGGCTACCCGCACATGTCTTGCACTATAGCATATCCTACGTCTGCTATAGGGTTTGAACCAAAACAAGCGATAAGTTGATTGTTGACATGTCCCTACTACTTATTCGGCTTTCATGTCATTAGTGGGAAAAAGGTCTTTGTGGCTCTCTATCTCTATTTTGTAGCACACCCTTCTAGTTTCTTTTTGTTTTTTCGGGTCTAAGTCCTCTTTTTTTTTTTCTCAAACTGGCAATCCTCTATTCTCTTAGTATTTTGTTCCAACTGTTTTTCTTTTTTACTTCATTAGTGAGCCACCCTTCACAATTCACATCCTCTGCGGCTATGACATAGTCCACTCAGAGGCTTAAAGATAATTGACTCCTTGAATGCTGTTGATATGGAGTTATTGATGTTTGTGTTTAGCTTACGACTATGCTTCTTAGAATTAATCTGAACATGTTTATTTGTGTAATTGTTTTTTTAACATTTACATATGTACATATAAATTATAATGTAGTCTTTGGTATGTTGTTATCTTATCTCACTATCTACTATCCCACTATAATAATTTTGAGGTGGTTGACTTTGCACTGTTATCCAGTATCCAGGATGGATCACTGTGACAGAATGCATACTTGTGCAACCCTAGTGACCCATGCTCAACTCGACAATGCATAACTTATGTGTGACAGTTACTATCGTCCTGGCTTTCATAAGGGGGAGCAATAAAAACAAAGTACATGAATCATTCAATAAAATCTCTACATGAATTATGTCTTATATGTATCAAGTGCAGTACATATAAATGAAATTCGCTAAGTGATACTAATAAAATTTCAAAGGAAGAGAACGTTAATATTGCAAATAATTTTTTAATAGGACGATATTATGTCCACAAGCAAAGAAAATATCTACTTACGAGCAATAAAAACAAAGTACATGAATCATTCAATAAAATCTCTACATGAATTATGTCTTATATGTATCAAGTGCAGTACATATAAATGAAATTCGCTAAGTGATACTAATAAAATTTCAAAGGAAGAGAACGTTAATATTGCAAATAATTTTTTAATAGGACGATATTATGTCCACAAGCAAAGAAAATATCTACTTACAAGTATTATTTTTCTAATAACCATGAAATAGTCCCATAGTTATATCATATTGAGATTTCACTTCTTTCAAATGTTTGATTTGACAAAGTGCATGGGAGTGTAAATGCACATTAACATAAAATAGAGTCATTTACCTGAGAATTAGCACCATGTTCCTCCATGTCCTCAGTGTCCTCTGTAATTGAAAACGAAACTAGAGATTCTGACTGGATAATTTGAAACAATAATAAGACAAAATTCCACCAAATTTACATTCATAGCAAAGAAAACTTACGATCATGTATTCCAGCAAGAGCCAGCAGTCTAGCTGCCATTTCCCTCTCTTCAGCCTCCTGTAATGCTCTTGCATAGGCTTCATCGCTTGAAAACAGCTCTGGGTCAAATTCAATGACAGGATTATCATGTTCACCAACAGTACCATGAGCATGGACATCAAATGCGTCTTCATCTTCTTCATATTCCTCCTCGTTATCATCATCTTCATCATCATCATCCTCATCCTCATCCTCATCAGTGCCATCATGTAGATCATCAAAATCATCTCCATCATCATGCACATAGCTCCCACCTTCCCAACTTCCATAGTCACTTCCATCGTTATTCATTCTCAGCATCATGTATGCCCTTTCCTATTATTCAATTAGAAAATGGAAAGAAAAATCAGATTGTTTATGAATACACACCTGGGTGCCAATGAAAACAAGTTAATGCATCCCATTATACAACAACCTCATTCCTTATCTTTTATAATTTAGTCCCTCAATTATCACTTTCTCTCCTAAGAATGCAATCCAGTCACAACAAGGATATGCATTCAATGATTCAAGTTCTATTTAATGTTGTAAATAAAATTCAATAAATAAAATGAAGCATGGACTCGGACACAACACTGGTTTGGAGTCAATAGAATTAATGATCAATCGGTACCGTCATATTAAAACAAAATAGATGGCACTGATTTAGAGTAACTCTAGAGTCAATATATCCCTCTTCTTAAAAAAAATATCAATAATATTTATAGAATAACAAAACTGAGAATCAAAACATGTACATGTGCATCTAAATTGAGCAATTTATTTCATTAAATAAAAGTTTAAAACAAGATATGACAATAGTTGATATTTATTTATCCATCTACTTTCGAAAAAACTACTAATGTTGTAATCAGATTTAATGTCTTTAACCCCTTGTGCTTCTTATCAGAGATATTAAGGTCTGCATGTTATTGGGTTAATAACTTTCAATACAGTCAAAAAAAAAAAAAAAAAAAACTTTCAAACATAACTTCAAGCTACAACGGCTATTACCCTAATTCATGGATAATCAGTAGTAGTTAGTATAGGGTTTAGGCAATATCGAGCATTATGAAGGCACGGTATATTTATTATTTATGATAATCTGGTTGGTATTAGTTTAGAACTTGTTAAAAAATGAATCAATCCTAAAAAAACTTGTAATTCACTTCATTATCGTTTTCTCAACCAACCAAACATGAAAAGTAAAATTATTTAATTAATAAAATAAATAAATAAACGAAAATAAGGAAGTGATAGAATGAGAAGAAGAGCGAAACCTGCTCTTGAAGGGTACGAGCGAGGGCAAGGTCAGCATCGACCTGGCTGAGATTAGTGAAAGGTGTTCTAGAAGGTTGTTGAGCGGTGGTTTCAGATCCAGTTGGTTGTTGTTCCTCTTCGTTTTCATCTTCGATTTTTTCTTCTATTTTTTCTGGTATATTTTCCTCGATATTCAAATTGGAATGTTCTTCTTCATTGATGTGGTTGTTGGATTTGACTCCGCCTGAAGCAAGTTTGGGTGTGGCGTTGGTTGCGGCGGCGGCGGCGTTGTTGGTGGCGGTGGTGTCGTTTTCCATTGGAATTAGGAAGATGATGAAAAAGAGAGTGAATAGAGAGATGAATGAAAAAGAAGAATGATCGAATCCAAGAATCGACCTCAAGGAATATTATTTATTTATATATTTATAATAATTGTTTTATGTTTAATAGTTTAAATTTATTTAAATAAATAAAGAAATAGTAATAAAAATAGTGAACGGTGGTGACCATAGAAAATAGGAACAAAAACGAGGAAACGGCAACGAAAATCAAATCAAAGTGATAGAGAAAAGGTCTGCGAAACACAGTCTCAGAGTGGGGTCCATTTGTTTTGACGCTCCGATTCGAAGTGACCGTTCATTTTGTGGGTCCCGGGTCAGATCGACGGCCTTTATTTGCGGATTCGCATTTACTTGTTTGAGGGGAAACAACTTATTGAGTTTATCTTGGTTAAAAAAAAAAAAAAAAAACTTATTGAGTTTATCTTATAAGTATATATATGACAATATAGAACGGTACAAGACAAACATTTAAGGTATTGAACAAACCGTGTGTTTTATAATGTTTTGTGGACAAAATGTTATTTTTATATTTTAGACAACTTGTGTAGAGGATTGTGGGGACAAAAATTTCAGTTTTTGTCTTTTACTCTTTTGTCTTGGCCATCAGTTTGTCCAGTACCAAAAATAATTTTAAAATCAAACATAGTACAACAGAAGTTGTCATGTCCAGTCTCTTATTTTTTTTAGCAGATCAAACGCACAGTTCGAGGTCTTTTCTATCTCAACAAATATGGGCCCAATAAACTAATGCTAAGATGAAGTGATTTATGATCTTCTCTTAGATGAAAGGTTATCGATACACCAAAATAGTCTTACATCGTTTGATAATTGAGGTTAAGTATAGTTTATATACAACATCCACACATTTCAAACGACTGAGACGTCTTTTCTACAAATGACAAAACTATGACATTTTAACCCCAAAAAGTGGACAATCTCTTAGAGATGTGGATTGGAGGTCGGATCATAACAGGGGCACTGTCCGTGGGAACGAAACTGCGGTGGGTCGACACCCTTTAACCCCTTAGCCTCAACTGGGGGCTACTGTGTCGGATACACCAAAATAGTCTCACATTGCTGAGTAATTAAGGTTAAGAATAGTTTATACACAACACTCACACCTTTCAAATCACCGAGATGTCTTTTCTACAAAGGAAAAACCCATTACAGGTTAACCCGAAAACGGACAATATCTCAGAGATATGGACTTGAGGTTAGATCGGAATAAAATATTCAGAAGAATTTGAGTTTTATTTTTGTGGCAAATAATTTTTTACTAGACGTATGTTAACTCTATTTAACAAAGACTAAAATTGGTGACTTTTTTCAGGAAAAAATTTTGGTGATGAAAATCCTTTTAAGGGTTAAAAACTTGAGGAATTTATTTTAAGGACTAATTTTTTGTATAAATATTTATAAGCTAAAAACATATTTTATTTTGTTATATAATACCGTAAAAAATAATACTTCAATTACGTTTCAATTTGTGTAAAAAATAAGAATTTTCTTTTATGAGCAAATTTTCACATGTTAAAAAATTCTAAATAATAAATTTACATTGAAATTAATGTATTTTATTTAAATGTATTATATTCCAATAAATAATTATTGTTTTTCAATAAAAAAAATTACTAGTTCTAGTTGCTTTAATATGTGCAACACACTGTACCAAAAAAAAAAATAATATGTGCAACACAAAAAATAAAACTACGATTAATATGAGTCTTTGCTTTCGTGATATCAATGGGCATTTTGTAGCTGACTTGACTCAATGACAACAGCTTTTTTATTCCATAGTGGAAGGCGAAATATGGACATTATTACATGTTATGAAAGAGGCTATCTATCGTGGATTTGAGCGAGTTCAATTTGAAAGTGACTCAAAGTTGTTAGTTGACGATATCCATTTGAGAAGACGAGACAATTCGAAATTTAATTTAATTGTTAATGACATTATTCTTCTTATGTCATCTTTTTATGTAAACTTTGAAGTTAAGTTTGTTAGGAGACAAACGAATTTGGTTGCTAATACTTTTGTTAGGGCGGCCAATGTTTGGGTTAGTTTCCATTGATTTGAGATTATTCCCTTATGTATTGAACATTTATTAGTCAATGATATGAATTAAGTTTGTTTGGTTAAAAAAAAAATTTATACTATTAAAAATAAAATTTATAATTATAAAAAAAATATGTTTACGGTACATATTTGATTAGAAAAAAAAAAGTCATATTCTCTCCATTCATCCAAACAAAGGAAAAAAAAAAATGTATCACCGACACCTCTATGTTTAGGTGTGTCGCGGTGTCCGACATGTGTCAGTGACGATACTCGTATGACACTCGTCCGACACGTGTCGGATAGCTCATATCGGTATCGGAAAAAATTCAATTTTTTCTTTAGTTTGACACTCCTTTGATCGGTGTCTGACATCTGTAAGACACTCGCATGACACGTGTCGGACAAGTGTCCCAAAAATAATTATTTTTCTTTGCTTATACTCTTCTTAGCACATATCATACATATCTACAAGAGTTAAAGATGTATAGAAACAATAATACTGATTAGTGAGAGATCGAAGACATTACATTTTGATTGCGATACTTTTAGTTTTTCCGGTAGATGGATAAATAAAGGGAATATACTATCATATATTGTTTTAAAACTTTTTTTAAAAAATATTTTGCTCAAATTAGATTTACATGTATATATTTTGATTCTCAATTTATATGTTTTATAAATATGTAGCGGTGTCGGTGTTCTATATTTTTTACATTAGCGGTGTCGTGGTGTTCGTGTCGGAGTCCGTGCTTCATAGATCACAGCAAATAAAATCATTATCTGATTATCTACAAGTCTAGAAGAACGCTTAGCAGTAAGAATTACCGTGCAAGAAAGCAACACTACACATCTCTTTTAGTACTTGTTGTATGTGTCAAGTTACTTAGCTTCTTCTACTTTACTACATAGTACATACATTACGTAGGTTTTGCTTTTTCTCTACTTACGTCGCCCTATGCTTCATCTTTATTCAATTAATTCAGATGCATTACTATTAAGTTTATTTTTTTGCTCACTTTATATTCCAATTTCAAATTTGATACAATCCATCAGTTTAGCTGAGATATTGGAATGATTATATGGATATAGTTACTGGGTTTCAACCAAGGGGTGTTATTTTACTCTACCTTCCACTGCAATTTGAGAACGAAGCACATTAGGTGTTTGATAAAATGTCTAAATAGCATTTATGATCCTATTCTTTTCGTATTCAATGCCTGGTTTTTAATATTGATTGTGACCGTCTAGTCTTAGTCATACGGTGATAACTCCTTATTTTTGTCCCGTAAGGGTAGCTCAATTGGCAACTACTCGGGACATTATTGAAGGGGCTAAAGTTCGAACCCCGGATTTTTCACTTCTCCACACTTATAGTGTGAGTCTGGACCAAAAAAAAAAAAAAAAAGAAGACTCGTTATTATTTTAAAGGTCAAGGAAAACAAGATTGGATTGATTTTCTAAAAAAAGTTCCTAGGGTGTGCTTCAATGGAAAGTAAATCTTTATGAGTGTAATCACTCATTTTCATAATCCTTGTGATACTAGGCTGTTTGATTTAAGCTAATTTCTTTGTGATATTTTGATTGACTGTGATTTTTCTATTTTGTTCATGATGCCTCAACATTAAAATTTCATTCATTTCAATTTATTTATGATTGAAAGTGATATGAAATGTTGATCTGTTTCACCTTTTATGTTTAGTTAGGCTTGGGCCATCACTACTGTTATTATATCATAATTTAACTTCCTGTTTATGTTGCCTTCACTAGGTGTTGCTTGGATGACACGTAGACTAAAAGTGTTGGACCGGCTGGCTGGCGTGACAAGATAGATATACCTGTAAATGCCTGGCGTGTCACCGTCATGTAAAACTGCAAATATAAATGGAACTTTGCTCAGCCTCCTTGATAAATGCAAATCAATGCTTGAACTGAAGAAACTTCATGCTATTGGGATTTCTTTTGGTTTATCTCATGAAGACTCTTTTATGTTCAAAATCCTTTCATTTTCCGCTCTGTCCAATTCAGGTGACATTGATTACTCCTATAGGGTTTTCTCCCAGCTTTCCAGTCCAACAATTTTTAGCTGGAATACAATCATAAGAGGCTATTCAAATAGCAAAAATCCAATCCATTCCCTATATATTTTTCTAAAGATGCTTCGACTTGGGGTTGCACCGGACTACTTAACATACCCATTTCTCGTGAAGGCGTCAGCACGCCTTTCAAACCAGGAAAGCGGTGTATCCGTGCATACCCAAATTATAAAAACTGGGCATGAGTCTGATAGATTTATCCAAAATTCTTTGATTCACATGTATGCTTCTTGTGGGAATATTACGTGGGCTCATAAGATATTTGATAGTATGCAGGGGAAAAATTTGGTTTCATGGAATTCCATGTTAGATGGCTATGCTAAGTGTGGAGAAATGATTTTGGCTCAGAAAGTTTTTGAGTCTATGCAAGAGAGGGATGTCCGGTCATGGAGCTCTTTGATTGATGGTTATGTGAAGGCTGGGGAGTATAGGGAAGCTATGGCCATCTTTGAAAAGATGCGGGCCATTGGTCCCAAGGCCAACGAAGTGACTATGGTGAGTGTGTTGTCTGCCTGTGCACACCTCGGTGCTCTAGAAAAGGGACAAATGATGCACAAGTACATTGTTGACAATGCTTTACCAATGACAATGGTCTTACAAACTTCTCTCGTGGACATGTACGCCAAATGTGGGGCAGTAGAGGAGGCTTTGTTTGTATTCCGCAGCGTCTCAAAGAGGCAAACTGATGTGTTCATTTGGAACGCAATGATCGGAGGTCTTGCAACACATGGGTTAGTAGAAGAATCTCTTAAATTGTTTAAGGAAATGCAAATGGTCGGTGTCCAATCTGATGAGATCACATACCTCTGCTTGTTGGCCGCCTGTGCCCATGGAGGACTAGTCAAAGAAGCATGGTACTTCTTTGAGAGCCTTGTTAAATGTGGCATGACACCTACAAGTGAGCACTATGCTTGCATGGTAGATGTGCTGGCGCGTGCAGGTCAATTAACCACGGCATACCAATTTATTTGTCAAATGCCCATAGAACCTACGGCTTCCATGTTAGGTGCTCTTCTTAGTGGGTGTATTAACCATAGAAAATTAGATCTTGCAGAAACAGTTGGCAAGAAGCTTATTCAGCTTGATCCAAACAATGACGGAAGATATATTGGCTTGTCAAATGTTTATGCGGTTGTCCAACGTTGGGATGATGCAAAAAGCATGAGAGAAGCCATGGAGAGAAAAGGGGTGAAAAAATCACCTGGGTTTAGTTTTGTTGAAATATCTGGGATCCTTCATAGATTTATTGCTCACGATAAAACACACCCTGATTCAGATGAAACTTATTCTATGCTACATTTTGTTGTCTGTCAAATGAAACATGGTTGTCGCCATGACAATCAGGAGGAGACTTTGTTGAGTGATACATCCATAGAAGATGATTTGATCCTCTTCTGAGTAGACTGCATTATAGTTTGTAGCAATTAACATTTGTTGTGGAAGAGTTATTGCACAGGACCTGGATTTCAATGTAAGTTATCAAAGTCCTTTTGGTTTTTGTGTGCAGCAGGCTTACAGCTCACCGAATGTAACTTGCTACCATATTTCATTGTAAAAACAAAATTGTGTACACTAACGAGTAATAACTTTAACAAATTACACTCACCACTCGCGAAATATGTTAAAATGTCACTCACACCCCTCTATTTTCCCAAAAAAAACATCAACAGTGTTAGTGGGGGAGTAGTTTCCCGACATTTTCTTATAACTTTCAACGACGCATAAACAGTGTTAGTGTTGGAGGGAGTTTTATGTCATAGGAAAGAATAATTAAGGGAAGTTAGTGTATTTAAAAATTAGAGGGGTGCCTTGAAAAACCTGATGGTTCTGGAATTGTTGGCGGTTTGTTGACCACCCTGTTTACTACATATTTTTGTGGACACAAATTTTATATACAAATAAAAATTGAGTCAATAATTTTTATATGTAAGATTTGAAATTAAGAATTTACATAAAAGGAAATTATCCCCTTTCCTACCCGAACTGATGGGCATCAATTTGAATAGTGGTTCTTATTATTTCAGATTATTTCTAACTTGGTAGAAAATATCTTAGTTGAAATTGACAGGCATCCATTGCTTTGATCCTTGGCTTTTCATATCAACAAACTAAAAATGGTATTACTAGGAGAATAACTATGACCAGCAAACATTGTTCGGTGCCTATTTCCTAACATTACAAATATAATGTTATGTCATTATCACTGCTGGAAAAAAGATCATAAGATATTAATGAGTGCTGTCCATTATGCTTTTGACATGAAAATATTCAAAATGTCTTATACGGTTATACCATTCCACATGCTTTTGCAAAACAACTTTTGCACAGCAGACTTTTTTAATATTAATTTTCTATATCTTAGCTAATAATTTTGACCATCCCTTTCATTGCAGAGTATATAGTACAACAAGTAGTCATTCATGTTGTGCTTAGTGGAATTGTCATTGACATTCCACATCTTGATTTGCTTGTGTATCCTTTATGACACATTGCTCTTCCTCCATGCTTTTTCCCAATAAAAGAACATACATTCCAACAATAACCAACACAGATCCTGCAATACTGCTTATTATAACAGATAGGGATACATTAGGAACAATGGAATGAAGAAAAGATGTGTAAATCATAGAAGGGTAAAAAGAAAAGAAAAGAAATCAACCTTCCTAAGTATATTTCCTCCTTTAGTATAGTGAAATCAAGCACAGCCACAAATATTTGTAAAAGAGGGGTAAATGCTGCAGTAAAAACTGGACCTCTTTGTTTGACACACCATGACATTGCCACATAACACAGGCCTGACCCCACCATTCCCTAGGATCATATAAGTAACAATTTTGAATTCTAAGCTTTTTATATTTCAATATGAACTTAACAGATAGTTTTAAAAATGATTTGGATTTGGTGCAGTTACAAATTCACGCATTTAGCACATTGATGGTCGTTGGATCGAGATCTCATGATGCAAAGAGCAAACAGATTTTGATTTTTTTGAAACTCTAAAATACTAAGCTTGAAATCTGATTGTCCAATCTTATATTCAACGACCACAATGTGCTGATTGCGTGAGATTTTTGACTGCATCAAATGCAAATCCTTTTGAAACATTGTACACGATGTATTTGTATTTATCAAAGAGCATACGTACAGCATATATTACACACAATATTTCTAGCTTTCCTTTGAGGATCCATGATGCATTGTTTCTCTTGATAACCAAAGTTAATATTGCTGATTGAATAGCAGCAAAAAGTGACAAAATAGCTGTGCTAGAGTATTGACATGGATACTTTTTGCTAATCTTAGCTTGTATAACAAACCAAGAAGACCACATGATGCAACCTGCAGTCAAAAGTATTGAACCTATAATCCATTTCCCTAACTTGGGAGGTGCACTTGTATATGTATTGGCTATGTGTTGAGATTGTGAGCTGTTAATGGAAATTCCTTTATAAAGGGCTAATATCAAAACTCCACCAATGCACACAATAGTTCCCAAGATTTTGGCTTTACCACTCTTGCTTTTCATGTTGACCTTCTCTATCCTAAAATGTTTTCAAACCAAAAGATAAATAAATAAAAAGTTATTGTAGTTATATTCCATAATCAAGTAATATCTCTTTGTTTAACAAACTTACCCAAATGGAAGTGACATTATGAATGTAAATACAGGCACCATGTTGAGGAATGCACATGAGAATGTGGCAGATGTATACTGAAGTCCAAGAAGAAACAAGTATTGAGGGATTGTTACTCTGAAAGGTATTCATAGAATGTTAAAATCGTAGATTTGGTCGATTAACTATAGTTATAGTTATTACAGTTAAAACATTAGTATATAGAACCAGAAAAGTTCATACCCAACAAGAGCAGAGAGAAAAAGGAGACATATTATGTGAGCCTCCAATTTGTGTTTCCTGTAAAAAGCACAAAACTGATTTCTATTGTATTTTGCATTGCTCTAGAATAAACCTCAATTTTGTTACTTGATTGTGGAATAAACAAGCTATAAATAAGTTCTACCAAACGTGTTTATGGATTCTAACCTTTCATAGAACCATGCAATAGGTGCCATGAAGATAAATGAAATAGCTTGTCGATATGTTACAATGGACATGTAGTCCATTCCTTCATTGAGAACCATTTTAAGAAGTAAATTGACAAAAGCAAGAGCTAAGTTAACTAGAATCAAGATAGTAACTGGCTTGCACAGTTCATGGCAGTGCATTAACTTCATGAATTTCCTCGTTCGATTTTAATTTGTTTAGTTTTGGAAGGAATGGGGTGTGATGTATGTTGTCTTCTTCAATATATAGAGGAAATATTAACCTCATAGGAGAGTGGAGCAGACATGATTTATATTCCTTCATCACATCAACACTTTCATTCATCATTTGCTTACCTTTTCTCTCATGGTGGAAACTGCAAATCTTATAATTGGGTTGGATCAAATTTAATTCTTACAAAATACGCTTGTAATAAAATGAAGTCCTCTCCTACTTATAAAGTAACTCCTAGGTTTTATCTTATCTAATACGAGACTCTTAACACTCCCATTACGCAATGGACTTTTGACATATGAAGTGTAACTCGAGTGGCATAATAGCGGGATTCTCGATAGCAGGTGGTCCAAGAAATTTTGAATCAAACATTAATACTATTTTAAATTTTGTGTTAAGTTTAACTCAACTTTTACTGAACCATATTGCAAGGTGATGATTCTCCTCACTTATAAATTCATTTTCAGTTTAACACATCGAATGTGAAAGTATTAATAACCATACATTATTTGTTCATTATCATTGATTGACATTAGCCTAATGATTAGGAACATGTCAAACTTATCACATCTATATTTTTGCGACATTCTTCTAGGTGACTACTTTTGCCATATATTTTTCTCATTCCTTTTCCATTCTCTTGCTTGAATTTAGATCAGTGAAATAAAGTGCTAATAAAACCACGTTTTACATATTATCTACCTTGCTAAATTAATATCAGAATAATAATGATAGCTTCTTTTTTGAATGAATATAATCCAAAGTAATAACAAAAAAAATGATACAATTCTTAGAACCATTGGCTTCTTATTCTTTTGATGAAATTTTCCAAGTGGTTGTGACTTGTAAGCATCATCAGAAAGTACATATGCCATTGTCTCCAATCTTTTTGCTAACTGGGATTCTATTTATATTATATATTAGTTTTATATATTACTTGCAAGAACAAGATGTCAAATCTTGGCTGGAGAGAAAATAATAGAAAATTGAAAGGTGCTTTTTGAATGGAATGGAAATTTCTGGCATGGAAAATATGGTTAAATGCATTTAGTTTCATTAAATATGATATGGTCAATATAAAAAAAATATATAAAAGCAAGATTACTTTGTATTTGATATTCCGGGAATATGATTTATGCATTGTTTTTTTAGTAACATTGAGAATTCAACCGTCCAGAAGAAAAAAATCAAAAGAAAAAAGTTGCACCCACTTAAAAAATAACATAAAAATTCAGGTGCAATTGCTCTCTCATGTGTCCAGTTAAATGGATACAGATTAAAATAATCATTAAGTCGATATCATGAGTATAACTTAATTGATAGGCATTGTAAATAAGATTGATGTTTGAACACAAATTTTTCATTTTCATTTTTAAATGTAAAATTATATAACCACTAAATTATTTGACAAAAACAAAAAATCCATTTTGGAGTGAAGACCCTTTTCAGTTTCAACTCTTCTTATTGACTTTGAGCCAATCCATTTTTAGTTTTTACTAGATTGTGTTTCCATTCAACAATAAATTGATCTTACTGATTAGTATAAATAGAAAATGTTCTCTATAATGAATTATCTATAGATTTCTGAGTATAACTATAAACACTCACTTAAAAAAATAGTAAGTTAAGAATTTAAGTACTAGGTTAATTTTTTGGGTACAATTCATATTCATCATGCTATACTCAACATTGCATAGTGAATTAAACACACATTGACATTTTATTGAATGGGTCAAAATTAGAGGTCAGAATTTATTGATGTAAAATTTACGCCCAATTTTCCGTGGTAATAGATTTGAGATTAGATAGTTGAAATGTCACATAATCAAATGATCTTAACTATTTATTTTGATTAGATGATATGACACATATTTCTTTCAGCTTAATTAAAATCTTGAGTTCGATATTTAACTTGATCATGTAGGAAAACTCCTAAGAGAATTTTTCACACATAACAGGACTTTGTGCAAAGAGGATGCCCGATAAAAAAAATAAAAAAAATAAAGTGTTCTTTGAAGCATTTTTTTTTTGACAGGAAAATTACCAAAACAGACTTGAGTAGAGTATCACATTTCCCCAATCTCTCGGAGTGATACAAACTCTTTCCTCTTTCTCTGCTCCCTCCGATTCTCCGTCGCCGTCACCGTCACCGTCACGTCCAGTCCGGCCAGCCACGCCATTCCCGTACGGTTCGTTTCTTGTCGTCACAGTCACAAACAGGTTCGCACGATTGCTTCTGCTTATATAGCTTCTTTTCCATTTTCTATGTTCAAATTCGATTTTACAAATTTTTAGCTAATTAAAAAATTAAACCCTAGATTGAAATACCGGTGCCATGAGGGGAAGAGAATCTTCATGCTCGACAATTTTTTGAACGTTTGAAAATGGAATTTAAACCCCTTTTTTCATCAAATTTTTCATCAATTCAATTATAATTTTTCCTTTATCTCTCACATTTGGCTGTGATATGCAATGCGATGTCCACAATCATTGTGTGTGTCGACTACCAACTGTTTGATTAAAGTAGTCAATGAAAACTTTATTTATATTGATTCTTTTCTATAAAGAAATAAAATTTGGTTCATTGTATTTTTAAATTTTTTGCCTTCATGTTCTCGGGACGTTCCAAGTGTTTTTGAATATATTGGCCAAGATATTCTGATACCGGATAACCTATATGCAATAAATAATAATGAACAAGAAAGAATCAACGTAGAATGCAGCAAATATGCCAATCTTTCTGCATATTACAGATAGAAATTCCCTTGAATTAGTCATGTTTAGAAAACGAGTGAGAAGACACAAATCAAACATGGCGTCAGGACAATTTATGGTCAAAGAAACTTCTATATCTTTACAAGTATATGAATACAACCATAGAAAAACTTGAGTTTAGAGGAAGCATTAGATTACTTAAATGTGTTCTTACAATGGTACGTAGAATATGTTTTCAATATGCTATGTTCTGACATAATATTTTGTGCAAATTATAGCTTGTCCTTTTTGGTATCAATATTTTAAACTTGAGTCTATAGAAAGCCTTGGATTACTTAAATGTGTTCTTACAATGGTAGAATGTGCTTTCAATATGCTAGGTGGTGACATGATATTCTGTGCAAATTACAGCTTGTCCTTTTTGGCATCGATATTTTAAACTTGAGTTTATCGAAAGCCTGGGATTACTAAAATGTGATCTTACAATGGAAGAGTATGCTTTCAATATGCTATGTGGTGATATAATGTTCTGTGCAAATTGCCACTTATGGTTTTCGATATCAATACTTTATATGTAAATTTTTAGAGAGAAGCCCTACAGTACAGAGTCCATAATATTAGGTGGTTTTACATCATATAACTTGTCCTTTTGGCATATGCTCGGTATTTAAAACGTGAAATGAACTTGTAATATGTGTGCACATTGCAATGCTTAGCTTCATATTTGATTACAGTTTTCCAATGTGGTAGAAAGTTGATAACCTTTTAAGATTGTTGTTTGTTTCTTCAGTTATGTATGACTCTGTTATGCCTAAAATAAGTGAACATTTTAAAATATCTTATTTCAACTATGGTTATATTGCAAAGCAGAAATGGTTATCCCACCTCCAGTCAGGCCTCCTAGGATTACAAACTTTCTCAAACCTTATGTTCTGAAGATGCATTTCACAAATAAGTTTGTGACTGCTCAAGTGATCCACACCCCAACTGCTACTGTAGCCTCTTCTGCAAGCTCACAGGAGAAAGCCTTGAGGTCAAGCTTGGAAACCACTCGGGATGTTGCTGCAGCTGCAAAGATCGGGAAGCTACTTGCGGAGCGACTTTCACTTAAGGATATTCCTGCTGTTTCTGTTCACTTGAAGAGAGAACAGAGGTATCATGGAAAAGTAAAAGCGGTAATTGACTCTCTCAGGGAAAATGGTATTAAGCTACTTTGAATCATGATTTTTGTGTGTTTTGTTGTACATGAGAGAAATCAACTTTGTTGAACTTTGTCTTCTGCCAATGAGGGATCAAAGGTTTTGTATTATGTTGGTAGAAAATAAGAATGCTAATTAAACCGGAACTGCTTTGTTTATTATTATTATTTTTAACATCACACGATCAAGCTGCTCATCGAAAATATTTCACTAAGATTCAATTTTACAACTAGATATAAGATGATTGTTGTTTTGGTTTCATGGTGTCCCTCTACCTCCTGTGGTTCAAACGCCGGGTTTATGGGAAACGTGGCTTGCAAAAGTGGCTACATAAGAATAGTTTGAACAGTACCAATTAGTGAATGTGTTTTAGGACATATTTAGGACATAAAATAGACATTGAGGGCATTGTTTTGGTAAAACAATGATTGTCAATATAGTATGCCAGGTATCTTTTGCTTAAGACGATAAAATTGCCTTATTCGTATATATCTTTCTCGAGTGAATAACCTTGTTAATTCTTAAATTTGTGACCATCAATCAATTTTGTCTATGAATTTGTTGAATTAGTAAAATTGTTCCTCAATTTGTTTCACATTTATAAAATAAGTTTAGACGTTACGTCTACTATCAAATGTTACGTCCCATGTATGCAAGGACCAATTAAATAGTAAACTTTAACAGCGACTAAATTGATAGAGAAATTTGACAATAAAAAACCCAAAAAATTCATTAATATTCGGAATACCATGAAAAATTATCTTATCTATTTTCGCTTTATTTTCACAATGAGATTGTGCAAATTCATATAAATGAGATTCGACAGTAGAAATGATTTGCTTTTGTTAGCCGAAACCTTAATGGAATTGTCTAAAGAATTTTTTGAAACAACAATAGGAATTCGGCAATCGAGTATTTGGAGCTAATGAAAAGAAAACTCAATAACTATATATATTAAAATAATTCATTAATTCTGCTACTGGTTTGCACTTAACAGTACTCAAGACTTCTTAAGATAGCCTAGTATAGTAGTAGTATACATATATAGACACATCCTGGAAAACAACACATTTTGGTACCAAATGTATCACTTGGGGTAAGATGGAGAAAACATAAAAGCCACATACTAATATAAAAAAGGCCTGTACTTTTAGTTGTACAACTTGTACCCATAATGAACAATGGGAAACAACTATTGACAGGGTGCATGTATGTAATATCCAGAAACCAGAAAGTGCATTTTTAAGAGTATAAATTCTATTTATTATTTAAAATTGCCGGGAAAAGAACCTTGCATCACAGTATATAGAATTCATGCTTTCAAAATAATAGAAAATACAAAATATTTCTAGTATTGCTGAGTTGACATAACTAAATAGAACAAAGAATTTTTCTACAAGTTCGTGTTGAAAAATTACAAACCTTTCAATCTAAGATATGTGATGTTTTGTTGTCAATGCAACACAGGCCATTGAGGAGGTGGCCAAAATAACTCATAGCATAAAGGAAGATCAGACAAAGGTGAAATTCGTTGTTTATCCAAGCAAAAAACGTCGATCCTACCCTCAATCGGAATATGAGCGCGATGAACATCATCCCTATGTAATATTAAACAATTCTCATTTTCGATACACAGGTCAGAAGCAGAAACAGAAAAAAGCAGAAGCTTCCCCCAAAAACAAAATCTTATCCCCCAAACTTGTCATCAATGAGAAGATTTGAAAGGGAAGTCATCAATGACGAACTCATTGCCGAGATCAATGATGGAGTTGGTTGAAATCAATGATGTTTTGAGGGAAACGAAGAGGGAAATGTTTGTGACATAAGAGAGGATTCCAGAGACGAGTTCGGCCATGTGAGTCTGGACCGATTTTGATGAAGCAAGGGTTTATGGTTTTTTGTTGATTTGGGGATGGCTTGATGAGAAAAATTGTGCGTTTGGAGAGAGGGTAAGTGGAATTGTTGTTGAGTGGGTAAGGGAATTTGGAATTTGTAATGTAGAAGTCGTGCAGTGATAGGAGCAAGCAAACCAGCCAGCCCTCACAAACATCACCAAAATACTACCTTCATATAACACTATATCCTTTATACTATTTATCTACCACGATTAATAGGGAAATACATAGGATGAAATTGCTCGAACAAGGATTTTCAACATCACTTCCAGTAACCAGACATTTATCATCATGTTAACTTAGATGATCTCATTATGAATGCCTTCAAAAGTTTAATAATACAATGCCAGCATTAGCTTCTGCGAAAGCCTTGACTATCCCGAGGATTAGCACATTAGTGTACAGCATTACAAGTCATAATGTTTCAAAAGTATATCATCAAGGTGTGCCAGATCGAACAAAATAGGGATCCTTTCCCACAGTTACAACAAAAAGAACCCTGGATCAGCACATCCAACAATTTACATTCCCAATTAGATTCAATCTCTCAGATACATTTACAATCTACTTTGGATCCTTGGTTTCTCCAGACCTGGTAAATTTAATGACAGTATCAATTTCATGGACAAACAGTGAGCCTAAAGAAGTTGAAAAAAATGTACAAAGACATGATTCTCAGTTCCTTTGACAGCAAAGTGAACAGTGTATATTCAATAAAAGCAAGTATCACAAATCATTAACTGTAGGGCCTAAAGTTTGCAATCACTAACCTTGCTTTCTCCAACTTTTTGACCACATCAAGCATTGCATATACAATCATTTTCTTCACCTTTTATCAAAGAAGCAGCAATTAGGGAAAATAAAACAATACACAATATCAATCTATTGAAATGACACAGGAACATAGGTTCTGAAATAGGTCAGACAAAAAAAAAAATCAACAAGAAACAGTTAATATTAGAACCTTGTAAATTACACAGCAACTAGAACTATTAATCACACTTCAAATAAACATTCAATTAAAAAGTACAAACTGTCTACTAGAGTGATTCAATAAGCACCATTTTTATATCTTTCCAATTCTTATAATTTTTTTAAGATCAATTTAGATTATAATTACTAGAGTGATTAAATAAGCACCTTGCAGTTTAAGATCAAGATGGTAAAAAATGTTAAATTCAAGAAAACATGACTAACATGCTAGAACCAGTTCAACTTAAATTCAAAATAGGAGATGCAAACAGCAATTCAAATCGACAAAAGTGTATGGCAGCATACCTCCAATTTGTCCTCCGCAGACCTGTGATTGATTGGAAGTTTCCGAAACTCCTCGGTCAAACGAAAACACTCACCAACATTTTCTGGAGAGACAAAATCAAGTGCAACCTTGGTGCATGACTGCAAAATGGCAAATACAAACCATTGACATTTATAAATACTTTGACCGCATTAGCTAGAAAGAAAAGCAATGAAGAAATAAAATGTAACACTTCAATAATCCCTTAGAAAATGTGTAAGAAAGTTGTTTGGGGAATATGCAAAAAAGTGTGGCACCTAATTTAATCTTTTAGGAAAAAAAATCCACAATAATCTATTAGAATTGCTTACTTGGGACACATTAGTTAACAAAATATAAAAATTCAAAATAGCTCCTAGACGAGGGACTAATATGACCTAATTTAGTAAATTAAAGGGTACTTCTATACTTGGTGGGGACTGCTTTGATCAAAATTGATTGGCAATGCAACTGTAAGGTAAGTTACAGAATTAGATTGAGCGGAATGAACTTGTTCAGTACTATAACTCTCCTTTTAACATCCAATAGTGATTTCATAGAATGACACCATTGAAGACAGTTATCACTTATCCGACCTAACAAATGTAAGTTAGCTCAGCCAGCTTTGCACCTCTTAATAATATTTTTAAACTTGTTGGAATAATATTTTACCGAGGAATTAGTGTTGTCTTTTAGAGCAAATTAATTATCACACTGGTATCAAATAACAATGATTTAACACTAAAGTGATTAGGGTGATTTTTTTTTGGAATACCACATGAAAAGGTTTTTGAATACAAGTAAACAATACTTAGGACAGTCCCAAACTTTCAAGAACTTGGCAGCATTATAGTTAGTTATCATGTTAGTTCTGAAATCATTATCAATCATATTTAACCATAATTAACTTATATCTCTACTCCGTCTTTTATCTAAAACTCATAACTTCAACAAATACACTTCTTGGCAAACTAGGAAACATTACACCTTCATTAAAGATAAAACAATCTCACCTTCAGATTTCGGACTTGGTGGGGACAACCAGCTGGAATGAAAACAGCATCTCCTAGCTTCTGAACAAAAGTCCAGGGCTCAATTCCTACAAGTCAATGTTGAATTGTGAGATGGCACATAATGATTTATCATCTCTGTCAATATTATAATGACTACTTACCATACTCCTTCTTAAGCCTCTTCTTATGCTCAATAGTCAAATAAAATGTTTGATCATGGATAGGGTGAACAACCTACATTGCCAAAGTATGTTATTTAAGAAGATACATACATAACAAGTTAATGGCCATCAGACTGCCCAATCATATACAATAATGCTAACAAGTTAATGGCCATCAGACTGCCCAATCAATTCTATCAAACTCAATTCTGTCAAAATCAAATTTTGTCCACTGCAGAACCAAACACATACGAGATGGGTGACTAAAGTCAAGTTCAGAAGCAAAACAAACATGGACAGTGAAACTATACTATGAAGGCAAGCAAAACAAAACACAGTACCACAGAAATATAAAAAAAGCATAAGCTATGACTTAAGCTAAATAAGGAGACAGAGATAGTATCAATTTTATCATGGTGCAAACCTCCAATGAATATGAATATATATAAGAATGGTTATAGACCATGTTAAACGGGGGGTATAAAAACAAATAATAGAAAATTAACTTAAATAATCTTACCTGCTTTAAAGGAGAGCAGTGCACGTGCCTGAACTCTCTGAAATGATTCTTTAGATATTCCTCCAACTTAGGTACATCCTCTCTCCGAAATATATCCCAGAGAGCGCCATCCAAAGAATCCCCCCCTACCAAATTACTATTCCCTTTTTTCACGGTCACTTCATCAACCTCTTTGGGCTGTACTTCGGAAGAAAGGCCGTCATCAGCATTTATGGAAGACGATGACTTATCAAGAACACAATCATTGGTCTCTCCATCCTGATTATCACAATGAAGATGTAGCTCTCTCTTGTCTTGATTTAGGTGTTGTGGTGTCAGTTTCTTAATGGCTTTAATGCCCTCAGATTCCAATTCCACTTTAGCAATATGAGTCAACACATTTACCTAAAAAGTCAAATTATATAGGAAATAACAAAATTCATTTTCCAAAAATAGAGTATGCACTTAGAGGCACAAAGCAAAATTTAAAAGCACAAACAAATAATTGATCAGGAAAGACAATCCATCAGATAAAAGTATACATTGATTACCACTTTCTAATCCATAGGCATCGATCAAATTTCTAACTCCAAAAACTGACTAATCCAATAGTGAAACTACTCATTAAAATAATGCTTCTTCAAATTATCAATTACCAAAACATCAATAAAAAACAACCCATAAAATCAAATATCTAATCAAATGAAAGTATTTTAGAAGACAGTGCAATGAGCAAATATTTAAGACATGTAGTCAAAACTAAAAGACTAACATCAATGGCTTACAAAGACAATGTAACATACTACAAACTATACACCTTACAAAATAAAAGTATAAACATAAAATAAAATAAAAAACATGTGACATTCTAGAAATACTAGTCTCTTAAAGGCTAAGAAGCTTACTGCATCGGACATATCACAATGGAGCTTAGTTACAGAATCACCCCGCCCAAGCTCCTGATCAAATCCATAAGCAATATACGTTTTTGGGCCCATGTCAGGCTTTAGAGCACCAGGAGGCAACTTCACAGCAAGGTTAAGAACACCATTGAAAGGATCTGTATATTCTTTATACGGCAAGGAAGATATGAACTCGGCACAATGACGAGGCAAACTTTCCTCAAATAAATTAGAAGGAGGCCAATCTTTCAATTTCAAAACCTGTGGCCATTTAACCCAATCCAAGCGACCTTTTGTGTACCCGGTAAAGAATTGGTGCACATTAATTTCTGCCTGCATTCAATCAACATTTCAAATAAAAAAAGGAGAATTCACCCGCAATAGATAGACATGTCATGTAAAGGAAGAAAAAACTAGTAAAACTAAGCAGATAGAAAATGAGTTATACAACTGGAGAACAATATTTTCAACAAGAGAACTTAAAAAAGCAGTAAATAGGATCCTAACTTAAGCTAGATGATCTTAGTATGCATAAGAAAAAGCGAAATATAACAATAGAAGAACAGAAACCATAGGATGCAAGGGCAACAAGAAAATGTCTGGGTAGATTAAGTAAAAAGAACAGGGACACTAGAGTGCAAGAAATTAAAATGCCTGTACATATGAGAATGAGAAAAAGACCGAGACCTATTGCTAAGAGAACAATGAAAAATTATAATTAAGGCTCTATAAATTAAGTAAACAATATCCAAATTTGTTGATAATGATGGGATATCAGCATATGACAAGCCACAAGGACTGAAAACATCTTCACTAACATTGCAATTAAAGTCAGAAAAGTGGCTTCTAAATTACAATTCTAATTTTTGTCAAAAAAAAAAAAACTTACAATTCTAATTTGTAATTAGGTATATTTGTGAATAAATAGGTCTTTAAATTTGTAATTAGAACATCTAGGAATTTTTCTTAAAAAGCAACTATCCACCAAAAAATAGTTGGAACAAAAACTTGGTACTATCCCTTATTTTTCTAAGACATTCACTCCATTACAGATATGACGTATAAATAAAGTAATGGACAAAATTAAATGTACCAAAACTTCTTTAAATGAACCTAACAGACATGAAATGAAATAAGAACTAAGGTTAATGAAAATGACTGTGAATTTTGAATTTTAGCACAGATCAATACAAGCTCAAGATTTCGATATTGAATAAAATTCATGCTCAAGATTGAGAAATTGAACATACCTCGCACCAGTCTAAACAATCAATTGCCTTCACATCCAAAAGTGATTTGTGCTTGGTATTGCTTATCTGACGGAATGCTCGCCACATGACAAGTGGTTCCCAGCTTAAACCAGATGTACATTCAAGTACATTGCTGACAATTACTGGCTCCCCTTTGCCCCAATGCCATTGAAAATGTTTAAAATCCTTTTTGTGTAGATCTATGGCCCTAGGACAGTATAAGAAATTGTCACTAGAATCTTCACGAGAAGCTGCATTCCTTCTGTGATTGTGTATATCATCTGCATTCTTAAGAGGCTTCAAACAAGAACACCTACTATCGAGAGTCTCCTGTGCATCTCGTAGATTAAGTGTTTCTTCAAGTTCTTTTGCTTTACATACTACCTCAGAGATGCAATTTGGTCCAAGTATGCTTCTCAATTCAAGGAAACCATGATTACACTTATTATTGGCTTTTGGACAGGGAATGCTACCATCACTATATGCATGCCATCCAGATCTTGACCATTCACGAATTTCAGGCTGGGCAGCAGCACGAGGTTCAATATTCTTTATTCTCTCTTCTTTTCCGCCATGCAGATAATCACGCCCTCGGAAGATAAACTCAAACTCAATTGGATCAGCACCACCTAGGAGCTTCCCACCACGAAGCTCGCGGCAACAGATGAGACAAATGTCAAAAGGGCATTCCGTACAACTTCTATGGTAGTCAAATATTGACGTTTTGCAGTTGTCACTGCAAAAAAAGAATTAAATCATTAACTGTATAGAATTATAATAACTGCAAAAACAAAAATATATGAAATAAGCCTCTACCAATACACCCGCTCATTTTTAGGGCAATCCGCTACTTCTATTTTTAGCTCAGAAAGTGAGACCCCTGCAATGTTCATCCCAAAAACAAATTAAAAAATGGAAAATATATGATACTAAGAAATACAAACTTAACACTTAATCAAAAGGATAATGCATTTAAAATAGTGAAAAGCCTATCATGTAAGTAATCCAAAAGAAAGAAGAAAGAAGAAAAAAGGAAGAAATAATTAATTTGAAAATAAACAAACAAAACCATGAAGCATGACCAAAGCAACTTTCATTAACAAGAGGATAGAAAATAAAGTAAGAAGAAATGGAATTCAAGAAGCGAGACTCTTGAGGGTAAAATACCTTGTCGCTTTGCTTCTATCTCCTTCTCAGCCATTTGTTCTTCATCCAATCGTCTTAAATAAGGAAGAAGTTTTTTCAACATATACTTGGAGAGCTCAACCTCATCATCTTTGTTTGTTTGCGGATTGCTTTTTTTAATTGCCTGTAGTGAACCACGTGATCACATTTCAAATGTCAAATACAAAAAAAAATATCACAGGAATAGTTAATATAGAAGGGTGTAGAACTGACCTTGATAAGTGTAGATGATCGCAAGCATGCTTTGCAATTGCAATTATCACAGCACACCGGACATGCCTTGGCAATTTCATTCTCTTTCAAGTGGGGATACCTTAATAAGACAACAAAAACAAACAACGGTCATAATTTCCTCATCAACAATCAAAACCAATAATATTTTTCAATTTTCCAACTTTTCAACGTACTAATTCTATCCAATCCAAATATCCCAAAAATATCATGTTTCTCACATCAACTGAATAAGTAACATTCAATAACACAAGATCATAACTTATACAGGATAATTGCAAATCAAACAAATTAAAAAGCAGAAGTAAATGAAGTTGTACCAATTGTTTATACAGCATACACAATATCTTTTCCGTTTGCATTTTGTGCATCTGACAACCCTGCCCTTATCATTTCTTTGACATTGATGGCACATTAAGGACTCTTGTTCAATCCACTGTAAATTTAGAAACAGAATCAGAACCACAATTACATACATAAACCATGTAACACCAAACTCAAACACATACATACATCTACAAAACGAAATATAAGAGAGCAAAGAGATCATGTAATGTCACCTTAGTTCTTTCGGTTGATTTTTGCACCTTCGGCACCTTTCGGTTGATTTTCTTCACTGCAGCAGTCCTCCTCAGAGAATAACGTTTATTATCAAGAGATAAAGTCGTGTCAATTTCACCACGGTCCTGATCGTCTTCCTTCAAAACATCCCTCTCAGACTTGTTTTCACCTACAAGTTCATCCTCAATGTTTTCAGGTTTCTTTGTTGCAGCATTCTTCCTTAGAGAATCACCGTTATAAGCTAAAGATAAAGTTGTGTCAACTTCACAACGGTCCTGATCATCTTCCTTCAAAACATCACTCTCATCTTCAATCTTATTTTTTCCACCAGATTTGTTCTTCTCTTCCTTTACAACACCACCACTTTCCCCCTCTTCAGAAATCATCTTTCTTTTTCTACCTGGTTTCTTCTTCTCCACTTTTTTCACATCTTCCTCCTCCTTTTGTTCAGCTTCAAATTCTTCTCCAATACTAAAAATTTCCTTTTTTTTTCTACCAGGTTTCTTCTTCTCCACTTTCTTCAGATTTTCCCCTTCTTCTTCAGCAGCAATAATAATATTCTTCTTCCTACCACGTTTTCCCTTAGTCTTCACTTCCTCATCCAAATCTGACCAATACTCATCCTCATTAAACGTTACCTTCTTCCTCGGCCGTCCACTCTTTCTCACATCAATAGAACCAGAATCTTCCACCGCCACGTCATCACCTTCACCAGAATCATCTTCCTCCTTCTCCGTTTTTCTCTTTCTACCACGCTTCTTTCCGGTAGCCACGTCATCATCACCTTTACCATTTTCTTCTTTCGTTCCATTCTCTAACGTTTTCTTCATCCTCTCAATTTCTGCAAAACTCTTTCTTCCGCGTTTCTTTTTACCGTATATCACTGGCGTCAAAGCAGGTTTAACAGAAGAAGAATCTCCGGCTGCCACGTCATCAACTACAACGTCCTTCAACGACGTCGTTTCAGCGTCAATATTATTAATAACAGTTTGTTCCACGTCATCAAGAGTAGCTGTTGTTTTTTGTGGATCGTCGGGAATGGATTGTTTTAGTGTGAGTGAGAGTGTGTTGTTTTCATCCGCCATGGAAAAAGGTTGAAATGAAGAGAAAGGAATTTTTGTTTGAGAATTTAATAAAACGGTGAACCGAACCAACCCTAACTATTGGGTTTCTTTTCTGCTTTGAAACATGCGAAATAAAGTGTTGTATTTTTGGGGGAATAAATAACAATAAACAATTTTGAGTGGAAAAAAGAGAGGGAGGGTTTTCAAATCTACCGCCAAGATGTGTTTCAGGGAATTTTTTCTAAAAAAATTTATTGGCTCCTCAAACCACAACTGAAGTACTCTACAATACATTCACAAGTCATCATCATCAGATAGATAATAAGTACAGTACATGCACAACTCACAAGTCTCTGTGTTATGGATCACAGCTCACAAGTCTACTCTAGTACATTTTCTTTTCTTTTTTTACGGTATTCTTTTACCACGGATGCGTGAAATAGTCAACTATGTCAATCAAATTGGGACGGACAAAGTACAATAAAAGTGTATTAGTCTAGCCACAAAACTACTACTATAAAAGAAAGAAAAAAAATCAATCGGATTTCAAAAAATAAAGGTAATTTGTTTATGCCAAACATAAATGTAGTGAAACTTGTATGATAACTTAAAAATCAATAGAAAAGATTGTGTCATTGTGTGTTGTTCAATCTGTGTGCAGAGAAAACCATGGACTTCAACTTGTGGATTGATCAATCAATGTTAATCAAGGTGATTAAAAACTTAAAGGTGATGCTAACAAGTCTTTGTTTTTTTTTATGTATTTTAAATTAAATATCATATAAAAAAAAATACACCTCAATTGGATTTACAAATGAATTGCTAATTTTATTTTTTTTTAATGATAAGTTTTTAACCTTGTAACTTTGATGTACTGAGTTCAATTTTTTTTTTGTGAAATATTCATCGGTCATTAATTAGTAAAAATATTTCCTTTCTACATTTTTTTTAGAAAAAAAAAAACACCTAAATCGTATTATAATTTTCCTTCCGCTATTACTTTATAGGATATTCAGAAAATACATTAATAATTAAAAATACGTTCATCTCTTAACATAAATTATTCTGTGTATTGTACCAAAAAAAATGTGCATATGCACAATTGCATGACATGAGTAATTGAGTAATTCTTAGTTGGCGCAATCCCAAATAAAATTCATTTAGGCACACACCCATAAAAGAGAAAAAATAAATGTTAAATAATTTAGTCACATCATCTAACATTAATTAATCATTTTATGTTGTAATATTTTAAAATTATGAGTGTGTGCCCAACATCATTTTATGTCTAAGGAATTGTTCCTCGGAGTAATGACCTTCAAGAATCGCTCATTTTAATTTTTTCATGTGGGAGCAGAGTTAGGTCGGAAAGTAAGCCGCCATTTATCAAGGATTGAAGACTTTCTTTGAAAGCATTTAGTTGAATTTAGTTAATTTTCCTTGAATTTAAAAGATGATTTTAAAATTTCTTTTTCACGGTTAAGAATATCACATTTAAAACCAAAACTCATATAACAAGTTTCATGAAATAAAGTAAAATGAATTGAATTAGGCTCAGTAATGGCTATAATATATATTCTGAAAATACGACATAAATTCCAAAATAAAGTTATATATATTGTATCCCATGTCATATGTCCAACCAACTAGTCTAACCAAGACATAAACATAAGATTTAGGAGTAGAGCAGTAGAGCAGATACCTTCCCACTCGTATACATGATTTCCTTTTGCTTTGAGTGGAAGGAATCCATTTTCGTTTTTTAGTTGGAATAAATGATTGCTTTTGTCTCTTCCTCAATGAAACCAGGTCAATCACAATAATATTTTGAAGAAGCTCACAGTTTTTGCAGAGATCAACAATATATTGGTGATCGAAGATAGTACCAGATAAATGCAAGGTGTTAGAAACCTTAAGATCAAGTTCTTCGAGCCAAGGGAAACAATCAGCAATGAAGAATAGATGTTTCTTGTAGATATATTTCATTCCGCAACAAGTGAAAGATGTCAAATTTGTCATCTTTATGGACAAAGCTCGCAACCCATTAGCAGGAATATTGCTTCAGGCGTTGTAAAGAAAGAGTGATTTCATGTTGGATAAACTCGAGAAAGTGGAATGACTCTTTCTTTAATCGAAAGAGTCATTTTGAGTTTAACTCGGTTAATAAGAACATCATATTTTTTATATATATATGAGTCGGAGTTTGAATCCCAGAGGCTTTCCTTATTCACCTTAATAATAAAACTTTTATCCATTAGGTTATCTGACAAAAAAAATAAATATAAAAGGTATTTAAGAAAAAATTCATACAAATATATTATAAGTATTATATACCGTAAAAAAAAAAATTATGCAATATTATACCCCCCCGGTGCTTAATATAAGAAGAAATTCATTTTTTTTTTACTAAAAATTCATTTTTTAAATACATTGAAATATTAATGTATTTAGACTATATCATAGACACATGAGTAATGTTTGATTGCTCATAATTGAGGAATGAAAGATAGGAGTGTTATTTTATCTTGAAATTCTTTAAAAAAATTCCTATTGAAACATTATGCATATTATACTTCCTCCGGTCCATAACATAAGAAGAAATTCATTTTTTAGATACATTAAAATATTAATGCATCTAGGCTGTATCATAGACGTGAGTAATGCTTAATTGCTTATAATCGAGGAATGAGAGATAGGAGTAGTTATTTTAACTTGAAATTTTATCTTATAATTTAGCATTTATATATCCCAATATCATTACATTATCCTTTTGTACGGAATATAGCACAGGAAAATATTATGTTTTAGTCAATATAGTTTCCTTCACTAAAGACTCGTGTATATCTGTATATTGAAATATCATCCTCTTTATGCAAGGAATATGTTTTAGTGGCAAAAACAATAACATGACATCAACTCAACTCAACAACTCCCACAATTTGCAAAATATGCTGAAACAACATTTAATCCCAGAAGTTTGATAAGTACAATGATCTTCATCACATCTGCCAGTAAACTTAATCAATTTAGTGACACTTAAATGTATAACATTACAAAACAAGTCAGTAAGCAATGTTTCAAATGTACCTAATCAAGGTGCGCCATATAAAACATAATATGGAACCTTTTGTACAGTTTTGCAATACAAAGAACTGAAGATTAGCGAACCCAATGAAGCGACTCAAAAAAATGTACATTCTCAATTGAACTTCAGATATATTTACACTAAATCATTGATTCTTTTCTTCGGACCTGTAAATTGAATAAAACCTGTGAATTGAATCACATCCATCAATTTCATAAAATACACAATAAATGCAAATCTTAAATCGTGTGACCCTAGGGAACCTAACAAAATAATGTGTACATAAGATATAATCTACCAATGCCTTTGACAGCAAAGCAAAACGGTATATCAAATCCATAACCAAAGGGCCAAAAGTTTGTAATCTAACCTTGCCTCCTCCAATTTTTTAACCACATCAAGCATAGCATATACAGTCATTTTCTTCACCTGTTACCAAAGAAACAACAATCAGGAAAAAAATACACAAAATTGCAATAAGAAACTATTGACACAGCGACGTGATACAGTAACATGATTGCTATCCTAAATTAGAGTTTTTTACATATTTAGAACAATACCAGATAATACAATAATGAAATAGAAATCCAAAACCAACATGAAACCATTATGTCTTCACTAGAACTTTTAGTGATTTTTCAAAGAAAAGAATCAACTAATAGTATAAATTGTCTACGAACTATAAATAATTGAAACATTTTTTTTATCTTTCTAACCATTGATCAATTCATCTGTAATTAATATGTTAGATTACAATTTACAGAGTGAACTAATTATCACCGAGCAGTTTAGAATCTATGGTCTACAAGGTAAGAAATGTCCAATTCATTTTATTTATTTTTTAACATGTTAGGATCAGTTAACAGATATCAGTGTTTCAATTTGGATAAACATTGTATAACAGTGCCAAACATTTGGAGTAACCGTAAGCATCCCATCAAGACCACTTGCTTGTTCTAGCTAGTAGGTTTAGTATAGAACTGCTATTGAGCTACAATCTAAAACTAAATCCATTAAGAAACTAATGACAGAATAGGAAATGCAATATACCAACACCGGTAAGAAAATAAAAGCAGAATAGAATAAAGAGTAGCAGTATAGCTGACCTCCAACTTGTCCTCGGCGGACAAGTGGTTTATCGGAAGCTTACGGCATTCTTCTGTCAAACGGAAACACTCACCAACATTTTCAGGTGAGACAAAACCAAGCCCGACCTTGATGCATGACTACAAAAAGATGATGCATGATTGACATTAACACGAAAATGTTATAGCATTTAATGTTTCAAAAATAACAGACTTATATTTAACACATTAACTTAAACAAATCAGTAGAGTTAACTGGCTAAAAAAATTGCTTTGTTGGCTAGAAAAAAAATACAAAATATTGTAATAAAATTCAGGAAACACATTCCTAGCAAAATATTATGGTTTTTAAGGCAGACAAGGAAATTTATACCATGTATGCATGTAAACTTTACCTTCAGATTTCTGACTTGGTGAGGACAACCGGCAGGAATGAAAACAGCATCTCCTAGCTTCTGAATAAAAGTCCAAGGCTCGATTCCTACAAAGTCAATGGTGAACTTTCAACAAAATGGTACAGTTTAATTGATCAAACCAGCCCACTTCCCAAAAACATAAGAAAATTTATAAACATTACTAACCATACTCCTCCTTAAGTTTCCTCTTATGCTCCAGAGTCAGATAAAAGGTCTGATCATGGATGGGGCGAATAACCTACATTACCATAGGATATGCCAATCAAGATACACATACATAATGAGTGGGCTAGCATCAGGGTAACCAGTCCTCTACATACAGCAGCCATTGAATGCCAAATACACTTCAAAATTGTCATAAAGATATAAAACATATTTAATCAGCCAATGACCTTTTGAACATAAGCATCTATTGTTTTCATAATGCAAGGTCCATGAATTAATAAACCAATCAGACTATATATATGACATGTATCAATCCTGATGATCATATCTGTTGGATATTGTGTTTTATTTGAAAAGTTTGACGACCAAGTCCCACAACGGTAAATAGAGAATATAATTTTTTTTACTTATTTATTTAAACGCCCACCAACTCACCTTTTGGAATAAGTTTGTTTCAGTATTTTAAAAAAATAAAGTTTCCTCTTGTTCATCTATTTCGTGACTTAACTTAACAATGAGAGTTCTCTGGTAATTTTGTTGCTGGGGATTTTCTCATACGGGGCTACTGAATCGTGAGGACTTTTGTCTTATGCAAATAAATCTTCGAGGACAGCGTGTCTTCACTGCTTCATGCCTATCTATTCTTATAATTTTGTCTAGGTCTAACTCAATTTTACAAATTTGGCTTGTAAGGTAAGTATTGTCTAAGCTTTATAAGTACTACATAGGCCAAATCTCAGGTCGATATGGGACTCTTACACTCCCCCGGCCAAATCTCCAGTCAATATCAGACTCTTACACTCCCCCTCACATTCAGGACAAAACATCTGAAGAGTGGATAATACAGATGGAATATGGATCAGAACACACTCGCTCGCACACATGAATTGACATCTAGAGCGTGGGCAAATGGAGGTGGAATAACAAATAACTTAGTCCAATAAGAGATCCAGGACAGACTATGATACCATTCCTAAAATTTGGGTTAGGCCTAACTCAAATCCTACAAAACCAAACTCAAAAGGTAAGATTCTCTTACCTTATAAGCACTACACAGGACATGTCTCTAGTCGATGTGGGACTCTCAACACATCTCATCACACTAAGGACTAGACATCTGAAACATGGATAATGCAGGTAGAATAACATGGATCTCAGCATCTATATCCACAATTCATTTCTATGTTTGTGGTTTGTGCTCTAGGTTCATAGTTCTTGATTATAGGTTTTCATGACTTGGTATGTGATACGTGATCGGCAGTACATGTGTAGTTTGTCGTGATCGTGATCTGTAGAGTTGGTGGTGAATATTTTCAAACGATATCAATACATTTCCTTATTCGTGATGATACATGTCTCTCTCACATTCTCAACGTTGAAGGAATGTAGTCGGCTGTTTCATTTATTTGCTGGCGGGTCTTGATAGAATGTGTCATTATGTCAAGTGTTTTTTCTGTATTTTCAGTTTGTAGGAGGGAGGGATACTGTTCATTTATTCTGGGTTTGGGTTGTTCTGTATTTGTTTCTTTTTTACTTCCTGTTCTAATTTTTGGCACCTCTTAATTATTAGTTTTTCCAAAAACAATTTACCTTATACAAAAAATAACTATTATGTACCAGCTTGATCCTTCACTCAATGCTTTGTGACTTATATATTTGATAAAGAAAAAAAAAAACTGACATCAGAAGAAAATGAAAGACGGCATCAATTTTATCATCGTGCAACCCTCCAAATATTAAAAATACAGGGATCATTATAGATTATTGTTGTAGTCGTGTGATTCTACATAAATTTGTCAAAAAAAACTTGTGATACATAAAACTAAACACTAATACCTATTTATAGGACTCAATCCTAAATAAATAAGGAAATCAAGAACAAAAAATAATAAATAGAAGATGTGGAAATTAATCCTAAAAGAAAATCTAAGATATGCAAAGATTGAAAACGGGTCCTAGGAGATAAACCACGATTTTAATAGATATTATTTTATTTTCTAACAATTATATTGCACCTGCAAAAAAAATGAATAACAATAGTGTTGTAACCTGTAACAGTAAGTTAATGACTCGAGTTAAAAAGGGGTACCCAAACAAATAATAAAAAATAGTGTAAAAAAATCAAATAATAAAAAATTAACTTAACTAATTTTACCTGCTTTAAAGGAGAGCAATGTACATGCCTGAACTCTCTGAAATGCTTCTTTAGATATTCTTCTAATTCAGGTACATCCTCTCTCCGAAATATATCCCAGAGAGCACCATCTAAAGAATCCCCCCCTACCAAAAACCTATTTTCTTTATTCACGGTCACTTCATCGCCCTCTTTGGGCTGTACTTCAGAAGAAAGGCCATCATCAGCATTTATGGAAGACGATGACTTATCAAGCACACCATCATTGGTCTCTCCATCCTGATTATCACAATGAAGATGTAGCTCTCTCTTGTCTTGATCGAGGTGTGTTTGTGTCAGTTTCTTAATGGCTTTAATGCCCACAGATTCCAATTCCACTTTAGAAATATGAGTCAACACATTTACCTAAAAAGTCAAATTATGTAGGAAATAACAATTCATTTTCCAAAAAATAGAGTATGCACTTAGAGGCACAAAGCAAAATATTAAAGCCCCAACAAATAATTGATCAGGAAAGACAGTCCATCAGATAAAAGTATACATTGATTACCACTTTCTAATCCATAGGCATCAATCAAATTTCTAACTCCAAAAACTGACTTATCCAATAATGAAACTAATCATTAAAATAATACTTCTTCAAATTACCAATTACCAAAACATCAATAAAAACAACATATAAAATCAAATATCTAATCAAATGAAAGTATTTTCGAAGACAGTGCAATGAGCAAATATTTAGGACATGTAGTCAAAACTAAAAGACTAACATCTCATGATGAAATGGCTTACAAAGACAATGTAACATCCTACAAACTATACACCTTACAAATTAAAAGTATAAACATAAAATAAAATAAAAAACACATGACATTCTAGAAATACTAGTCTCTTAAAGGCTAAGAAACTTACTGCATCGGACATATCACAATGGAGCTTAGTTACAGAATCACCCCGCCCAAGCTCCTGATCAAATCCATAGGCAATATACGTTTTTGGGCCCATGTCTGGCTTTAGAACACCCTCAGGCAACTTCACAGCAAGGTTAAGAACACCGTTGAAAGGATTTGTATATTCTTTATACGGCAAGGAAGATATGAACTCGGCACAATGACGAGGCAAACTTTCCTCAAATAAATTAGAAGGAGGCCAATCATTTAATTTTAATACCTGTGGCCATTTAAGCCAATCCAAGCGACCTTTTGTGTACCCAGTAAAGAATTGGTGCACATTAATTTCTGCCTGCATTCAATCGACATTTCAAATAAAAAAAGGGAGAACTCACCAGCAATAGATAGACATGTCATGTAAAGGAAGAAAAAACTAGTAAAACTAAGCAGATAGAAAATGAGTAATACAACTGGAGAACAATATTTCCAACAAGAGAACTTAAAAAAGCAGTAAATAGTATCCTAACTTAAGCTGGATGATCTTAGTATGCATAAGAAAAGGGAAAAATAACAATAGAAGAACAGAAACCATAGGATGCAAGGGCAACAAGAGAGTATCTGGGTAGATTAAGCAAAAAGAACAGGGGCACTAGAGTGCAATAAATTGAGATGCCTGTAAAACATATGAGAACGAGAAGAGAACAATAAGAGAAATTATAATTAAGGCTCTATAAATTAAGCACACAAGATCAAAATTTGATGATAACGATGGAATATCAGCATATGACAAGCCACAAGGACTGAAAACATCTTGACTACATTGCAATTAAAGTCAGAAAGTGGCTTCTAATTTACAATTCTAATTAGTAATTAGGTATATCTGTGAATAAACAGGTCTTTAACCTTGTACTGGTATCTCTTCATGACCCAAACAACAGGTGGCTCACTACTCTCCCTTATTTTTCTAAGACATTCATTACAGATATGATGTATAAATTGAGTAATGGATAAAATGAAATGTATCAAAACTTCTTTTAATCCCAGGTGGAAATACCAAATTCATAAAATTTGTATGAAAATGAACCTAACTGACATAAAATAAAATAAGAACTAAGGCTAACGAAAATGCCAGTGAATTTTAGCACAGATGAATACAAGGTCAAGATTTAGATATCGAAAAATATTCATGCTCAAGATTGAGAAATTGAACATACCTCGCACCAACCTAAACAATCAATTGCCTTCACATCCAAAAGTGATTTGTGTTTGCTATTGCTTATCTGACGGAATGCGCGCCGCATGACAAGTGGTTCCCAACTTAGACCAGATGTACATTCAAGTACATTGCTGACAATTACTGGTTCCCCTTTGCCCCAATGCCATTGAAAATGTTTAAAATCCTCTTTGTGTAGATCTACAGCTCTAGGACAGTATAAGAAGTTGTCACTGGAATCTTCACGAGAAGCTGCCTTTCTTCTGTTATTGTGTATATCATCTGCATTCTTAACAGGCTTCAAACAAGAACACCTACTATCAAGAGTCTCTTGTGCATCTTGTAGATTAAGTGTCTCTTCAAGTTCTTTTGCTTTACATACTAACTTAGAGATGAAATTTGGTCCAAGTATGCTTCTCAGTTCAAGGAAACCATGATGACAATCATTATTGGCTTTTGGACAGGGAATACTACCATCGCTATATGCATGCCATCCCGATCTTGACCATTCACGAATCTCAGGCTGGGCAGCATCACAAGGTTCATCTTTTTTTATTTTCTCTTCTTTTCCACCATGCAGATAATCACGCCCTCGGAAGCTAAACTCAAACTCAATTGGATCTGCACCACCTAGGAGCTTCCCGCCACGAAGCTCGCAGCAACAGGAGAGACAAATGTCAAAAGGGCATTTTGTACAACTTCTATGGTAGTCAAATATTGACGTTTTGCAGTTGTCACTACAAAAAGAATTAAATCATTAACTGTATAAAATTATAATAACTGCAAAAACAAAAATGTATGAAATAAGCCTCTACCAATACACCCGCTCATTTTTAGGGCAATCCGCTACTTCTATTTTTAGCTCAGAAAGTGAGAGCCCTGCAATGTTCATCCCTGAAACAAATTAAAAATTGGAAAATATATGAAACTAAGAAATACAAACTTAACACATAATCAGAAGGCAAATATATTAAAAATAGTGAAAAGCTTGGTATCTATTATGTAAGTAATCCAAAAGAAAGAAGAAAAAAGGATAGAAAATAAAGTAATCCAAAAGAAAGAAGATATAATTAATTCTAAAATAAAGAAACCAAACCATAAAGCATGACAAAAGCAACTTACATTAATAAGAGGATATAAAATAAAGTAAGAAGAAATGGATTACAAGAAGCAAGACTCTGAGGGTAAAATACCTTGTCGCTTTGCTTCTATCTCCTTCTCGGCCATTTGTTCTTCATCCAATTGTCTTACATAAGGAAGAAGTTCTTTCAACATATACTTGGAGAGCTCAACCTCATCATCTATCTCTATGTTTGTTTGTGGATTGCTTCGTTTAATTGCCTGTAGTGAACCACATGATCGCATTTCAAATGTAAAATACGAAGGAAAAAAATCACAGGAATAGTTAATATAAAAGGAGGGAGGAACTGACCTTGATAAGTTTAGTTGATCGCAAGCATGCTATGCAATTGCAATTATCACGGCACACCGGACATGCCTTAGCAATTTCATCCTCTTTTAACTGAGGATACCTTAATAACACCCAACAAAAAGCATAAGGCATATTCAATCGCAATATAACCAACCGACACAGGGTTAAGGAAAATAACAAAAGTGAAACAGAATGAAAATAAGCTGTACCAATTAGTTAAACAGGGTACGCAATATCTTTTCCTTTTGCATTTTGTGCATCTGACAACCCTGCCCCTATCATTTCTTTGACATTGATGGCACATTAAGGACTCTTCTTCGATCCACTGTAAATTTAGAAACAGAATCAGAACCCACAATTACATACATAAACCATATAACGCCAAACTCAAACACACACATACATATATCTACAAAATGAAATATAAAAGAGCAAAAAGATCATGTGATGTTCACCTTAGTTCGATTGATTAATTTTGGCACCTTCGGTTCAATGTATTTAGGCACTGTCTGTTCTTCACTGACCATTTCATTTTCTTTCTCATTCTCAACAAAACCATCATTTTCCTCCTCTTGTGCAGCTTCATCAATTGTCTTTCTTTTTTTACTACCAGGTTTCTTCTTCTCCACTTTCTTCACATTTTCCCCTTCTTCTTCAGCAGCAATAATAATCTTCTTCTTCCTACCACGTTTTCCCTTAGTCTTCACTTCCTCATCCAAATCTAACCAATACTCATCCTCATTAAACGATACCGTCTTCATCGGCCGTCCACTCTTTCTCACATCAACAGAACCAGAATCTTCCACCACCGCCACGTCATCACCTTCACCAGAATCATCTTCCTCCTTCTCCGTTTTTCTCTTTCTACTACGCTTCTCCGTTTTCTTCATCCTCTCAATTTCTGCAAAACTCTTTCTCCCGCGTTTCTTTTTACCGTATATCGCTGGCGTCACAGTAGGTTTAACAGAAGAAGAATCTCCGTCTACCACGTCATCACCTTCAACCGAACCTTCATCGTCCTTGAACGACGCCGTTTCGGCGCCAATATCCATATCTTGTTTTCCTCGATCAGTATCAGATTCTTCTATTGCTATCACGTCATCATCACCTTTAACCGAACCATCGTCGTCGCTTAACACTACGATTTCGGTGGGAACATCCATGGCTTGTGCCGCTTCATCAGCCTTGAAAGGCACTGTTTCCGGGTTAACATCCACAGTAGTAGGTTGTGTTTGTGGAGGAGGAATGGTGAGTGTGACTGTGATTTTGACTGTATATATGACGTCATCGTTCTCTTCTCCCGCCATTGAAACTTCAATTCCAGAGAATGGAGTGGCTTCCAAGTTCCAATACTAAGTAATCTTATTAGTATTACTAATTTGTGCCCTAACTTAGGCAGATGAAAATTGAAAAGTAGAAGAGAGTAGAATTACTGAATTGAAAAAATGTACAATAATTTGTTTTTGAAGGAAAATATTTTTATATTAAGTTATTTATAACGTGACTTTATGAATAAGATATTATTAAGGTATATCTTAGTATTTGCCAAAAATAATTAAGTCTTTGGTCGATAACTGAAAAATTAGCTTATGACTAATTATCGATATTTTATAGTTGAAAAATTAGTATAATGAAATTAAAGTATTTGTTAAATTTTGTTGTTGTAAGTATAAAAGGACATCAAAGTAAATTGTTAGTGAGTAGTTAATATATTTTTAAAATAACAAAGAAATAATAAAATGAAAGTAATAACGGTAAAAATTAAATACAATATAAAAAATTGTATAACCTAATTAGATATTTTTCGATCAACATTATAAGTTAATTCAATAAGCTATAAATTAATTTATTAGACTTACCAAAAAGACGCTAAAACTAAAATAATTTACTTTTGTATGTCATATATAGTTCAAAAAGAGTCTATTTGCATTGACTTGGTTGAGTTTATTTATTTACATAAATTTTGTGAGATTATTTTTGATAAACTTATGAAAACAACGTATGATTTTTTTATAAGTTTTTTTCAACCTTTTTCATAAGTTATCAAATACTATAACTTATAAAAATAGTTCAAATCACCAACATAGTGTGACACAAGTGGTAGATATTTTGGTCCCTTGACTATTTGGTCTTGGGTTTGAATCCCAACCGGTGTGTATGGAGAGCATTTGGTAGGAGATGTCAACCCCTTAAACGAATCTCAGTTACATCGAGGAAATTAGTCTCTACAGTTGCACATGGAGTTTACCTTTGATTTAAAAAAATAAAAAAATAGTTCAAATCATGTATAAAAAATAATTTATCTTTATTTTATATTCTATGAAAATAACTTATGTACACTTATATATAAGTGTTTCGTTTTTTTTCAAAAAAAAAAAAGTGTTCGTTTGTGCTATACATTGCAAATAAATTGCATATCAAAATAGACCCAAAGTTTCGAAGACTATTGTAAGAGCATCTCACAAACTAAAAAAGCTTTTATCCAAAGCTATATAAAATTATTTTTTGATAAAGTTATTTTTATGCAATCAAGTTAAATGAAAGGATTTTATGAAGTACTTGGTCAAAGCTATATAAAATATAGAATTCCATCATCACTCTATAAAATATAAATCTTTACAAATTTTACAATTTTGTCCCCGTTATATATTTTGAGACTAGTTCCTCAACTTTTGAAATTTCTTGAAAACAACCCAATAAAGTTTATTTTACTCTATCCAGACAAAAAAAATACTACCATTATCATTTTTCTAATATTTTCAACTACAACATTCATCTTTTTGTATGGAATATAAGAAAGGGAAGTATTAAGTTTGAGCCAATATAGTCATGACAATGAACCGAATCAACTCAGAAATAGTTCGAAATTTTATTCAGTAATTAATTCGTTAAATTTAGTTTATGAGCCAAATAAGTTGAACTTAAACTATTATAGTTTCATTCATTTGGTTCATGAGACAACTCAAGATATATATGTGTTTGTGTATATATTCAATATTGAATTTTGTTAATTATATTCTGTTTTCATTTTTCATGTCGGTGATATAGCATTGTTGCTGTATATTAACAAAATGATATTGAGAGTTAAACTACTAGGTTTGATCTAGCGACGAGATATAGTACAAACGGGATTCTCACTAGGTTTGATCTAGTGATGAGAGATTTGAATAACATGTATGAGGTCTCAGATTTCTGACTTTGATTCCTACAAGTCAGAAATTTTCTCTTATGCTCCAGAGTCAGATAAAAGGTCTGATCATGGATGGGGCGAATAACCTATACATTACCATAGGATATGCCAATCAAGATACACATACATAATGAGTGGGCTAGCATCAGACTAACCAGTCCTCTACATAGAGCAGCCATTGAATGCCAAATACACTTCAAAATTGTCATAAGATATAAAACATATTTAATCAACCAATGATGACCTTTTGAACATAAGCATCTACTGTTATCATAATGCAACGTCCATAAATTAATAAACCAGTCAGTCAGACTAGACTATATATATGACATGTATCAATCCTGATGATCATATCTGTTGGATATTGTGTTTTATTTGGAAAGTTTGAAGACTAAGTCCCACAATGGTTTACTTATTTATTTAAACCCCCACCAACTCACCTTTTGGAATAAGTTTGAAACATGGATAATGCAGGTAGAATAACATGGATCTCAGCATCTATATCCACAATTCGTTTCTATGTTTGTGGTTTGTGCTCTAGGTTCATAGTTCTTGATTATAGGTTTTCATGACTTGGTATGTGATAGTGATCGGCAGTACATGTGTAGTTTGTCGTGATCGTGATCTGTAGAGTTGGTTGTCAATATTTTCAAACAATATCAATACATTTCCTTATTCGTGATGATACATGTCTCTCTCACATTCTCAACGTTGAAGGAATGTAGTCGGCTGTTTCATTTATTTGCTGGCGGGTCTTGATAGAATGTGTCATTTTGTCAAATGTTTTTTCTGTATTTTCAGTTTGTAGGAGGGAGGCAGACTGTTCATTTATTCTGGGTTTGGGTTGTTCTGTACTTGTTTCTTTTGTACTTCCTGTACTAATTTGTGGCATCTCTTGTGCTAATTATTAGTTTTTCCAAAACCAATTTACCTTATACAACAAATAACTATTAAAAACAGATTTTTTTAATTTTATTTCTTCCCTTTAAAATACTCAACCGTTGGATTAGAGGCAGAATAGATAGCAGAAGGGCTAGTGCTAGAGATGATCCAATTCCATTACAGATATGACGTATAAATTGAGTAATGGATAAAATTAAATGTACCAAAACTTCTTTCAATTCCAAAAAGGAGGAAATACAAAATTCAGAAAACTTGCATGAAAACGAACCTAACTGACAAAAAATAAATAAAATAAGAACTAAGGTTAATGAAAATGACGGTGAATTTTGAATTTTAGCACAAATCAATACAAGCTCAAGATTTAGATATCGAAAAAAATTCATGCTCCAGATTGACAAATTAAACATTCCCCGGACCAATCTAAACAATCAATTGCCTTCACATCCAAAAGTGATTTGTGCTTGATATTGCTTATCTGACGGAATGCGCGCCACATGACAAGTGGTTCCAAGCTTAGACCAGATGTACATTCAAGTACGTTGCTAACAATTACTGGCTCCCCTTTGCCCCAATGACATTGAAAATGTTTAAAATCCTCTTTCTATAGATCTACACCCCTAGGACAGTATAAGAAGTTGTCACTGGAATCTTCACGAGAAGCTGCCTTCCTTATGTTATTGTGGATATCATCTGCATTCTTAACAGGCTTCAAACAAGAACACCTACTATCAAGAGTCTCCTGTGCATCTTGTAGATTAAATGTTTCTTCAAGTTCTTTTGCTATACGTACTAACTCAGAGATGCAATTTGGTCCATGCATGCTTCTCAGTTCAAGGAAACCATGATCACAATCATTATTGGCTTTTGGGATGCATGCCATCCAGATCTTGACCATTCACAAATCTCAGGCTGGGCAGCAGCAGGAGGTTCATTTTTTATTTTATTTTCTCTTCTTTTCCACCATGCAGGTAATTGCCTGTAGTGAACCACATGATCGCATTTCAAATGTAAAATACGAAAAATATCACAGGAATAGTTAATATAGAAGGGGGGAGAACTGACCTTGATAAATGTTGATGATCGCAAGCATGCTTTGCAATTGCAATTATCACAGCACACCGGACATGCCGTAGCAATTTCATCCTCTTTTAAGTGACGATACCTTAATAACATCAACAAAAAGCATAAGGCATATTCAATCGCAATATAACCAACCAACACAGGGTGAAGGAAAATAACAAAAGTGAAACAGAATGAAAATAAGTTGTACCAATTAGTTAAACAGGGTACACAATATCTTTTCCTTTTGCATTTTGTGCATCTGACTCTTCTTCATTTTGACATTGATGGCACATTAAGGACTCTTCTTCAATCCACTATAAATTTAGAAACAGAATCAGAACCACAATTATATACATAAACCATATAACGCCAAACTCAAACACATACATACATCTACAAAATGAAATATAAAAGAGCAAAGAGATCATGTGATGTCGCCTTAGTTCTATTGGTTACCTTTGGCACCTTCGGTTCAATGTATTTAGGTTTCTTCATTGCAGCAGTCCTCATTAGAGAATAACTTTTACTCCCTAAAATTAAAGTCGTGTCATCAATTTCACAACCGTCCTGATCCTGTAAATTTAGAAACAGAATCAGAACCACAATTACATGCATAAACCATATAACGCCACACTCAAACACATACATAAACGCCAAACTCAAACACATACATCTACAAAATGAAATATAAAAGAGCAAAGAGATCATGTGATGTCACCTTAGTTCAATGTATTTAGGTTTCTTCATTGCAGCAGTCCTCATTAGAGAATAACCTTTACTCCCTAAAATTAAAGTCGTGTCAATTTCACAACGGTCCTGATCCTCTTGAGAAATTATCTTTGTTTTTCTACCAGGTTTCTGCTTCCTTCTCCGTTTTCCCCTTTCTACCAATAATGATTGTGATCATGGTTTCCTTGAACTAAGAAGCATATAGAAGCCTTTTAATTTCAAGTGCGGGCTAGCCGCCTATTCCCATTGGCTTTCAAGCATTTTATTTTAGTACCCTAACGATAAGCTAGGACCAAACTAAACTGACCCACGCAGGCCCCTGAGTCTTAGGCCCTTTCATTAGAAAGAAAGCCGGTAAGGGAAAGGCCCACAAAAGCTCAGTTTCAATCGAGTCTAAGTGAATACACTACGCCATATAGTTCGGGATAAGAAAGCGTCTTACTAGCGTTAGGAGGAAAGAGTTGTGAAAGAAGAAAGCTGCCCAGACTGAGATTTGTGAATGGTCAAGATCTGGATGGCATGCATATAGTGATGGTAGCATTCCATGTCCAAAAGCCAATAATGATTGTGATCATGGTTTCCTTGAACTAAGAAGCATACATGGAGCAAATTTCATCTCTGAGTTAGTACGTATAGCAAAAGAACTTGAAGAAACACTTAATCTACAAGATGCACAGGAGACTCTTGATAGTAGGTGTTCTTGTTTGAAGCCTGTTAAGAATGCAGAAGATATCCACAATAACATAAGGAAGGCAGCTTCTCGTCAAGATTCCAATGACAACTTCTTATACTGTCCTAGGGCTGTAGATCTACAGAAAGAGGATTTTAAACATTTTCAATGTCATTGGGGCAAAGGGGAGCCAGTAGTTGTCAGCAATGTACTTGAATGTACATCTGGTCTAAGCTGGGAACCACTTGTCATGTGGCGCGCATTCCGTCAGACAAGCAATACCAAGCACAAACCACTTTTGGATGTGAAGGCAATTGATTGTTTAGATTGGTGCGAGGTATGTGCAATTTCTCAATCTTGAGCTTGTATTGATCTCTGAAATTCAAAATTCATCGTCATTTTCATTAACCTCGGTTCTTACTTTATTTTATGTCAGTTAAGTTCATTTAAAGAAGTTTTGGTACATTTAATTTTATCCACTACTTAATTTATAATTAATTCTAAAAAAAAACAAACAAAACCATGAAGCATGACCAAAGCAACTTACATTAATAAGAGGATAGAAAATAAAGTAAGAAGAAATGGAATTCAAGAAGCTAGACTCTTGAGGGTAAAATACCTTGTCGCTTTGCTTCTATCTCCTTCTCAGCCATTTGTTCTTCATCCAATCGTCTAAAATAAGGAAGAAGTTCTTTCAACATATACTTGGAGAGCTCAACCTCATCATCTTTGTTTGTTTGTTTGCGGATTGCTGTTTTTAATTGCCTGTAGTGAACCACATGATCACATTTCAAATGTAAAATACGAAAAAAAAATCACAGAAATAGTTAATATATAAGGGGGTAGAACTGACCTTGATAAGTGTAGATGATCGCAAGCATGCTTTGCAATTGCAATTATCACAGCACATCGGACATGCATTGGCAATTTCATCCTCTTTCAAGTGCGGATACCTTAATAAGACAACAAAAAACATACACCGGTCATAATTTCATCATCTACGATCAAAACCAATAATATTTTTCAATTTTTCAACATACTAATTCTATCCAAATATCCCATAAATATCATGTTTTCACATAAACATTCAATAACACAAGATCATAACTTATACAGGATAATAGCAAATCAAACAAATTAAAAAGCAAAAGTAAATTAAGTTGTACCAATTGTTTATCCTCTTTCTTCATCCTCTCAATTTCTGCAAAACTCTTTTCCGAGTTTCCTTCCACCGTATATCACTGGCGTCACAGCAGGTTTAACAGAAGAAGAATCTCCGGCTGCCACGTCATCACCTTCAATCGAACCTTCATCACCCTCGGACGACGCCGTTTCGGCACCAATATCGGTATCTTGTTTTCCTCCATCAGTATCAGAATCTTCTCTATTGCTATCACGTCATCACCTTTAACCGATCCATCGTCGTCGCTTAACACTACAATTTCGGTGGCAACATCCATGGCTCGTATCTCTCCATTCATAGCTTGTGCCGCTTCATCAGCCTTGAGCGGCACTGTTTCGGCGTTAACATCACAGTGGTGAGTGTGACTGTGGAAAAAAATTAACCTAAGAGTCCGTTTGGTGCACAGGATAAGAGACAGATATGATAACTATATCATATCTTGTCTCAATCCAGTGTTTGGTGACACAACAGGATATGATAAGTTAATCCTGAAGCTTATCCTATCCTGTTTCTCTAGTTAAAATCCATATCCTGAATTTGAGCTGGGTTACCAGCAGGATAGGATAAGAAAAAAACAATCGTTGATTTATTCTATAAAATATATTTTAAAATAAAAAATTGAAAATTAATAAAATAATTTGATAGTAAATTAATAATAAAATAATTAATTTTTAAATATATATGTGATTTTCTCACAAGGGTAATTTTGTAATTTATATAATCTAAAAAATCAAAATTCTCCTAAAATTACAATATTTTAAATTAAAATAATTATTAAAAAATTGCAAAATAAGAATATTAATTTAAATTTAATAACAACTTAAATATAATTCTTTTGCAATGGTAGTTTTATTATTTACATATATCATATATTTATTTAGCTTATCTAACATGTATAATTGAGTTATTTATTTGATCATGATTCATATAAAAAACTTAATTTGTTTATTTTCTCATGATTTGTATTTAAAATTTAAAGTTATTTGATTACTTTTTCTTTTTGTACAATTACTTATTTATATTTTTATTTATAAAATTCAAAGTATTACAATATAATTTTTAACAAATAACAATTGTTTTACGAGGGTAATTTTGTCATTTAAATATGTTATGTATCTTATCATATTGGTATGAACAAATATGTATTAAAAATATGATATAATAGTTATCATGTTTGTTATCCTGTGTGCACCAAACACAAGATAGGATAACCAAGGATAACTGTTATCCTGCTGATATCCTATCCTATCACTATCCTGTTGTATATCCTATCATGTCACTATCCTATCCTGCGCACCAAACGGGCCCTAAAATACTACTAAAAACTAAAAACAAATAACCTAGGTTATTATATAGTATTGATTTTGCTTTTGCTTCAGGTTCCAAGCGATGTGGGACTTTTCTTTTTTTGAAAAAGCTAAAATGAGATATATTACCACATCAGCGATGTATGTGATGTGGGACTTTTCAATAGATATTTTTTAACCTATTTCTTTATTTAAGAAACTAGGCGATATGAGACTGGACTATCAACCCTAGGGGTGCTCGCGGTTCGGTTTGGATCGGTTTTGAGGCAAAAACTCATCCGATCCAAAAATAAATTCATTTGCGGTTTGGTTCGGTTTAGGATGACAAATAAAAAAAATCCGATCCAATCCGATCCAATATTACGCGGTTTAATTTGGATCGGTTTTTGGATATCCAAATTATAAATTATAATTTTTTTAATAAATATAAATATTATAAAAAACGCTACAAAATAATAGTTTGACATTTTTGACAAAATAAATATTAAGTTTGATGTAAAATATAACATATAATATATTGAAAATTAATATTTTGGAATGACAATTACCAATTATATTCGAAACATACAAAAAGTAAAAAAAAAAATAGATTAAATTAAACTAACATATAGTATTAACAAAATTTAAAATAGATTAAATTAAACTAACCTATAGTATTAACAAAATTTAAAATGAAAAAAGGTTAATGCAATATATATATTTATACTAATAAAAAGATAAATAAATATTAAAATATATGTATGCGGTTTGGTTTGGTTTGGATCGGTTTTAAGAAATCAATCCAAAATCCGATCCGATCCGGCGGTTTTCACAAAAGAACATCCAAACACATCCAAAAAACTTCAGTTTTTTACGGTTTTCGGTTTTTATTTGGATTGGTTTCGATTTGAGCACCCCTAATCAACCCAACGTTGTTTTGATTTTTTTTTATTGAATTCGGGTTCTTTAGAATCATTGTCCTAAAAACTTTTTAACCACTTGAATTTTCATCTTAAGAAATTTCATTAACTCCAATGGTTGAGATTACTTATCGAATAATTTACGAAAATAATTTATAATAATTTTTAGGGAAATTTTATGGTACATTTAATAATTTCGGATATATCAATACATTAGATCATTAAATTAATAGCTAAAAAGCTATTTTTAAAAAGAAATATTTTTTTATCATTAAAAAATTTGTAATAACCAAATACAGTATTATTTATCAAAGTTGTCAAAAATGTTAATATCTAGTAATATTTTATAAAGAAAAAAAAACTCATAATAATCAATATTGAATTTTTTATTATGAAAACATGTAGATATAATCACTATTATCTTTATAGGCAATGATGGACTTTATTATTATAAGGTTTAAAAAATTGTATTACTTTTGAAAAATTGTCAAAACTTCACTAAGACTGACATCTCCCACATTTTGCAAAACATGCTGTAACAAGGGCGACTTAGAATTTCATCTCATTACTATATATACAATCAGACGTATGATTAGTACAATGTCTCACAAACTTGAATCAAAAGAACCCAAGATTACATTCCCAAATTGATTCGATCTCTCCGCAGTATATTTACACAGGAGACTTGGTTTCCCCAAACCTGTAAATGGAATGGCAGTCATCAATTTTCAGGATATACACAATGAACGCAAATTTTAAATCGTGAAGCTAGAGAACCTAACAAAAATGCATGTACATAAGATATAATCCATCAATGCCTCTGAGTCTCTGACAGCAAAGTGAACAGTATGATAAAGAAATATAAGCATACAATTCCTGAACCTAAGGGCCTGAAGTTTGCAATCACTAACCTTGCTTTCTCTAATTTTTCAACCACATCAAGCATAGCATGTATGACAATTTTCTTCACCTGATACCGAAGAGGCAGCAATCAGGAAAAAACAATGCATAAAATCCCAATAAGAGACTATTGACACGATGACATGACACAGGAACATAGAGCTGAAATAGGATGACCATCAAGATTTTAAACATTCAACAAGATGTAAGAAATTTGTGAGCATTAAGGTTTTAAATAGCGGTAACGGTCACGGTCGCGGTCGCGTCAAGGATTTCGCGATTTCGGTTGTAACGGCTGTTGCGTTACGAAATACGGTCGTCGCGGTGTGAATTAATCACAATATCGCACAAATCTTATTAAAATTATTTGTACTATAATATATGTATAACAACTTAAATATGAGATGAATGTAAAATTTTGAACTAGGAAAGACTTAAAAAGAGATAACACTTTATAATTTATGTTCATATTTGAACTAAAAATGTGATTTTTATTCATTTCTATTGGAAAAAATAGAAGTCTCTATCTATTAGCATTTTGTCGCGACCGTATTGCGTTTCGTCGCGGCCGTAACGGCATTTCGGCGTGATTTTTTTTCACCATATGAAATCGGTGAAAAACGGTAACGGTAGGTGCCTAAACCTTTTTGTCGCGGCCTTTTTCGCGGGTACCGACAAACTGGAACTTTTTGTCGTGGCCTTTAGTTGCCCTTGAACTTATAATCGGGGACCGACAAACTGGAAAAACAGCTATTGCTATCGATACCATATTAATCCAAAAGCAAATGAACTCAAGGGCCACCTCTGAGAGTGAGACATTGTATTGTGAGCATATCTTAGTTTATCTCATAGGGATTAGTTTCTTACCTTGGAGTATCTGTTAAGATTAAGATTAATTTCTATATTACTCGGTTATTTTCATGAATTAATTCCATATTCAATAAGGATTAAGAGTCATGTATCTCCTATAAATAGGAAAAGTAGAATCTAATAAATAAAAAGTAGAATCTAATAAATAAAAAGTAGTCTGGCTGACCTCAAATTTGTCCTCAGCTGATTTGTGATTTATCGGAAGCTTGCGACATTCCTCTGTCAAACGGAAGCACTCGCCAATATGTTCAGGAGAGACAAAATCAAGTGCAACCTTGATGCATGACTGCAAAAGAATGATGCATACATTCAAATTAACACAAACATTTCATGCATCGTTACAAAAGTAAAGCAACCATGACGTAAAAAGTGAGCTTGTGATGTATGGCTTCAACAATTTGCTGTTGGTGTAAGCCCTAGAGGCCAATTATTTATAATTGCATGATACTTGTATTGGATATTTTACTTATTAAATAAAGGCTTTTCTTTATTATGTTTATGTGTTAAATAATAATAGAATCCCTAGAATAGTAAGTTCATTGTATGGAACGTTAAGTATGACTCAATCGTGAGATTCCATTACATATAAGAACACTATTCTTAAACATATCCATAGTCAAGCTTTATTGTGAAATGGGATAACGTTAAAGCATAAAGACTATTATGTTGGTAGACTGATGATCATATCTCACTGATCATGGATAATGAGTTATCAAGTCTTCACATAGATATAAATGTTAAGGGTAACTTTATATCGGATTGACCCACCATGAGAATACTACATAGAGTGTTATGAAATGTCATAAGTTTTCTCATAGTGATAAAAGGTGTATTCCACCCTTCGACCTGAAACCACTATGTACCCTAGATGCAGGAGTGTAATACCTTGTTGCCATTCAAACGTTATCCGTAACTGGATAATTATAAAGTTGGTTGATGGGTATCTCACGAATCATGCTGAGGGACATGAGTGACCTAGATGGAATTTGTCCCTCCTACATAACGGGAGATATGTCTATGGGCCCAATATTGAACTAGACAAGGATGACATACTATGCCTTGTGTTCAATATAGACATGAGGGCAAAAGGGTAATTGTGCACAAGATATTTATCACGAAAAGGTTAGTCAGATCACGTGACATTCCTATGACTTGGGTAACAATGATGTGTTGCTAGATACCGCTCACTGTTTATAATATTACGATTAATATTATTGCCAACGTCATAAGAACCTACAGGGTCACACACATAAGGACAGTTAAGAAGGAAAAAAAATAAGTAAGACTTATTGCGGGGGTGCAGTTAGTGACAAACGGTTATTGGGCTTGAGAAGCCCAATTTCGTGTAAACTAAAGACCTCATAAGAAACTCTATAAATAGAGCCTTATGAGGTTCAGAATTCACGTTTTAAGAAACCCTAACTGAATTTAGAGAATTCTGAATTTCTCTAAACCCTAAACCGCACAAAATTCCCTCAGCCTTCATCCAAGAACAGCTAGCACTGTGAGATCGAAGGTTCCTGTTCGTGTGGACTAAGTGGAGGTGCTGCAAGTGCGGTGCTTGTGATCAAGAAAGGCGGCCACAGATTTGTTCTTCAAAGGTAATATTCTAAACCTGATCATGCTCATTCACAAGAATCCATTGATGGGAAATTTTAATTTTAAAATTCCGCTGCGTTTATAAAAGTGTTTTATGAAACGATTTCCCAACATTTGCAACATATCATAGGTTGAAGTCATCACACTGTACGAATTAGGAAGTATCCTAATTCACTTTTAGCCTTGAAATTTACGAAATATATAAGCAAAATCGGCCAGAAAAAAATACTAACCAATATATTTTAATTTTGATGATGTTAAAACAAAAAATAAATCAGATCTTAATCTAATTCAAGCTGTTATTCCTCACTTCTGGCAAACTTTTAGACTTTATAAACTTCTTTTTTGAAGGAACTTTATAAACTTCTTGGCAAACAAAGAAATCTGTAGTCTGTGCCATGTATGTAAATTTTACCTTCAGATTTCTGACTTGGTGAGGCAAACCAGCAGGAATGAAAACAGCATCTCCTAGCTTTTGAATAAAAGTCCAAGGCTCAATTCCTATAAGTCAATGATGAAATGTCAACAGATTGGAACAATTTAAATGATCGAACCAGTTCACTCCCTAAACAACAAAGGAATATTTATAAAAAATACTAACCATACTCCTCCTTAAGTTTCTTCTTATGCTCCATAGTCAGATAAATGGTTTGATCATGAATTGGGTGAATAATCTGCATTACCAAAGAAAATCTCATTCAAGAAGATACAACAGCAAGCAACTGCCAATTAAACTTCAAATTTGTCAGGGAACATATTAAAGATATTGTATAAACCAATTAATTTTTGGACTGCTAACTATGCCAACAATGCATCTCCTTTCTTTCTGGTCACTGTACAGAAGAATCTATTGTTATGATAATAATGAAAGGGCCGTAAATTAATAAACCAGTCAGACTATATATGATATTATGACGTTTCAATACAGGTAATCACATCAACAAAATTTCTTATTCATGATGGTACATACACGTAATTAGACGTATCATTTACTTTCCATCTTCAAAGTAACCATTCACAACTATTATTTATTACAAGCTGGATCCTTCGCCCGATCCTGTGGCATTTATATTTGATAAAAAAAACCTATAATAATCTTAACTTCGAAGAAAGTACTAGCTCCAAAATTTAAAAAAACATAGGGATATTTATAGATTATTGTTAGCAGCAGAGAATCTAAATGGTCAAAAGGGGGATCCAGAGAACTAGATAATGGAAAATCGTCTAAAGTAAATTTACCTGCTTTAAAGGACTGCAATGGATATGTCTGAACTCTCTGAAATGCTTCTTTATATATTCCTGTAATTTGGGTACATCCTCTCTGCGAAAAATATCCCAGAGAGCACCGTCCAAGGAATCCTCTCCAGCAAATGAACTGTTTTCTTGTTTCACTGTTACTTTCTCAACCTCTTTGAGTTCTGGCCTACAAGACAGGTCATCATCATTCGTGCCAGAGTGTTGATGAAATATCTCAACCACCTTCCCATCAACATGTAGCTCCCTCTTATCTTGCTCAAGGTGCCTACGTGTCAATTTCTTGATAGCAGCAATTTGCTCAGGTTTTAGTTCCACTTTAGCGATATGAGTCAACACATTTACCTTATAGCCAAAAAAAACAGCATTTAATTTTCCTCATAATAGAGTATTCACTTGGAGAAACAAAGCAATAATTATAAAGCACTAATAACAAATTGATCAGGAAATGCATCATTCATTATTCAAGTCCTGAATATACTTTGTAGTTTATGCCACTAGTCATAAAAAAAATTCTTTTTCAAATCATTAATTACCAAAACACCAAGGGGAATAACAAATCAAACGCAATCAAACGAGGAAATTTAATTATTTTTTTTTGGTACAAAAACGAGGAAATTTTCTATAACAGGGATATGAAAAAAAAAAAAAAAAAACACTGACATAAACTTAAAACTACACAACAATCAGCTCATAAGAAAATGAACAGATAAATGCAATGGCTTACAAAGACAACAATGCACATGTCCTACATAGTATGCACTTTTCAATCTGGTAATCGATTATAAATAACAATAAAAACATTCGAAAAAAGAAAGAAAAAGATACTCAAACAATTAAGTTCTGGAAAAAACAGGCCAGGAAAGACAAATAGGTTTTGAAGCATACTGCATCAGACGCATCACAATGGAGCTTAGTCACAGAATCACCACGTCCAAACTCCTGAGCAAATCCATAAGCAATATATGTTCTTGGCCCCATGTCTGGCATTACACAATAATCCGGCAACTTCACAGCAAGGTTGAGAGAACCTTTAAAAGGATCTGTATATTCTTTATAAGGCAAGGACGATATGAACTCAGCATGATGACGAGGTAAAAGTTCCTGAAATAAATCGGAAGGAGGCCAATCTTTTAATTTCAACACTTGAGGCCAATCAAGCCAATCCTTTCGACCATTTATGTACCCAGTAAAGAATTGGTGGATATTAATATCTCCCTGCATTCAATCAACAATTCTAATAAAAAAAAAGAAATTACCAGCAACAGAATAGACCATCAAGTAACCAATTGTTAGTTGGTCCAGTGGTGATTGGCAATGGGCTTGGTAGGGAGGACCACAGTTCGATCCCCCGCAACTGCGATCGGGAGGGGGTTGGAACCACTTATGCCAGAACTGACCCCCCGAACCAGATTAGGCGGTCCAGTGGGCCGAATACTGGTGGTGAAAACCAAAAGAAAAAGAAATGAAAAGAATAGACCATCAAGTAAAAGCAGTAAAAAATTCAGCAACATAAAGCAGCAAACAATTCAGCAACATAAAATAGATACAGTTTACCCGAGACCGTTAGACATACAATTGGACAATTTTAAATGAGGGTAGAATATCTAGAAACTGATTGTTACCAAAGAACTGTCCATCCAATAGAAATAAGTTTCGCAACAATGGTAATAAACATGAATTCCAGCAAGAATCACTCCATGCAAAAGAATGAGAAATCAAACAAACCTGACACCAATCTAAGCAATTAACTGCCTTCACATCCAAATGTACATCGTGCTTGGAATTGGTTATTTGACGGAATGCACGCCACATGACTAGTGGTTCCCAACTTAAACCAAATGAACATTCAAGTACATTGCTGGCAATTACAGGCTCCCCTTTGCTCCAATGGTACTGAAAATGTCTTAAATCTTCATGATGTACATCTAAAGTTCTAGGACAATATAAAAAGTTGTCAACGGAATCTTCACGAAAAGCAGCTTTCCTTGTGTTATTGTTTATATCATCGGCATTCCTAACAGGCTTCAAGCAGGAACACCCATTATTAAGAGTCTCCTCTGCATCTTGAAGCTTAAATGTTTTTGCAAGTTCTTCTGCTTTACATACTAACTCAGATATGCAATTTGGAGGAAGTATCCTTCTCAGTTCAAGGTAACCATGATCACATTCATTGTTGAGTTTTGGACAGGGAATGTTACCATCACCTTTTGAATGCCACCCAGATCTTGACCACTCACGAGTCGTAGACTCATCCTCATCCTGTGATGTATTTCCTTCCACCTGTTTTTCTTCATTTCCACCATGTACATAATCACGACCTCGAAAAATATACTCTAGCTCAATTGGATCTGCACCACCTAGAAGTTGCCCACCACGAAGCTCGCAGCAACAGAGGAGGCAAAGGTCAAAAGAGCATTTTGTACAGGTTCGGTGATAGTCATATATTGATGTTTTACAATTGTCACTGCAAAAAGTGTTAGGTCAGTGACTATATAACATTAGAATAAGTAAAAAACATTAATTAATATATATATCAAATAAGTCCCAACCAGTACACACGCTCATCTTTAGGATAATCAGCCGATTTTATTTTTAGCTTTGAGAGTGAGAGCCCTGTAATTCACATCCCAAAATCAAATTATAAAATAAAATGAAAAATATATAAAACTAAAATAATCTCTGACTATAGAAGAATACCCTGTATCTTGGCTTCTCTTTCCTTCTCAACCGTCTGTTCTTCATCCAACTGCCTTAAATATGGAAGAAGTCCTTTCAACAAATACTTAGAGAACTCAACCTCCTCATCCTTGTTGGTTTTACTTTTAGCCCTATGCTTCATTTCCTATATTAAACCATATGGTTACATTTCAAATGCAGAATACAGAAAAATCAAAAGAATAGTTAATCTAGAAGGGGGGGATAACTGACATTGATGAGTGTAAAAGATCGCAAGCATGCTTTGCAATTGCAATTATCACGGCACACAGGACATGCCTCGGCAACATCACTCTCTTTCAATTTAGGATACCTTAACAAGACAAAACAGACAATACAACCAACCAACACAAGAGGAAGGAAAATAACAAAAGTGAAACAGAATGAAAAGAAACTGTACCAATTAGTTAAACAGGGTATGCAAAACCTTTTCCGTTTGCATTTTGTGCATCTGACAACCCTGCCCTTATCATTTCTCTGACATTGATGGCACATTGTGGACTTGGACTCTTCAATCGACTGTTGATTGAGAAACAGTAAAAAAACCATAATAACATATTCTAAAAAATAAATGAACTAGTCCCGATGAGCATAGCTCAATTGATAAGGGACATTGCATGTTATTGCAGGAACTGGGGTTCGAACCCCGGGTGAAATTCTAGTCACTAGACTATTCTACGAAAAAAAATGAAATATAAATAAGTAGAGTTATCATGTGATATTATTACCTCAGGAACAATCTGTTCCATGCATTTCAGTTTCTTGTTAACTTGTTGAACCTCATTTCCAGTTTTAGGAATTTCAGCTTCCGTCACCGTTTTTCTCTTTCTGCCGCGTTTCTTTCCAAACGAAGAGCTTCCGACTGCCACGTCGACGTCGTCAGCTTCAACTGAACGTTCGTCGTCCGGCAATGACGCCGTAGCTTGTTTTTCTCGATCAGCAACATCATCGCCGTTGTTTAACGACGCCATTTCGGTGACAGCATCCATAGTTTGTGCCACATTATTATCACCAATATCTATATCTTGTTTTCCTTGATCAGTATCAGATTCCTCTATTGCTACCACGTCATCACCTTTAACCGAATCATCATCGTCGTCGCTTAACACTATAATTTCGGTGGCAACATTCATGGCTTGTGCCGCTTCATCAGCCTTGAATGGCACCGTTTCGGCATTAACATCCAAAGTACTCGGTTGTGTTTCTGGAGGAGGAATGGTGAGTGTGACTGTGATTTTGACTGTGTATGTTACTGCGTTGTTTTCTTCATCCGCCATCGAAAGCTGAATTCTAGAGAATGGAAGATGATATGACACTGAATTAATGATGGTGATGTGAACCCTACTAGCATGGAATTTGTAATGGCTTTGTATTTGTTTCGTTCATCTTTCCATTTTTTTCGATTTTGTCTAGAGAAAGAAATGGGAAGACACTCTACAAATTCTGACTCAACCGTTACAAATGTCAAAATTGTTATCTTGGACGTCATGATTGAAGTTCACTTCACTTTATGTGTGTGAATTTTCAATGGCTTTGTCATTTCATCCATATACCAAGAAAAAAGAAAGAGGAAAAAAATTTGGACATTTTTAGCTTTGTCTTTGTTTTAAGAGAATTTATCTATTTCTGATATAATAAAATCGATTACCAGTAACATATTAAAAAATATATTAAAAAAATTTGGACATTTTTAGCTTTGTGTTTGTTTTAAGATTTTTGCCATCAAATTTATTAATTTATCCTTATTAGTTTTAACAGTGCTGGTAACTTTTATATCCTTCATTGTAATTTTACTAAAAAAAATTATAAAAAAATATAGAAAAAATCTATACGTAAATATAAAGAGGATATAAAAAAATTTGGTGTGAATTTTTCATAATACCAACAATACCCTTGATTTTTATTTATTTTTTATAGCAGCAAATTTTTTTTATTAACAAACTCATCGTAACATAACGCATGTCTTTTTTTTTTTAGCAACAAAAATCTTTTATTAACAAACCCACCATAACATAAGACATGTTTTTATTTTATTTTTAACATAAATTTACATAATAGACACAGACATGACACAACGCGTTTCATGCCCTGACCGCTAGTATAAGATAAATATAATAAAAAGATGATATTTTAAAAATATGAACAAAACATACCATAGGGACGACCCTGAGATTTAAAGTGCCCTGCTCGAATTATAAATTATGCCCTTTTTTTAAGTCATATATATAGTTGTGAGAAAAATAAAAGATTATATCAATATTGAAGAGTTCACACAATACCAAAACTACCATAAGATAATCACAATGTGTGTCAGTAACATCTCATACTACCCGCAATCACCACCTATTAATCTTTGAACATCATCCTCATTGTATTTTTGTTGCAAATAATTTTAATATGTTAATTTTTTTTTTTAATTAAATAAGCATGTCATAAGTGGGCAATCTATCTCCTTTTATTGTAGGTTAGTGTAAGCATTTTCTTTTTAGAGTTTATACTTATTCTGAAAAATATTTATATTTATATTAATTATTCAATTTTTTATTTTAACATATATATACACTAAAAAATAATAATTTTGGTGTCCTTAAAAGCTTGGTGCTCTGTCCGACCGCTTCTCCCAAACACCCTCCGAAACCCGCAGCATTTGACTAAATTGTGATTATTAATTTCCTTGTGTTTTAAATATTCTTCATAACAGAAATAATACTTTTGAAACTAGCATACCACTTTGTTCTGCATTTTATGATTAAGAAATAATTAAACATGAATGTGCCTTGAGAACAAATTAACAAGGGAAGTATTAAGTTTGAGTCAATAAAGTTTACTTCACGGAGACGGCAAAACATAGGGAAATATTACGTTTCAGTCATTATAGTTGTTCCGGTTCGACCTCAGGTTCACATCTCCAAACAATAGTGTCCTTCACTAAAGACTTCATCTATACTTATTTGTATTTCTATATTGAAACATCATTGTCTTCATGCAAGGAATATGTTTTTTTAGTGGCAAAAACAATTACAGGACATGACATCAAATTAACAACTACCAGCAAAATATGCTACAACAAGGGCAACATAGAATTTCCTCATCATCATCAAGCATTCAGAAGTTTGACAAGTACATTGTTCTCAATCGCATATGTCAGTAAACTTAAATCAAACTAAGAATTTGATGTGAGCATGAATCAGCACATAGGTATACAATTTATTGACACTTAAATTTACAACATTACACTTGGCCAGACTTTAATTTACTAGTCTCGCGGCCGAACTCTGGATTATCAGAGCCTCATTCCCCTGGAAACCAGAAGGTTAATACCAGAAGAAAAAAATGTACAACATTACAAAACAAGTTGGTAAATAATGTTTCAAATGTACCTAATCAAGGTGAGACAGATAAAACACAATATGGAACCTTTCCTACAGTTGCAGTACAAAGAACTGTAGATTATCAAACCTAATCAAGTGACTCAAGAAATTGTACATTCCCAATTGGATTTCTCAGATATATTTACACTGGATCCTTTGTTTCTCCAGACCTGTAAATTGAATTACATCCATCAATTTCATGAAATACACACAATAAATGCAAATCATAAATCCTGAGCCTAGAGAACCTAACTAACAAAAAATGTGTACATAAGATATAATATACCAATGCCTTTGACATCAAAGCAAAAAAGTATATTCTAGAAATGCAAGTATATCAAATCCATAAACAAAGGTCAGAAGTTTGCAATCTAACCTTGCTTCCTCCAATTTTTTAACCACATCAAGCATAGCATATATAGTCATTTTCTTCACCTGTTACCAAAGAAACAACAGCAATCAAGAAAAAAAAATTCCCAATAAGAAACTATTGACATGGCGACAAATAAGCATCAGAATAAAATCAAGAGTAGCAGTATAGCTGACCTCCAACTTGTCCTTGGCGGACCTGTGGTTTATCGGAAGCTTACGGAATTCCTCCGTCAAGCGAAAACACTCACCAACGTTTTCAGGTGAGACAAAATCAAACCCGACTTTGATGCATGACTACAAAAAGAGAGTGCATGTATTGGCATTAGCACAAACATTTCAAACAACGGTTAAAAGAAAAACAATCGGGACATAAAAAGTGAGCTAGTGATAAATGGCTTCAACAATTTGCACGAAATTATAATAAGTCCAAGCCATCATGCAGCAATTGTATCCGGAAAAAAAAAGTTATTGCATTTAAGGTTTCAAAAAGAACTGACATGCATTCAACACATTAACTTAAACAAATCAGTAGTGTTAACTGCCTAAAAAATTTGCCTGGTTGGCTAGAAAATATACAATATATTGTAATAAAATTTAGGAAATTTTACCTTCAGATTCCTGACTTGGTGAGGACAACCGGCAGGAATGAAAACAGCATCTCCGAGCTTCTGAATAAACGTCCACGACTCAATTCCTGCAAGTCAATAGTGAATTGTCAACAAACTGGTACAATTTAATTGATTAAACCAGCCCAGTTCCTATTAGAAAATTTATAAACAGCACTAACCATACTCCTCCTTAAGTTTCCTCTTATGCTCCGGAGTCAGATAAAAGGTCTGATCATGGACGGGGTGAATAACCTACATTACAAAAGTATATGTCGATCAAGATACACAGACATAATGAGTGAGCTAGCATTAGACTAACCACTACCAGTCCTCTACATGCAGGGTGCTGCCATGCTGGCAGAAAGACACTAGATACCTGAAACTGACTAGGCAGAGAAAAAAGTGCTCCTAACAGAATAGTCTAGATGAACAGAAAAGTAACTAAAATACAATAAACTGATACAGGAGATAAACCAAGATGTTAATAGATATTATTTTATTTTCTAACAATTATGTTGCGTCTGTAAAAAAAAAGTATTACAATTATGTTGTAAAAGTAAGTTAATGACTCAAGTTAAAAAGGGCTATCCAAACAGATAATAGAAAAAGTAACTTAAATAATTTTACCTGCTTTAAAGGAGAGTAATGGACATGCCTGAACTCTCTGAAATGCTTCTTCAAATATTCCTCCAATTTGGGTACATCCTCTCTCCGAAATATGTCCCAGAGAGCACCATCTAAAGAATCCCCGCAAGACAATGAATTATCAAGCACGCCAACATTAGTCTCTCCATCTTGATTATCACCATGTAGATGTAGCTCCCTCTTGTCTCGCTTGAGGTGCTTTTGTGTCAGTTTCTTAATGGCTTCAATGCTATCAGAGTCCAATTCCACTTTTGCAATATGAGTCAACACATTTACCTAAAAAGTCAATTTATAAAAGAAACAAAATTTAGTGTCCTCGTGATAGATTATGCAATGGCTCACAAAGACATCGTATACGTGCTACAAATTATGCACCTTTCAATATGATACTCAATTAAAAAATAAAAGTATAAATATTAAAAAAATCACAAGACATTCCAGAAATCAGAAACATACTGCATCCGACATATCACAATGGAGCTTAGTCACAGAATCACCCCGCCCAAGCTCTTGATCAAATCCATAAGCAATATATGTTTTTGGGCCCATGTCTGGCTTTAGAACACCATCAGGCAACTTCACAGCAAGGTTAAGAACACCTTTGAAAGGATTTGTATATTCTTTAAACGGCAAGGAAGATATGAACTCGGCAAGATGACGAGGCAAACTTTCTTCAAAAAATTTAGAAGGAGGCCAATCTTTCAATTTCAAAACCTGAGGCCAACCATGCCGATCCAAGCGACCATTTGTGTACCCAGTAAAGAATTGGTGGATATTAATATCTCCCTGTATTCAAATAAAAATGCAGAAATTATCAGCAACAGAATAGACTATCACTAACATGCAATGACTATGAAAAATAACAGGCAAAATACCAATAGGAAAATCAAATAAAGAGGATGCGAGAGCAACAATGAATAATCTGGGATGTGAAGCAAAAACAAACATGAAGTTGAGATAAATTTGAAAGATAAGATGCCAAGATATTAAGTGAGAAGTAGCATTTGTCGAAAATGTTGGGAAATTATGACTAAGACATTTGACTAACACGTGCCAAGATAAGATGACGAGCTCCAAGGACTGAGACATTATGACTAACACATGCCAATTACACTCGGAAAAATTACTTGCAGCTCACAACTATAATGTGGTATTTCTTTTGACATATAGGACTACAAGTCTACAACCTTGTACTTGCATCTCTTCATAACCCAAGTTGGCAAAACATCGAGAAACTATTAGATTGGACTTAATTGGTTAAGTCAAATTCAAAAAACATATATGAAGTATGAACTTCAACAATTAATTTTTTTTCTCTAAATGCCACATTCAACCAAAGTAGTTCCACTACAAATAAAATATTGACGTTAAATAAGTTAGAAATAAGTTTCACGACAATGATAATAAACATGAATTCCATCAAGAATCTCTCCATGTTAAGGATTGAGATATCAAACAAACCTCAGACCAATCTGAGCAATCAATTGCCTTCACATCCAAAGGTGATTTGTGCTTGGTAGTGCCTCTCTGACAGAATGCACGCCGCATCACAAGTGGTTCCCAGCTTAAACCAGATGTGCATTCAAGTACATTGCGGACAATTATAGGCTCCCCTTTGCTCCAATGGCACTGAAAATGTCTTAAATCTTCATTATGTAGATCTACAGCTCTAGGACAGTATAAAAAATTGTCACTCGAATCTTGACGAAAAGCTGCCTTCCTTGTGTTATTGTTTATATCATCGGCGTTCCTAACAGGCTTCAAGCAGGAGCATCCATTATCAACAGTCTCCTTTGCATCTTGAAGCTTAAATGTTTCTGCAAGTTCTTCTGCTTTGCATACTAACTCAGAGATGCAATTTGGAGAAAGTATCCTTCTCAATTCAAGGAAACCATGATCACATTCATTATTGGTTTTTGGACAGGGAATGCTACCATCTCCATTTGCATGCCACCCAGATCTTGACCACTCACGAGTCGTAGACTCATCCTCCGCCTGTGATGCATTTCTTCTAACCTCCGCAGTTCCACCATGTCGATAATTGTGACCTCGAAATATATACTCGAGCTCAATTTGATCTGCACCACCTATAAGTTGCCCACTACGAAGCTCGTGGCAACACATGAGGCAAATGTGAAAAGAACATCTTGTACAACTCCTGTGGTAGTCAAATATCGACGTTTTGCAGTTGTCACTACAAAAAATGTTAAGTCAGCAACTATATAACATTAGAATAAGTAAAAAATATTAATTAATATGCAAATAAGTCCTAACCAGTACAAACGCTCATCTTTAGAATAATCTGCCGCTTTTATTTTTATATTTGAGAATGAGAGCCCTGTAATTCACATCCAAAAATCAATCAAATTATAAAATAAAATGAAAAATATATGAAGCTAAAAATAATCGCTGACTATAGAAGAATACCTTGTCTCTTGGCTTCTTTTGCCTTCTCAATCATCTGTTCTTCATCCAACTGCGTTAAATATGGAAGAAGTCCTTTCAGCATATACTTAGTAAACTCAACCTCCTCATCCTTGTCCCTATGCTTCATTTCCTATATAAACCAGATGGTTACATTTCAAATGTATAATACAGATAAATCAGAAGAATATTTAAGAAGGGGGGAATAACTAACATTGATGAGTTTAGAAGATCGCAAGCATGCTATGCAATTGCATATATCACTACATACAGGGCACGCCTCGGCAACATCACTCTCTTTCAATTTAGGATACCTTAACAAGACAAAACAGAAAAACATATTTTGATCAATATTTCATCAACCTAAATCCAAACGTGTAATTTGTGCAATGGCTTATCCCAATATCATAAATACAAACATGAACAACTCATATTCAATAACTAGACAATCAACGAAGCAAGTGAAACAAGTTTTAAAAAACAGTCCGTTACCGCGAAAACTATACACGTAGCCGTTACCGTTTTTCACCATTTTTATAGGTTAAAAAAATCACGCTGAAACACCGATACAGCCGCGACAAAACGCCATTACGGCCGCAACAAAATGCTAATAGATAGATACTTTCGGTTTTTAAATAAAATTCGCATTTTTAGTACAATTATGAACATAAATTATAAAGTTTTATCTCCTTTTAACACTTTCCGTTCAAAACTTCACATTTATCTCTGATTTAAGTTTTTATACATCATATATCATATATGATAGTACAAATATTTTTAATTAGATTTGTGTGATATTGTGATTAATTCACACCGCGACAACCGTAATCCGTAACTAAGCAGATGTAACGGCCGAAATCGCAAAATCCTTAACGCGACCGCTAGTTAAAACCATAAGATCACAAACACAAAGGAAGTTGTACCATTTAGTTAAACAAGGTATGCAAAATCTTCTCCGGTTGCATTTTGTGCATCTGACAACCCTGCCCTTATCATTTCTCTTACATTGATGGCACATTGATGACTCCTCTTCAATCCCCTGTTTATTGAGAAATAATAACAGAATCTCGCAATTACATATTCACATATATCGCCAAATCAAAACAGATTATGAAATATATTTGAGCAAATAGATCATGTGATTTCACCTTAGAATTTCTCCGGTTGAACTTTGGCACCTGAGATTCAATGCATTTGGGTTTATCAGCTAAAGTCATTTCAATTTCAGAACGGTCCTGATCGTCAACAAAACCATCAATTTCAGAACTACCAGAAATCGTTTGTCTCTTCCTACAACGATTTTTAACGCCGGTGGCAACTTCAACGGAAACAGAGCCTCCGGTTGTCACGTCATCATCACCATCAGTTTCTTCTACCATCTTCCTTAACGCTGCCTCTTCTTTCATCTTTTGAATTTCTGCAAAACTCTTTCTTCCGCGTTTCTTTTTACTTCTGTCGCGCATAACCGTCGCCGGAGCAGCAGAAGTAACTCCGACTGCTACTTCATCGTCCGTCAACAACAATGTAGCTTGTTTTTCTCGATCAAAAAGGGATTTTTCAGCTGCTACTACGCCATCGGCATTGCCATTAATTGAACCTTCGCCGTCGTTCAACGATACCGTTTCACCAACAGCATCCATAGCTCGTGCCACTTCATCACCATTCGACGGCACTGTTTCGGCGTTAGCATCCACAGTAGTAGGTTGTGTTTCTGGTGGAGGAATTGTGAGTGTGACTGTGATTTTGACTGTATATGTGACGTCGTCGTTCTCTTCCCCCGCCATCGAAAGCTCAATTCTAGTGAATGAAAATGGTGACGTGAACCCTAGCTGTGTATCTACGCAGCTGCTGCATGCAATTGGTGTTTTGAATTTGTAACTGCTTCTTTGCGTGTTTATCCGTTCAATTTTGTCACTGTTTGGACATTTGTTGTTTACTACACGTCTGCCGGTGCTATATATACACCGGACAAATATGGCACCGGCAGACAAATAAAAGATTAACATACCAAATCATCGCGTATAAGTAGTGATCATAAATCATAATTCGAACACATCATCTTTGTCATCTATAGAACACATCGTCTTTGTAAATGGAATGTGTCCTTGACGCACACGTCAACGGAGCTCTATCCTCTCCTTCTTTCTTGTAAGGAAATTATGGATTTTGGGGGATTCATGAAGAAAAAAAATTGGAGGTGGTCATCATTCAAATGAAGACGTTCTTTAAACGACGCATTTAAACCATTCATGATGGTTATCACCTTTTTGGTGGCGGTTTGGAGAGTCATTGTTGAGACGAAGTCTTTGTGTCGGTTGCAAGAGGAAGAGAGAGCTTTTTAAGGAAGCTGAGAAGAATAATTGTTTCATTTGTATTTTGCATACTCATGCATGTTATTAGTGCATAATTGTGCCGCCATTGGTAATTTGCGATATATTATTTAAATTTGAGCACCATTGATAATTCGCGCGAAATGCATTAATTGTTATTTCGAGGGTTTTTAAAATGAAAACATTTGTAAACTGCTTTGCATAGCCACCATTCATAATTCGCGAAAAATTATTAAATGCATGTTCCGTTTATAGAGAAGGAATGATGAGTGTGACTGTGATTTTCGTTGTATTTGTGACGTTGTTGTTCTCTTCCCCCTCTATCAAAAGCTCAATTCTATAAAATAAAAACGGCGACGTGAACCCTAGTTGTCTATCCACGATATCACATGCAATTGGTTTTTGGAATTTGCAATTGCTTTGTCTCTGTTTTATTTGCTCTCTTTGTGCTTTTTTTGGTTCAATTCTTTCACCATTAAGACATTTGTTGTTTACAAGATGTCTACCAGTGCGATACACCAGACAAATATCGCACTAGTAGACAAATAAAAGATTGACATACCAAATCATCACGTATAAGTAGTGTTGATAGTGTATCGTCTATGTCATCTATAGAACACATTGTCTTTATAAATGGAATGTGCATGTGTCGTTGATGCACACGTTAGTGGTAGAGCTTTATCTTCCCCTATTACTTTTAAGGAAATCAATGCATTTAAAACATTCAGGACAGTTATCACCTATAGTTTTTTGTGGTATGGATGAACTTTGAGGCGTCATTGTTGAGACAAGTCTTAGTGTGAGTTGTAAGGGGGAGAGAGGGTGCGCTTTTTAAGAAATATGAGAAGAACAATTGTTTCATTTGTATTTTACATACTCATGTATATGTTATTATTGCATAATTGCCGTCGCCATTTGCAATCCACAAATATTATTTAAATTTGAGCGCCATTGATAATCCACGCTAAGGATTGTGAAACCAGTGTCGTACACACGAATTGTGAAGCAACCATAATTGCAAATTAGGTGAAAAATTGCACTCAAAATGAATTAACCTTTGGGATTCTGTCCAACATTTGTGTCTTACGTCTTATACTTATGTTATGTGAACCTTCGTTCCAAAAATAAAACATAAAACTTCTTTTCTTTTACTTTTTTGCAATGATGGAATAGTAAAGGAGGTGTGTATAACAAAGAAAGCATGTAAATAATAGCAATTTCATTGATGCCATATTGTTGTGTAAACCCAAACACTAGGCCCCATTGGCCCAACAAGTTCTTCACTGTCATAAAAAAAAAATAAAAACAAGCATAGCTCGGCTGGTATGAAGATTGCACTATATTATAAAATAGTCCGAATTCGAACCCGAGATTTTCCACTTATCTATCGACGACGTTAAAGAATTTTTTTAGCTAGTAGACCCGGAAAAAAAAAATCGTGAAGACAATAATGGTCTTAGGAGTTTCATTTCAACACTACAATCAAAACAAAGATAGATAGATAGATAGATTAGATAGATAGATAGATTCGATCTGATCTAACCTGAGAAAATGGCGACTACGGAGGAGGTGAAACTCGATCAACTTCCTTACGCTCTTCTCGCCACCATCATGACCAAACTCGACATCGCTTCCGTCTGTTCATTGTCCGCCACATCCTCCACCTTCCGCTCATGCGCTAAACAAATCCTCTCCTTCCTCCCCAATTTCCATCTCGTCGTAAGTATATAATATTCCTATCGAATCGATCTATTTTCGTCGATAACCGGTTAGGTTTTTGAAATTTTCGCTTTTTCAGGATATTGCGCCTTCTGAGGAGTTGATCACACCGTTGTTGCCACCAAATCCATATCTTAAGAGTCTCAAAGTTGATTGTGGTCGTCTTGATGATTCCGCAATCAATTTATTGGTGAAACCGTCTTTGCATGAACTTTCTTTGTATAATTGTGCTGATTTTAGTGGGAAACTTCTATCTGAAATCGGGACTCAATGCAAAGACCTAAGGTATAATGTAATTTATGATGATGATGAATAATGACATGTTTATTGAATGGATCTATTGATATTTACATGTTTGATTATCAAAATATGCTTTTTTGGGATTTGATTGGTTAATTCATAACACAATCGCATAGCATAGTGGTGTTTTTCATATTTGTTGGTGTTGGTGTTGTTTATTTCCATAGGTCTCTCTATTTGGGTTCTGTTGCGGAAAAAAGAGGGAGGGCAATTCATATATCTGATTTGGAGGAGTTACTCAGTGGTTGTTCCCAATTGGAAGTAAGACATACTAACAATTAACAAAAAAAAAAATGTTTACTAGAGTATTAACAAAAGTTAAAGCTTTCGAGAATCTAAACGAACCAATAATTAATAACTATCATTGGTCATAACTACTACTTTACATCATAAATGATATGGTCTTTATATGAATATTTTGGTTCCATTTATTAATCTTCATTGATGTTGTGCTTCGCGCTGCTTTTATTGGCACTTATTAGCTTTAAGAGATGTTGAGTTTTGCTTGCTATGGTAAAAGCCTCTATACTAGTAATTGCTTTCATGTTGTCTAATTCATAGATGCAGTTTTTTTGAAATTTTTTCTTGTTTGGACATGCAATTATTGAGTTTCAAAAGTTCACTTGATCATTAACTTTTATGTAGAATTAAGGGAAATGCCATGACTTGGGCAACTTTGTATCATCTGTTTTCACCGTTGATATATCTAGATGAATGATCGAATGACTGCTCTTATTGTAACACCATAATAATAAGATAGTTTTCTCATGGTCTTTATTGAAGTTTTATTTTTCTTTGTATTTTTTCTACTGTAAAAATATAATGATGATATGTTCAGTGTTATTAATGCAACTTGATCTAATGTCTATTTTGCTTGGTTTTGTAGGTTTTGATTCTAATGTTTGATGTCTCTCTCTTTCTACGTCATAACTTAGCTCGAGTTTGGGCTTCTGCTTCTGAGAAACTTACTTCTCTTGAAATTGGATATATTTCTTCAGTTACGGTGATTGAACTGTTCAGCTCAAATTTGGTACCTCATCAGCCCCTTAATCCTATTCAACCATCCATACTTCCTGGAATTCAAAAATTGTGTCTTTCTGTAAACTATATAACGGATGCTATGGTTGCCACAATATCCCAAAGTCTCACCTTTTTAACCCATTTAGATCTTCGTGATGCTCCATTTGTTGAACCAAGAATTACATTTGATCTAACCAATTCCGGTCTTCAGCAAATTAATCAACTTGGGAGATTGAAACATCTTTCATTGATCCGAAGCCAAGAGTTCATAATTTGCTATTTCCGTAGAGTAAACGATCTAGGGTTACTCTTAATGGCTGACAAGTGTGCAAACATGGAGAGCATATGCCTTGGCGGCTTTTGTCGTGTCACAGACACCGGAATCAAAACTATGCTGCACTCTTGCTCTTGTTTATATAAGCTTAAGGTCACTCATGGGACTCAATTAACTGATCTAGTTTTTCATGATATATCTGCAACATCCCTTACTTTAACACATGTGAGCTTAAGATGGTGCAAGTTGTTAACTGATCATGCAGTTATTAGTTTGACATCAAACAAGGAACTTAAGGTTCTCGACCTGAGGGATTGCAGAAGCCTTGGGGATGAAGCTCTCCGAGCCATTGGCGTACTCTTGAGACTGAAAATTTTACTAATTGATGGCTCTGATATAACTGATGCTGGACTTTCATACTTACGACCGACCGTTATTAATTCATTGTATGCATTGTCTCTTCGAGGGTGCAAGAGACTCACAGATAAATGTATAACAGTTCTGTTTGATGGTTGTGGCAAGCTAGAATTAAGAGACCTAGATCTATCAAATCTTCCTAACCTCTCGGATAATGGAGTTTTACAATTGGCGAAAAGCCGAATTCCTTTTTTGGATATCCGAATGCGACAATGCCCTCTAATTGGTGATACCTCAATCATGGCACTGGCTTCAATGATGATTGATGATGCTGGATGGTATGAAAGCGGCTTGCGCTTGTTGGATCTGTATAACTGTGGTGGCATTACGCCACTTGCCTTTCGTTGGTTAAAGAAACCGTATTTTCCAAGGCTTAAATGGCTGGGTGTGACTGGAAGTGTTAATAGAGACATGGTAGATGCTTTAGCTAGAAGTAGACCTTTCTTGTATGTGGCATGCGACGGTGAGGAGCTTGGGCCTGACCCCTGTGATATGTCAGATGGTTTATATACACATGATTATGATGAGGTGGATGAATTTGAGCAGTGGCTTCTTGAAGCTGATTATGAGACTGATGATGAAGAAATGGTTGATGCTGAAATTAATGAAGAACTAATAATGTAGTTTGCTGTGTTAAACACTGTGTATATGTCTATTATGTGTCTACTTGTGTGTAATTTATATCTTGCGAGGTGTTACTCCCCTCATATGTTTTTGGCATCCTAGTCTTTTCTATGATCTGTTGTGTATCTTATTGTCGGTAAGTTGTGTAAGAGTTCATTAGATTTATTTTAACTATTGTAACCTTGTTATTAGTTTCTTTTTCCTCGACTTTCTTTCGCAGTGGCCTTGTAATTGTTTTTATATACTTCCAACATTTTCTTTTTTTGCTGTTTCAATTTTCCTTGCATCTTGATATCATGTTAGGTAGATTTTTCTGTTTGTTTTTACTTAGTATTAGTATTGGTATGTATGAAGAGTAAGCATAGTACTAGGCATGTGTACTTGTTGCTGTCATGCCGTACCAATTCTACAAGCTGCTGCCACGTCAGATTTCACGAGGATTGTTGTGTTTGGCGTCAACAAGTAGGATATTCAATTTTTATTTCCTTTGTTAGCTGCCATTCATTTCATGGGCATAATCTGTGCTCAAGTTTAGCCTACTAATACTATCACAGAAATGTCAAATTCAGAAAAGATAGAATATAATGCCATGTCCAGGGACCAGAGCATCACCTATTTGGTAACCTACATGGCTACTCTGTCCAGTGCAGTGATGTGTATGGCAAATAAATCCAATTCCAGACTGATTCAAACTGGAAAATGTAGACAGATAAGTTTTACCTGAAACTTTTTTTTTTTCATGAGTTTTTCCTTTTAAAAATCTATCACCTTTTTTTAAAAATTTTTAATAAGCTTAAAATCTATCACCTTAATAAAAACATTGAAAAAGATAATAATAACAAATACAAAAAAAAAAGATAATAACAAAGAATTATCCTATCCTAATAATAACAAACTAAAAAAAAGATAATAACAACTTAAAAAATATATTTATCATAAATTCTTTTTTTTAAAGTCACCTAGTGTCCGTTTGACCCTACTTATTTTAAGAAGTAGGACCAAACACAATTTTGATAAAATTCTTAAAATAAGAAGTGTCTTTTTTAATGAATAAAACACAATATAATATATAAGTGACTTAAAAAATATATATTTTTTCATAATTTTTTTTTTATGATAATTATCTTTTTTTAAGTTGTTATTATCGGTTGTTATTATCTTTTTTTTTTAAGTTTGTTATTATTATGATAATTATCTTATAAATTTAGATGATATTGAATTTATGATAAGTTAATTATTAACCTATTTTAACTAGGATTATCAAAAAAAAAAAAAAAAAAAAAAACTAGGATTTCAATTGTAAGTCTATTTAAAGGCATTTGAGTTTGAATAAAGTAAATTGAATTATCGTTTATCATAAAATTTCGAGGATTTATTTTCTCTTTTTGGTAGTCAAAGTCTAGTAGATTCCAAATTGTTGTCTCTTTCTGGTGGATTCCAAAGTATTTTCTGACAAATTTTGAATGATCCATCTCTAACAAACTTTGAAAATCATTACTTATACCAAAAAGATCTAATATTATTACTTATCTGTAAAAAAGAAAAAAAATAAAACAAACTATCTCTATCTTTAAAGGATAAATTCAAATTGCACTATATATATTGCACTCTTTATATAATAAATCAAATCATTAAAACCCTATTTTAGCAAATTTATATAGTGAAATAACAAATTTTCTTTGCAGCATCATGGAGCTCACCATGATAAAGATGTCTATAATTGTGATAATATTTGGCATACTTTCTTTTATTCTTGGCATCATCGGTGAAGTTAAGAAGGTACTATTTCAGTTCACAAATATTATTTTAGCTTTAAATTTGTATATAATTTGATTTTGGTAACCATGTTAAATATTTTATAGAATTATTTTGTCAATTTTCTTTTAGCCTTCGAAGGGAGTCCTGGTACAAGGGAAAAATGCTATGATATGCAATTATCCAAATGATCCAACGGTGGTATTTGGTTATTCTTCTATAGGATTTCTTGTGGCATCATCTTTAATGGGTTTTATATCTATATTTTACTCATACAACCGTATCACTGTTCCTCCTTCAGCATTATTCAAAAACACAACTTTATCTGTCTTCTTGATCTTAGCTATGTAAGTTTCTCAAATCAAACACTCTTTATATTGTTTTGTATATATTTATAAATATAAATAAATGTTGTTTTTATCATATATAGAAGTGAATGACCTGGAATAATTTAATAAATAGAACAACTTTCATGAGTTTAGGGTCAATAACAAAAAATATATATTTTCGTTATTTTCAGGACTTGCAGTATATTGGGTGGGGTAATGACATTATGGCCAACAGTGACTGAGCAACATCATTGGAGACACAATTTCTATTCAGCTAACATCACTACTACTTCTACAAAGTTAAATTGTCCTACTGCCAAGACTGGTCTCATGGGTGGTGGAGCATTTTTGTGTCTTATTTCATCGCTCTTCTGGTTATCATCGTTAATGTTGGTAAAAAATGCAAGAGAGGATTATCTTGAAGAGGTTGTGCCTCCTAATGTTTAATTTTTTACTTCAATTTCTAGACAACAAACATATTGTCATTTATTTTTCATTGTTAACAAAAAATTTATCATTGTATACTTTTATGGGTTTTGGGGTAATTCTTTCAAAATATATTGAGACGGTGTATCTAATTAATTAGATATATTTTTATCACTATGACACGTTTTTGTTTCTACTATCCATCCACATATACAATTAGTCATGAATCTTATTGAGAAGGAGTAAGTTTTTAACTAATTTGAAACAAAAGATAAAAAATAACTTATACTTTTCTTAAATCCGTAAAATAAAAGGAGTGTTGCTGCTGCTACTTAAAAAATAATCTCTATTTATATATGAAAATTACTTTTATTTTAATTTATAACAAACTGACTCTTATATTTATAATAACACAAGTAACGAGATCCATTTTGAATCTTATTTAAGTCTGTGGAAAAAAAGTTCGGCGCCAAAATGTTAAAAAGCTTAACACTTTTCATTGTATGTATTCATAAAAAAAATAGCATTTTCTTTCAAGATTGTGAATTTTACTCACATGAATAATTTTTTCAGAAAATAAAAATGAGAATTTTATTTTCATGTATTTTTAATAAACTGTGTTCGGTTAATACTAAGTCATGTTCTTAAAGTTATTTGTAATTTGTAAAAGAGTATGTGTCTATTTCTAAGAAAGGGTAACATTGTCTTTTCCATAGTATTTATAGATAGTTTTTTTTTTTTACTCAAGTATTTATAGATAGATTTATGAGATACTACTTCTTGTACATATATGATTTGTTGTATATATGACCCCATTTTCTGTTCTTTCTGACAATAATTCATTATGTGATGATGACAATTAAATAAAATGTATAATTAATAACATAAAAAATAAGAAAACTATGGACAGAGTTGAAGAATATATCGTGGGGAAAATAACAAGGCATATGACTTTGATGTAAGCAAATGGTACAATTCTAGTAGTTTTTTCACATCTTCATAATCTCTCTTTTATTCAAAAATAAGACATACTTGAGAAGTTGTTGACAAAATCATTTCCCACTTAGATAGAGCATACCACAACAAAGCAACAAAACCACTCAATATTACTTGTATTAAGCCCCTCTATACTAACATCTCAACAACTTAATACCATTGAAAAGGTTAATCATAAATTCATATTTAATCGTCATATAAAGTTGGTATAGATACGCGTAGTGCTAGTGCAGATGGGGATGATTTCAATGGGGCAACTCTAAGACGGCTTATTTTGGCGCGATGCTTGCGTGATAATGTAACGGCAAATGGAACTTAGCCTATCTATTTATAAGATAGCAACTTTAGTTACATCACCCATCATGTACACAAATATTGAGTCTACACTTTATTTCTACACAAATCATAATTAGTGTCCAAAATTATCATTGAACATAATTATCGGGTCTAAGCATCATCAAATGAATCACAACAACGTTAATCTATTTTTATTAAAATCAAAACCCACAATTGATTACTACCCATAAAATATTAAAAAATATTCTAACACTCAAAAACTACATATCCTAACCGGAAAAATCATTTATATTTGAGGGCAGTGAAACATGTCAAAACCAATTTTATATTTGCACATTTTATAATGATAAGCAACTTGTTTTTCTAGATAAAAAAAAAGACAGCTACAATTAAGATACGCTTTCTCGTGATACAATTACATACCAGTGTTTAAGCTTTACCATATAATGTAACAAAAAACTCTCTACCATATCTACTTCTCAAGACTAGACTTAGCTTGAAACTTGAAGAATTTTTTTTTTTATATAGTATACACTTTTTCTTTTGAAATCATCTCCATTTGCTCCAAGAATTTGGTTTTTCTGCCACCTAAACTGGCGTGATCAAATTTTGTAGCATGTGATCCGACAAAGAAAAACCTGATCTAATCTATCGATGTTTTTTATATTAGCGCTTTCGGTAACGATATTATGCTCATAACAAATATTGGACACAACAATTTTACCCAAAACTTTAAGTATTAGATTTACGAGTCATCTCACTTATAAAATGTATAACCTTCACTTTTCTAAGTAACTAGTATGATGCCCGTGCCAAGCACGGGGGCAAAACTTTAAAAATTTACTTATTTTTGTTTACAACATAAATAAAAATTATGATGAATAGAGTAACAAAAAACGCATGATAAAAAATAATGGTCGATTTTTAGAAAATCAAATAACTCATATAATTTCTTTTCGTGATATCTAAACTAATGGTCAAATTTTAGGAAATCAAACTTACGATTTATTGACACCATTAACAAAAATATATCATCAAACGGTGAATCTCATTTAAAGTAATAACGGATTTGTGCTACATGAGCTCACACATCTCGATGCATCTTCGCATAATATCGATGAAAGTTATTTTTATATCACTGTAGTTGGTTGTGTATACCACTTATACATAATCCACCTTAACAAAATATAAATGTTTTCTTATAAAAAAAACGATTCAACAGGAGAAATAAATAAAACAATTGTCAACACTATTTGAAACTTCAACATATTATTTTGAAGCGTGTTTCATAATAGTCATCTGTTATTCATAATAGTCTGAACTGCAAAAAAAATGATGTGAAAAAAAAATACGAAGTTAGAAAAAAAAAATACACAAATAATAATAAATAAAATTTAAGGAACATTAATAGTATATTATAGTGTTAAGAAATAACCTGAAAAGTTTAGAAATCTTTATACGTTCTGAAAAACTTCGCGATAGACAACATTTGTGGTCTCACTACAAATATTATCATCTTCATCCAAAATCAACAACTTCAATCCCTTTCTAGATGTAACGCGAGAGACAGCAACATAAAGTTGTCCGTGAGTGAAAACGGGCTTCGGAAGATAAATGCCTACATGAGATAAAGACTGGCCTTGACTTTTATTGATGGTCATTGCAAAACAAAGAGTTATTGGAAATTGCCTACGCTTAAATTTAAATGGTAGGCCAGGATCACTTGGTAGCAAATCAAATCTAGGAATAAATATTTTATCCCCCGCATTTTTTCCTGTAATGACCGTAGCACTTATACTTTTCTTCCCTAGGTGGGTCACTGTTAACCTCGTACCATTACATAAACCTTTTGCCTGATCAACATTTCTCAGGAGCATAACAGGACATCCCACTTTTAGTTTCAACTTGTGATTAGGAATCCCCGAAACCTTGATATCATTTAAAAATTCTGTTGTGAACCAATCTCCTTGAATCTCGGAATTTTCATCTGATCGAACACAGGAGTCAGAGCTTAAAAACTCTCTCTCATCACCGGGAATCGGTGACATAAGATAATCATTAACATACTCAACTGATTCAAGAGTCGGGGCAAGAATTCCTCTTTCTTGAAAAAATTGTGGATTGTTAATATTATCCAGAAAGTTTGGATATACAAAATCGACCAAAGACATCAACGGATTTGTAGTATCAGTTATAAGCAAGTCTTCAGGGATTTTAATATTGCTCTGACCATCTCCATCTGCATTGTCATCACTGTCACCAATTGATAGTATCCATTTACCAAAATCTGCAATTTCTTTTTGTTCAGCCGGTATAGATGATGCACCCAATCTCATATTCACATTAAGTCGCATTACAGTACAATGAGCCCATAATTTTGAAGAATTAATTGCCGAAGAAACAATATCTTGTCTTGACCCTCTCCTGATTACAGGTAATATCTGTCTGAAATCACCGCCAAGAACCACTGTTATACCACTAAACGGTTTGTATTTGTTGAGCGGATGTTTCTTTTCCATAATATCTCGCAAAAATCTATCAACACATTCAAAACATAGTTTATTCATCATTGGTGCCTCATCCCAAATTATTAACTTGGCTTCAGAAATTAGCTCTGCCTGTAGACTATCCTTTTTAAAGTTGGATGTAGACAACTCATTAATCTCAATAGGGATTCCAAAAGATGAGTGTGCAGTTTTTCCACCTGGTAATAACAGTGATGCAATTCCGCTAGAAGCTGCATTTAATACAATTAAACCTTTTGATCTGACAGCAGCAGACAATGTTTTCCATATAAATGTTTTTCCAGTACCCCCATAACCATATAAGAAAAAGAAACGACCATAACCTGAAAGAACGGATTCCATAATCTTATCATATGCATCCCTCTGCTCACTGGTCAACATGGATAATAGAGAATCATGTGTCTTTGCCAATTCAGTCTTGTCATAATTAAGGGCATCTACGATAAACATATTGTTGTAGGTCGGCATGCCGATACGATCTGGTTGTGGCATAGACTTGTAATTCTCAAGAGTTTTTCCATTTAAAATAAGCAGCTTTTCAATCTCTATTAAACACAAATTCTTCAAATCATTTTCACTAATTTGTAGATCTGCAATTTGTGAATTAAACTTGTAAAATTATATGTTTACAAAATATAAAATTCAATAATAATAAAATAATGAGTTAAATAAAATTAGAAATAACCTGGAATTTTCAATTCCCTCCTCCTTGAATGTAAAATGCCATCGGACAACAAATGCCATGTTGCCTCCCAAACATCTTTAGCGCTTGTCATCGTACTGTTTGTTAATAGAAAAACGAAAAACCTACGCAATTGATGACCGGAACCCAACAAACTTGATTCAGTTATTCCATCTATAAACTCTTTGTCATCATCAAGTAAATCCAAAGCATCACATGCTTCTTGGAAGGTGTCATATGTGTGACCCTTAACTGTTTTTAGACATTTATATCCCTTACAACCTCTCCGCTGAGTAAGCAATATTCGCATATAATACAGTTCACCAACACCAGGGGGTGTGTAATGAAGTCTTCCAATACAATAACCTTGCTGGCGTGGCTGCCACCTTTTTTCATCCTTCACATATGTAAATCTTTCTGGAAATTCAGCATACGTTAAATCTCTCCCTTCTTCATATACACGATTTGCCTCAAACCAAGCAAGAAACATAGTAGATTTTCCCTCATTGTAGTTCACAATTGAATTCATGTCATGAGAGCCTTCATATAAGATAGTTTGTTCATTATGCAAATGATATGTCAATTTAAGCACAGGAGGCCATTTTTGGTGTATATCAAAAGCCAATATTCTCCAAACAGCCTCGCAAGGTGAAACGTACCTATATCATAAATAAATATTCAATCAATTTATGAGATTTAATTAGTATAATTGACGCAATTTTTATGTAAAATAAAGAATTAGATATATGAGTTTGTTTCTTCCGTGAGATATTTATATTTTAAATTGACAAAAGAAAATTCAATAGTTTGTACACCAACTTAAAGAAAAAAGTATATTTATAGTGTACACTAAAAACAATTGTTTGTAAAAAAAAAAAAAAGGTCAAATTTGGAAGATGAAACATACCTACAGTCGTAATACTGTTTTATTTCATCTACTGGCTTTTCCTTGTCATGACCTTGACTATCAACAGATACTTGCATTGTCGCCCTATCAGGACCTTTGTTGACATATTTGAAAAGGTATTTGATGGAGTTAGACTTGTTACAATATTCAACATTAACATGTCCTGCGTATTTGATCAGAAGATATGGATTGTATGGGACAACATAACGATTATCTAAATAGACACCTTGTTTCTCAATTTCTATCCCGGTGTCACGGCGTCTATATCTCGGGTAACCTTCATCGTCGATTGTGGTAGTTTGTTTAAAAGCTTTTGGAAAAAATTTTGTACATCTTACTCCATCCATGCAAGGCGAGCTAAGTCTAGCACCACCGCAAGGTCCATGCATCATATACGAAGATACAACATCAGCCAATCTTGGGTACAATTTACTATCAGGTAGCTCAGCAGAAATGATTCTATCAATGTCATCAACTTTCTTCAGATTGTTATTTGAACTCAGCCAGATCAAGATATGTGCGTGTGGAAGCCCTCTCTTTTGAAACTCAACGGTGTACATGCCTGTAAAAAAACATTTAAAAATCAAAATACATAATATCTAACTTTAATGTTTATAGATGCGAATATTGGTGGAATAATGGGTTTTCTTTACTCATGCCATTGGCGTCAAATTGAGAAAAGCATCCTCATTGCTAACTTTAGAAGTATCTTTTAATAGAGAAATACCAGGTGATGGAGTAGCACTTTTCCCAAGCATCCTACAAAATAGATATATTAAATCTCTGACTTTTTAGTCGGATAGTATATAAGCCTTTTTTAAATTGGTATGAATATATTGAGGTTACTATATTCGTGAAATTTTTAGTTTTCTCATGTTGGAGTGAACAGATCCATCTCATATTAATATATATGGTAACAAAACTTCATATTTAAAAAAAAAACTCATATATATATATGGGCAAAATTTATACGAAAATAAAAAATCAAATACGTATATCAAAGGATAAGAGATGGAAATGAATCTAGCACAAAAAAGTTACTTGTTTTTATTAAAAATAAATTTTTTAATAATAAAACAAAAAATATATATGAAAATTAATTTGAAATTAATAATTTAATTATTGCTACCTTTTCTTGAGATCAACCGCAGATGTGTAAACAGGATTGAAAACCAGTTTAGTGGCATATATGGTGTTTTGAATAGTTGGTTGACCTAAAAATTCAAAATAAAATCACATCAGTCAATTATTTAACATTTATATATATATATATATATATATATATATATATATATATATATATATATATAAGTTAGTGATAGTATATTACATGAATGATATTACCTTGGAACATTTTGACTTTGGCCAACAAAACAGCAACGACAGCATTATCTGCTTCACCAGATGCGATAAAAGCGTTCAACTCGTCCGCATAAGGTCCAAAGAGTGTAACTTTGAAACAGAATCTGATATATAAAGACATAAGTCAGTAACAATTGAAATCAACATTAAAGTATAAAATATTATTTTAATGATAACGGTTATTAAAATATATATATATATATATATATATATATATATATATATATATATATATATATATATATATATATACCCATCGTAGTTCAGCTCTATAGGAATCATCTTTGATTCGCTTCCATTTCGAGAATAAACCTTTTCAACACCCACAACTTTCAAGACTCCCATCACATCTATTATATCACATAGAAAGGTCTTAGTTTTATAGACAAACGAAAGTTTATTTAGTTTTATGCTAAGTATATATTATAGACAAACCTATCAAATAATCGGTATCATAGTTATCATTAAAAATCTTATGAGGTTCACTGATCATGTATATATTAGCAGGTATCAACTTGTCATCAAATTTTTTGATTTTAGTTCCAAATTGAAAATTAATTTTATAGGCATGATTGGTGGTTCTATATGATCCCACATTAGTGGCAACACTAAAGTTGCTTATGGAATACACATGACCCTCAGTGAGTTCCTTTTCATATTTGTAAATTAATGTTCTTCGAACTGTTGCATGGATCTTTTCACCCTAGAATACACACAAAAAAAAAAAGTTAGATATGATTGCTTAAAAAATTTAAAAAATAAATTGAAAATCAAGATGTGAATAAACCTTCTTATCCATCAAATCCATTTCTAAAGAATACGGCAGCGCATCTCTATTCATATCTTTAACAAACCACATGCGAACAATTCTAACCAATACATTCCATGTTTCTTTGGATGGAGAAATTTCAGAAATAGAATTATATTTTGGAGGCATTTTCTTAAAAATTCAAGTAAATAAAAAACAATGAAAATAAACAAAGAGAAATTGGTACATCCGTATATATATGCTGTGCCTTGATTTTCCAAAAAAAATATGCTTTGCCGTGATATTGTGTAATTATTACTAATTATTGTATTATTAACCAGCTAATTATGGTGCTGATTCTTTCTTTTTTTATGGTTCACTTATGGACGTGGAAGCAGCTGAGAGATCCAATTGAAATTTGAAACACAATTCCAAAATATTTATTTTCATTTTTTTTTAAATATTTTTTTAATTTAAAAAATAATAATATTGGATTGAAATAATTAAAAGAGAAATTAATTCTAATGTGGCAGCCACATAAGCGTGATCATCAAAATTGAAGGCAATATGAAGAGGGACAGGGCGTCTTCTAATTTTATGAGGCTTTGTGCAAAATATAAAAGTGACTCTTTAATATAATATAAAAAAAGGACATATGAGTAATTTGGTCAAATTAAATGTTTCCTTTTAAATTACCCTAATAAAAATTTAGGAATGTTTTATGCACATGATTTGAATCAAGACACAAACAATGACTTTATCCATACCATCCCCACATATTTGCGATCCAAAAAAAAAAGCATAAAAACTATAAGCAACAATCTTCCCCACATATTTCCTTTTTAATACTATTGTGCCACAATTTGACAGCTTTGATTGCTATGAAATAGGATCACCACATTAGTATTACTTTTTATAAACATAATTACATATTAAATTAAATGGACAAATATATGAATGTAAATATATATATAGAATAATAGTAAACCAAAAAAAAAAAATATAGAATAATCAATAATCAATTGCCGGAAAAAAAAAATTATGCCTATCAATATCAATTTGTATTGAATGTAAATAATCAATTCCCTTTTTATATATTATTATTATTATATATTTGATTATTTGAATTTTTTTGTGTAAAAAAAAATTATATAAATAATTAATAACAATTTCCGAAGAAAAAAAACTACATATTATGTCTATCAATATAATACAGATGTTGTGACAAATTTCTGGAAAAAAAAATTAAATTAAATTAAATGGACAAATATATGAATGTCAATATATAGAATAATCAATTGCCGGAAAAAAAAAATTATGCCTAGCAATATCAATTTGTATTGAATGTAAATAATCAATTCCCTTTTATATATTATTATATTATTATATATTTGATTATTTGAATTTTTTGTGTAAAAAAAAATTATATAAATAATTAATAACAATTTCCGGAAAAAAAAAACTACATATTATTAGTGAGCAATCTCATATATTCCTGTTTTATAGTATATCCTACAATTAGTGACAAATCTCGGTCATAATACAGATGCTGTGACAAATATCAGAAAAAAAATTAGTTAACATATTTCCTTTTTAAATATGCAACTTAAATGAAATATTATATTTGTCTTTTTAGTGAAAGTCATGTGTACATGATCATTAATTGAGACATAAAATTGTCCTAAAATATATAGCATGTATGTAGCTATAGATTAATATACACAATTTTCTCAAAAAAAGAAAATACTCTCATAAAATCTTAATCAATTGTCCACAAATCCCAGCTCAATTGGCAGAAATCTCGAAATTGCTAGTGTCGGACGTCTGGACCGGGGTTCGAACCCCAGTCACTCCACTTTGTGTGTGTGTGTGTGAGTTTTCAATGACTTTGTCATTTCGTCTATCAACAAAAAAAAAATCTTAATCAATTAAATGTTAATTATTAATGTTTATCTGAAAATCTGATTTTATTAATTATTAATATTATATCTTTCAATTCAATATTCAATCTATTAAAGGAAGCCAAAAAATCTTAACCAAAAAAAAAGGAGCCAAAAATTTCTTAAAAATGGAATCAATTTAATGTTATTTATGTATGACAAAAATAAAAACAAAGAAAATCAACAAAAAATATAAAAAAAAAATATTTAATCTTTTAAATAAAAACAATGAATCTCATAAAAATTCATTCAATTATAAAAAATAACAAAGAAAATATTTAATCTTTTATATTTTTATAAATAAATTCGTTTATTTATTTAATTTTATTAAAAAAAATTAGTTTGTTACGCACTACACAAAAATTCGAAGAAAATATTTTATAATTTATTTATTTTATAAATTAGTGAGGTACCATATTATTTATACTTGAAGTTAAATATATTTATAAACAAATTTGTTTATTTATTTGAATTCATTAAAAAAAATTAACATTGTTACATCCTGTATGAGAATTCATATAAAATATTTTATATGTAACCAAAAAAATATAAAATATTTTATAATTTATTATATATATATGGAAAATGCTATTTAGCAAGAATTTTTTGATGCAAGAAAGAGAAGAATTTTATGTGGCAATATTTGATTGGTCAATTTATAATCACTCTCTCTCCCATGTATGGTTAGCCAATTTTTGATTGGTCAAATTCCCTAATTTTGTGGATTCTTCTCTTTCTTGTATAAATATTTCTTACTAAATAGCAATACTATATATATATATATATATATATATATATATATATATATATATATATATATATATATATATATATATATATATATAGGGGGCTGCTAATTTAGACCCAGTTGGGTCTAAATTAGCAAGGTGCACCTTTTGAGTTGGACAAAAATACCCTTTCTTTTTTTAAAAAAAAAAAAAAAACATATTGGCGCTGATCCAGTGTCGCGCGCCTACCGCAGGACCACCGTTACAGACCGTTGATTTCCATCAGACGGCCAAGAGATGATCTCATCATGGCTGTCGGATCAATCAGACAGTCCAAATCATCCATCTCCATGATAAGCCAGCGCGTGCACCACACTAGATCTGCGCCTGGAGAGAGAAAATTTCATTTTAAAAAAGTAGGACACGTGTCAACTGCTGGGTGGTTGGCGTGTTTTTTTTTTCATTTAATACTTTAAACTCAATTATTTCGTTGTAAATTAATTTTTTATTTTTTTATTTTTATACCAAAATTCATAATTTTTTTTTGTCTACAAATAGAGACTTGGTTCGTTTGATTTGAACACAAAAAAAAAAAACTCAATTTTTCACTACCTTTAATTATCTTTATATAATACTGTGAAACCATTTAGCTGGTAGAATGGTTTCACAGTATAACTCTCTGAAACCATTTTACTGGTAGAATGGTTTCAGTGAGTAATTTCTTAATTGTTTGCTTCTGAAACCATTCTGAAACCATTTAGCTGGTACAATGGTTTCAGAGCGTTGTACTTTGAAACCATTTCACTGATAGAATGGTTTCAGGGGAGTTGATTTTTAATTGTTTGCTTCTGAAACCATTTTACTGCTAGAATGGTTTCACAGTATAACTCTCTGAAACCATTCTTCCAGCTAAATGGTTTCAGAAGCAAACAATAGTTTTTAATTACTGTTTTATCTCATTTAATTAACGAAAAATAGTTTCAGGTCTCAAAAAATTTCATAAAATATACCAAAAGTTCCAGAATATTATCTAATATTTTATTAGAAACAAATAAAAAAACAATTGGTTTCAGAGTACAAATCTATGAAATTATTATTATTATTTGTTAAATGGTTTTAAATAATCAGCGGAATTTGTGAAAATTATTTCATGATTTGAACTAGGGAGAGTGAGGTACACAAGAGGGTTCTAAATAATTCATAGTACTTTACATAAAATTTTGGAAATTTTTTATGGAATTATAATATTTTTAATTACCTTTTTACTCATTTAATTAACTAAAAATAGTTTCGGGTCTCCAAAAATTTCATACAATATACCAAAATTTCCAGAATATTATCTACTATTTTATTACGAAAAAAAAAAAAAAATAGAGCCTCCCTGAGGCCGCACGCGCCCCCACGCGCCGCCGGTGAGAGTGGGCGTGGGCGACGCGCACTGTTCATCGTCCCTCCCACCCGTTTTATGCAGAAACGGGTCGTGCGACCCGGTTTTGACCCGGTTCGATCTCCCTCAATACTCAACGAAACTCGACGTTCCTTATATGGATTTTGATCGTTTTTCAATTTTACAAAGGTTTCCGGTATTAGTTTTTGAAATCGGCGTTCGATTCGCACGTAAAATGAGGTCGAAATTTGGACGAAATTTAAAAAATGTAATAGTTGTTCTATTGTTTCAAAAAAAAAAAAAAGGGTATTTTTATGATGCAAATTACATACATGCCCCAGTTGCTCTATTGTTTCAAAAAAAAAAAATGGGTATTTTTGTCCAACTCAAAAGGTGCACCTTGCTAACTTAGACCTAAGTAGGGTCTAAGTTAGAAAACCCCATATATATATATATATATACAACACATTTTCATTGAAAACACCTTTCTATAAATTCGTTATAATATATTATATGTATAAGAAAGACTCTTAAGAAAATCAAAATAAATGGATGAAAGTTAGTATTGAAAAAGTAAATTATATTAAAGCAATAACATAATCTTTCAATCAAAGCAACACCATTTTTTAAGCTGTGAAATAGTATTAACAATATATTACACCTTTTCTATAAAATAAAAAATACACATTACATCTTAAAAATTAATTTACACTCAAAATACTTGTGAGGTAGATTAAACATCACTTAAAACTCATACATTATGATCAAAATGTATCTGGTCCAATTTCTTTAGAGTTCGCATATCATTTATATTCTTCTTTTGAGTTCCACATCTGCAAAAATTGAAATGAATGATGAGTATAAATTAAGATTAAGATGAAAATAAGATAAATTGAAAATAATACAAAGAAAATAACTAAAGAGAAAAGAGATGGAAAATGTGTGATTTGAATGTTCAACCAAAGACCATTTATATAGGAAAAAAAGGGGTATATAAGTAATTTTATCCATAATATGCAATTAAACGGATTAATAACAAATATATTGATTCTTTTTTCAGTCAATGTCATCTTATGACTTTTTGTAGGAAATTTAATATTTAACACACAAACTTTACTAAAATAAACTTTGAAAACTTTATTAACTTTTAAATAATTTCGCGAATTATTATTACTATTATAAAAATAATTTTACAAATATTTTATTTATATAAAATATATAAACTAACTACAATTTTTAGAATTTGTTTTTAATTATTTTCTCTATTATTTAAATTGAAAAAGGAAATAAAAAAAATTGAAAAAGGAAATAGTAGAAAATAAATTTATAAAAGATAGTATCAAGAATTACGTAAAGAAAAATTTGTGATTGACTAATCATGATTCAAGCATTCTAAAAATGACCTCACAAAAAAAAAGTTTTTAATTCTTTCCTTTTTTAATAAACAAAATAATTGCAATTGCATATATTCTTTGTGGGAAGTGCCATGTGTACGTGACAATTAAATGAGGACTTATAAAATAAGCCTCAAATGTATAGTATTAAGATTAAGATTAAGATTAAGATTAAGATTAAGATATAAGACTTAATTTATCCCAACTTGCCACAAGAGAATACAATCTATCTTACACTTAACTCACTTTTAACTAAATCAATTCATTCGAAATCAATTTTTTGCATCATAAAACCAAACATGTGTCACTTACCAACTAGTGGGTTTTTCACTAAGCTTACTAATATACTCCATATCTTAACTAAATATTGTGTAGTTGTAAGTTGTTGGAGATTAAAAATTCATTTACTTCCAGTATTTGAAGTTAAAGTTGACACATGTATGAAAGCATCACATTTTTATTTTGTAAAATAAAGATCAAGAGGGAAAATTGCCTAAAAGGAGTCATTGACTCATCGTAAGCATAAAATCATTGGCACTGCCCTAAATATCTATGATGGACACATTTTAAGCTTAATAATATTTTTTTTAAAGAACAAAATAATTTATTATAAAAATGGCCAAATTATAAAGATATTTTGCATAGTTCTTGTGTTTTGGTGTAGAAGTATATACGGGGGTATAATGTTTAAAAAAATGCCCTAAGTATAGCGATGTAATACAGAAGCCCATAATTGAATATTGGGTTCATGAATTAACTATTGGGCTTTTCCTTTGATCTCTCAACAATAGAAACCCTAATCCTAAACCCTAATTTTCGCCTATAAAAATAATATTTTTCTTGTTAAACCATTCATTCACGTTTCCTCGCTCTGATAAACCCTCGTAGCCGTTCTCACAAATCTTTTCACAGTCTCTCAAAGATGGGTCCTCCTGTTAGAGGTAAACCTTTTGGCATGATTTTAATAATTTATGATATGAGTTTTGATTTATTCAATTGAAATATCGCAAATTGAGTTCATTGATGATGCTTTTGTTTACTTTTGTTTGTTAAAATGGAATGGTTTCATGCTAATTTGCTCAAACAAATGATTTTTCTTGTTTTTGTTGATTTTGAATTTGTGCAGGTCGTGGTGGTTCTGGTGGAGGTTTTAGGGGTGGAAGAGGTGGAGACAGAGGAGGTAGAAGTTTTGGTGGTGGACGAGGTGGTGGAAGAGGAGGTGGTAGAGGTACCCCTTTCAAGTCACGAGGTGGCGGTAGAGGTGGACCCAGAGGAGGAGGTCGTGGAGGTCCTAGAGGAGGCGGAATGAAGGGAGGTAACAAGGTTATTGTTGAGCCTCATAGACATGAAGGTACTTTCATTGCTAAGGGCAAGGAAGATGCTCTTGTTACTAAGAATCTTGTTCCTGGTGAAGCTGTTTACAATGAGAAGAGGGTTACTGTTCAGGTAATTTTTCTCTCACTTTTAACTCATTGTGATTTCTTAACAGGATTCATTTTCTTATTATTTTTATATGATTAGTTGTTCATAGAATGGAAAATATTTTTCTGCATACTTTGATTCAGTGTGTATCACTCTTATTATTTTGTTTGTGACATAAATTTTGCAGAATGAGGATGGTACAAAGGTTGAGTACAGAATTTGGAATCCTTTCCGTTCCAAGTTGGCTGCTGCTGTTCTTAATGGGGTTGACAACATATGGATGGTAAGAAACTTCATTTTCTTGTGACATTTACTTCCAAAATACATTTTATTGATACCAATTTTTTCTTGTTTTATGAAGAAACCTGGTTCCAAAGTTCTCTACCTAGGAGCTGCTTCAGGAACAACTGTGTCTCATGTGTCTGATATTGTTGGACCAGTAAGTATTGATTAATAAATTTTGATTGTTTTCAACGTTTGTTTGTTTGTGATTATAATGTTATGTTATGTTTATGTAGACCGGAGTTGTCTATGCAGTAGAGTTCTCCCATCGCAGTGGCCGTGATTTGGTCAACATGGCTAAGAAGCGTACCAATGTCATTCCCATTATTGAAGATGCTAGACATCCAGCCAAGTACAGAATGTTGGTTGGCATGGTAGATGTTATATTTTCTGATGTTGCTCAACCTGATCAGGTATGGCGACATTCACTTTTGTCTCGATGGCACAAATGTGCCTACTAATCATAAACATTTATCTCTATTATTATGTTACTGTTTTATACTGTTTGCTAATTCAGAGTGCCTCTAATATGGGTGCTATATTGTATCATTGTTTCAATACAGACTCCCTAAGTACTTGTTTCTTTGGATGTTTACACAGATTTTTATTTTAAGCATTCTCAAAAAGCTATTTAGAGTTATCTTTTGCTGTTTTGTTTACTTGGTCTCCTAAATGTTATTTGTTAATTTTATTTTGAAGTAGAAATGTTTTGGATACCATATACTCTGCTATATATCAGTGCATGTGATGAGTTACTCGGATTCCCCTTCAAGACTTTTTGGGTGATGTAAACCCGAGATTCTGATGCATATTGATATTTTGTTCTTTTTCTTTATGTATATATTTTTTCTCAAATTTTGTTTATCATTTCCAATTTTTTAATTAATTTTCATTTCATAGTAAAAGATGTTTTGTATTACTACATATCAGTGTAATTGATGAGTTACTCGGATTCCCCTTCAAGACTTTTTGGATGATGTAGACCCGAGATTCTGATGCACATTAATATTTTGTTCTTTGTTTTTTTGCTTAAAACTAATATTTAAACTCCAATTTTGTTTATAAATTATCAGTTCAATGTAAATTTGCAATTGATGAGTTACTCGGATTCACCTTCGAGACTTCTTGGATGATGTAGACCCGAGATTCAGATGCACGACAATACATTGTTCTTTTTCTTATGTTAAAGTATTTTGTTTTATTATGTTAGAAAAACTTTGTGGTTCATATTAACTTTTTTAAGTCTCTGTCTTTTGTTTGAGATTCCCTTCCGCATGAATGTTTACGATATAGTGATCAGTTGAAAAACTACGTATTCCTGAATACAGTGTTTTGATGTTTGTTTTGCATTCTAGAAGAACTTCATTTGAAGAAAAATCTTCAGATATGCTTTTTTGACCAAATTGTAGGGGGTTGGAACTCCATATATTCCAAGTATCTGTCTTGTTTATCCTATTTTGGTGATTTTTGCAGGCAAGAATTTTAGGTTTGAATGCTTCATATTATCTCAAAGCTGGAGGTCATTTTGTTATTTCTATCAAGGTTTGTTCAGAAACCTTTTATTATAACTTTTCTATGCATTATTACTAGCTTGGTTATCTAGCTCACTTGATTTTATTGTTATTGTAGGCCAATTGCATCGATTCCACAGTCCCTGCTACGGTAGTCTTCGATAATGAAGTGAACAAGTTGAAGGCAGATCAATTTAAGCCAATTGAGCAAATTACTCTTGAACCATTTGAGAGGGACCATGCTTGTGTTGTTGGTGGCTACAGAGTGCCTAAGAAGAAGAAAGATGCAGAGTAATTTTGAGAAAACATGTACTATTTATTGCCTTGTGACTTATGTAACTTGGAATTTTTGATCAACTGCGATTTAGGATTTTGTTTTAGTTTTGTTTGAATGAATACTTTATATCTTGGTACGTATTGTGATGCTTCCTAGTATGATAAATTATGTGGTTTATATATATTTGCAAATCATATGTTTACTGCTTAGATTAAATTCATATATAACATGATGATTTGACCAAAAATTATAGTAGTTGTAGTGCTATGTTTGGTTTGGGATAAGGTAATATGGTATTGCCTTTTAAGTTTTAACTATTATTGAGGAAACAGTTAGTCCCTAAACTCTCACTCTCACACAAATTTAGTCCCTAAACTATTAAAAGTAACTAAGAAGTCCCTAAACTAAACTCATATCCATCAATTTAGTCCCTCATTTAAAATACTTCCATTTATTCTCTAACCTATCATAAAAGACTACAAAATTATCCTCTTAGAAAGGCCCAATACAACACTAAAGCATACCTCCAAACACTATCAAAATTAGAGAACAAAAAGCTTACTACTCAAAGACTCTATACCAAAAGGCCTTAGAAACAACAATCTAACCCTGGGAAACAAAACTACAACTAGTGCATCATTTACAAAACAGAACAACGCCTCCAGAAGTAGAGAAGCACAACCCAATAACAGAAAAATGAAAAAAGTCTTGCAAACAAAAAACATAACTCAACACAATAAGACAAAGCTTAACCAATAAAATCAGTAGAAAAAGCATAAAACCACTTAAACTAGTACATTAAGCCAAACCAAAAAACCAACTTAACCACAATTTAAACCATAATCCGTTCATTTGTAAAAAAAACAACCATAATCCATTCATTCATTAGCTGCGAAAAGAGATTTTAGTTGCAAGCAAAACGGCGGAGAGTATAGCGGTTGCCGGCGAGCAGAGTTAATTGCGGTGAGTCCTTAGAGAATGAGTGATTTAACATAAAAGTTAACCGATGGACTAAATTGATAGATTTGAGTATAGTTTAGGGACTTTTTAGTTGGTTTTAATAGTTTAGGGATTAGATTGGTGAGAGGGTGATAGTTTAAGGACTAAATTGACTATTTACCCACTATTATCTTTCTTTCTACATGGTTCAAATTAGTGACTCAAGAAATTCGTAGTTCCAATTCCTAATGTGATATTCATAAATTCTATTCAAACGACATTTATAAATTCACTTTTATGTCTAATGAGCTCAAACATAATATTTCTCTTTACTTTTTACTCATTATAGTTAACAGCATTTTACAAAATTAATTTATTAAAAATTATTTTTAATGAAACTAAAAAGCATCACATGCGTGTTTCAATTGCGGACGTGTCATTTCATTTGTTCTTTCTTTGCTAATTTTTATAAATTTTAATTTGTTATATTAAGTTTTTACATTGACATTAAATTTTTTACAAATTAATTTTTACATTGAAATTTATTATTTTCTATACACTTTTACATAAATATATCCTAACACAACCTATTTTACACTCAAGCCACTTTTAACTAAATCAGTTCATTTGAAGTTAATTTTTTTTTAACTTAATAGGTGTTTTTCTTCACTAAGCATACTAATATACTCCATATCTTAACTAAATACTCCCTCCATTCTTTTTTCTTTGTGTTTTAAGAAAAAACAATAAATTTAGAAAGTGTATTTTTGCACCTTATCTTCCTATTATACCCTTATTTTAATTCACCAAAAAAAAACTTTAGTTTTTCAAATATATATTAAATCTTTTACGGTTTGAACAACTACTTCTAAATATTTGGAATTTATATGAGGGTATAATAGACAAAATATAATCTTAAATTATCAAAAAGACAAACAATTACAACAATTTTCTTTTTCTAAAGCAACAAAGAAAAAATAACGGGGGAGTAATAAATATTGTTTTTTTTTTATTCGAACCCGGCCCTTTTTTTTTAGCCAAAAATTTTGTGTAATTCAATTCTAACTTGTTGGAGGTTTAAATTTCATTTGCTAATGTAAAAAAAAAATTCATTTGCTTCTTGCTTAAAAATAAAATTTATTTGCTTCCGATATCTAAAGTTAAACCCTAATCCTAAACCCTAAGGGTATGTTTGTTTCGGGGATTAAAATTATAATCCTAGGATTATTATTCCTTGGAACATTATTGCTGGGAGTATTATTCCTATCAATGTGTTTGGTAAATAAATAAGGTTCCTTGGAACATTTTTAAAATAAATTCAATTAACATTTTAAAATATTAAAATAAAAAAATAGATGAGTTAAAAACAATGGGAGAGTGGGGAGTTATGGGTGGTTACCTTTTATTCCCATGGGAATATAAGATTCCCACCATTTAACATGAGAATGAAAAGTGGGAAAGTCATGTGTAATTTATATTTCAAGGAATAAAAAATCCCTAGGTATAATTTTTTAAAACTTGAAACAAACATAGGAATTAAAGATTCCCAAAATCACATTCCTGGGAATAAATTTATAATCCATGAAAGTATGAAACAAACACCCCCTAACTAAATTAAAAAAAATATATCGCTTATAAAAAAAACTAAATTAACAAAATATCGCTTATAAAAAAAAAACTAAATTAACTAAATATCTTAACTAAATATTAGTTATTGGGCTTTTCCTTTGATCTTTCAAAAATCAAAACCCTAATCCTAAACCCTAACTTTCACCTGTAAATTTATTTCCTTCTCGTTAAACCATTCACGATTCACGATTCTTCTCTCTGACAAACCCTCCTAATTCCTAACCTTTCTCACAAATCTTTTCACAGTCTCTTAAAGATGGGTCCTCCTGTTAGAGGTAAACCTTTTGGCATCATTTTAATAAGGCTTAATTAGTAAAATGGTCCCTTAAAGACATTTTAGGTTTCATATTAGTCCCTTAAAGAAAAAAAGGTTCATTTTGGTCCCTTAACTATATGACTGTTAGTCACAATGGTCCCTTCTGTTAGTTTTTAACACAAAATGTATTAGGTGGACTAACATTACATTTAGTCCACCATAGATCTCAATAAATCTCTTAATTTAAGCCGTTTGATCTTATTGAAAAACAATAGCCATTAAATTTTGAATGTCCACCATATCTAACGGTGCACCATTACCAACTAATTTTCTTTTCTATTTCTTCATCTTCTACCTTTACCTTGTTCTTCATTTTCATCATCATGTTCATAAATTCAACAAATAAATCCAGAAAAACACAAAAAACACATAAACTACAAAATGAAATGGTGCAGGCGTGGAGGGATTTGGTTTTTACTGGTTTTTTTTCCTTTCTCTGCTACTGCTCTATTTTCGGATTCATGGGGTTGTTAAACAACAAATAAATCTAGAAGTTTTGGATTCATGGGGTTGTTAAAAATCAAAGTTTGATTTTTCGTATCTGGGTTCATGGGATTCATGGTAGTTGCTAAAATCAAACCTTTGATTGACATTAAAAATCAAACTTTGATTTTTCGGATCTGGATTCATAGGAGTTGCTTAAAAGTTAAAATCAAAACTTGATTAACATTCAAATTCAAACTTTGATTATAAAAGCAATTAAATAAATAAAAAACAGAAATCGGTATGGAATTAGAATGAATTGAAATCGGAATGTTGGAATGTGATTTATGTGAAGATGATGATGCGAGATCTGCAAAAATGGTGAAGAAGGGGAAGGAAGAAGATGAAGATCTGCAAAAATGGTGAAGAAAGGGAAGGAAGAAGATGAAGATCTGCAAAAAAAAAAAAAAAAATTCCTTGACTTGCCACGTCATTACAAGTTAACGTTTTCCGTGAAAATTAGACGGAAGGGACCAATATGGTTAAGGTATATGTCTTTAAGGGACCAATTCAGACATTTTTTTCTTTAAGGGACCATTATGAAACTTAAAATGTCTTTAAGAGACCAATTAACTAATTAAGCCTTTTAATAATTTATCGTATGAGTTTCGATTTATTCAATTGAAATTGTCAAATTACCGATTATCCCAAACACTTAAGCTATTAAGATAGAGTCATATCAATGGTTTTATATTATTTCTAACATGTCCTCTCACGCAAGAGCCTACTTGGCCTTAAAGGGTGGATAATGCATAGACCCACCTACCATATGTTTAAAGGACAAAACTTACATGCATTTCTTACTTTTCCACTCACAAAGAGGTGGTTATTTGAGTTTTTTCATTTTGAAAAAATAAAAGAAAATTATTTTTTAATTAAAATAACCATCTCTTTGTGAGTGGAAAAGTAAGAAATGCATGTATGGAAATGCATGTAAGTTTTGTCCATGTTTAAATTCCACTTTTTAATTAGAAAGTGAGGGGAGCGGGATCGAACTCTAGACCACTTAGTCATAGAGGCTCTGATACCATGTCAAATAACCGATTATCTCAAACGCTTAAGTTGTTAGGATAGAGTCATATCAATGGTTTTATATTATTTCTAACAGAAATATCGCAAATTGAGTTCATTGATGATGCTTTTGTTTACTTTTGTTGTTGGTTAAAATGGAATGGTTTCATGCTAATTTGGCCAAACAAATGATTTTTCTTGTTTTTGTTGATTTTGAATTTGTGCAGGTCGTGGTGGTTCTGGTGGAGGTTTCAGGGGTGGAAGAGGTGGAGACAGAGGAGGTAGAAGTTTTGGTGGTGGTGGAAGAGGTGGAAGAGGAGGTGATAGAGGTACCCCTTTCAAGTCACGAGGTGGCGGTAGAGGTGGACCCAGAGGAGGTCGTGGAGGCCGTGGCGGTAGAGGAGGCGGAATGAAGGGAGGTAACAAGGTTATTGTTGAGCCTCATAGACATGAAGGTACTTTCATTGCTAAGGGCAAGGAAGATGCTCTTGTTACTAAGAATCTTGTTCCTGGTGAAGCTGTTTACAATGAGAAGAGGGTTACTGTTCAGGTAATTTCTCTCTCACTTTTAACTCATTGTGATTTCTTAACAGGATTCATTTTCTTATTATTTTTACATGATTACTTGTTCATAGAATGGAAAATATTTTTCTGCATTTGTTCCTTGAGTAGAAGGCTACTTTGATTGATTCAGTGTGTATCACTCTTATTATTTTGTTTGTGACATAAATTTTGCAGAATGAGGATGGTACAAAGGTTGAGTACAGAATTTGGAATCCTTTCCGTTCCAAGTTGGCTGCTGCTGTGCTTAATGGGGTTGACAACATATGGATGGTAAGAAACTTCATTTTCTTGTGACATTTACTTCCAAAATACATTTTATTGATACCAATTTTTTTGTTGTTTTATGAAGAAACCTGGTTCTAAAGTTCTCTACCTAGGAGCTGCTTCAGGAACAACTGTGTCTCATGTGTCTGATATTGTTGGACCAGTAAGTATTGATTAATAAATTTTGATTGTTTTCAACGTTTGTTTGTTTGTTTGTTTGTGATTATAATGTTATGTTATGTTTATGTAGACCGGAGTTGTCTATGCAGTAGAGTTCTCCCATTGCAGTGGCCGTGATTTGGTCAACATGGCTAAAAAGCGTACAAATGTTATTCCCATTATTGAAGATGCTAGACACCCAGCCAAATACAGAATGTTGGTTGGCATGGTAGATGTCATATTTTCTGATGTTGCTCAGCCTGATCAGGTGCGGTTGAAGTTTTCACTTTTTATGATATATAAGTAGTAAGCTGTTTATCAAAAAAAGAAAAAAGTAAGCTATTAAATTATAAACTCAAGTATTGGGCCGTTTACTTTTTTCTTGATGGCTCGAATATGCCAACTAATTCATTAACACTGATCTCTATTATGCAATGTTGTAATCTGTTTACTAATTCAGAGTGCCTCTAATGGAGGTGTACTTGTTTCTTTGGATGTTGACACTGATTTTTAATTTAAGCATCCTCAAAAGTATACTTCGGAATTCCCTCTTGCTGTTCTGCTTACTTGTCATCCTAAATTTTGTTTAAAGTAAAAATGTTTTTGATACTATATACTATATATATCAGTGCATATGACGAGCTACTCGGATTCCCCTTCAAGACTTCTTGAATGATGTGGACCCGAGATTCTGATGCACAACATGTTTATGATATAGTGATGAGTTGAAACACTTTTTTGATGTTTGGTTTGCATTGTGGTATTTTACTCATTTGTTTGTTTTCTGTTAGTAAATAAATGAACTTCATTTGAAGAAAAAGCTTCAAATACACTTTTTTGGTCAAATGGTAGTGGGGATGGAACTCCATGTATTATAAAGTATCAGTTCTGTTTTTACCTTTTTGGTGATTGTTGCAGGCAAGAATTTTAGCTTTGAATGCTTCATATTATCTCAAAACTGGAGGTTATTTTGTTATTTCCATCAAGGTTTGTTCAGAAACCTAATTTTTTTCACTCGGTTTCTTGTTTTTTTCAGTGTTTTTTTATAGGAAACACGCAAAACTTCTTTTATTATAAATTTTCTATGCATTATTACTAGAGCTTGGTTATCTAGCTCACTTGATTTTATTGTTATTGTAGGCCAATTGCATCGATTCCACAGTCCCTGCTACGGTAGTCTTCTCTTCGATAATGAAGTGAACAAGTTGAAGGCAGATCAATTTAAGCCAATTGAGCAAATTACTCTTGAACCATTCGAGAGGGACCATGCTTGTGTTGTTGGTGGCTACAGAGTGCCTAAGAAGAAGAAAGATGCAGAATAAACAGTTTTGAGAAACTAATGATTTTTTTATTTTTGATCAATTGCAATTTAGGATTTTATTTGAGTTTTGTTTGAATGATTACACTCTATAACGTACTCTAATGTGATGCTTCCTAATATGATAAATTATTTGATTTATATTTGCATGTGATATGTTTGGCCGAAAAAATACTACAATAGTTGTAGTGCTATGTTTGGTTTGGTATGAGTGAACCAAACACAATAATGTAGTATTTTTTAGGTCATTTATCTATTAAAATTAGTGGCTATATTTTAATAAGCTACTCATTTTGAATATTTTTTACTCTATTCATTATGAATATTTTTTTACAAATACGAGTCCAATTGTCATTCATATACATTTTCAGTAGATTTTTAATGGACAAAATACGTATGTGAGTTTTCAATAAAAAATTAATATAGTTTCAATAAAATTTCGTACGTAAATTCTCATATAATTTTTTTTACTAATATTTATTACTATTTGAGTATTTTCCTTCAGCCCCATCTCATATATATTTATATCTGTCTCTGATTTTCAAAATCCCAAATAATTATAGACTACATATAAATTACGATGACAGACATTTGATAAATTTGTTGATCCTCCCTGACAGGAGATGTTACCTCCCCTAGTTCAAATTTTGTTTCATTTTTATAAATCTAAAAAAATAGGCATGTTGCATGGATGAGAGCATCTGTGGAAGGTAGATAGATAGATTCATGATTCATCATTTCCAAGCCGAAAGTTGATGGTCAATGCTCATCCCACACGTTCTTCTAATCTTAGGTGAGAATGTCCCTTTGTGCTTCCAAGGGTCATCTTGCCAACTCAGCTCCTTCACATGCTACATGCCTTTCATGTTTTTTTTTTTATTAAGGAAAAAACATGCCTTTCTTGTTAGTATTAAATTTTGTACCAAAAAAAAGAAAACAATATAATACCCGACCTTAATGAGCTGAGCATAACTCAGTTGGTCGGAATATTGTATATAAAATGCAGAGATCACGGTTCGAATTCTGGTACTCCCACTATTTCATTTTAAAAGTGAAATTTTAGCCACTAAACTACTTGACAAAAATAAATAATATAATACACGTGTTTGACATTGCCGTAATTTTTTATTGTACGGTAAATATTATACCAGTATGAAATTCATTTCTTTACAAAATATTTGCACACTATAAGATCGTTGTCTAAGTATATAATGATTATAATTGTAATATTTATAGATGACAACTTATTTATATAATCTTTTTAAGTGATATTTTTCATTTTAATATAGCAATTTATCATACGTCTTGTCGTGCAAAAGATAAAAGTTAAAATAATATTAATTAAAATTTATAAATTTTTAAAATACACCACTAGATTAATTAACAATTGGTGAAAATTTGTGTCCTTTTTATCATTAATATTTGAATTCAATCGAGTGACTTATTTTCAACCACATATTCAACTGTGCAGTGGTGTATTTCATGTTTTTTTAATTGTTTTTATAAGATTTTAACCTACGCACATAAGATAAGTTTAGAAATATTGCAGGATGTATTTGTGAGTATAACTTAGTTGATGGATATACCATTTTTCATATACAGAAATTAAAATCTAAGACACCATCCTTATTTACATGCAGCCATGTAGGAAACACTACGATTAATTTTTCATGTTGTGGTGGGTTAACCACGTTTTTGTCACGTGAATTTGCAATGTCGGATTTCCACGTCTCATTTATTTCCCCAATTAATTAATTAATTAATTATTTGATTTGTTAGCAATCCCTTGACTAATACATATGATAGTCAATGTGATAATATTGTTTAAGTTGATTCGCATAATCCAAGCTATGCTCTTCAAATACTTTCCCAAAATCAACAACTCACTATCCATTTTTCCATTTTATAATGAAAGTCAAAGATATACATACTATGTGAGGAATTAAAATTAAATCGACCGGTTAAATTCATTTTATATGACCGATAAATGGCCTTAAATCATTACAGCAGCCGTGTTCCATAAAAATAATATTTAATGTACAAATTAATTTTGGAATTGTTCTTACTTAATTACAGTTTTAATTTCTCCATTTTTAATTAAGTCAATATGGATTGATAATATAAGGAGTGGCTGGCAGGGGTGATGACTCATGAAATTTGAATCTAAACACAGTCACAGTGACTTGTCACACTTACCTTTTTAATTAAGAAAGATTATATCCGGGTCTCACCTTGCTAAAGAGAAAAGGAAAAGGTTTAGTACCAAAAAAGGAAAAGAAGAAAGAATTAAATACACCATTATATCCCGTTGCATTAAGAAAAGGGAACATAAAATGCATTTAAAACAAGAAGTAAATTATGAATCAAATTGTTTATTGATGAGAGGCGAAAATGGACTTTGCAGAATGAGCTTATCCAAATGCGTGGGCGCCCAGAATATGCCACGTCATTCATTCTCCCTTATTACTAGTTTACACTTTAGAAGTTACTCATTTCGTCCCTAATTATAAGCATCATTTCAAAGATAAAATTTGTCTCTAAATTCAATTTTCTGGACAGATTTATTATTATTTTTTCAAACATAATCCTACTTTACATTGAAATCCGAAAAATCAACTACAAATTTTCACTAAAAACAATTTAGTAATTGTAATATCCAAAAAGTGCACATTTATTACACTACAAATTTTTCTTAATATGCGTGAAAAATCTCAATGGGGACTTATATCAAAGGACAGACGGAGTAATAGATATGTTTTTTAAGCCATGAGACTATTGACCAAAAATAACAAAATAATAGATATGTTTTTTCAAAGTTTGAACCCCGCTATCCTGCATATATAATATAATATGTCTGCCAATTGAACTAAACTCACGTCATGAAACTATACATTGATAAAATAAAATAAGATACAAATCATTATTCTATGAAACTCTCTTAGATATTTTTATTGGAAGTGCTCAGCAATAAATAAATTAGTATTTGTGCAGTGCGATAAAGGGAATTCGTACTAACAATAAATTATTTGTGCAGTGCCATTAAGGAAATTCTTACTAACATACTCACAAATAATCATCACTTACACATGTTACACACTTTCTAAAGAAACATTTCTTTTTTGACAGACTTTATTGATACATTTACTTCCAAAATACATTTTATTGATACCAATTTTTTCTTGTTTTATGAAGAAACCTGGTTCCAAAGTTCTCTACCTAGGAGCTGCTTCAGGAACAACTGTGTCTCATGTGTCTGATATTGTTGGACCAGTAAGTATTGATTAATAAATTTTGATTGTTTTCAACGTTTGTTTGTTTGTGATTATAATGTTATGTTATGTTTATGTAGACCGGAGTTGTCTATGCAGTAGAGTTCTCCCATCGCAGTGGCCGTGATTTGGTCAACATGGCTAAGAAGCGTACCAATGTCATTCCCATTATTGAAGATGCTAGACATCCAGCCAAGTACAGAATGTTGGTTGGCATGGTAGATGTTATATTTTCTGATGTTGCTCAACCTGATCAGGTATGGCGACATTCACTTTTGTCTCGATGGCACAAATGTGCCTACTAATCATAAACATTTATCTCTATTATTATGTTACTGTTTTATACTGTTTGCTAATTCAGAGTGCCTCTAATATGGGTGCTATATTGTATCATTGTTTCAATACAGACTCCCTAAGTACTTGTTTCTTTGGATGTTTACACAGATTTTTATTTTAAGCATTCTCAAAAAGCTATTTAGAGTTATCTTTTGCTGTTTTGTTTACTTGGTCTCCTAAATGTTATTTGTTAATTTTATTTTGAAGTAGAAATGTTTTGGATACCATATACTCTGCTATATATCAGTGCATGTGATGAGTTACTCGGATTCCCCTTCAAGACTTTTTGGGTGATGTAAACCCGAGATTCTGATGCATATTGATATTTTGTTCTTTTTCTTTATGTATATATTTTTTCTCAAATTTTGTTTATCATTTCCAATTTTTTAATTAATTTTCATTTCATAGTAAAAGATGTTTTGTATTACTACATATCAGTGTAATTGATGAGTTACTCGGATTCCCCTTCAAGACTTTTTGGATGATGTAGACCCGAGATTCTGATGCACATTAATATTTTGTTCTTTGTTTTTTTGCTTAAAACTAATATTTAAACTCCAATTTTGTTTATAAATTATCAGTTCAATGTAAATTTGCAATTGATGAGTTACTCGGATTCACCTTCGAGACTTCTTGGATGATGTAGACCCGAGATTCAGATGCACGACAATACATTGTTCTTTTTCTTATGTTAAAGTATTTTGTTTTATTATGTTAGAAAAACTTTGTGGTTCATATTAACTTTTTTAAGTCTCTGTCTTTTGTTTGAGATTCCCTTCCGCATGAATGTTTACGATATAGTGATCAGTTGAAAAACTACGTATTCCTGAATACAGTGTTTTGATGTTTGTTTTGCATTCTAGAAGAACTTCATTTGAAGAAAAATCTTCAGATATGCTTTTTTGACCAAATTGTAGGGGGTTGGAACTCCATATATTCCAAGTATCTGTCTTGTTTATCCTATTTTGGTGATTTTTGCAGGCAAGAATTTTAGGTTTCAATGCTTCATATTATCTCAAAGCTGGAGGTCATTTTGTTATTTCTATCAAGGTTTGTTCAGAAACCTTTTATTATAACTTTTCTATGCATTATTACTAGCTTGGTTATCTAGCTCACTTGATTTTATTGTTATTGTAGGCCAATTGCATCGATTCCACAGTCCCTGCTACGGTAGTCTTCGATAATGAAGTGAACAAGTTGAAGGCAGATCAACTTAAGCCAATTGAGCAAATTACTCTTGAACCATTTGAGAGGGACCATGCTTGTGTTGTTGGTGGCTACAGAGTGCCTAAGAAGAAGAAAGATGCAGAGTAATTTTGAGAAAACATGTACTATTTATTGCCTTGTGACTTATGTAACTTGGAATTTTTGATCAACTGCGATTTAGGATTTTGTTTTAGTTTTGTTTGAATGAATACTTTATATCTTGGTACGTATTGTGATGCTTCCTAGTATGATAAATTATGTGGTTTATATATATTTGCAAATCATATGTTTACTGCTTAGATTAAATTCATATATAACATGATGATTTGACCAAAAATTATAGTAGTTGTAGTGCTATGTTTGGTTTGGGATAAGGTAATATGGTATTGCCTTTTAAGTTTTAACTATTATTGAGGAAACAGTTAGTCCCTAAACTCTCACTCTCACACAAATTTAGTCCCTAAACTATTAAAAGTAACTAAGAAGTCCCTAAACTAAACTCATATCCATCAATTTAGTCCCTCATTTAAAATACTTCCATTTATTCTCTAACCTATCATAAAAGACTACAAAATTATCCTCTTAGAAAGGCCCAATACAACACTAAAGCATACCTCCAAACACTATCAAAATTAGAGAACAAAAAGCTTACTACTCAAAGACTCTATACCAAAAGGCCTTAGAAACAACAATCTAACCCTGGGAAACAAAACTACAACTAGTGCATCATTTACAAAACAGAACAACGCCTCCAGAAGTAGAGAAGCACAACCCAATAACAGAAAAATGAAAAAAGTCTTGCAAACAAAAAACATAACTCAACACAATAAGACAAAGCTTAACCAATAAAATCAGTAGAAAAAGCATAAAACCACTTAAACTAGTACATTAAGCCAAACCAAAAAACCAACTTAACCACAATTTAAACCATAATCCGTTCATTTGTAAAAAAAACAACCATAATCCATTCATTCATTAGCTGCGAAAAGAGATTTTAGTTGCAAGCAAAACGGCGGAGAGTATAGCGGTTGCCGGCGAGCAGAGTTAATTGCGGTGAGTCCTTAGAGAATGAGTGATTTAACATAAAAGTTAACCGATGGACTAAATTGATAGATTTGAGTATAGTTTAGGGACTTTTTAGTTGGTTTTAATAGTTTAGGGATTAGATTGGTGAGAGGGTGATAGTTTAAGGACTAAATTGACTATTTACCCACTATTATCTTTCTTTCTACATGGTTCAAATTAGTGACTCAAGAAATTCGTAGTTCCAATTCCTAATGTGATATTCATAAATTCTATTCAAACAACATTTCTTTATAAATTCACTTTTATGTCTAATGAGCTCAAACATAATATTTCTCTTTACTTTTTACTCATTATAGTTAACAGCATTTTACAAAATTAATTTATTAAAAATTATTTTTAATGAAACTAAAAAGCATCACATGCGTGTTTCAATTGCGGACGTGTCATTTCATTTGTTCTTTCTTTGCTAATTTTTATAAATTTTAATTTGTTAAATTAATTTTTTACATTGACATTAAATTTTTTACAAATTAATTTTTACATTGAAATTTATTATTCTATACACTTTTACATAAATATATCCTAACACAACCTATTTTACACTCAAGCCACTTTTAACTAAATCAGTTCATTTGAAGTCAATTTTTTTTTAACTTAATAGGTGTTTTTCTTCACTAAGCATACTAATATACTCCATATCTTAACTAAATACTCCCTCCATTCTTTTTTCTTTGTGTTTTAAGAAAAAACAATAAATTAAGAAAGTGTATTTTTGCACCTTATCTTCCTATTATACCCTTATTTGAATTCACCAAAAAAAAAACTTTAGTTTTTCAAATATATATTAAATCTTTTACGGTTTGAACAACTACTCATAAATATTTAGAATTTATATGAGGGTATAATAGACAAAATATAACCTTAAATTATCAAAAAAACAAACAATTACAACAATTTTCTTTTTCTAAAACAACAGAGAAAAAAGAACGGGGGAGTAATAAATATTGTGTTTTTTTTTTTTTATTCGAACCCGGCCCTTTTTTTTAAGCCAAAAATATTGTGTAATTCAATTCTAACTTGTTGGAGGTTTAAATTTCATTTGCTAATGTAAAAAAAAAAAAATTCATTTGCTTCTTGCTTAAAATAAATTTTTTTTGCTTCCGATATCTAAAGTTAAACCCTAATCCTAAACCCTAACTAAATTAACTAAATTAAAAAAATATATCGCTTATAAAAAAAAACTAAATTAACAAAATATCGCTTATAAAAAAAAACTAAATTAACTAAATATTAGTTATTGGGCTTTTCCTTTGATCTTTCAAAAATTAAAACCCTAATCCTAAACCCTAACTTTCACCTATAAATTTATTTCCTTCTCGTTAAACCAATCACGATTCTTCTCTCTGACAAACCCTCCTAATTCCTAACCGTTCTCACAAATCTTTTCACAGTCTCTTAAAGATGGGTCCTCCTGTTAGAGGTAAACCTTTTGGCATCATTTTAATAATTTATCGGATGAGTTTCGATTTATTCAATTGAAATTGTCAAATAACCGATTATCTCAAACGCTTAAGCCGTTAAGATATAGTCATATCAATGGTTTTATATTATTTCTAACATGTCCCCTCATGCAAGAGGGCACTTGGGCTTAAAGCGTGGATAATGCATAGGTCCACCTACCATATGTTTAAATTCTACTTTTTAATTAGAAAGTGAGGGGAGCTGGGATCGAACTCTAGACCACTTAGTCATAGAGGCTCTGATACCATGTCAAATAACCGATTATCCCCCTTAAGATGTTAGGATAGAGTCATATCAATGGTTTTATATTATTTCTAACAGAAATATCGCAAATTGAGTTCATTGATGATGCTTTTGTTTACTTTTGTTGTTGGTTAAAATGGAATGGTTTCATGCTAATTTGCTCAAACAAATTATTTTTCTTGTTTTTGTTGATTTTGGTGTTTTGAATTTGTGCAGGTCGTGGTGGTTCTGGTGGAGGTTTCAGGGGTGGAAGAGGTGGAGACAGAGGAGGTAGAAGTTTTGGTGGTGGAAGAGGTGGTGGAAGAGGAGGTGATAGAGGTACCCCTTTCAAGTCACGAGGTGGCGGTAGAGGTGGACCGAGAGGAGGTCGTGGAGGTCGTGGAGGGCGTGGCGGTAGAGGAGGCGGAATGAAGGGAGGTAACAAGGTTATTGTTGAGCCTCATAGACATGAAGGTACTTTCATTGCTAAGGGCAAGGAAGATGCTCTTGTTACTAAGAATCTTGTTCCTGGACCCTGGTGAAGCTGTTTACAATGAGAAGAGGGTTACTGTTCAGGTAATTTCTCTCTCACTTTTAACTCATTGTGATTTCTTAACAAATGATTAGTTGTTCATAGAATGGGAAATATTTTTCTGCATACTTTGATTCAGTGTGTATCACTCTTATTATTTTGTTTTATAATAATGGCATGACAATTTTGTGACATAAATTTTGCAGAATGAGGATGGTACAAAGGTTGAGTACAGAATTTGGAATCCTTTCCGTTCCAAGTTGGCTGCTGCTGTTCTTAATGGGGTTGACAACATATGGATGGTAAGAAACTTCATTTTCTTGTGACATTTACTTCCAAAATACATTTTATTGATACCAATTTTTTGTTGTTTTATGAAGAAACCTGGTTCCAAAGTTCTCTACCTAGGAGCTGCTTCAGGAACAACTGTGTCTCATGTGTCTGATATTGTTGGACCAGTAAGTATTGATTAATAAATTTTGATTGTTTTCAACGTTTGTTTGTTTGAAATTATAATGTTATGTTATGTTTATGTAGACCGGAGTTGTCTATGCAGTAGAGTTCTCCCATCGCAGTGGCCGTGATTTGGTCAACATGGCTAAAAAGCGTACAAATGTAATTCCCATTATTGAGGATGCTAGACACCCAGCCAAATACAGAATGTTGGTTGGCATGGTAGATGTCATATTTTCTGATGTTGCTCAGCCTGATCAGGTGCGGTTGAAGTTTTCACTTTTTATGATATATAAGTAGTAAGCTGTTTATCAAAACAAGAAAAAAGTAAGCTATTAAATTATAAACTCAAGTATTGGGCCGTTTACTTTTTTCTTGATGGCTCGAATATGCCAACTAATTCATTAACACTGATCTCTATTATGCAATGTTGTAATCTGTTTACTAATTCAGAGTGCCTCTAATGGAGGTGTACTTGTTTCTTTGGATGTTGACACTGATTTTTAATTTAAGCATCCTCAAAAGTATACTTCAGAATTCCCTCTTGCTGTTCTGCTTACTTGTCATCCTAAATTTTGTTTAAAGTAAAAATGTTTTTGATACTATATACTATATATATCAGTGCATATGACGAGCTACTCGGATTCCCCTTCAAGACTTCTTGAATGATGTGGACCCGAGATTCTGATGCACAACATGTTTATGATATAGTGATGAGTTGAAACACTTTTTTGATGTTTGGTTTGCATTGTGGTATTTTACTCATTTGTTTGTTTTCTGTTAGTAAATAAATGAACTTCATTTGAAGAAAAAGCTTCAAATACACTTTTTTGGTCAAATGGTAGTGGGGATGGAACTCCATGTATTATAAGTATCAGTTCTGTTTTTACTTTTTTGGTGATTGTTGCAGGCAAGAATTTTAGCTTTGAATGCTTCATATTATCTCAAAACTGGAGGTTATTTTGTTATTTCCATCAAGGTTTGTTCAGAAACCTAATTTTTTTCACTCGGTTTCTTGTTTTTTTCAGTGTTTTTTTATAGGAAACACGCAAAACTTCTTTTATTATAACTTTTCTATGCATTATTACTAGAGCTTGGTTATCTAGCTCACTTGATTTTATTGTTATTGTAGGCCAATTGCATCGATTCCACAGTCCCTGCTACGGTAGTCTTCGATAATGAAGTGAACAAGTTGAAGGCAGATCAATTTAAGCCAATTGAGCAAATTACTCTTGAACCATTCGAGAGGGACCATGCTTGTGTTGTTGGTGGCTACAGAGTGCCTAAGAAGAAGAAAGATGCAGAATAAACAGTTTTGAGAAACTAATGATTTTTTTATTTTTGATCAATTGCAATTTAGGATTGCTTATCAAAAAAATAAATAATTGCAATTTAGGATTTTATTTGAGTTTTGTTTGAATGATTACACTCTATAACGTACTCTAATGTGATGCTTCCTAATATGATAAATTATTTGATTTATATTTGCATGTGATATGTTTGGCCGAAAAAATACTACAATAGTTGTAGTGCTATGTTTGGTTTGGTATGAGTGAACCAAACACAATAATGTAGTATTTTTTAGGTCATTTATCTATTAAAATTAGTGGCTATATTTTAATACGCTACTCATTTTGAATATTTTTTATTCTATTCATTATGAATATTTTTTACAGATACCGTTAAATACGAGTCCAATTGTCATTCATATACATTTTCAGTAGATTTTTAATGGGCAAAATACGTATGTGAGTTTCCAATAAAAAATTAATATAGTTTCAATAAAATGTCGTATGTAAATTCTCATATAAATTTTTTTACTAATATTTATTATTTTCCTTCAGCCCCATCTCATATAGATTTATATCTGTCTCTGATTTTCAAAATCCCAAATAATTATAGACTACATATAAATTACGATGACAGACATTTGATAAATTTGTTGATCCTCCCTGACAGTAGATGTTACCTCCCCTAGTTCAAATTTTGTTTCATTTTTATAAATCTAAAAAAATAGGCATGTTGCATGGATGAGAGCAACTGTGGAAGGTAGATAGATAGATTCATGAATCATCATCTCCAAGCCGAAAGTTGATGGTCAATGCTCATCCCACACGTTCTTCTTAGGTGAGAATGTCCCTTTGTGCTTCCAAGGGTCATCTTGCCAACTCAGCTCCTTCACATGCTACATGCCTTTCATGTTTTTTTTTTTTTTTTATTAAGGAAAAAACATGCCTTTCTTGTTAGTATTAAATTTTGTACCAAAAAAAAGAAAACAATATAATACCCGACCTTAATGAGCTGAGCATAACTCAGTTGGTCGGAATATTGTATATAAAATGCAGAGATCACGGTTCGAATTCTGGTACTCCCACTATTTCATTTTAAAAGTGAAATTTTAGCCACTAAACTACTTGACAAAAATAAATAATATAATACACGTGTTTGACATTGCCGTAATTTTTTATTGTACGGTAAATATTATACCAGTATGAAATTCATTTCTTTACAAAATATTTGCACACTATAAGATCGTTGTCTAAGTATATAATGATTATAATTGTAATATTTATAGATGACAACTTATTTATATAATCTTTTTAAGTGATATTTTTCATTTTAATATAGCAATTTATCATACGTCTTGTCGTGCAAAAGATAAAAGTTAAAATAATATTAATTAAAATTTATAAATTTTTAAAATACACCACTAGATTAACTAACAATTGGTGAAAAATTGTGTCCTTTTTATCATTAATATTTGAATTCAATCGAGTGACTTATTTTCAACCACATATTCAACTGCGCAGTGGTGTATTTCATGTTTTTTTAATTGTTTTTATAAGATTTTAACCTACGCACATAAGATAAGTTTAGAAATATTGCAGGATGTATTTGTGAGTATAACTTAGTTGATGGATATACCATTTTTCATATACAGAAATTAAAATCTAAGACACCATCCTTATTTACATGCAGCCATGTAGGAAACACTACGATTAATTTTCCTGCCGCCGGCGGTTTATGTCTAGTTCGTCCCATGTTAATCCCATATGCATTGTGGTAATGAATTAATGTTGTGGTGGGTTAACCACGTTTTTGTCACGTGAATTTGCAATGTCGGATTTCCACGTCTCATTTATTTCCCCAATTAATTAATTAATTAATTGATTTGTTAGCAATCCCTTGACTAATACATATGATAGTCAATGTGATAATATTGTTTAAGTTGATTCGCATAATCCAAGCTATGCTCTTCAAATACTTTCCCAAAATCAACAACTCACTATCCATTTTTCCATTTTATAATGAAAGTCAAAGATATACATACTATGTGAGGAATTAAAATTAAATCGACCGGTTAAATTCATTTTATATGACCGATAAATGGCCTTAAATCATTACAGCAGCCGTGTTCCATAAAAATAATATTTAATGTACGAACAAATTAATTTTGGAATTGTTCTTACTTAATTACAGTTTTAGTTTCTCCATTTTTTTTTTTTTTTTTTTTTTTTTTTTTTTTTTTTGTTTTTGGTCAGGGTTTCTCCATTTTTAATTAAGTCAATATGGATTGATAATATAAGGAGTGGCTGGCAGGGGTGATGACTCATGAAATTTGAATCTAGACACAGTCACAGTGACTTGTCACACTTACCTTTTTAATTAAGAAAGATTATGTGAGGAAAAGGTTTAGTACCAAAAAAGGAAAAGAAGAAAGAATTAAATACACCATTATCCCGTTGCATTAAGAAAAGGGAACATAAAATGCATTTAAAACAAGAAGTAAATTATGAATCAAATTGTTTATTGATGAGAGGCGAAAATGGACTTTGCAGAATGAGCTTATCCAAATGCGTGGGCGCCCAGAATATGCCACATCATTCATTCTCCCTTATTACTAGTTTACACTTTACAAGTTACTCATTCCGTCCCTAATTATAAGGATCATTTCAAAGATAAAATTTGTCTCTAAATTCAATTTTTTGGACAGATTTATTATTATTTTTTCAAACATAATGCTACTTTACATTGAAATCCGAAAAATCAACTACAAATTTTCACCAAAAACAATTTAGTAATTGTAATATCCAAAAAGTGCACATTTATTACACTACAATTTTTTTTTAATATGCGTGAAAAATCTCAATGGAGACTTATATCAAAGGACAGAGGGAGTAATAGATATGTTTTTTAAGCCATGAGACTATTTGACCAAAAATAACAAAATAATAGATATGTTTTTTCAGAGTTTGAACCCCGCTATCCTGCATATATAATGTAATATGTCTGCCAATTGAACTAAACTCACGTCATGAAACTATACATTGATAAAATAAAATAAGATACAAATCATTAATCTATGAAACTCTCTTAGATATTTTTATTGGAAGTGCTCCAGCAATAAATAAATTAGTATTTGTGCAGTGTGATAAAGGGAATTCGTACTAACAATAAATTATTTGTGCAGTGCCATTAAGGAAATTCTTACTAACATACTCACAAATAATCATCACTTACACATGTTACACACTTTCTAAAGAAACATTTCTTTTTTGACAGACTTTCTAAACACAAATAATCATCACTCACACATGTTACACACTTTCTAATCAACAAGGCAAATTCTATTATTTTAAATAGTCCAGTGACTAGAAATTTCACTATTAAGGTTAATAAGTACAATGATGACTGTGGTTCGAATGGTTGATAAGTGTGATGATGAATGTGGTTCGAATCCTGACCCCTATGTATATAATACGTTGTCCTACCAACTGAGCTAAGCTGACAAAACAAATTCTATTCCTAATATGAACATAGTTTTTGGTACATCATGTCAATAAAAACGCTCAAAATATTAATGATGATAAATATTGTCTTTTGAATCTAGAAGTTAATGTTCTTCATAATTTTTGCAACTATTATAATTTTTTAAATGAAGTCTTTGTGAGTTTAACTTAATTGATAGGGACATCGCATATATTACACTCCACTTGTTAAGATGAAATTTTTAGCCATTGAACTACTAGAAAGAAGAAAAAAAATTGAAATGAAAACATATTCCTTTTAGATCACCTTACATAGGACATCCGTCTCAATTGATAGTGCAAGTTGTTGCTTAACAGACTGAAATGTCATAATATTTTATTTTCTTTTTGGTAAAAAACACAATACTTTTAGGGTACGTTTGATTTGTTAAAAAATAAGGGATTGAAGAGACAATTTTAAATGTAATATATTTGATTTTAAAATTGTTTTGGTCTTGGACAAACTAAAGGCAAATGATAGGACAAAAACATAAATTCTTGTCATTCACCGAACCATTGATAATTTTTTGTTCTCTGCACAAGTTGTCTAAAATATCAAATTAGCTTTTTATCCACAAAAAATTGTACAACCCAATATTTATTCAATACATTAAACGTTTATCCCGTATTATTCTGTCATGTATTATCACGTCCGTTCAGCCCGGTACTTACATTTTGCTATTGGCTCCTAAATATCACACTAAAGTTTTTTTTTTCATAAAAAAAAAGGTTTAAAGTAGAAAGGTTGGGTCTTTATTCCAAAATAAATTTATTACTAAGATAATTGGCTTTAATTACTAGAAATAATAAAAAGGTTTCTTTTACAATAATCCAACCTTTTTTACACATAATCCAATCATATTTAATATTTAATTACCGATTAAAAACATCGTCTAATTATATTTTTTATAGAATAATTTATATCAATTGTTAGTCACATAGTTATGTATGTAGGGATTGTAATTAGAATCCTAAACACGCTACTCATTTATTTTAAAATGAAATGAAATTCCTAACTACTAAATTACTTAACTAACAATAAATCATCAAATTATTTGATTAACCGATAATATATAAAGACATCATGATAAGATATACTTAGATTATAATTGTGTATTTATTTTTGTTAGAAAATGTAAAATTAAAATCGTGTTTATCCATCTAGTCTAATTTTTAAATTAAATTAAATGTTTTGATCTTATCAAAAATTAAATAAATTAAATGTTTTGATATTTTACAACAATTCACAGTATTTATTTATAACGAATGGACCATTCTCTCCTTCATTCAGCATCACAATAAAAGCGAAAATTTGGTTATTTCACGTGAAACGCAACGCATTATATCGTTATTGTTCGCTCCTTCGATGGTGACGGTGGCGATGGAAGACAACGAAACCTGCGGCAGCGGAGTTCACCACCGCACGTCTTCTTCTTCATCAATTCCTGGACAAACTCGTCATCACCGCCAGAAACTCGAAGTATACAATGAAATTCTCCGTCGTCTTAACGATTCCGGCAACGAAGAAGCTATGCAACCTGGCTTCAGCGATCAGCTTTGGGCTCACTTCAACCGTCTTCCTTCACGGTCATTTCCTCGCATTTTCTCTTCGCATCTCTATAACTATCTTTTTACAGCTTTTTTATTCTTCTCGTTCGTGTGTTTTTTCTTTTTTTTTTTGTGTGAATCTTCTTTTATTTTATTTTTGTGAATTTTTGTGATTATGTTTATGTAATTATTTGAGGTTTTTGCAGTGGATTCATTTCGTTTTAAGCGTGAATTTATCAAGTGGAATCGATTAACAGTGATTTTTTGTTATTCTCTATAAACCGTGTGCATGCAATATATTGAATCTTGATAATTGGCTTTGGCTTTGGCTTCGTTGATTTTTATGATTTCATTTAGTTGATGATTTAGTATTGTTGATTAGGTTTACGTGTTTTAATTTTAAATTTTTGTTTTATTTGAATATATTTTTAAAATATTTTTGGTTTTGAGTTTTGGAGAGAGATTTGAATTTGAGGGTATTCTGTAATGCAGGTATGCGTTAGATGTGAATGTGGAAAGGGCAGAAGATGTTCTTATGCATAAGAGATTACTACATTTAGCACATGATCCTGCTAATAGACCTCAAATTGAAATTCGCTTAGTTCAGGTAACTTGACCCTTGCAGTGTTCTGTTCTGCATGCTATTAATTTCAAATTTTTGTAGTTTTCATTTCTTAGTGCTTTCGTGTGGTGCGGCATATGAAGCATGGATACAAACACGAACACTGAGACGTCAACACCGATAATAATTTGAGAAAATGACAGAAGTCATTGTAATCATATGTGTCGTGTTCTTGTGGAGTATCTGTGCTTCATAGCGTGCAGCATTGTTGTTTTGCTGTGTTTTATTGACAAGTGGTTCATTTCATTCTTGGTGGAGGATTACCATTTTAAATGGACATGTTCCAATCAGGGATTGCGTGTAATACTAATACCTATGTGCTTTAACAAAGTCAAGCATTTTAAGTTTAATGAAGTTGCAGCACACCCTTTGGAACTTATTTATTTTGTGAATTAATTATAGTTTATTCAAGTAGATTTTTTTTTCTGCCTAGACTCTCAAGTCTTGAATGAGAAGTTTTCTTTCACATGCAGCTGAAATACAAATTCATAAGAGTCATTAAAGCAGTAACATATCTGTCACAGTTCATTATCTTGCCGTACCACAACCATATTAGCATACCATACTCCAATTGTGTTTCTGCTTTATATGTGATTTGAAGTTAAATTTATTAGGTATAGTGGTGAGAAGGTGTAAACTGAGGTGAAAAAAAGAATGGTTACTCATATTAGGAAATTCAAGTCAATTTTTAAACACTTACTTGTAACTGTGAAATAAGATGTACTTTTACTTTCAACATACGAGTCTTGGTTTGGGTTTGTCCTCATGAGCACAATTAATAATTATGATGTACGTGTATGATATATGATGCTGGAGTACTATAATCAGCATGCCTTGAATTTCTCATCACCTCCTTGACCGAAGAAATATAGCACATTTTGAGTTTCAACTTGTTTTCATACAGCATTGTTGATGATTCATTTGAGCCACTTTTAGTATACTAGCTTTGTAGTTGAGGAAAATCTCTTACAGATTTCTTTTGTTGACGTGTCATCAGTATGTCTGAATATTTTCTTTCACAAAGATCAAACTGCATTTGTCTGGTACTCTGGTTGAATTGTCTCTTTTTAAGTATTCAAATATTTTTCTATCTTACATCTGAATTATAAAGATCACGGCTTTCCCCCGTGGTATTCAAGTTCTTCTCAGTTTCAGTTTTTGTATCTTGAGTGGTATGGTTCATATCATTTTCTTTGTTACATGTGGACAATATCATTTTGGCATTGGAATTTTGGTGCAGCTTCATTCCTCATCAGATGAGAACACACCCGACACTTTCCAATCATATGCTCCTGGCGAGGATTCTGTTCAAAGCTCTTTGAAGTACTCAAGCAGACAGGGGTATCATTTTCTCACTTATCCTCATTTCATAAAAAGTGAACTTTTTGGGTGCTCTTATCATAAAGCTCAAGTAATAGCTGTGTGTAACGCACCACCAATTATTCTAGTTCATGGGCTTAATGGCTGTAATATGAAATTCTGATTCTGTTTTCTCTTTTTTATTTGTCGGTAGTATACATCCACCTCCTGCTTTTGGTTCTTCTCCTAATCTTGAAGCACTGGCTCTTGAAGAAAATGATTCCAATGACTTAGAAGAGGAGCGATCTTTGCATGACAGTAGGCCCATGCATGAAATCACCTTCTCAACAGATGACAAGCCAAAGCTTCTCAGCCAGGTATGTGATAACTTTCCTTATCAAAATATTATGCATATTAAAACCTCCTTATGGCTTATTCCTAAACAAGTAGCACAAATTTGGAGTTCATCAATTTTGGTTCATATATTACTGAAATTCACGATTAATGGTTGAGACAACATTTGACTCGGCTGGCACAGGCATTCAACCCTAACCTACACACAGTCATCCTACTTATGTAAACTTAATTAGGACTAACTTTGAACCTTGTGTGATAAATGAGAGCATCTCAAAGGTGTGGTTTCTTCTGCAGTTAACTGCTTTGCTTGCTGAGGTTGGACTGAACATCCAAGAAGCACATGCTTTTTCCACAAATGATGGTTACTCTTTAGATGTGTTTGTTGTTGAAGGATGGCCCTATGAGGTATGTTGGTGATCATTTTGTTATCGTTACCAGTTTGTTGGGATGGATACATATTGGAATAAAAGTGAGCAGTTTCTTTCAAAATATAATGCCATTGACCCTTATACTTATCTTGAAATAGATAATATTAGAATTCATATTCATTTAAACTATGTTACAACTCCATATTTCAGTTCACAAGCACCGGCTTATCAACCAGACTGACTCGAATCTGCTTTTATTGTATTCTAGAATACTTTGTTATGTCACTGTCTGCCATCAGTTTCATGCTCTTAATATTGTCTAAGTATTTTCAAAAGGCTTAGCTAATGGGGCTTTCTTTGATTATTTTTGGTTTGAAAACAGGAAACAGAGAAGCTAAAAGAAACTTTGGAAAAAGAAGTCTTGAAGATTGAGGTAACTCTGGCCATTTTCTCTGTTTCTAGATGACAGCTATATAGTAAATTTGAAAACATTGGGTAATTGAATTCTTATCGACCACCTTCAGAGACTTGAGAGGTCCAGTCATCAATCAATATCATCTGTTGATGAGCGAGATCAAGCAAGGATGAAAAATGGACTGGATCATTTGACAATTCCAAACGATGGGACAGATGTTTGGGAAATAGATCCAAAACATTTGAAATATGGAACTCAAATTGCAGCTGCGTCATACGGTGAACTGTAAGTACATAGCGATCTAGAATTATGCATTTGTGTTAGTTTCACAGACATTTTCAGTAAGCGCATATATAATTTCAATTTTATTTGACCAGTTCTTTAAATTAAATCAGATTTAAAGGTACATATTGTAGTCAGGAAGTAGCCATCAAAGTTCTTAAGGCTGAGCATGTAAGTTCAGAAATGCAGAAAGAGTTTGCTCAGGAAGTCTACATCATGAGGTATGTGTATTAAATTTGCTCATATTTATCAATTGTAGTCGACCTACTTGTTTATTGAGATAGTATTTTGCATGTTTTAATAATGTCAAAAAGTATGCTTATTAAGATGGCAAAATTATCTAAAAAAATGGCACAAATCATTTCTAGTAAGGTCAAAGGTGGATGAGCTACAAGCCTACAAGAACATATAATATCTGCATTCTTATCTAGTTTCTTGGTTCTAGTCATCATATGTTGAACTTTTAATGTAGCTGGCTTATTCACTAATTTTTCCTTTTTTAGGAGGGAAATTTTTACAAAATTCAAATTGGTTTTAGTTGTGTTTTCATTTTAAAAAAGTATGCATATATAAACTTGCTGATGGAACTTGCAGAAAGGTTCGACACAAGAATGTTGTGCAATTCATGGGAGCATGTACCAAGCCCCCACGCTTATGCATAGTTACAGGTGAAATCCGGTGAAATGCATTATGAAGTATAATAATTGAATAGACGTGATCTTAAATACTATTTAGCAACGGTTATCCCCATTATAAGCATTGTTTTCTTTTAAAATGTCAGAGTTTATGTCTGGTGGAAGTGTGTATGACTACCTACATAAGCAGAAAGGGTTTTTCAAATTTCCTACCCTGCTCAAAGTTGCAATTGATGTTTCTAAAGGAATGAACTACTTGCACCAACATAACATAATCCATAGAGACTTGAAGACTGCCAATCTTTTGATGGATGAAAATGGTGTATGTTTCCTCTAATTTTATATATGGTCTGATCCAATACAATACTACTTAGTTTGATCTCGACCCTCTCTCTCTCACACACACACAGGACACAACACACCATATGCATGGATAATCATGTTGAATAACATAAATCAGGTTATAGAAATGAAAGTTGTATGTGTTCCATCACAGGTTGTAAAGGTCGCCGATTTTGGGGTTGCTAGAGTGAAAACTCAGTCCGGAGTTATGACAGCAGAAACTGGGACATATCGTTGGATGGCTCCTGAGGTAAACTTCTCATAGTATTATCATTAGGTTGTTCTAATAATTTACATGATCTTGCTGGCCTTTTCAAGGCCTGTTGTCTTTTGAGGATTAGTTGTTTTATACTTTTATTCTTAATAAAAGTTAAGTGGTTATGTTTATTAATTTGATGATTTTTAATAGTTTTGTCCTTCTAGAAATATAAAACAAATGAAAATGTTGACATTACTCATGACTCATGAGCCACTTAGGTTCCAGACATGTTCTCATATCGACTTTAGCAAAGTATACTGCCAATCATCTTATTATGTACAGTAAACATTGTTCTGAAGTGTTCAGTTTTGACTTTCTTTGTTATCTTTTCCCTGTTCAACTCAATCTCGCACACCTAAGTTGACCCCTAACTATCAACATCTTGCGTGTTGTGCGATAAAATTGTATTTCTGCGTATAGTGTGGGTTAAAAGATTACTGCAGCATTATATTTATACTATCGAATAACGAATGTGTTCCAATTATTAGTAGAAAAAATATAGGGTAAAATTATAGTATTAACTCTTTTAATATCTAGTAGCTGTAGTTTGATAAGCTGAAATGTTTGTTCATTGCTGGTTTTAATGGAAAACTGGGAGGTTTGACAAACCCATGCCCTGAATGTCAGTATTTGCCGACTAAAATATGTTTTTCTATCGGCTTTTCTTCTCTTTAAATATTTTCTGGTGGCGAAGGTAGATGAGAGAGATTATTTATCCTGTAGTATTTTCTTACCATGATTACTCTGTATTGAAGGTTATAGAACACAAGCCATATGATCACAAGGCAGATGTATTTAGTTTTGGAGTTGTTTTATGGGAGTTGCTCACTGGGAAGGTATAGCTTATTTGTACTGCTAGTGCTACTTCTACCTTATGGCTATTCCAATATTAACCTCTCGTGTAAACTAATGTGTTTCTGTTGTCAGCTTCCATACGAATATTTGACCCCTCTACAGGCAGCAATAGGAGTGGTTCAGAAGGTAATTCTTTTAATTCGGTTGGTAGAATAAGCTGAAAGATAATGTGTCCTTGCTTCTGGACGTATGTTGTTTAAAGAATTTATGTTACCATAACTTTAAATGGATTTCAGGGTTTACGGCCCACCATCCCCAAGGGCACCAACACAAAGTTTGTTCAAATTCTTGAGACGTCTTGGCAGCAAGATCCAACTTTAAGACCCGATTTCTCTGAAATCATCGAGATCCTGCAGCAGTTGGCTAAGGAGGTATAAAAAGGTCACTTTATGTTTTACCTTTTATGCATATAGGGAGTTTGTCATGTCAAAGTAGCTCTCACACGAGAAGGTCACCGATACAACATAACTAAACAGTCAAGATTATATTAAAGTAAAATAATCTTAGTTATCCATATATGATTGTATAGTGTACTAGTATTAGTCAGACACATCTTTTATTATACTATGCAATATACTTGCACGTACATGTCCATGCTGCACAAGTCATGATCATTGGCATTAGATGTTAAATTTACGGGAGGGAAGTATAAGAAAAAAGAGAGAAATCTTCTACCTTTTTTGAGGGTTTTTGTAGAGAACGATAAATGAATGCCAATTATTATTATATTTTTAATTTGTAGTGTATTATAACAATATAGATTGAATAAGAAGAATTTATCTATGCCTTCAAAAACCCTCCAATACAAAGGATTTTGTATTATGAAGAAAAAAAAACTCCCCAAAGCCCTCCCCTCCCAAAACTAGTTGGGATTGCGACACACATCTATAAGTGTATGTGCACGTGTGCACCTTATGGCACTAACACTGCATCACATCAATATGATACCTTATTATTCGCATAAAACAGAGGGACCGGAAAGGGGTTGAGTTTTATAGGCTGCATTTGAAAAAAAAGAAAGCTTGAATCCAATTGCTCGTATGATTTGCTATGTACTATTATGTAATATTGCAAATGTCGGCGACATCGGTAAAAACTTCATATGTAATGTGGAACAGGTTGGAGATGAAGGAGAGGGGCGCAAGGACAAATCCGGAGGATTCCTGTCTGTCCTCAGACGAGGTCATCACTAAGTTTTTGAACCGATGACATCCACGTCTTTGTTATAGATAGGATCAACCATAGTGGCCATTTCACTTTTTTTACATTGACATGTACAGTTTTCTTCATAATATCTGATTGTTTTTATATTAGATAGATTAGATTTAATTTCTCACGATATAAGCATTTTGAAAATGACTAGTTACACATTCCTTAGTTTTACGATGTTTTTTTTATCTGTAAAAAAGAGGTCATGATATCATGAATGCATAATGTAAAATCAGTGATGCCTCTTTTCAGCTAAATGTTGCTAATTAATTATGATAGTAGACGTTTTTCCAGTTAACTGCATGGATCTTGAGGCTTCTAATCAATTAATTGTAATCTTTGTTAACACGAGTCATGAAAGACGTGTTTGGAATTGGATAAACAATATGTATTCATGAAATGGATGAGGAAGGATTGAGGTCATGTTACAGTCAGCACCTCGACGATTTAGATCTTTAAGTTGTTTTTGTTTTCTCTCAGTATAACATTTTGAATATCATGCGTATTTGAAATCCTGGAATTTTGCACATTTTAACACACTTTGGATGATTAACGAATATTATGTATATTTGAACAATTAAAATTATTGCTAATTATATAAGTAGGTGAGTAATGAGTTACGTCACTTTATTATATTTATTAATTATTTACTAAATATAATAAACCGCATATTTAAATTGCATTAAAAATCTAATTGATATATAATGTAGAGGCAAAGTTAATAATATCAGTTTTTTTTTTTTTTTTGAAACAATAATATCAGTTTCTTAACTAGTTTTTTTTTTTTGTTCAAGTAGCTCAGTGGCTAGAAAATCTATCTTAAAGGTGAATAAGTGGAGTAACCGGGTTCGAACCCAGACTCCTGCATATATAGGGCGATGTCCCTACCAACTGAATTAAGTTTACGGGGACATTCCTAAACTAGTTTTAAGCAGTTCATTTGCACATTTTTTTATGGTATTATCCTATTTGATCTATACAAATATGTCATGCAACTATAATGTTATTTTCAGATGACATATCCGTCTTTGGAAATTGTGTTTATCTTTTTCATTTGTTGTTTGGTCCGTTTGTTTCATTGCGTTCATTTTGTTCATCTCATGAATTCATGTTTCTTGTAACAGTACTATGTCCATTTGTTAGTCTTCTTTGTGTTTTATGGTTGTAGTTCTGTTTTTTGGTCATAAATTCTTCAATTATTATTGTTTTTTGGTCAGAAATTTTATGAAACTCTATTTGATGACAAATTAGTTTGAAAGGAAGCTGTCAACGGAAGTTTGACATTCAGTATTGCGTATAATTTTCTCTTCCCAGCCAGCCCCTCCTGCTAATATCTGGAACTTTTCTTATTGGTATAATCATATCCCTCCTTCGAATTCCTTTGTCCTTTGGCGTTGTTTGTATGAGAAAATGTCAACCGATGAGAATTTGATGAAACGCGGTTGCACGATGGTTTCTATTTGTGTATCTGCAGAGAACAACCCTCATATTTTCCTCCACTGCCCTTTTGCTGATGCAATGTGGAAACAGCTCGACGATATTTTCCAGCATCATTTCGACACAACTGAGGTGAGTATGGTTTTTAATAGTTGCAATCCAGCTTGGGATTCGCAGATTTTGGACCTTTTGCTACAACTGCCATCATTAATATTTTCCATACTATATGGATGGCAAGGAATGATGATATCCATTTTAATAACGCATCTATCTCGCTACGTGCTGCACTGCACAAATGAAAGTTAAACCTTGAATGTGAATGTAGAGCTCATGAGAAGCTGTTCCAATAACTCACTTGAGAATTTGTTAATTCTGGAAAAGGTACCAATTCGCCTCAAGAATGCGCCTAAAGTCAGTTTAGTACTTTGGCAAGATCCTAGTATACTGTGGGTTAAAGTGAATACCGATGGATCTTTCTTGCATAATTCCTCAGCTTGTGAGGGTATCATCCGCGGCCACTATGCCAACCATCTATGGGGTTTCACTTCTAAACACAGTCACGTTTCGGTAATACATATGGAGTTTATGTGAATGATTATCGCGCTTGAGCAAGCCGACTTACATGGTTTGCATAACATATGGTTGGAAAGTGATTCCAAAGTTGCGTTGGGTGCAAGTGCAATCAACAAACAATAAGAATATTGTTCCCTTGGACGTTGAGAAATCGTTGGCGTAATTGTTTCTCTTTGAGACTTAACGTCTCAACGTCGCATATTTACCGGGAAGGCTATGGTTACGCTGTCAAACATGCAAGCCATTGTCATAGTCTTATTTCCCTCACTTGGTGGGATTCACTTCTGATTTGTGTTGGAAGTTGGTTTTTGTAGGACAAAATGGGTCTCCCTAACTATAGATTTCACTAGTTTGATGAAATTGGCTGCAAGTATAATACACTAACTATTTAACAAATTTTGACATGTTCACATATATGTGATTTTGGAAGGGGAGAGTACTATTTTATTGTGAGAGATGAAAGTCTTAAATCATGATCATCCCATTAAAATTAACGGCTTAGATTTTATCTAAGTTTTAACTCTCCACATATCTCTTCTTTTATAGCCATTTTCACATGATAGGACATTTAAGTGCCAGATTCAAAATAAGGATCAATATTTTCACTACTCACATCTTTTAAAATTAGAGAAAACTCAAGCTCAAATTAAATTCCAAGAATTTTAAAGTTTTTCTATTCAAAATTTGAACATTATACCACATATAGAAATTGGGTTGCCATGCTAATATATACTTACATAAATTAATTAAACCCTACTATTTTATTTTTTTTTTGGGTACAATTAAACCCTACTATTATAAGATTATAAAAATAAAAAACAATCCTACTATTATAAAAACAACTAGACTATTTACCCGTTGGCAGTTCGCACGAGTCATATTTAGTTAATGATATATATAATGTTTACATTAATATGGAAAAGAAACCAAATTGATATTTACTATACTAAACAATAGGAAAATAAGATATAACAGATCCAGGAAAATTGATATTTACTATACCCTCCGCTCCTCTCTATAGTGTATATATATACCGCTTGCACACATGTGTATCTACCGTTGCAGGCCTATGATTTAATTTACTTGGAAGCCATGATCACATTATGTTTTTCTGTTTAATTGTACAACTAATGTAGCAGGAAAAAGTAAACAAAAAACACTAATAAAAATATATAAAATTATTTTTAATAATTGTGCCTCCTAGACCGAGTCCCAGAAATAATGGGTCGGTGAAAGCTTGGATATTGGTGAAGTTCAATCCCAGATCCGACCGACTTTGCAAGTCTTGTTAATGTTCTTAGAGGAACAAACAGGAACGTCGGCACACCAACACGACAATCGATCACGGAGCAAGAGCTTTGTGTAGTAGCAACTCCAAAGAACCCTGGCGGCGGAATATGGAGAGCACTTTGCCGGAAACAATTGAAAGAGAGAGAAGGGGGCACATTATTCTTTTTCTCGTTTTTTTTTTATAATTGAATTGATACGTGTCCTATGTTTATTTGTTGTGCCTATAGTTGATGTGTTGTATCCGTGCCTATAGAAGAGTTTCTCTCAGAGCAGTCCACACTCCACACAACCATACCAGATCCAGTATGCACACTCCACACAATCGTATCAATTTGCCCTTTTTTCATTTTTTGACACATAATTAATTTAGGGTTATTTTGTGTCTTTATTTAACAAAAATTAGTAAAAAAATGCCCTTTTAGTTACACTTCTTGTTATATTTATCACTAAGCCATATGAATTAATTTGTTATATTTTTTGAACCAACATATAATCAATATGAGTTAAATGCCCAATTGTAACCACAAAACTCCACTTTATTTGTTATTCTCACACGATTTTTTTCTTTTTATCTAAAAATTCAATATTTTGTATGTAACCCAAATTCAAATTACCTCACTTTATACAAATTCAATTTTTTTATTAAATAAAAATCAATTATTATCTAGGCATTGATATATCATATACAATCTACTATGTAAGCGAATTAATATATGCGGTATTAATTTTGTTTTAATTACTCAAATTGTTTGAATCCTCTACTCTTCCTTCTTTTTTTGTAAATATTTTATGTGTAAAATTTTTGTGTTGCTTTTTCTCAATCTTGTTTGCGAGAGATAGAGAAATAAAAAAAAGATAAGTAGTGGTGGTGGTAGTGAAGAAGATGAAAATTTAAGGTGATGTTGATTGAGAGAGAGAGAGAGAAGTTGATGTGTGTGTTTGTGAGGGAGAGAGGTAGGGAGCGTGGGTGAGGGAGGGTGGATGGATGAGGGTGTATGCTTGATAGATTTGAGAAGGGTTATATAGGATGTTTGAAAGTGTGAAAAGATGAAGGTTGAAGATGGAGAGTGGTGAGCATTGAATGAGGAGAAGAGAGAATGGAAACAATTGGACCAATGCATCGAGAATGAAGGTTCTATGAAGATGGATAGTGGTGAGCATTAAATGAGGAGAAGAGAGAATGACAACGGTTGGACCAATGCACCGAGAATGAAGGTTTTAGAGAATGACAACAATTGGGCCAATGCATGGGGAATGAAGGTTCTAGAGAATGTATGTGTCACACTTAGCATGTGTGAAGTAGCCATTGAAATATGGTTTTGAGGAGTCACACAAGACACTTGGCATACCAGGATTAGCCACTTTGGAAAAGAATGGTCAAGAAAGCTAGAAATAATTTTTTTCAAGGTTATCAAAATTGGACCGGACCGTGAACCGGTCATAAAAACGGTTCGGTTTTGAGCAAAAAACGGATAGGAAACCGATCGGCAAAAAACGCGTGAACCGGGTTGAACCGGGACGAACCGGTCGGGGCGGTTCAAGCGGTTTTGCAGTTTTTTTTTATTTTTTTATTTAAAAAAAAACAGGGCAAGATGACGTCGTTTTAACTTTTTTTATAAAAAAAAATCTGAAACAAAATAACGACGTTGTAGGAATAGTAAAGGTTTTTGTTTTTCATCTGTTTGAATTATAAATTTTATTTTATTTTGACTTGTGATATTTTATCTTTTTAATGTGTGAAATTATGAAATATTGAACAATTATTCATATATTTTTATTTATATATTAATTAAAATATATATTTAATTAAAAACAGTTCGATCTCAATTGAACCCGGTCCGACCAATTGAACCTTACTATTATAAAACCCTACTATTATAAGATTATAAAAATAAAAAACAATTCTACTATTATAAAAACAATAAAAATAAAATAATAAAGAAATAAATAGTATTTTTGTTTGTCTTGACCAAAAAATAATAATTGGAACTTGAGGCGATAATAACGGAAAAGCAAGACACATCCTCATATGTGGTTTGTTGGTCTACGCAACTGTTGACTTAAACGCAAACGAGTATAGTATAATTCATGACACATTGGCATACATGATGTTTTGCCAACTAATCAAATTTCCACTTTAGCTTGATTAATTAAAATTAAAGTTCCCTCAAATCAAGTGATAATAATAAAAGCTCTAGGCTCCAACTATGATAATCCTTCCCTGAAATCAAGTGATGATAATAATATATGCTTCTTCACATGTTCTCCTTGACTCTACATATATCAATGTTATTAGATTAGATTGAAGCGATTCTTCTTCAAATCCTGGATAGGTGATCACTCGCAGGAATGACGTAATGCTAATTCATATTCCACACGACCAAGGAAGAATCAAAAAATAAGTAAGGTATTGCTTTTTTTAATAGTTGCTCGTTTTCATCTTTTTCTAATTACATGACATAATCTTGTTTGTCTCTAAATAAAACATGTCACAAAGTTTTATAAATAGAGATAGAGAGGATTTAAATCCTCTCAAATTTTCTGTCATATTTTTTTTCTTTTTTTTTTAATTGAATGATTGATTTTCTATTCTTTTTATTCTTTATAATTTATAAACACTTATTATAAGAAAAAAAAAAGAGAAAACATGAATCCAAATAGTGATCCTATAATACATATTTTATATACGTTAAGACAATGTCGATCGGAAGCAAAAACATGTACCTGGTACAGTGCATGTGACCATATTAGTTGTACGCATGTAAACGACATTTCATGTAACAGTAATGTAAATTGACACATCATGTTTTGCCAACTAAACAAATTACATCATGTTTTGGACTTCACTCCCCCAGCTTGTTCACACTGTGAAATTAAAGCTTATGCTATATCATTGCCTTAAGTCAAGTGATAAAAGCATCTATAATAATATCTTCACACAAATAAAGACAAACTACTATGATACATGCCATTTCCGACCGTCACAATCCAAATGGTCAAATTCTTTTTTGAGGTTATCATTTTCATAATTTAAGGGTATTTATTTATCGACTAAAGAGAATAAACTGCATAAATAGATTTGCGTGTAGTATATATACAAATAACTAATTTATAACTATTTTTTATTATTTTCACATATATATGACTTGTTTTCATTAGTTGACGAATAAAATATCCTAAATTATGAAGGAGTATAGTTTAGAAGAAATATTTATGTTTTACTATGGTCAAAATTTTGTGGTATATTATATTTTTCTCATTGCATGTATATCCTTATGATTATCAACCCATGACTAAAATTAACCACTAAGATAGAGACATGTTGTATTTAAAAAGATTTTATTTATCTTATTTTATTTAAGTAATACTAAAAAAAAAAAGATAAAATTATTTGGTAATTGTACGGTTGAAAGTTGCCAAATATTAATGACAATATTTACTTTATTTAAGGTAATTATATAATTTTAATGCAATTTAATTATTTCTTTTGTACAAATAATGCAATTTAATTTGCCACGTAAAGTTTCTCTAATTATAAAAAGTAAAATTCTTCTATAAAACTCAGTTAAATATGTTATTAAAAATGGTTTAAATATTTAACAATTTCCGAATATGTTAAACGAGTAAAATTAAACTAAACCAAATCATTGTTTGGTACTAGTTTCTGGCATTTTGTTGGCACAAAGAAAAACAAAACAAAAACGCCTAACATAACAAATAATAAAGATAGTTTTAGAATCATGGTAAGAAAAGAAAATATCTCAACGAAAAATAAAATAAATTCAGTGGCCACAGGTAACATGTACGCGTTTATTACATTACAAAAGGAAGGACCAGCGCATCAATCATCAATATAACATAACAGCACCAACCTTAAAACTAAAATTAAACCAAAACAAACACTATTAATTAATCAAAAACATCATTATTATTAATTATTATTATATAGTACTCTTCTTCCATTCCTCACCCATCAATATCATCATCGTTAGTAGTGTTTTTGCATCTGCTCTGTTGTTCACACACTACACGCGTCCTCTAAAAGACCCTTTTCAATAAAAAATAATCAAAAACTATTATATATATTTTTTATACCATGCTATAATAATAATTTCATTTCTTTGGTCAGTAAAATACCTAATCTCTTTTCCACCTCTCACACTATGATACTTTATTTTATTATTTTTTCTCCAACAATCTTTAAATCAGAGTATTATTATTTTCCAGAACACCCTAACCCTGATGCAATCTATTAGAAAATCATTCAAATCTTACAACAAAAAACATTCTACTACTAGGTTTTCCGATTCCGACCAAGAACAACAACTCCCTATTCTCCACCACCAAGAACACCACCACCGTCAACCTTATCCAATGGCCGGAGACGTCGTCGTGAAGATTGACGACGGCGGTGAGCCTTCTCGTGAAAACAAAATTTGGAGAGAATCGAGTTATGATTTCTGGAATGATACCGGTGACAATGTTAATGGTGAGGATAGTTTTGATTTCCGGAATAAAACTCAGGAGGATCCACCTTCGCAGCTAATCGGAAAGTTTTTGCATAAACAAAAAGCTTCCGGTGAGATGTCATTGGATATGGATTTGGAAATGGATGAGCTTCAGAATGAAGATGGTGATAGCGACGGAAAGTTAACTCCGGTTGAGGAATCTCCAACAATGATACAACGTGAGCTTAAGGTTTCTTTTGAGGAACCACCTCCTAATGCTATTGAATCTGTTAATGATTCTATTAGGAGAAGACATGTTAATGATTCACCTTCCACGTCTGAGTATCCTAGACCTCCATTTCCGCCTAATCATGACCGTCGAGGTCATTCTCCGTCTCCGGCCCCGCCCGGAAATGATTCTGAGGTTGTTAGGTGTACCTCTAATGGTTCCTTTCATCCTTCGTTTGAAAGGAACATTTCCATGCAGAGGAAATCCACATTGTTGAAAACCAAAACTAAGTCCAGATTAATGGACCCTCCAGATGAACCTGTGGATAGAAGATCAGGTCGGGTTGCTAAATCCGGTCAGCTTTTGTCTGGGTTTATTGGGAAGAAAGGCGACGAGGAAGAGGATGACCCGTTTATGGAAGAGGATTTTCCTGATGAGTATAAGAAAACACAATTTAGTCTTTGGATTCTTCTTGAATGGTTGAGTTTGATTTTGATTATTGGTGCATTAGTAACTACTTTGAGTGTTCCTTTTTTGAGGCAGAAGAATTTGTGGCAACTCAAATTATGGAAATGGGAGGTTATGATTCTTGTTCTAATATGTGGTAGATTGGTTTCTGATTGGTTTATTAGAATTGCTGTGTTTTGCATTGAAAGAAATTTTCTATTGAGAAAAAGGGTACTTTACTTTGTGTATGGTGTGAAGAAAGCAGTGCAAAATTGTGTTTGGTTGGGACTTGTTTTAATTGCATGGCATTTTCTCTTTGATGAGAGAGTTCAGAGAGAGACAAAAAGTAATTTCCTTCAATATGTCACAAAGGTTTTGGTTTGTTTCTTGGTGGGTACTTTGGTGTGGTTGTTGAAAACTTTAATGGTTAAGGTTTTAGCTTCTTCTTTTCATGTCAGTACATATTTTGATAGAATTCAAGAGTCACTGTTTAATCAATTCGTAATCGAAACACTTTCGGGGCCACCTTTGGTGGAAATTCGAAAGGCTGAAGAGGAAGAGGAAAGACTTGCTGAAGAGGTTCAAAAGTTGCAGAATGCTGGGGTTACCATACCTGCTGATCTTAGAGAGTCTGCATTTTCTACCCAGAGTGGAAGGTCCAAGAGTGGAATGCTTCCGAAAAGCCCTGTTGTTAAAAGTGCCAGGTTTTCAAGACCACTTTCGAAGAAATCTGATGATGGTGGAATTGGGAATGGTGGTGGGATAACTATTGATCACTTACATAAGCTGAATCCAAATAATGTGTCTGCTTGGAATATGAAAAGGTTGATGAATATGGTTCGGCACGGAGCACTTACTACATTGGATGAACAAATACTTGATTCCGGTGTTGATGATGAGCATGCCACACAAATCAGAAGTGAAAATGAGGCTAAAGCAGCGGCTAAGAAAATCTTTCAGAACGTTGCTAGGCGCGGCTGCAGGTTTTTTATTTATCCATTAATCTTGTCTTACTTACAAATTACTATGATATATGATACAATATCTTGCTTGTTTTCATATTTGACACTTTGACTATATCTCTTTATGCATTTGCAAGCTATCAACTTTTTATGTTAGTTTTCTGTTATGATTATTAAAACCTATTTTCTTTCTCTTACTATTAACGATAATACAATTAACTTTTGATGTTAATTGGAATATATTTTCCATTTAATGTTTTTTCTTACTACTATTTGGGGTCTCTATTGGAAAATGACCAAATCACCCTATGCAGATTTTAATAGTCTTTGACTTATATGTATATGTGTTGCTCCAACTCTCTATGTGACATAATTAATTGTGTGTTTAGTGATTACAAATAAAGAAAGAAGTTTTAGTCTAATAGTATTTTAATATGGATTACATTTAATAAATGACAAGTGTTCTATTGTTTATTAATCATTTGCTTTTGTCATTTTATTTCTTTTCTTTTTTCTGCACTGTAGGTTTATATACCCTGAGGACTTGATGCGTTTTATGCGAGAAGATGAAGCTATAAAAACCATAAATCTCTTTGAAGGAGCGATAGATACTGGGAGAATCAGTAAATCCGCCTTGAAAAATTGGGTGGTAAGAATTTAACTGACATAGAATGCATAATTTGAAGTTGATAATATTTATTGCAATGTCTAAACCAGATTGTTTGCCATGTGGTAGAGGGGTTCATGGTTTGGTTCATGCAGAGAATTGAACCAAACCAAAGTGAACCAAAAAAATAGTTTGCATGAACATTGTTTTTCATTTAGCAATTTCTGTCTAACCATGTTTTTTAACATCCCAATTGAAACACAAAGCATACAAACAAGAGTTTTCAACCTGATTCATTTTTGTGACTAATTGCAAAAGAAAATAGGTATTGAGTTTTTCATTTTCCGCTGTATTCAAGTGCCATAGGTTCCTACTCCGTACAGTTTTGATTTTGGGATTTTATGTCATAGAAATTAGGAATTTTTATTTAGGTTGCAAGTGAATGTTTTTTTTTGAAGAAGCTAAATTAGCCCACACAAATTGGCACCAGAGAGGTTGCAAGTGAATGTTAGAGTTTGCAAATGGCAAGAACCATAAATGGCCTTCATAGCATCTCTGTAACTCTCTCAAGTCTCGATAATATAAGTTTTTTAAATTATAATATAAATTTTAGATGGTTCATGAAACATTATGATAAGTGAGAGTGAGTGTATATAAATTATATTTTCAGTTTGTAAACTGTAAAAAATGATTCTGTTTTTTATAGTGCAATTTAGTTCAATTCAGTTCGGTAGTTTCGTTCCAGTATATTATTTTTTTAAACAACCCTACCATGTAGTGTATATGTATATATTGCATAAAACTCACAGTGCCATGTTACCTTAGCTTAGTTGGAACTTTGTAGACCTTTCCTAAAACAGTTATGCAATGGCACAATAATGATAATTTGCATATGTTAAACACAATAGTGCTGTCGTTTTCAGTTATACATGTATGTGTCTTCACATGCTTTGAAGGTTATCTTATATTGAGAAAAACTTGCATTGAAATCAAAGTCAGTATTTTCATTGGTACATGTTACATGCAAGTGAAATGTGTTTAACATTTTGCATTTTATTGTCCAGGTGAATGCCTTCAGGGAGAGGAGAGCACTTGCTTTGACATTGAATGACACCAAAACAGCAGTGAACAAACTTCATCGAATGCTCAATTTTTTAGTTGCCATTATCATACTGGTTATTTGGCTCTTGATATTGGAAATTGCCACCACCAAATTTCTTCTTTTTGTGAGCTCACAACTTGTCTTGGTTGCATTTATATTTGGAAACACCTGCAAAACCGTATTTGAAGCAATCATATTCTTATTTGTCATGCACCCATTTGATGTGGGAGATAGATGTGAAATTGATGCAACCCAGGTAATGTTTATATCTCCAAGAATTTATTTATAGATTTTGTCTTTTTGCAATGCAAACATGATTTAATTTTATTCCCCTCCCTCCATTTTTGCTTATCGATTTCAGATGGTTGTAGAAGAAATGAACATATTGACCACCGTATTTCTTAGATACGATAATCTAAAGATAACGATACCTAACGCTGTTCTTGCTACTAAGGCCATAAATAATTTCTACCGTAGTCCTGACATGGGAGATGCTATTGAATTCCTTATCCATATAGCTACCCCAGCTGAAAAGGTTGCACTCATAAAACACAGAATAAATAGGTATGTACTGAAACTGAAAGGTTATCTCTCCTTTATTTATGCATATTTGTTGGTAATAGATCTGATAAGCTAAAACTGTGAATGAATTACAATGCAGTTTCGTTGATAACAAGAAGGAGCACTGGTATCCTTCACCTTTTATAGTCTTGAAGGATCACGAACAAATGAACATGGTGAGATTGGCGATCTGGCCAACTCATAGAATGAACTTCCAAGACATGGGAGAACGATTTATCAGGAGGTCTCTTCTTATTGAAGAGTTGATAAAGATTTTCAAAGATCTCGACATTCAATACCGTCTCATGCCTCTTGACATTAACGTTAGAGCTGTGCCTACCACTTCTGACCGTCTTCCACCTAGTTGGACATCAATGACAAATTGAGTAGAAGGATGAAATCCACCATGGTGTAATCATGCGACATTTGTTCTGAAGTGTTACCTTTTAGCAGGGTAGTCTTTATGTAAAGAAAGAATTTCATTTGGTTATTGCTGTAGGTTAAGCTTAATATATCTACTAAGGTTAGTTTTTAGCTGATAAATCGAAGCCTATTGGTATTGGTACACACCTTTCTCGTGCAATTTTGTTTAAATAATGAGTATTCGTCGATACCTCTTATCCAACGCCTTATTAAATCGCTACTCTCTAGATTTCTACCATGTCCCAGCCCAAGGATCGTTCTCGGCCAAATCTACTTATCCGGAACGGTCACACGATTGTTTGACACTACAATTATCAAATGCCCCTTAAATGCTCAATGTAGCTTGCGCTGCCCCTTGGGACGGGCCTAAGACCTTTTTTGTACCTAATATTACTTTTTCTTTTAGTCGTAATACCTACCCTTATCGTATAAAAAAATAAATAAAACTACCCCTTCATTTTGTGGTTATCTTTAACCACATTCGTTATTAAAAGTGACAAATTATATGGTGTACATTGGAGACATTTTTTCCCCCTTCTTTTACTAGTTTGAATGTCTTTGTTTTTTTTTAAAAAAAATAAAATTAATTTTACTCCTTTAAGATAAATAAGTAGAGTGTCTGAAATTTAAATTTTAACTTATGCATATAAATAATATTTATGGTTGCTAACTTGTTATTCTAAAAGTCATCTGTATTATCAAAAAAATAAAATAAAGTCATCTTAATCTTTTTTAAGGATAAAAGTCATCTTTATGATATTGTTTCCTTTTTATATTTTGTACAATAAAAATCATCTTTATTCATGTACCAAAAAAATATCTTTATTCATCATCGAAAAGTTATTTTTACATTTCATAAATTCTATTGTTTGTAAAAGTCACATTTACATTGGGGTACACCAACACCACAAATTGTTGAGTATGCTTAACAATTTCCTTTATTAACATGCAACAACACCACCAATTAAGAGGCACCACAAATCGTGTATGAATCCACCTTAGGTACAAATAGAAAAATTGGAAGATTCTAACTTGTGACTCTATAACCAATAACCAACAAACTACTTTCAATAGTGACATCTACATTGACAATAAGGCTTAACAATACAATGGAGTAGAGTAGGGTTGCTGAGGTTTTGCTTTAAACATGTGATGATAAGGGAAATGTGTGGTTAGGGTTTAATGTATTGGAGAATAGTCAACTAATCAAGTTAATTATATCCGTGCACCATTGCATAAGCATGCATCTTATTTTTCACCTATGTGATTGACCAATCCAATATTGTGAGGTAGATAACCTCACAAATTAAGCTCACTTGATTTTGTTAAAAGGAAAGTCAATGTATAATAAATGCATGCAGTTTTACTTGACTTGTGCAATTGAAATTCGGAAGATCAAATTGAAGTATCCATAAAGTAGTTTAACTGGTATCTATCAAGAGTCTAACTATTAGGTTTTTAGAAAGAAAAAAAAAAAAGTTGAATAAACCTAATCTAATCCAAACTGCATTATTGGATTAGACAAAAAAAAATTCAAGAAAACTATTCAAATCTAACAAACCACATGTTGAGCCTCTTTGTTATATATTTTTTTAAAATAGATTCTTGTAGTGTTAAATAATTTTGTGTAAAAAAATTTTGCAAAGAAACTTTTTATAAAAATTTCAAATAAAAATTTGGTTTGAATAGTTATTCTTAAGAAGTTATTTTAGGTATTTGATCATTTTATTGAATTTTATTTTGGATATCAAAAAATCATTTAATTTTTAAGATATTTCAAATAGATTTTCATAAAAATCATTTTTGAAACACAACTTTTTGAAAAAATTATGATTTTGACTATGTTTTGATCTTCAATAATGTGTGTTTATGTTATATGATGTCAAAATTAGTGTTTAAATTTAGAAAAAACGAATATAAAAAAACTTGTAATATTTTGAAAAACGGTTTTAGAAAATCTATTTTAAAAAATACAAAGAAAAATCCATTTTTTTAAATCTAAAACAAACAGGCCCGTTATTTTATCATTTGAATTAAATAACTTTTGTCTCAATATTAATTCAAATTGAACAGTTAATAAGTTAACACTCAATCTTTTCCCTAAAAAAAGAAACCTTAATTACATATTTAGTCCGTAATGTTTATTTTAGATTTCAATACGGTGCTTAAGTTTAAAAATTTTCAAATTGATCCATTATGTTATTGATGTCAATATATGATTATCTTTTTCATTAAACTATGAGTTAATTTCTTCTAAAATTTTCACATAGTATCTTCCTAAGTTGTCCGCATACGCAAATCCATAGCCACGTAGACAATATAAACAAAAAATTGACTAAAAAGACCAACTTAAAACTTTTTAAACTAAGAAACCAAATTGAAACGTAAAATAAACATAAGGGACCAAATATACAATTAAGCCAAAAAAAAAAGTTAACACTCAATTTCGATAACACAAGGAAGTGTGAGTAACAATAGTTAGGGTGTATGCAGTAAGGTATAATCCAGGCCCAAACTGTGGATGATATCCAGGTCCAGGTCCATGGTCACAGTGTTAAAGAAAGGAAAAAAAAAAACGCAAGAAATAAAACAAGCAAAATTGAAACCGCAAAGAGTATTTTGGGAGGGAAGTTGAATAGAATGATTAATCACCATCAATCCATCATCATCACCATTCATATCACAGTGACTGAGAGTATCATAGCAATAAAGCAAAACCAGAGAAGTGTTAGTTAGTTAGTTAGTTAGTTAGAGTAGAGAAAATGGCAAGGGAAAACCTAACTAGCTTATTGCACGAACTTCGAGAACGCATAACATCTTCTTCATCTTCCTCCACTCCAAACAACCCTACCGACGACACCGACGCTTTGGAACTCAGTTTCCGAGCCGTTCTCCCCAATCTTCTCCATTCTTTCGTCCTTCCTTCTTCCTCCGGTAACCTAACCTACTCTTTACTTCATCATCATCATCACTACCAATTCATCATTATCTCTATCGATTAATTAATCACTCAATAATCGATGCAGGAAACGATAGAGAAGTCATTGCGGTTGTGAAACTCATCACTCGTACATCGATAAACTTTCCCGGAGTGTATTATCACGGCAAAGCAACCGCTATTTTACCAATCATTGCTCGTTTACTTCCTTTTTTCGCTGAGCCTCTTTTTCGGTCTATCTTTTTTTCTTACTTTATTTTTTTTTACTCTATTATTATGTTTCTCATTTATATCATTTTTTTTTTCCAGGTCTTGTCATGGTGTTTTCTTTCAAGCTATTGGTTCGCTTTTATCATTGCTTCGCTCCGGTGCTCGAGATTCTTATAGACAGTTCTTTGTTGATTCCATGTTCCTAATTGAAGGTAGTACTAAACTAACTAGTATAAATAATTATGAATGCATATGCACTCAATTCAATCAAATCAAATAGTATTACTAATTTCATTTAGGCATTCGAGTTTATTTACGTTTGAATTGACTTATTCGAGTTTATCTACTTACATAAGTTTTTGTGTCAAATTGTTTGGGAGAACGTAAGAAAACAGCTTATAATTTATCCATAAGCTGTTTTCAGATTATTTTCATATGTTCTATGTTCTATAGAATAGCTTATGAAAACTAGCTTATATGACAGCCGTTTGAAGATTGACTTATTTGAACTTATCTACTTACATAAGCTTTTGTGTGAGACATTTTGTGGAAACAACCTATGACATATTTGTAATTTGTTTTCAGACTATTTTAACAGTTTAACTTTATTTTATCTTGTTATGGAAATAATTTATACATAAGCACTTATATGATAGGTGCTCATGCTATGAGTGTTTAATTTAGTGTTTTTTATCCAAATAGGCCTTATTTATGGTGACTAATTTCGGATACTGCTGTTTCTGTTGGTAACTGCGTTTGTTTTGTTTTCACATTGATAGATGTTTTACACGCGGCTTCACTCAGTGTGAGTGGATCCTCTAGGGTGATGATTAAGTGTTTTTCTGAGTGCTTCTCTGGAATTGAAGATCTTCCACCAACCAATAAATCAATTGATGGTTATGGTTTATTGATTGACCTGAGTGGCAAAAGCAGGTTGCAACCTTTTGCAACTTGGATTTTGAAGCTTATCAGTAAATGTCTAACTGAAGGAACACTCTATGTTGAAGGATTGATCCATGCTTCCTTTGTCTCTTCCGCGTGTTCTCTTTTATGCTATGGGGATTCTGATCTGCATATGGTGGGTGATGGTTGATGAAAATTTGAAATTCAAGTATTTCCACCTTATTTTACATATATTTTATTAGAAACGATACCAATTGTCTGACAATTTATGTTTTTCTGGAAGGCATGCTTTGACTTTGTACACATCATTGCAACGGTGACAGACTATGAACTAATTCCTCATCAGAATTTAATCCGCTCAATAGTTACTATCTTGAATTTGGACAAGGAGGGGCTTCCTTGTTTCAGGTTTGGATATGTTTGCTTTTTTCTTCTCATATGAATGGCCTTTTAACAGTACACTATGGTTAGGCCCCTCAAAAATGCTTTTCTTATAAAAGCCTGTTTCCTTTTTGATTAAATTGTTACTTTTATTACATTATTATTATTATTATTATTATTATTATTATTATTATTATTATTATTATTATTATGATGTTTTGAAAAAGAAGTATGTATACAAACAAAACAAACATTTTTTTTTCAAAGTCTTTTACAATGTACAACATTACGATTAAGATGGGGCACACCTGCAGAAACACGACTTATGATTCATCGTTGGGTGTTTGCCTCAATACACTCCACTCTAGCTGTCCAGAAGATATCGTTAAATTAACGGCTGCTGATTTAGTTGGTGTATTCTTTCGATCACTATGGAGAACCAAAAGCCAGCAACTTAAGGTCAACATTGATACTTTTTTTTTGTTTTGTTAGAACAGCTTAAGTTTTACCCCAGTTTCTACAAGTGTATAGATTTGAAGCAGGGAATTGATCAAGAGGACTTAATATATTCTTTTCAGGTGGCACTATGCAGTGCTTATGTTAGAATTGCTCAAGTTTGCCCCCCTCATGTGTGGAAGCCAGAGCATCTCATATCTGCACTCTGTCATCCGGAACCATGTTTGCCTTTGATAGAGTGCTTTCAAGTAGCTGTATCTACTCTTGGTCCACATCATTTTGGGGGAATCCAAGGAAACAATAGGAATGTAGCCCTTTTATCAAATGAAAACAAGTCAATTGAAAGCATTAGGCATGGACAAAAGAGGTCCATTCAGGATATGGATAATCTTAAGATCAAACGCCAAAAATTAAATGAAGAAATTGATTTTACAGATGCCAGTATTGAGGTGGAACTCAAATATAGTTGTATAGTTATTTGCCAAACAGTAGAAGAGTATGCTAACCATATGAATAAATCTCTCTTATCATTTGTTCAATCATTAAATGCATCGGCTGTTGGATCCGGTTCTTTGAGGCCAGATATTGCTTTATCTGCACTTAGCATTCTATGCGTTGCCTTCTCTATTTATCCAGAGAGTGATCTGTCTGTCAGAATCTTTCAGCAAATGCTTGCATGGCTTTCGTGGATAGCTGAGCAGGTAGGTAGGCTACTGTTTCAAATTCTTATCACATACTCCCTCCGGACACAAATATAAGAAAAAATGCACTTTTTAGATTCATTGAATAATGGATGTATCTGGACTCCAGATACATCCATTATTCAATGAATCTAAAAAGTGCATTTTTTCTTATATTTGTGTCCGGAGGGAGTAATTTGTTTATTCTCCAATAAACCAAGTTGTCTGTCTTTATAGGCAAAACAAGGAAATTCGATTACTGTAGATATTTCCACCTACCTAGAAGGAATTCATAGCGTACTGCTTTTGAAAAGTAAGTTTTGGACCTTACCTTAACCGGTTCTGTGAGTTAACATCTACTTTTTCCTTAGCATAAAGATATTATACTTCTTCCTAGGTGGTTAGATTACATTACTTTGCATCTGATTTTCTTTGGTGGCAAGTAAATTATAAGGACTGCTAGCATTCTTATCATTCTCTCAATGGTCAAAATTGGATTCTTTGGATTTTGGCAGGTATAAGTTTTTGTAAATGAACAGAAAATAATATTGATTTGGAAATAAAGTAGTTTGTTCTTTCAAATAATATATTGCATGTGGAGTTGTTATCCAATGTGTATGTAAATATTGAGAGCCTTGTTAATTATAATGTACAGCCAAGTCCACCATTTGCCAATCATGGCTCGTTTTAAGGGTTCTTTAATATCTTGTTGCTAATAACATTCTAGATTTATGGTACCGTCCTCTTGTCCCCTTCTGCATATTAAGTGAGGGGTGATTTAGGTTTTTCTAGGAGGGAAAATATGTTAATAAGCAACTAAATATGGGGACTTAACTGATTTTTCTCGATATATCCTTTAATTTACTTAAACTTCATGTTTGTGGTGTCTACTATTTCATGCTCCTGATCTGTGTCACTTGTGACTTCTCTCAATCAGGTGCCTCTTTCAAAGAGAACAACCCATTACAAGATGGGAATTGCCATGCGGACCTTATGCTTGTTGTGCTTAAACTTCCCTGGACTCATTCGCTCCTTGTTATTGATAATCAATTGCCATGGAAAACTAAATGCCTCTCTCTTCAAGTATTATCGAAGTTAGGTCCAAGCTTGAGCAGTAAAGTTGTTCTTGAAGTTTTAGATTTGGGTCTTCATGATGAAGCTGAAGAAGTCAGGACTGAAGCAGCTATTACTATGCCAGTTATGGTTTTGTGGTCTGGTCTTGATATATCACCTCCCGTCTTTAAAAGGATGGAGTAAGCAAACTGTGGTTGCTTTTGCATACAGATTTCAATAGCATGTCAGATTGGTCGTTTGGTTAGTTTGAATATAGGCGTATAAATAACTTCAGTTTCTCAAATATTAATTTCAATGTCTGAATTGCAGGAGCTGATTCATAGATTATATTCTTCTTAAGTTAATTTCTTTCCTTTGAACTGTTGGATCTGTATCCTAGGATGGATTTTCTGTTCAAAAATCATCACGTATGTTCATGGAACTTGCTTTTCGATCTTACTTAGTCCAGTCGGATTCAGTTTATGAACCACAAACTTTTAAATGATAAAATATTTTTCCTTTTAGTGAGTTGCCCATCCTATAAATGATTTGGTTTTAAATAGGTTTCACTGTTTCAAATTTATGATGGCTGCCCTTTATTGTTAAGCAGTTTCTATTTTGTTTTTTTCCGAGTAATGTATTAGTTCTTTGTAAGTTTCCGGGTAGCATGGAAGTATGTGGATGAAAGTTTTTTTCTCTTGAATAAAATGGAGGGACAAATCTTCTGGTTGTTTACATCTCTCCATACAATATGCAGGTACTTAAGAACAGATAAAGAGGTGAAGAAACTTCTTCCTATATGTCTTGGCCTATTGTCATGCCTTTATGGATGTAGACGAGCTGTATCTGGTCTGCCAACGAACAAATGCAACTTATTTCTAAAGAGGAAAAGTGAAAGATCGAGTTGGGCGATAGAACATTTAATTCAAGGTTTCAGTTGTTCAAAATGCGATAAAAAAATTATTCGCAATCACAATGAGTGGCATCCTCCAATCATTGTACGATCTGATATGTGTGGAGCAGATGCACAAGTTAGTTTGGACTCTAGTTTCATGCAGCTGCAATCTTTATTTTTTAATCTTCTTTTTGATGAATCATCAGAGGATGTCCAGATTTCCTGTGTGAAAGTTATTCGTCGCATCCTTGCACATGGTGCCCCCGATATTCTGCTCAATAAAAGGCTTGAATGGATAAAATGTCTAAAATATCTATTGACTTGTAGGAGCAAGGAATTAAGAGATGCATTTTGCGGTCATATTAGTTCCTTTGTGGATGACCATATTTTGAGTTTAATATTTGCTGGAGATGCAGACAAAAGCAAGGAGCAAATTTTTTTGGATACAGTTAAACATGGCATGATAGACACTGATAGTCTACATATTTTGGAGACTTTAATGGAATGTACAGCAGAAATAATGGTTTCTGTTGATATAGGTAGCCAACTGTTCTTATCTGCTCTTATACTGTTGGTTGATAAGCTTGATAGCAACCATGTGACTGTGAAAATGAATGCGTCAAGATTAATATACAGATCTTGTTATTTCCATCTTAAAGGAGGTCTTGAACTAATTCTTTCTAAAAATGCTCATATTCGTAATGAACTGTATGATTATCTCTCTGAGAGACTTGCCAGCCGCCCGGGCTTAGTGAGTGAGTTTGCAGAAGCTGTTTTTGGTGTTGAGACTAAAGAACTTGTCAAGAAAATGATTCCTTCTGTTCTCCCAAAGCTTGTGGTGGCTCAGCAGTATAGTAGTCAAGCTGTTAACACCTTAAATGAGTTGGCCAAGTGTGTGAACCCTCCACCAAATCCTCCACCAAACCCTCCAGTAAACCCTGTGGCACTTCTGATAGTTGATTGGCTGCCAAAAGTGCTTGCTTTTGCTCTTCATCAAACTGATGACCAACAGCTACTTTCTGCTCTGCAGTTTTACCATGCACATTTTGGTTTTGACAGGAGGGAAATATATATAGCTGCTTTACCGTCTCTTCTAGATGAACTTGTATGTTTTACAGATGATAGTGATTCAGATGAGATAAGCAAAAGGTAAGTAGATGACTTCTGAAACTTGATTGCACTTTTTTCCTGGATGCACTTTGTTGATCACATTGTGGTTGGCAAGTGGCAACTATAAAATCTGGATAATAATATTTGGAATTCATGTTTGTCTCAGAAAAATGTTGCTGTTGCCTCAGATTTAGCTATATTAAGGGTTATATACTTTATTATTATTATTATTATTATTATTATTATTATTATTATTATTATTATTATAATTATAATAATAATAATAATAATAATAATAATAATAATAATAATAAATCGACAATTACTCCCTTTGGTCCTTAATATAAGAAAAAATTTGCTTTTTAGATTCATAGAATGATTGATGTATTTGGTCTAAAAAATGGACCAGATACATTAATCATTCCATGAATCTAAAAAGCAATTTTATTGTATTTATTATAGTAAGGACCAAAGGGAGTGTTATTTTATTGTATTTATTCACTATGGGTATTGCCTAGCAATTATAGTTAGTTCCACATATTCATTTCTTTCATTATACTCCTATTAACTTCCGTCATAAGTAAAAAGAAGGTCCCATACTTATAGTAACAGAGCACTAACCAGAAACAAAGTAATTGTAATTGACAGTGTCACGAACCGCCATTCAAAAAAAAAAAAAAAAACAGTGCATGAACCAACAATTCCAAAAGCTTTAGTTGTTTGGTGAAGTCATATGAATAATTATATATGTTTGTTTTTAACACTCCATCTCAAGTAAGAGGCCTTCGTGTTCTAAGCACGGACAACAAATAGACTCTTCAACCCTATGCTTCACATTCAACTGTTTTTTATAAAAAATATGGATGGGGTGAGCAAGGACCGGGCTCTATAAATCTTGGTTATAAATGCTTTGATACCATATCATGAACGGTGAACCAATTATTCCGAAAGTTCAACCTGTTAGTTGAAGAGACATAAATGATTTTTATATTATATTTCTAACAAAGGGTACATGAGCTTTGCATGTCCTTCACTTATTCTTCTGTTTGTTGACAGATTAGCTAGAGTACCTCAGATGATTAAAGACATTGCTAAAGTTCTTACCGGTGCAGAAGATCTTCCAGTCTTTTTGAGGAAAGATTTTGTTCGCCTTCTTAACATCATAAACAGAAAAATGCTCCGTTCTGATGATTTTTTGCTTCGTAAGCAAGCATTAAACCGAATTGAGATGCTGATTAGAATGATGGGTTCTAATCTTAATACGTATGTGCCAAAACTGATGGTGCTTCTCTTGCATGCTGTTGGTAAAGAATCACTGCAAATGGAGGGGCTGTCTGTCTTGCATTTTTTCATAAAGCAATTAGCTAAAGTTTCACCATCTAGCATTAAGCATATAATTTCTCAAGTTTTTGCTTCTCTTCTTCCCTTCTTGGAAAGAGACAAAGAAAATCCCTCAATACATTTGGACAAAGTGGTAAAAATTCTAGAAGAACTTGTTTTTAAGAATAGGGTTATCCTAAAGCAGCATATATCCGAGTTCCCCCCACTGCCCAGTATACCTGCATTGGTGCAAGTGAACCAAGAAATTGAGGATGCTCGTGGGACAATGGCTTTGAAAGATCAACTACGAGACGTGGTTGATGGTTTAAATCACGAGAACTTAAATGTGAGGTACATGGTAGCATGTGAACTTCGCAAGCTTCTGAACTTGAGATGGAAGGATATTACAGATCTAATCACCGCCGAAGTTGGTTCAGACTTGGATGTTTTGAGTTCTCTGATCACATCGTTATTAAGAGGATGTGCAGAAGAATCAAGGACCGCAGTTGGGCAGCGGTTGAAGTTGGTCTGTGCTGATTGTCTTGGAGCCCTTGGTGCTGTTGACCCTGCTAAGGTAAAAGGTTTCTCATGTCAACGTTTCAAAATTCAATGCTCTGATGATGACCTCATATTTGAGCTGATCCACAAACATCTAGCTCGGGCATTTAGATCTGCACCTGATACTGGTATTCAAGACTCTGCTGCATTAGCTATACAGGAGTTGCTAAAGTTTGCTGGTTGTGAGGCGTCACTGGATGAGAATGCTTCAACTAAGATCAGGACTACCAATGGTGGTAACGAGATGAATAATAGGGGCCAGAAATTATGGGATAGGTTTTCTAATTATGTGAAAGAGATAATAGCCCCATGTTTAACATCTAAGTTTCAGCTTCCTAATGTAGCGGACTCAACCTCTGCTGGCCCTATTTACGACCCATCTATGTCATTTAGAAGATGGATTTTCTTTTGGATAAAAAAACTGACCTTGCATGCCACTGGATCTCGTGCAAGCATCTTTAATGCTTGTCGCGGTATTGTACGCCATGATATGCAAACAGCAATATATTTGCTTCCCTACCTGGTTCTTAGTGCGGTCTGTCATGGCACTCAGGAGGGACGCCACAGCATAGCACAGGAAATCCTATCTGTTCTTGATGCGGCTGCATCAGAGAACAGCGGAGCTTCAGTTCATGGATTTAGTGGTGGTCAAAGTGAAGTTTGTATTCAATCCGTGTTCACTCTACTTGATAATCTTGGACAGTGGGTTGATGATGTTGAGCAAGAACTTGCTCTTTCCCTTTCTCAATCATCTGTTTCTAAACAACAAAAGTCAAAGGATCAAAGTTCAGTTTCCTTGACAGACCAGGACCAACTCATTGTACAATGTAAATATGTTTCAGAGCTTCTATCTGCGATTCCAAAGGTGACTCTTGCCAGGGCTTCCTTTAGGTGTCAGGCTTATGCAAGGTCGTTGATGTACTTTGAGTCCCATGTAAGGGAAAAGTCTGGCTCTTTCAACCCTGCTGCTGAGAGGAGTGGTATCTTTGAAGATGAAGATGTTTCACATCTTATGGAAATATACAGCTGTTTGGATGAGCCTGATGGACTATCTGGCTTGTCATGTTTAAGTAAATCTTTGAGGTTACAAGATCAGCTATTAATAAACAAAAAGGCTGGGAATTGGGCTGATGTTTTAACTTCTTGTGAACAAGCTTTGCAGATGGAACCAACCTCAGTTCAGAGGCATTCAGATGTCCTTAACTGTTTACTAAACATGTGCCACCTTCAGGCCATGGTCACTCATGTTGATGGTTTAGTTTCTAGGATTCCTCAGTACAAGAAAGCATGGTGCATGCAAGGTGTTCAGGCTGCCTGGAGGCTTGGAAGGTGGGATTTGATGGATGAGTACCTTAGTGGAGCTGAAGATGACAGTTTAGTTTGCAGTAGTTCAGAAAGTAATGCTTCATTTGACTTGAATGTCGCAAAGATTCTCCAGGCAATGATGAAGAGGGACCACTTCTCAGTTGACGAGAAAATTGCTTTAACCAAGATGTCACTAATTGCTTCCCTAGCTGCTGCAGGAATGGATTCTTACACGCGGGCCTACCCATTTGTTGTAAAACTTCACTTTCTACGGGAATTGGAGGACTTCCATACTCTTCTGGGAGATGACTCTTTCTTAGAAAAATCATTTCATTTAGATGATCCAGCTTTCTCTAAATTAGTTGACAACTGGGAGAATCGACTTCGCATTACACAATCATCAATCTGGGCTAGGGAGCCACTATTGGCTTTCAGGAGATTGATTTTTGGTGCAAGTGGTCTTGGTGCTCAAGTTGGCAACTGCTGGCTTCAATATTCAAAACTATGTCGCTTGGCTGGTCATTATGAAACAGCCAACAGAGCAATTTTAGAAGCCCAGGCCTCCGGTGCACCTAACATCCACATGGAAAATGCAAAACTACTTTGGAGCACCCGTCGGTCTGATGGTGCCATAGCAGTGCTGCAACAGTCTCTCTTGAACATGCCTGTTGAGGTCTTAGGCGCTGCTGCAATTTCATCTATTACTAGCCTTTCCCTTGTACCACTTAATCCCCCACCTATTGTTTGTGAAAGTCAAGCTCCAAATGAGAACAGAGACATTGCAAAGACCCTTCTTCTGTACTCAAGGTGGACGCATTACACTGGGCAGAAACAGAAGGAAGACATATTAAGTCTTTATACCAGGGTGAGGGAACTGCAGCCTAAATGGGAGAAAGGGTACTTCTATACGGCCAAGTATTGTGATGAAGTGCTTGTTGATGCCAGGAAACGCCAGGAGGAGAATGTTGAACTTGGCCCTAGACTAGTTCCTTCAAACTTAAATAATGAGAGGAGTTGGTGGTCTTATCTTCCTGAAGTGCTGTTATTCTATGCAAAGGGACTTCACAGGGGACACAAGAATCTATTTCGGGCACTTCCAAGGTTATTAACCCTATGGTTTGACTTTGGAAGCATGTATCTAAGAAGTGGTTCGTCCAAAAAGGATTTAAAGACTGTGCATTCGAAGGTGGGTGGAGAATTTTTCTTCTCTGTCCGTTTCCTTTTTTCAATACATAGACATTTCTTTTGTTTTTTTACAAAACGTAGGCATGCTTTTTGTTCACTACTTTCTGCATTTATAGTAATTACTGTGTTTTCTTTTGCTTTGGTAGCTAGTGAGTGTTATGAGTAGCTGTTTGAAGGATTTACCAAAGTACCATTGGTTGACAGTGCTACCTCAATTGGTTTCAAGAATTTGCCATCAAAATGCCGATATTGTTAAGCTAGTCAAAACTATCATTACCTCTGTTCTCCACCAGTACCCACAACAGGGCCTATGGATTATGGCTGCAGTTTCAAAATCCACTGTTCCTTCAAGGCGCGAAGCAGCAGCTGAAATCATACAACTTGCACGTAAAGGTTTTAGCCCAGGAAGTAATGAGAACATTTTGTTTGGTCAATTTGCTAGCCTGATTGATCATTTGATCAAGTTATGTTTCCATGCCGGCCAGTCAAGAGCAAGGACAATTAATCTCTCAACTGAATTTAGTGCTCTAAAGAGGATGATGCCCCTGGGAATTATAATGCCAATTCAGCAATCTCTTACTGTAAATCTTCCAGCATATGATGGGAATCTGGGGGATTCACTTATGTCTAATATATTTTCTGCCACAGATCTTCCTACTATATCAGGCATTGCTGACGAGGCTGAAATTCTATCATCTCTTCAGCGGCCTAAGAAAGTATGCTATTACTGAATTTCTCCCTTAATATGCCTCCTTAGTTTTTCTGTGATTCTTGAGTAGGCGGTTAATTTTGTTTATGTGCATGGTGGGGTGGTACAACATTTGTTTGGTTCCCACATAATTTCAAATGAGTAGCATCATAACTCATAAGACCAAATTACCATATTGTTTTTGCTTATAATTAATAACCATTTTTGCATATGTACATTAATGAGAGGCTGACTTGACTCTAATGAGAAAATGTAGCTAGCTGTATAAGCATTACGTGGTCTCTCTCTGAATAGAGGAGAGTGGTTGCATATAAGAGCTGTGTGGATCAGGATGATGTGCAATTATCTAAGCACCCAACTTTTAGAAAAAGATGTTCAGTTTTTGTAAGGGTTGCGTTTCACATAAAATTAATGCAGCCTTATATTTCCAACCTCATTGCAAAGATCAAAGTACCAACTCCAACGGCCAGACCATGCTGAATACTACTGTTGTCTACTCTTTTGTATCTCTTTATGTACCATCTTCTTAATGAATGCCTTTGTATTTCAGATCATTCTACTGGGCAGTGACGGCCTTGAGCGCCCGTTTCTCTGCAAACCCAAGGATGACCTACGCAAAGATGCTCGCATGATGGAGTTCACAGCAACGATTAACAGACTGCTTTCCAAATATCCTGAAAGTCGTAGAAGGAAGTTATATATTCGCACATTTGCTGTGGTTCCTCTGACTGAGGACTGTGGTCTGGTAGAGTGGGTACCCCACACTCGTGGGCTTCGACAAATTCTTCAAGACATATATATTACTTGTGGAAAGTTTGATCGTCAGAAAACAAATCCTCAAATTAAGCGAATTTATGATCAATGCCAAGGTAAAATGCCAGAGGATGTGATGCTGAAGGACAAAATTCTTCCGATGTTTCCTCCTATTTTTCACAAATGGTTCTTGACAACATTTTCTGAGCCTGCTGCGTGGTTCAGGGCACGTGTTGCATATGCTCACACGACTGCTGTTTGGTCCATGGTTGGGCATATTGTGGGTCTGGGTGACCGGCACGGTGAAAACATTCTTTTTGATTCTACCAGCGGTGATTGTGTTCATGTTGATTTCAGTTGCTTATTTGACAAAGGTTTGCAATTGGAGAAACCCGAGCTTGTTCCTTTCAGGCTTACACAGGTATGAGAGGCCCGTAATTGGAAAATATATGTGTATCTGCCATTTTTTATTTTATCTTTTCCTTTGAAGAGACAGATGTTGTTGAAATTATTTAATTTTACATAAAAGAGAGAAGAGCGGAAAAAAAAACAAACTTCGAATTATGATTGCGGCGATGACAGAAATTTCCAAGTACTAACTCTGAAATATATTTATAATGGTCTCCTAATTATAATTAAATAGGAAAACAAATCATGATAATATCACACATCTTATTTCTACAAGCAATGTAGATCGTACACTAGCACTTATTTGCAAAGACAGCATTTTTTTTATACTTGATGCTGGTGACACAGTATCACAATTGATGCTAATTTTTATGTTCTCATGTGTATGAATGCTGGCCTCTTGGTTATCGTTGATTTTGCAATAAAACCTACAGAACATGATTGATGGCTTAGGCATCACTGGATACGAGGGCATCTTCTTGAGGGTTTGCGAAATAACACTTTCTGTATTGAGGACACACAGGGAGACTCTCATGAGCGTGCTTGAAACTTTTATCCACGATCCTCTCGTAGAATGGACAAAAACTCACAAGTCTAGTGGCGTAGAAGTTCAGAATCCGCACGCACAGGTTTGCTATTGAGCTTTTGTTTAATTGGCTCTAAATCAGCTGCTTCTGAATTTTTTTTTCCCATTGGGGATACAATGACAGCTGAGCTTTTTTTCACTGAATGAGATTAACTACATGGATCATAATTATTTCACTAGGAATAGTTTATATTAAAAACAATTTAAATAGTTTCAGTGCTTGTTCTTTTTCTTATCTTATATTCCTTCAAGTAGACGACCTATTTCTTAGGTTATAGTTTGTGAAAGACTAGAGCAAATAAAATAATTATTGTAATAATTTTTTATGGAATTTATTTATCAGCGAGCCATAAGTAATATTGAGGCCAGGTTAGAAGGTGTGGTTGTTGGTGTTGGAGCTGCACCGTCATTACCTCTAGCTGTAGAAGGCCAAGCTCGTAGGCTAATTGCTGAAGCAGTCTCTCACAAGAATCTAGGGAAGATGTATGTATGGTGGATGCCTTGGTTTTGAAGATTTGAATGGGTCGAGAAGATCTTCACATATTCATTCAAACAGGTATGATGTTATTTGTTTCATTTCGATCCTCAGTGTATAATCCCTGAAAATGTTGAGAAAATAATGAATCATGCTTTTCTTATTTTGGTCATAGGGAATCTTAGACTGTGCGACCATTGGAGCTGAATGCATACAGCAAGCATTTTCTTATTCAGGGGAATGGCGTACATCCTTTAAACTCTGGTTTGTAGTTTTCAAAAATCATGGTGAAATTGACTTGGGACGCGAGATAGTCAATATCGACGAGTATCCAACCTCACCTTAAGCTGCGGCTGAATGAAACCTGACGCTACGTAGTTGCATCTGTGTGTGCTCTGCTTCACAAGGATCCATCCCATGAAAGCACGTGTTTTTAGAATTGGGGTTTCTATGTATATTCTTTAAGGTAATTGCGTTTTGCGAACACCTTTGTATATGAATCCTAGTTTGCGTTGGTCATTGATAGATTATGATTTGTAGATGCATAAATTCCATTGCATATCAATGTGAGATAATATCATTTGCTCGCTTCATGTCATAACTTGCGTGGAAATGCAAATAAAGAAAAGTACTACTCCCTCTGAGAACAATTTGGAAAAAACACACATACCAATAAACCTTATCTTTCTTAATAAAAATTCTAAAATTTTACAATCTATTCCAAAACTAACCTTTGTGTATTAATTTATCCTTAGGGAATATATCACTCTAATTAATACATAACTTTGAAATTGATACAATTTAATAAGGGTAAAAATGGAATTGTAAGAATAAATTTAATGATTGTTTCTTATAAAAAGGACCAAATTTTTTTTTCAAATTGTTCTTTATAAAAAGGACCGGAGGGAGTATATGATAACTTGTGTGGAAATGCAAAAATGAGCTAAATTCCGCACTGCTTATAGTGCCATACTTAGTTGCTAAAATAAAGTAAATTAACTATGCTATACTTTGCTGGCCTAGCACACGATAAAAAAAAAATAATTCTTGTACGTAACAGTTACTGTATGGAACCCAAGGAAAAAAAGTAATTCAATCTGTTAAATTTGAGCTCTCAGTCTCACTATATAAAGTTAAGCAAATAGTAATAATCATCTACACCATTCAAAAAAAGTAATAATCATTTATACTTCACCAATAATTTTGGAAATTCAGGCACTTCTCCCCATTTTTTTAATATATGACAAATTGATAATTTTTTATTGGATGATTGTGTAAAAGTGCATCTCCATTAAACTCTTTACAATCAATTATGTTAGCTTTCGAAGAAGAATAAAAGGATGAACTTCTACCATATAGGAAAATCTCGAAAGCAATGTTTGATGCAGCACAATTAGGAAACATCTTAATTTTAGAATTTATTTTCAACTACAATCTGATATATTTATGGAAGTCAATTCTAAAGAGCAAAGTTTGCTTCACGTTGCTATCTATTTTACATCGGTAAGAACGTGTGTACGATCTAATATTGAGTAAGGGTTCATACAAAAATGTTTTGGTGCAAATTGTTTATCATGAGGGATACAATGTTCTTCTCTTGGCTGGAAAGTTTGCATCTTAAGGAAGATTTGGATCACGTACCGCCTCTACATCAAGATCTTTTAATTGGCAGTGAAGAAATATGGTTTAAGGTACATGATTAGCATTGATTTATTACAATTATATAAAGCTTAACTTAATCTCACTATTTGATTAAAAAAAGAAGAAAAACTTATGGCTTGTTTGATTCCAATCTCAAAAACAGTTTTTTAGTTTTTAAAAAATAAAAACTAAAAAACTTGATTGGTAATCCAATTTTATAAAAGTGTTTTCAAAAACTATTTTCTGTTTTTCACTTTTTAAAACTAAAAAACTAAAATAGGTTCAAGAAGTTTTGCTTTTCTATTTTTTAAAACTATTTTCTAAAACACTTTCATAAGACACATTTTAAAACTAAAAATCAAAATTGTTTAAAACATGTTAATCTCACTATTTCATCTCTATATTTTCCATGGTCGGTGCATCCACTGATCAGTCATCTCTATTTCTAAACATAGATATATAATATTTCGTATACCAATATATATATATATATATATATATATATATATATATATATATATATATATATATATATATATATATATATATATATATATATATATATATATATATATATATATAGGTTTTCACCACCATCAGTTTAATCTAGTTCCAGCCCCCTCCCAATCGTTGTTGCGGGGATCGAACCGTGATCATCCCTACCAAGTTCAGCGCCAATCACCACTGAACCAACTAACGATCGGTAAGATATATAATATTTCAATTGGACAAAACTTTATGCATTTCCTTATGCGGATATTGGCGTTGTTCTTCACTTATTTTTTGTGAACATAACAAAACTGAGGCATATTCTTGGATTTGAAGTGAGCTCTTGTGCAACATCTATGCTCCTCTTCAACTCAATTATACGCAAAAAGGAAGTCCTAGATTAGTGATATTTATTATGATTCTCTTAATGTAACATGAAGTAAAAATATAGAAATTGTAATTACCTTTGCAGTATTGCATTTGGTATATGCTTCTCAATTGATTTCCCGTATTGAATAATACCAAACCATTTAAAGTAATTTTTAAAATATTTCACCGTAAAATTTGTTTAAACCTCTAAATATCTTAGACCGGTCTGGAGAGTATATTTTATATTTTCATTTTATTTATGCATCCTATTTTTACTCGAGTTTCTATTACTTTATATCCTCTATGAAACAAGAATAGAAACGACTAGAAATTTATCTCATTGTCCATAAGTCCTAATTCAATTGACATTTGATGATACCAATATAATTAGGTTGAACACTTTAATTTCGAGTTCGAATTCAAAACTTTATAATTATGTGTAAATTTCAATAGCGTTTGTTAATTCGTCTACTAACAAACTAAATGTTATCTCGTTATTTACTCTCTTTCCTTTGCTCTATTTTTCTTCGAATAAAATAGAGCACATAGAAGCCATTATTTTTTCACCAAGTACTTTTTCTTTTCATAAAAATAATTTAAAACGAACATACTCTTAACATTTCAAACAGTTATTTGAGTTTATCTCATGACATAACAACTACCCTTAACAGTTGTGGTACACTTATAAAATTTAATTTAATTTTTTTTGACACATTATAAAATTTAATTTGACACAGCCAATTGATTGTTTTTAATTCATTTTAAATGAACTTTGTCCCACATTAATTAACTTACTTACCCCCTTAGTTCATAAATAAACTCAAGGTTAACATCTTGACATCACATCACTGATTTATTTGTTGTTGAGACCAGACCACCACTAATTGAAAATTCTAAAATTCTATAAAATAAAAAGATAAAAAATTAACATCACAAAACGAATAGTATGAGTATGACTACTGTCTTTGCATGTGGTCAAAGTCCAAGCTATCTAGTTACAGTATTATGAATAAACATGTCTGTTTCATGATTCAACATCTCATGAATACGTTTTCTCATGATCCATAGTATAACAAACTCACAAGACACAAATATCATTAACTTTCTGTATATAAAAAATCAATAGGTTTAAAGAAAGAAGAAAAGTAACACGAAAAAAAAAATGGGTGAAATTTGGGATCTAACTAGTTCAAAGCTTGCAAGCATATTGTTTATCTGGGCTATGGTTCAAAAGTTTTGTCCATATCAAATTCATGATTTCATAAAAAAAATCTCAAACAAATTAGCCCGCTTGTTTGACCCTTACGTTGAGGTTAGATTCTTTGAGTACATTGGTGATTTCAAGAAAACCAATGAAGCTTTTTCTGTCATTGATCACTACTTAACATCCAAATCCACCAATCAATCAAAGAAACTCCAAGGTGAATTTGTGAAAAATTCTTTAGTTCTAAAGACAGATGAAAGAGAAGAGTTTCATGATGAATTTGAAGGCATTAAGGTTGTTTGGAGTCTAAGAAAAATAGTTTCCCAAACATAATCTGTTTTGTTCGGCCCTCCTAAGGACAAAAGATATTACATTCTCACGTTTCATGGCAGACATCGTGATTTCGTTACAAAATCTTACCTTAACCATGTTTTGGAACAAGGGAAGAACATTGGTTTAAGTAAGAGGCAAAAAAAACTTTACACAAATTGCAAAGCTAAATGGAGTCGTGTGATTTTTGAACATCCAGCTTCTTTGGAAACAATTGCAATGGATCCAAAAAATAAGAAAGAGATTGTTGATGATCTTATTAGATTCAGTAAGTCCAAAGATTATTATGCAAGAATTGGTAAACCTTGGAAGAGGGGCTATTTGCTATATGGTCCTCCAGGAACAGGAAAATCATCATTAGTAGCTGCTATTGCAAATTTTTTGAAGTATGATATATATGACATTGAGTTAACTAATGTGAAAACAAATGCTGAGTTAAGGAATCTTTTGATTGGAATTACGAGTAAGTCGGTTGTTGTTATTGAAGATATTGATTGTTCGCTCGATCTTACCGGTCAGAGGAAGACAAATTTGGAGAATGGTAAAGAAAAAGAGGAGAAGAAGGAGATGAATCAAGTTGTTGCTTCTCTGCATGAGTTAAAATCAGAAGCTGCAACAGAGAACCAAAAAATTAGTCAGGTAACACTTTCTGGATTGTTGAATTTCATTGATGGGATTTGGTCAGCTAGTACTGGTGAGAGATTGATTATATTTACTACTAACTATGTCGAGAGACTTGATCATGCTCTAATTCGTCGAGGACGAATGGATATGCATATTGAATTGTCTTATTGTGGTTTTGATGGATTCAAAATATTGGCAATGAATTATCTGAATCTTGAATCTCATTTTTTGTTCGAGACGATTCGGTCTTTGTTGGAAGAGACTAATATGACACCAGCTGATGTTGCTGAAAACTTGATGCCTAAGGTAGCTAATGAAGATGTTGAGACCTCATTGGAGAGGTTGATCCAAGGACTTAGAAGCTGTAAGGAAGAGGCAGAGAAAAAAAGAAGGGACTAGTGGAGAGGATACATCAAAGGAGGAGGCAAAAGATGCTGAGGACAAATTGCAGTTTATTGTTGGGTATTTTTCAATATTGTCTTAATTATGAATAAGTTAGTATGAATATCTATTTCTATGCTTACATCAGAGTCTTATTTTACATTATTATAGTTAGATTAATATGCTTAATTTCAAACATTGTTATGCTGAATTACAAACTCAACATTTGTGCTCTAGGCATATGATCAACAATGTAGAAATATACATATTTTTAGTTTGTAATAAAAGTGCAAGTTTTATGTGTGAGCTTTTCTATCAAATGTTCTTTTTTCCAGCTAGTGCATGTTCTTTATTGTCTATAGTGCATGTTCTATTCTGCACTTGCTACTACTAAATTAAGTTTTTTATTCAATAGACTAGTATGTGTATCCAAGAGTAAGTGTAGAAACAATTATTCCAGTTAACAACTCAATGTAGACAATAAATTTCAATAACCTAACTGTCAAAACAAAAGTTCTTATTGAGTACACAGTGACATAATAGTTAAATATGAATGGATACAGGTGATAACTATTGTTATCATCTCATCACATCACATTAAAAGAATTAAATTAACTAATGTTCTTACTTATTTGACATTTCCTTGTATAAGCAATGTTTGATATACTACATGTTAAAGAACAACAGCACAGTAATTTAAGTCAATAAATACCAGTAACATTGCAAGTGCATTTGAAACTATCTTGGCCCTACTCGTACCATTTGAGTTCAAGTTTATCATCATCATCATCATCATCATCATATGTAATAGCAAAATTGTTTTGATATCCATTCATTCAATTCAATGAAATTGTGGCTTCCTCAATTCACATAACCAAATTTTAACAGTTTTACCTTTAGCGATAAAGCAGCCGTTGTTCTTCCTATCGATCCTTAGTGGACCTTTCATCTTCGTCATCATCTCTTTAACCAATACTTTAACCGGCGATTCTCCCCTCACATTGCTATGCTTTCCTACCCCACAAACCACAGTGATTTCAGCAGGAATCTCATAATTAGAAGCATTCAACAACCTCTTTTGTATCTCCTCCAACCAAAGTAACATAACCAAATAAGCTGAACCCAAATGAAATCCATGCAAATCCAACTTAACCTCTTTAGAATCCCACACCATTACCTCATCGAAAATCGCAGAACACGAAAGCAACTCCTTAACCACCATAGCTTCCCCACCTTCCAACCCCACATTTAACAACTCATCAATCGACAATGCGAAATCATTCAACTCCACCACCTTCCCCATAATCGTCGGACAAGAATTCGAAACCGAATTATAAGTTCTGATAGAGAACGGAACACCGGAATTCCTCATCCTTCTAAGCCAAGAAACCATTTCCACATACTCCCCATGAATTCCAAAACTCGAAAGAACCATGTTGTAACAAACAGTATCAATAACAAACCCATTTTTCTCCATTTGATCAACAACTCTGAGTAAATCATGAAACAACCCTAATCTTCCATATCCATACAAAATAGACTTAAATTCAAAACCAGAAGGTTGAATTTGAATCTTGTTGTGACCACCATGTTTAAAATCCTGAATCAAATTCTCAGCCTCACGTGGCTTATCCATTGCACACAATCCACTAACCATGGATTCATAAGCTCTGCGTTTAACATAAAGTGATGAAGAAGTGTGAAGTAAGTTATTGAGGGAGAAATAAGCTGAATCGAATCCAGTTTGAGAAGCGCGTTTGGAGTGTGATTCCAAGAGTTTGGAGTAGAATTGAACAAGTTCACGTTCTCTGTTGTTGAGTTTTGAAATTGCTTCTGAAATTAGGGTTTGGGATTCGGTGTAGAGTTGGTGTTTGTGGAGGAGGGTGATGAGATCGGCGATGATGGTTGGGTTCCACGTGTACCATGGTGATTCGGTGATTCTTGTGTATAGCTGCAGTGAAAAATTGAAGTATGAGATTAAGAGATGAGGGTAATTTGGGAAGAAAAGATGGGAGTGAGAGAGAGAGAGAGAGACTTACGGGAAGAGCGAGAGAAGAGAGGTTGTTGTTGTTGTTGGGAGAGATGAGGTGAGTGAGAGTGGATAGGAGTACGGATTTGGGGGAAGATTGAACGAATTTTTTGATGAGGTTATCGGTGTTGGTGTTGGTGGTGGTGAGTTTAGTGAGAAATCGTTGGCCTTGTTTTGTAAGTGTGCAGCGAATACTACTGTTACTGTTACTGTTACTGTTACTGTTACGTAGTTGAGGAGGAGGAAGAAGAAGAGGACATTGTTGAATTTGGAGTTGAAATGTCATCCTCAACTCAAACGTGTACTTCAAATCAACTCACTTTACCTAAACGGCTACATAAATATACCTCAGTGAAGTTCATAAGGAATTTTTTTATTAACCGATCCGAAATTAAAGCCACTAGGTTTTGTCTGATGGTGAGATGATTTAATAGTATATTAGAGGTTATAAACAAAAAAAATAATAATTCAAAATTTAGAGTTTGGTGGCGAGGTTAGAAAAACTTCATTTTGTTCTTGGTTTTGGGGACATATTCATAATGGCTCGACTAGATCTATTAGTGACGAAATTTGCTCTTTGAATCTCCTTCATAATGACGCACACGTTGTGTTTGAGTAAAAAATAAAGTCACTCGCTATTGAACTCGATTCGTTATGTAGAGTGCGAAACAAACCATTAAAGATATATACAATTAGCGAGCATTAAACACGTTAATATATAATGAGTGAGCAAATATCATGGATTTATTTTGATTTCCTTATTAATTGATGACTACATTTAAGTAAATCTAATGTGAATAAAATCACTAGGTTCAATTTAGTGGTGAGGGGTTTGAGTAAGCCCGGATTCGATTATCACCTCATTATAAAAAAAAAAAAAGTGAATACAAAAAAAGGAAATAAAAATAAATGGTACAGGAATACTACAATGAATAAAGAAATCAAAATAAATTGATGACAGCAATTATTACGAAGATATGCATGATATGCTTGCTTCAGTTGACTATAACCACTCCACATACTGTAATTGGCACTTAAAGCTAGTAATTACAATGAATAAGGGAAAAAAAAAGATTTTTATATGGTAAACTAGTTTGCATTATAGAATGCAAATTATGATTGTTTTTGCAGTTTTACACATTCGCATCATAAATAACGAGAGACTATTGTTTTAACTACCAACATGTCCACTAAGTAAAAAGCGAACACCATTGCTTGCAACGTAGCATGTGAACAACAGTGTTTCAGTTTTGTTATTTTTTAAGCTCATTTTTTTTTTAGATTAAAAAAAAATAAATTAATTTTTGGTCCGAATTTATTGATGACCAAAATTATAGGCCTCATTCCCTTGTAACCTCCCTAGTAACCAAAGGTTAATACAGAAAAACAGAAAAAGAGATTAGAAATTAGAAATAGGATTAAAGGCTGTGTAATGTAATGTAGGCATTAAGCAACATTGCAGCGATTGATCCATCCATCAACACAAACAAAGGCCCCACTCTCACATCACACAACACTACAAAACTCTGCGTCGCTCCCAAACGCATCAAAGCAATCACTCTCTCTCTCTCTCCCTCACTGGCTTTCCAAGGAAGGTATCATCAATCACCGTTCATCAATCATCATCATCACAGTGCTTACTCTTTCCTTTTTCCGTTTTCAGGATGAACAAGCGACCAAGGAACACTGTTTACAAGCCCCTTCGCGATCTTTCCAATCGAGAGCTCGGCGAATTACCCGCCAGAAATTTCCCTAACCGTCTCGCCGCCTCCGAGGTACCTCCCTCCATTTTCCACTCTCTATCTACCCTTATTTTTTTTCCAATTAACTTTTTTATCGTGTTTTGTTGTCTGCGATATTGAAATTCACAATTGGTTTTAGGTGTTGCCTTTTATGAATGATATGATAAAATGAAATAATTAGGGTTTCAAGACATATGATATATGGATCTTAATGTGTCTTCTGTGATGATTGATGAGGCTCAAATGCTATGCTCTGATTAATTGATGTTATCATGATGTGTTTTAGGATCTTGTACTTCGACTTGATGTATTCAGAAAGCTCGAAAAGCACAGAGGTTGTGTGAACACTGTATGCTTCAATGCAGATGGTGACATTCTCGTTTCGGGTTCTGATGACAGAAGGATTATTCTCTGGGATTGGCAAACTGGTCGTAGTAAATTATCTTTCCATTCTGGTCATAGTAACAATGTTTTCCAGGCTAAGTTTATGCCTCACTGTGATGATCGAAGCATCATCACTTGCGCTGCTGATGGCCAGGTATGTTACCTATATAATATGATCATTCACTTTGTCATAATAAGTAAGGATCATGCATGCATTTTCTTAGGCCGTTTGACTAAAACAAGGGTGTTTTGTTATGCAAATTATCAGGTGAGACATGCTCAAATCCTTGAAAATGAAGGAGTGGAAACTAAGTTGTTGGGCAGTCATCAAGGACGCGCTCATAAGTTGGCTATTGAGCCTGGTAGCCCTCATATATTTTATACCTGCGGTGAAGATGGATTAGTACAGCATGTGAGTGATTGTTTTTTTCTACCAATATTTTTTTTTTTTTAATTCATTAGTCCTATCTCACGAACTATGTTAACAGTTTGATCTGAGAACTGGGGCTGCAACGGAACTTTTCACCTGCAAGCCACTTAAGGATAGATGGAATTACATGCCAGTCATCCATCTTAATACAATTGCAATTGATCCAAGGAACCCAAATCTCTTTGCGGTTGCTGGGTCTGACGAGTATACGCGACTTTTTGATATCCGCAAGTATAAATGGGACGCATCAACTGATTTTGGTCAACCGACCGACTACTTTTGTCCTCCGCATTTGATTGGAGATGAGCGAGTAGGAATAACAGGCCTGGCCTTTTCTGAACAAAGGGAGCTTCTTGTGTCCTACAATGATGAATTTATTTACCTTTTTACACAAGATATGGGTTTGGGACCGGATCCTGTTCCTGGGTCCCCTATATCTGTGGATAGTGATACAAGTGAAACGGGAGGTAGTCATGGATCTGTGCAATCTCCATCAAAGATGGATGCTGATGAGAAAATCACCCCTCAAGTTTTTAAGGGACACAGGAATTGCGAGACAGTCAAGGGTGTTGGTTTTTTTGGGCCTAATTGTGAGTATGTAGTGAGCGGATCAGACTGTGGTCGGATTTTCACATGGAAGAAGAAAGGTGCTCAGCTTATTCGTGTCATGGAAGCAGACAAGCATGTTGTGAACTGTATTGAGTCTCATCCTCATACAACAGTTCTTGCAAGCAGCGGTATTGAGCATGACATCAAGATATGGACTCCAAAGGCCCTCGAGAAAGCTGTTTTGCCCAAAAATATTGAGCAGGTATGAAATCGGTCTTCTTGAGCTAGTTATTGCATTTCAGAACTCAACTAAAAATTATATATTATCTTATGTGGATGATGCCTTTTATGTTTTGGAAGCTAAAGACACACACACATATATGATATATCATCTTCATTTAAAAAATAAAAATAAGAACCCGAATAAATATTGTGATGATGTTGTCCAAAGCTTTTTTGGCCCTCTTTCCTCCACATGTCCTTGGCTGGCTTTCAATCTCAACCAGTTAAAAAATCTAGCAGTCTGATGTCACACATGCTACAATCTTTCCCTTGACCAGATTGTGTTGATTTGATATTATGTAGTACAAGGCAAAGTTGTACTGTTGTAGTATGCTTGCTCATTAACTGATTCAGTTATTGCCAAAGCAGTATTCTTTAATTTTGGTCTGGCCTGGCCTATAAGAGGAGCGTTTGCTAGTAGAGTAATTAAAGAAGGTCACCTCAGTTGAGAGCTGAGACATTTCTGCTATTCTGTTCTGGGCAGGATATAAAATCCTGTGAAGTATGAGCTATTAATATATGAACGAATGCCATGAAAATATCCTTTATATGAATATCTTTTCCTATATCAATTGTGGTTAGAGCTTGTGATTTTAGATTTTTAGTTTAAAATAATCTTTTAAGAAAAATAACTGATTTTCTAGCCACGGCAGTTCATATGGGATATCTCTAGAGTAGTGTTTGAAATAATGTACTGAGCCTATTTGACCATGTTAAGTGGGGACTATTCCAAGCAGCAGCACGGTAGAGACCTAAATTACCTGATATCTGCTTAGGTCGAAAACCAGTGTGAACCAGCCAGTTCTGCAGGAAACTTTTGAATAAGTGCTGACTTTTTTTTTTTGACTAAAAATAAGTGCTGACTTAGTTGGTTGGAACGGTTCATATTTGGATGATGTGACAAACTGAGATCATTACGAGGCTTGAAAATGCTGACCATGGGGAGTTGAGTGGGTGTTAGACTGTTAGTTATGAAAGCAAAGCATGATAAGTACAATGTCTCACAAATTATTTTACAAAAGAACATTTAAGACTTTTTTAAATATTCATCTATCTGAAAAAATAATTGCCCCCGGTTAAAGGTGATTCTAAGTACCAATAAAAGAGAATTTAATATGCTGGTCTTGAAAAGTCCTCAACTAACATAATTTTAACACTGATACTGGTCTGTTATTGTTAAACTGTTAAACAATGAATCATATAAAGGTTGATGTTTATGTTATGAGGGAACTATTTGAGCAGCAGAGGATCTAATTTCTCTGCTGTTACTTCTTTGAAAAAGGTTCTCATATTTGATGAAATTCGTTGGTTTGAGAGTGATGACGATGACGATGACGATGAGGATAACGATGATATGTTTGATGATGAGGATGATATGTTTGATGACGATGATATGGATGATGATAATGAGGATGACGACGAAGGTTGTGATGATGACGACGATGAAGGTTATGATGATGACGACGATGTCGATGAATATGACAAAGGCGGTTATGTCAATGATTGTAATGATGATGTCAATACTGGTGTTGGTGATGATAATAATGATGACAATGGCAACGATGATAATTTTTCTGGTGGTTTGTAATGATGCAAATTGATAAAAGTTTTGTGTGTCCGACAGAAACCCAAGGCTAGGGGCTGGATGTACCAGATAGATTCTCCGGAAGACTTGATGTTGCAACTGTTTTCACTTCCAAGACGGAGGGTTAGGACAGAAACCAATGCAGAACGTTCAACTGCAACTGCAGATCGAGAACTTTTAGAGTTGATATTGACATTCAATACTATTAGTGATGATTCTACTGATGATGATGATGGTGGTGATGATGATGGAGATGCAACCATCCAAGATGACTTGTTCAGTTGATTTGAGTTGTGCTTGTTGCCTTGGGCCTCCTAAAACAATGATAGCAATTGTATATATAACATAGGATTAAGAATAACTCGAGTATAATCTTGCAGACTGTTGTAACAGTATTCCGAATACAACTGCCCTTAAATTTTATTTGTGGTACATGTTTTAGTTCTTTATGTTTATGTGATGTAAATTAGTCGTCTGCTATGTGTTTATTTAAGTCTTTGATCCTTTGGGTGTTGCAACATTGATTTTGACCAAAGCTTCGCCCCTGGATCCTTTTGTTAAAATCAATTTGACCACATGAGTACACATTCTGCTGTCTATACAAACATGCATTGTTGGTCTGAACCTAAGGTCGAGAGTTATTAACTTTAAAGGCAACGGGGTTGTTTGACTTATTTGCTCTTTTTGTGTTTTTTATAAAGAAAGGTTTCATTTCCTCTTGGATTAATGTAAGCTAGGAATTTGAAAGTTACTATAGCTTGAATTATCCTTATGATATTTGTTTATATCTTGTGTATATATAAGGAGGTGATCTTTAAACTTTTTATTTTGTCAAATTGGTTTTTATGTTGCTACTGTTATTTTTTTAAAAAAAAATCTGTTAAAAAAAACACGCATAATATTTTATTATGATAAAAATCTAGATATACATGTCAAATTTGTCTATTTTCTTTCTTCCTTCATTTCTTTAATTAAGAATCTACGAACTAAAAAAAAAATAGTGAGTCGTTTATATCTAATATGTGTGATGAGTATACACTTTTGATGTTTTTTTTTTTTGGAAGGAGTATACACTTTTGATGTTGTTTATCTTTAATCATGCAACAAAATTCTATGGTTCACATAGTTATAATTAGTAACATAAAAGATGTCGATGCAACAAGAGCACACAACTTAAAAGGTTAACGCTGCAAACAGATAAATAAACGGTCATCTCATGAATGAAAAATAAAAAAATTATGCTAGCAAGAGTCCTTTTAACACATTCTTTTCAACACACTCTTTCTAAAATTGTTTAATAGACTTCTAATTTTTTTTAATCCGCTCTTTAAAAAAATAGTCAATAGCTTGACTAACTTGAATTTGAGTAGGCCCCTTCAAATCAGTCTAATCTATGGTTTTTTGGACACAAGCCGATCTAATCTATTCTCACTCTTACTATTCTCAAAGTCTCAATCTCCTCACCTAATAATAATAAGAGATACGTTGTATAAACACAAGAATGACAAAAATTCTATATGCATTTTTTTTACTCACAACACGGATATCATTTGACATACAAAAATTATTAAAACTAGTAAAAAGTTGTTGTATTTTTTTGTTAATTTCTTTCTTTTTTTAAATCAAATGTATCATTTGCGCGCAACTGCAGAGATTAACCCCTTCGTATAACTGAGATTCATTTAAGGAGTTGACTTCTTTCAACAAATTGTTGTGTTTAAATAGTGTAATGATGATGATGATAATAATAATAATAATATTAAATATTAATATTAATTAATAATTAAATTTTTTGGTTTTTCACCGCCAGTTGAATCTGGTTCGGAGGTTAGTTCTGACATCAAGTAGTTATAGCCCCTTCCGATCACAGTTGTGGGGATCGAACTGCAGTCATTCCTACCAAGTTTAACGACAATCACCACTGGGCCAACTAACGATCGGTTAATTAATAATTAAATTGAGGTGTGGTTTGTTGACCAAAAAATAAAAAATTGCGGTGTGGTGGCGTTGTGTTGGGATATTTTGCGGGGAGGAAACTGAAGTTGTTTTGTTTTGTTTTGTTTTGTGCAATTTGAGAGAATCATTCATTTCATTTCATTCACAACGTGTGTGTGTGAGGTGATGATTATGGAATCTCTTAGTTCATCAACTCTACCTTCTTTCTCAATCTTCCCTTCAACAACATCATCATCCCTTGTTTCCAAGAAGACCCCCCTCCTCCTACACTTTCGTCCACCCTCCTCCTCCAAGCGTGCGTATTCCTATTCCTCTATCTCTCTATCTCTCAATCTCAATCACTTTTCAACTTTCATCATTAATTTTATTATTATTCTCATAAATAATAATAATTTCAGGTGACGATGGTAACGATACAGACTCCCAATCTAAATCAAACAATAACAACATCAATCTCCCAATTCTCAGTAATAATCGCTGTTTCTCCATTTCCCCTCTTTCTAATGTATGTACTAATATCCTTTTCCTTTATTTCCCTAATTTTCTCCTTCTATCATATCATGTTTCTAATTTTAATTCATTTATTTCGGTATAAAAATCTTAGCTTTTTTATTGTTAATAAGAATATCCAATTGTGTCACTTTCCTTTCAATCAATTTCCATGCCTTAATTAAAAGGGTCGGTAGCGAAAATATTCAGCTGTCTCAAAATTTGAACTTTAATGTATCTTCAGTTAAAATATCTCAAATTTTAAGAGGTTAATTTCATTATATGTAATAGATGCAAAAGTTTTGTTTTTTTGTTTTTATTTTTGGTTACCAAGTTCATTCAATTGGATCAATTCTGATGAGAATTTGTGGGGTTAGGATGCGGCGATGGGGTTGGTCTTGAGTGCTGCAACCGGTAGAGGATGGACGACAGGTTCCGGGATGGAAGGACCCCCTGTTCCTGCTGTAGGTAAGGATGACCAATCAGGGACAGGAGGGAATATTTCCACTTTCCCGTGGTCACTCTTCACAAAATCCCCAAGGAGAAGGATGCTCATCGCTTTTACTTGTACCATTTGTAGCCAGAGAACTACACGGGCTATTAATCCTCATGCTTACACCGATGGCACTGTTTTTGTTCAGGTAACATTTTGTCTTTCTTCAACTGAGGGAGCATTTGAAATTGCTTATTTAAAGGATAGCTTATCGAAACAGCTTATCCGTTGTTCAATTTATATTCACCCCAACTTCCATTTTTACAATGAAAACAAATATCAACAATGCAAATGCTTTAGTTCCTTGAGTTGAAGCATTTATGTCATAAGTTCTTCTCGGTTTTTATTTTTGATTTGTCTTCAAAATAAATTTTCAGACAGTAGAATTTTGCATATTGACTGTGTAGCTAAACTGCTCAAACTTTGATTCAGTTATTTATTTGAACTGTCATGGATTGCATAAGACCGGCAATTCGTATTTAAACTGAAATATCTAGCTGATAGTTATCAAAGATAAGAGGAAATCCTGAAAGGGCATTTATAATATATAGATGATCTTGGAATAACTACCTAACAGTTCTCAAGATGACAACCATAAATTGCCAACAGTTCTCAAGGTTTTGAGTTGGCTCTTAGAATTAGAAAGCCGATAGGAATATCAACAGTTCAACACTTATGTTTTGGTGTTTGTTTGTAATTCTTTAATTCTTTGTTTGTGCAAACCATAGAATCATGACTTTGAGTGTACTAAGTGTGAAACAAAGTATATTCCCCCTCCCACCCACAGTTTTCAACGAGACCCTGGAGTACAAGAGTTCTCACAATGAGATACATTTTATCTCGTTTCTCTTTTCTTTTACATACTAGATGTATTAAAGAAAGAGACATGTTAATTCAGTGCTTATAAATTTGATAATATTATGATTTTAATATTTGTACATGATTTATTTGTATGGTTAAAATATTTATGGAGTATATCATATTTTCAACATATTGTTACATATTTGCGCTTTATGTATGAATGGGCAAAGTCCACTTCAACCCGGCCGGTTGGATCTAAAAAAACAATTAATGTGGATATTGCGGAAGGAAAAATTTCAATGCAAGAAAGGATGTAAAAAAGTGTGCAAAAAAAGAAGTAAGAATGTCATGTCCAATTTCTAGTAGGGACTGAAGGAAAGAAAGCTGACCATACATTTTCTTTTCCCTTCTTATTGGCAGTGCTGTGGATGCAATGCGTATCATAAGCTTGTGGATCACTTGAACTTGTTTCAGGAGACAAATTGCTATCTGAATTCAAGTTTTAATTATAAAGGTCCTGGATGGGAGGATGTTAAGTTCAGGTTCATGGACATAGACAGCGATGACGATGATGATATATTCCCTGTTACATAAGTGAATTGCCAGCTTATGGAGCATATATTTTCTGCCTCTGATCGTAAGGAATTTTAGATTAGTTGTCTTGTATATCGTTTATGTTTTCAAGCTTAATAGTAAAATTTGTCAGAGGTTTGCTTTGTATATAATATATGTGCATGTATAGCTTCGTAACTGGTTTGTTCAATCATCAATTTGATAATGTACAATAAATTCCATAACTAACTATTTCCTTTGCTTCTACTCATCTTGTGAGATGGTTATGATCTTTATTTTTTGACTCTGCCATTCCTCTTTGGCTTACCTCTGAAGGTTCCGCTATTATTAAAAACTTTTTCAATCAGTGCATTTTAGCATTGTTTGTTTCCTTCCGTCGCTCTATCACAGTATACTTCTCGGAGGTGTAAATAATATTTCATTGAAAGAACCCCTAATTTTCTTAAAAAATAATCAAAATCAATCGTTATATTTACATTACACAATTCAAGTTCACATGCTTGAAATCAATCATCCATAACATAAAACATACTAAATATTACACAGTCCTTCACTAATTTATGTATGGAAACCTGTGTTCCAAACGGGTCCCTCTAGCAGAGGATAACTCCGGAAAAAAATTATAACAGCTAAAAATATGAACAACATATGCAAGGCTGTTTGAATACAATAAATAATATTGCAATGATTTAAAACACAACTGATGAGATACTGTGGCTCATAAATACATACCACATTCCCTCTTCATAATTGCAGGGAAATTCTGTGCTCTACACCAGTTGGTTTACCTAATTACTATTTTCAAAACTAACTTAACTGAATCATGTTCCTGTAATTCACCATTGAGTGTTCTTGGTCTCCACGTGTCAAAGCATTCATTCTAGGATATGTACAACATTTTTGCTGAGGCGAAATGATGAATGAAAGATAATGTTTGTTGCTTTTGCACACAAATAGGAAGCAGACTTATCTCCCACCTCAGACCAAGGTTTCTGTGCAGCAGTTTTTACTAACTTTGTCACCCACAATAGGAGGAGGAGCGCGAATCATTAGACTAAGGAAAAATGCTGTCATCTGAAATACAATGTGATGTGTTAACTTCGTGTCCAAGAAACTTAAGGAAAACTAAATGGCAGGAATCAATTCTCTTGTTCTGTAATGAAAGCTAATAACTGAACCCCACTAAGTGATGAATGTTGAGGTGAAAGGATCATCTTACCAGTATTAGCCCAAGGCACATTAGGCTGAATCCAGGAAAATTAAATGGTGCATCTTCTGACAGGAATAAGGCTGCATACCATGTAGAAGTTTAGTGATTTTCGTCTTACTTAGATAGTAATATATGTGTCTGTAGATTTTGTTCATAATTATAGTTTTACCTGTCAGTGGACTGAAAACTAGCGGAGAAATTATGTTGGCGACAGAAGTGACTCCTGAGAGACATCCTTGAAGCATTCCCTAAATCAAGTAGAGACGAAGTTGGGCAAAGTTTTCACTCAATGCTACATATATAGTAGTAGTAACTCTAACAACAGATTTATCGTATTCAACATATTTTTATTATTAGATAAAATTCACATGTAGATCACATTCTCCATTTGATAAGACTCACGTGAATTGTACTCAACAAAAAAACATAAGTCAAACGAGTGTATTTTTGGCAGAACTTGGATCTTTTCATGTTGGAATTCAACACGAAAGGGTATACTGATGATCTCATCATAAAAATTCACTAATATACTTTATGTGGTGGGACTCAAATTTTAATAGAGATCACCGGTATAACCTTCTCAAAATTCAACATGAAATGATTCAAAATTTGTTTTTAACATTTGTATAACCCCCTCAATGTCTTTTTTCCCGTAAAGATACCTGTTCGTTAGGTCCAACTTGTTTGGATGCAATGCTGGTTATCTGCGTCAATCGCAAAGTGAGAGAGATATTAGAGTACTATTTCAAAGTATTAAAATATACACAAATATGAATATATGATAGAGGGAGTAAGAAACATACAGTTGGGCGCACTAGAACTCCTAAAACTGAGAAACCTGCTAGAGCATAAGGAACCTGCATGATTTTCAACAGTCTTAAGGATTGTTTTTGCAAAATAAAATAAACTTTAGCAAATAACAAGGTTTTCAAAAATAATTACCCATGCTGACCATGCTATGCTGTGCACGAGGATCTGCATAACGTAACAAACTAATCAATCGTAAGGTGACTTAGAAAATAGAAATCGATGGACCTGTTAGGTTTCAGGCTTGAACTTACACTTATGCAGGAAACAAAGAGACCTGTTGTGAGCAACTTCTCCTCTCCTACAGCAGGTACTAATATGGGCATGAGGAATAGCTGGAAAAAATTTGCAAGTACATAAAACCAACAATATGGTAGTTAATATGAGTAATTGAAGTTTAACATTTTCAATCTACCATTGAAATAGAGAAAACTGAAAATGATGAGTAGATTAAAGAACACATAAAATTAAACAAAATGTTTAAACTAGGACTGTGGCATACTTGTGTCAGAGTAGCTCCAATCCCGGAAATCATCATCAAATCGGCAAACTGATTCTTGTTGTATTGAAAACGTGCCTTCAAATAATACTGCATGTAGTGACAAATTTATTTTTATTTTAATTAGTTACAGAATTTTTTGGTATTTGATTATACAGTATCCATAGACAGTTAATTAAATGCAGTTTGTTTGAAATTTGCCCTATGATTTTTTGCATCTAAAATAATGCTATCTCATGAATTGACTGTATTAAATAAGAAAGTGAAAATTTACCATCAAAATAGACATCAAGCCGCCATCAGCAAGACTATTGAAGAGCAAAACAATTGCTGCTTGTGAGAATGTAGGGCTGCAAAAGTTAAGCTTGTAAGACCAGCAACTCTATCAAACTTAAACCCTGTTTCGATAACTATTTCATTAAGTACTTACTATGTAAGTACTTAAGTATAAGATGTTTTCATATGAAAATGTCATAAGTTGTTTCGTTTCGATAAACTTTTTCAAATAGTCTCACAAGTGCTTAAAATGGATTGATAGCATCAATCTATATACCAATGCAAGATAAGATACATTTCTGAACTGCTTTACTTACCTACACTTGAGCAAACAAATTACATCCCCCATTGAAGGCAGTTTCTTAAATGTTCTTTGAGGCATATCATCCTCACACTGTTGAATGCATGGTTCATCTGCCTCTTTCAACAATGGCTGCCTCATAGGTTCACTTTCCTTGAGGAAAATTCTCATGTACACCAATGCTATCATTGAGAACACTGAAGCAACCTGAATAAACGAAACACAAATTCAGAAATAAGAATAAGGATATTATGCCCACAGTTTTAAATAAAGGTCCGCAACCGCCATCTGAGCCATGTCATAACATTTTTTATGTTTTCCCCTTGGACTAAAGAATGATGCCATGTCCTTAAGTATTTAACAATGATGCAGAAGTGCGGAACTGCCTATATATAGTTATCAAATTTAATTTTAGTGTGTAACCTGAAATGTCAAAGCCGTGGATAAGAATCTAGCAGCTAATGTTCCACCAACAAACGATGCTGATCCAACACCAGCAAGTATTCCGAATGCTGATGCTCGTTTTCCAACTGGAACTTTGTCTGCCTGATACCATAAATCAATTGAGTAACAATGTGTATGTAAATTAAATGTTCATGTGCGCGCGCACATGTATCGGTATGAGCTTAATTGACCAGGTTTATGAGACTGTGAAGTAGTTGTAGTACCACATATGCAAGAGCTAAGCAATGGAGGCTGCCTTCGCCTGCAAGGGCAGCAAGAGTTTTCACCAAATAGTATGCATAGAAGAATTTTGTTTCCCTGCTATATGCCAATATTGCTGCATAAATAAATACCACATTATTTTAATTTATTATCATGTAGACAATTAATCTTGAATTCTTGATATAATATAGTTGGGAAACACACAAGGTTAATTATTCCTTCAAACATGTTTTATTCATATGTAAGATTTAGAAATCAAATCACTGACTATTTGTTTAAGGTATTCGAGTCTCTTATACTTGGACTAACCACAAGTTGATACAATAGTATAAAATAATGATAAAATCATCTCTAATTACTTTACTCTTTCAAGTGATGTTAAAGTTAGTTAAACCCATTTGTCAAAAAAGTTAGTTAAACCAAGAGAGAAAATTGAGTAGAAAGAAAAAGGTATATGTTGAGCTTTATTTGGTGACAAGAAGATATTTGATGAATGAAAACTATGAAAAGCAAAAGGAGTGAGTGGTAAGTGGTAACTCCATCATCACCAAAAGGTTCAAATGGTGTTGAGTGCCAAACAGTTATGGCATCCATCCATGCATGTACAGTGGAGTGGAGTGGAGTGTGTTTGTCTATAAACATGGATGAATAATTGATAATTAGGCTTCCCACTAAGGGAACACACGAATGTATATATCAATAGTACATTTTCACAAAAAATACCATACTATTCTTTTTTCATGAATGAAAAATTTTAGGTGAATGTGGTCTTGACGAGTCCTCAAGATCCGAAGAATTTTATGAAACTATTTACAAATTATACATTAACGAAGTTTTAACATTGACCGAAGAAGTTGAACTCACGTTCTTGCAGGATATGATTCAACTCTTTACAAAAGTAAATAAGTGATTAAATTAATGATAAAGTAGTAATTACCTTGAGGAATGAGAGAGACGGTGAGAGGAAGTGTGATCAAGACTTTCCTACCGTAGCGATCAGACAAATTTCCAATTAATGGTGTCGTAACCACTGACCCAACTCCAATCATCTGCCACATCACCACAAAATCTCAATTAATCTCTAACCACCGTTTCATTTCATTTCATTTCGTGTGTCATGGAAACTAATTAAACAAACTAGCTAAATACAATAAAAAAATTTAAAATTAATTATGTAATTAACTTTTTAAAAGTAAAAAGGGAGTGGTCATGAAAAGCCACATTCACCTTGATAACATGCGATGAATTCAGCAACATATCTTTGAAGCTATTGACACACTATGCGATGCATACAGCATAACTTAAAAGCTTAACTTAGGTAACTTGCAAGTGTGTTAACAATAAATTCGAAAAAGACACATTGCTTATTATTTTTATTTTCTAGTAGTCTAACGATTACACTTACACTATAAATATGTGTGGAAAAATAATTCATTCAAAATTTGAACTCCGACTTCTTTAATAATATTTTTAGTAGCTATTGTTAGGGATGACAACGGGCGCCCATGAGTGCGGGTTTGACACTTACCAAACTCACACCCGAAATCATCACTCAAACCTAAACTCAAAGGCTGTTCGGGTGGCAAAACAACACACACGCCCACACCCATTGGGTTCGGGTTTTTTCCACTCAAACTCAAACCCGCAGCACATTTGAAAATAATTTGCAAATTTAAGAAATTAAATTTCAACGTAGACTTTGAATTAAATTACAACTGAAATTAAGGTCTTACAAGGAAATTCAAACATAGACTTTCAAGAAATTACAACATAGACTTTCAAGAAATTAAATTACAACTAAAATTTAAGGTCTTCCAAGGAAATTGAGGGAGACTATGAGGATAATTAGGTAATTATAAAATATTTCGGGTGGGTGTATGAGTTTCGGGTGTGGGTTTGATTGATACCAAACTTACACCCATATTATCGGGTGTCACCCGAACCCAAACCCAAACTCAGTCAAATCGGGTTTCGCCCGTTGACTTGGGTTTGGGTTCGGGTGGTTCTCTCGGGTTTGAGTTTTTTTGCCATCCCTAGCTATTGTACTAACTAAGCTACAATGAACAAACCAAGTAGATTGAAATTGATTCTAAGAATAATGTAGACTAATTTTATTTTATGTTGAAGTGTCTCTATGGAACCAACCGTGGGACTTGTCACCTGTAGGAAAATCCCAATAGTGAGTCGGTGGGTGATTGAGCGGTGAAGGAAGGTTGTTGTGGTCCATCGGTGGAGTAATGGGTTAAGAGTATGACATAACATATTCAAAAAGAAAAAAGTGTGTGTATAATTTAGTAGTGCTTGAATTATGATACTATTTCACTCAATCACTAGTTTTTTGGATCATGGACTTTCTTTCTGTTTTTGAAAAATACTCTCTATTCAAAGACTTTTTTGTTTTCTGAAAATTTGGTATCCGGCCCTAGGACCGACTAATTCAAAAGGACCAATTCTACCGCCCACTTGCAGAGTCCCATTTAAAATCAGAGTTTTTTTTTTCTATTCCAAGAGTTGAGTCTAAGTCTAACGCTACAAGTAACTAGAATGAAATACTAGTAGTAGAATCCATTAATTATTTATGATGGTCATTCACTCAATGACTAGTTTTTTGGATGGTACTCTATTTATTCATAGACTTGTCACTTGAGTATAACGCTAGCTTGTAGCTACATGTAACTAAAATAAAATACTAGTTCCATCTCTTTTTTTTTTTTTTGGAGGTGTCTTAATCTCCTCTTTTTAGAAGGAATGCTTATAGTAATATGAAGTTTGGAAAAAAAATAAATAAAATTTGATCAATAATTGTTCTAGTCAAATTCGGACTCTGAGTTTCTTTTATTTTTGTATTGATAGACCAAATAATAAGTTATTGGAAACTCAAACATAAAATCGAAAGATCACAGTTCGAATTTCGATCATAATATCCGACTCAACAATTTTAATATTTTCTACAGGTTGAGCTAAGCTTTGTGAAGTTATTGTATATGTATTAAATATTTGCCGAACTTATAATTTGGAATAAAAAAGAAAAGATGCGTTATTGTATCTAAACAGTTGAGAGTTGTTTTTATGAAAAACAGAGCGTTTGTTGAACAGAACAGAAAAGATGATGAAAACTGAAAATTGTTGAAAAGCAAAGAAAATGTTAAATAAAAGAGAAGATGAAGAAGAAGAATACTGACAGCATGTTGAAAACCAGTGAGGTAAATGGCAAGAGAGCATTCATCTTGACCAGGACATAGTGCAGACATTGTTACATCTGTTATTGAAGGAATAGCTATAAATCCTCCAACACCTGCTATAAACATTGTCACAAATAAATGACCAAGTCCTCTTAATCCTTCCATAATATAAATAAATATCTCTCTATATTGGGTTTGGCCTTTTATGTGTATCAATTTGGAAAAGAGTGAGAGAGGTTATGTTATGTTATGTATGTGTTATAATGTCACTCTGTTTTCTACTTATAATCTTTGCTTAATTCGGTTGCTTCTACCATTTAAACGGATCTATCGATGTGGGCTCACACCCTCTTAAACAATTTGTACTTTTCATACCACTATTTCTTATTTCATATAATACCATTAATTATTTATAATTTGAAATAAATAGTTAAGAGTATTATTAACACTAGCGGACGCGTGTGTCTAACTTATGTCAAAAAAAAAAGCATGTCTTATGTTACGGTGAGTTTGTCAATAAAAGATTTTGCTGCTAAAAACAAAAATGTGTCTTATGTTATGATGAGTTTGTTAATAAAAGATTTTTGTTGCTACTAAGAAAATCAAGGATATTATTGGTATTATGAAAAGTCCAAACCAAAACTTATGTATCATCTTTATATATAGTTATAGATTACAATATATCCACAAATCCTAGTTCAACCGAAAAAACACTGAAATTACTAGTTCAGACGCTATAACTGAGTTTTAAACTTTGGTCTCTCCACTTAATGTGTGAGTTTCAAATAGTTTATTATTTCGTCTATTTCAGAAAAAATACAATTTACCTTGAACTTTAAAAAATAACAAATAAATTGACATAATTTTATTTTACAAAAACGACAAGTAATAAGAAACAAAGAAACAATACAAGATTTAATAAAAAAAAAGGGGGAAAAAAAACGTACACCATTTATTTTTTAGATTTACTTTAACAAGTTACAACTAAAAATGATTAAAAAAAAAACCACTAAAATTGATTTAATAGTGAGGAGTTTGAATAATACACATGAGATATTAGATTCAAACATCATTGCCTTCATTACATGTGTCTAAAAAAATTCATTGCCTTCATTTTACACATATACACCAAAATTAATAAATAAAATTCTATAAAAATATCACTTGATAATTGATTTATAATGTTAATTTATATTACTTTTAATTAGATTTTCAAAATGCTTGACATATTATTTTTGGATCTCCCTCCCTACTTGTGAGTGAGGAAAACAATGAGATAAAGAGAAGAAAGAAAAAGATAAAAAGAAGATTCCCTCCCAATAAAGTCCTTTGATGACATTAACTTCTACACAACAAAATAAAGCAAAAGAACAGATCATGAGACGTGGCTTGGAAGGTTCACTCACTATGTATGTATTATGCATAGTATTCATTTGGGTTGTGCTGTCTTCCAAAGAAAGTTGATACTTATTGGATTTACCGTATTTGTAAGGTTACTTTGGCGTGCACAATGCAAAGCCAATGTTGGTGGTGGGGAATGAGAACAAACAAAAACAATGTTTCAATGCTCTCTCTTGCTTTTTTCTTTTCAATATGTAACCTTCCTACATACGTCAAAGTTTTGTAGTACTCATTTTCAACACACACATAATATATGCAATGGCCCCATCTTTGTTTTTTCACTATAACTAATTACTATGCTTTATTTCATTACTAGTACTTACTTGATTCTTGAATTATATTGGTCTTATTAAAGATTTAAAGTTGTTAAGACTTGGAAATTGGAAACATCATCTACCAATTAAATCCCGATATGAGTTAAAATCTCACGTTAGATAAAATAGTTGATATTTAGCAATAAATAAACAACAAGACTTATAAATTCCGGTTAAAAGAAGTAAAAGAATAGTACGAAATTAGGATTAAGAAAATTAATGTGAGTTGATTTGCCCGAGAGGTTAAGGAAGAAGACTTAAGATCTTTTGCACGTAAGTGCGCGTGATGTAATATTTAATCTAAGCGAAACAACTATCTTCTAGCTAGGACCATATATATATTTAGTTTGAAAAGAATAGACATTAGTGCATCTTAATATGGTGTAACTTTTTACGGATTCATATGGTGGTCTTAGAGAGGGACATCATGAGCATGTTTAAAAGCCTTTAAGGAATGTTAAGACCCTATTTTTTTAGCAGCACTATAAACTTTTATATTATAGGTAAAAAAAACTATATAATTAAGAATTATATGTATATCAAAGTTAAGGGAATCAATTTTCTCTTAAACTTCATCATATATAAAATATGTTAGACCCCTTTTCTCTAATATATATTTCTGAAGTTATGACTTATGAGTATTCCATTCACTTAAATTTTTGTCCAAGTCAATTTTTCTATCATTTTTGTACTCTCTAATCCTAAATTCCGTAAAACATTGAATCTTAACTTTTGCAATATGAAATGTCAAGATATATCCGTACATGTGACATGGTAAATTAATGATAGAAGGAATTAACGGCCTACAAAGTGAAAATGGTCCTGCGAAGCCTATATACGGCAATGTCTATTGTGCATAAGCCTATTGTACACTATATTTTATTTTCTCATTCCACAAAGCTTTGAAAATTTTAAGAGAATGAGGTAATGTTACAAATTTATTATTAAATTAATCAATTCTACCAATAAATCAAATAAAATATGATGAGACGTAGTGAAAAAATACATTTGTGTATGGTATGAGCAAGGCTCATTCCAAGTTCCAACAATTTGGAAGTCCGGCATCAAATATTAAAAGTAGATTCTTAATTACGCGCTACAAACGCGCTGTTAAAAAGCAAATATTTTAATTCTCAATCTGCTATTACCCTTTTTTCTCTCTTGCCTTTGAAGAGAGTTTTGTGGCTCAAACAATATTTGTCTTATTTTAAGTAGAAGCCAAAGGGACAAACGACAGAATATTGACAAAGTGTGATCAGTCGCTTGGAGTGAACGATAGTACTAATAAGATTTCATGATTGATTGAAATTAATTAGTTTTTCAATAAGTTATCCAATATTATTGTCTACAAATTCTAATCCACTTAGTAAAAAATTGTCGAAATTGTTAAGTCGCATGCTGTGATTAAGATTTGAATCTCGACTCATTCACTTATATGTGTGAGTATACGATAGTTATTATCATTTTGTCTATTTAAACAAAAAAAAAATTATTTCTAACGTTTTTTTTTGTCTAATAGTTTGGTCTGGTGGTTAAAAATTTTACATTAAAGGTTAATAATAGAGTGTCCGAAATTCGAATTCCAACTCATGCATAATATATATGATGTTTCTACCAACTAAGTTATGTTCACCGCTACTTTCAAAAGAGGTGCAACCTTATCTAACATTTTTTATTCCCAATAAATATACAAATTGCTCGAGCTATCATTTTTGTTGAATGAAATTTCATAATTTTCTTTTTACCACCTTAACTTTCCAGAAATTGAACGTTCAAAATTCCATTGGATTTGGATGTAACTGAAAGTTCATGATTTGAATCTTCATATCATATGCTTTGTTTAGAAAGAACGTACATCAAATAATGCTCATTGAGCCTAACCCAATCATGAATTTGTGTTTTATGAAAATGACAAGAATGTGAAATGACATTTGCAGTTTCCTATAACAAACGGTTAAACACTTCATCACTCCATTTTTATAATTATCATTCATTGCATATATTCACATGCTCATTGATTATATCTTTTACTCAAAAAGAGTTTTGGATAAATATGTAGTGTGCAATTGATAGAGAGTTTTTCTTTTCTTTTTTTTTTGTGACTAAAATTGATAGAGTTAAATTTAAAAGACTTGAAAATATAAAGGAAAGTTGTAATTTAACCTCAAAGTTGTAATTTAAATGAAGCAAAGTTCCAATATAAGAAAGAAACTATAACATTAAACTCTGACACACCTAAAAAATTAGACTTAATTACATCAACTATAATTTCGGAATCACTTTCAAAAGTCACCTTGTTCCAACCTAAATTTTAGACCCAAGACATAGTGTGGCAAAGCCTCATCGCCTCCCCCTCACAAATGGATAATTCCAAATGGATCCAACCTGATAGAGCACGAGTGAAAGCACAATTAGAATCCCTTAAACATCAACCATAATCTAGTTTTATTAATTGATTGATCGAAGGCTGCATCAACATTGCATTTCAACTCACCCATATTCGGCTTCACCCATCTCTCCCGACCACCACTACCTTCGGTTTCCAAATTCCAAATTACGTTGTTGTTTAGTTGGATGCCATTCAAACCATTGTCATTGTGCATTGTTAATAATCTGGTTCAGATTCGATTGTTAGTGGTTCCAAATCCAATCGTTTCAGTTATGCACCAATCTATAAACGGATTCACCACAACCTCAACCAATCTTGAACATACATATATAATCGCTTATATAATAACAATTGCGAGTTTGCGGCAATATCCTTATATTAAGATAATAAAAGTTATTGTGTCCTTATGAGCATAGCTCAATTGATAGGGACATCACATTTTATATGCAGGGTCGAGGTTCGAACCCCGTACACCTCATTTATCCGTTTTAAGGATAAAATTTCTAGTCCTAAAAAAAAGTTATTGTCAAAAAAATAAAAGATAATAGTTCCTTAATGTATCCACATAATCAATATCTTTAATATAATAATTTTTGTAAGGACACTTAGAAAATGTGTCATTTTGTGTTGTGGAAAAATGAAATTTGATAATTTTTAAGGGCTAAAAATTTATTTAACTATTTTAAATATGAAGATAAAAGATATTTCTGTCAGGGAAATTTTTTGGATTACAACCAAAATTACAAAAATAAAATTGATACTTGAGAAAAAAAATTTAAGTTTGAGGAAAAAAAATTTAAGTTGTAAGGACACTTAGAAAATTTAGGTAAAACCGCGTGCATGAAAATTCTATAGGGAAGAAAATGTGTCATTTTGTGTTATGGAAAAATGAAATTTGATAATTTTTAAGGGCTAAAAATTTACTTAACTATTTTAAATATGAAGATAAAAAATATTTCTGTTAGGGAAATTTTTTGAAAATTGATACTTGAGAAAAAAAAAATTAAAAAGAGGAACTATTTTTTATTGTGTGATAAAATAATAAGACTAAATAAGCAACCAAATTCAAATTATTTATACCAGTTTTTTTTTTTTTTTGTTCGTAAAAAACCATTATACTCACCTCTAAACATAATACAAAAACCTATATTTTTTTGGATATGGGACAAAATATAAATAGGAGCGGAATTGGGCCAATATTTATTAGGAAATTTTCTCATCCCTCCCACTCACTTTCTCCCCCACCCCCCAAAAAATTCGAAAAACGTTCTCCGAATTTTTTATAGTGTAAATTTTACACTAAAAAACAGTTCGGAACGTATTTTCCGAATTTTTTTAGGTACGCTAGGGGGTAGGGGAGAAATGTTATGGTGGGTTGAGAAAATTTCATTTATTAGGACCACCCTCGGCCCATTTAGCCAACTCATGGGAAACCTGAGAATCCTACTTCTGGCCCCCAAGACATACATACGCACCCCCCTGATATTCCGAATTTTTTACCTCTCGCTACTTAGAATGTGAGTGTATAAATAGAAAAATGGGGGGGGGGGGGGGGAGAGTTCGTTTTCTAGATAGCAAACTGTAGCTGAGTTTGCTTTCTAAAATGTGAATTCCTTTTTTCATGATAGAAGGTGGATTTGAACTAAAAATATTGACACTCGCTACTTAAAGTGCGAAAAATGTGTTTGCATCCTAGAAAGCGAGAGGGTTAATTTGATGATTTCAAGGGGTGACCGAGGATATTCAGGGATGCGAAAAGTAGGATTCGAAACCTGATTTCCGTCTCTATTAACCCAATTGATTGAGGAGTTAGGGTTAATCTTCAGAAAATTAACACCGCTTGACAACAAATCCTCGATTATACATACTGTAAATGTGTCAAATCCCATTGAAAAAATTAAGAATAATAAAGTATGGCATGCTTAGCATGGGTCATCATTATACCAACACAAATGCAATTCAAATGTTGTTAGCGAACAATTGACAATTGTATAACAATAATTAACCATACAAACAAATATTTTAAAGTAATGCATAACCCAAATAGCACACAACATTTTGTTAATTATATCAAATACAAATGATTCGGTACACAAAAAAATTCACATGCCTTAAAAATTAAGGTTAGTGGTAATTTATATATAACATTTACACTCTTCAACCTAACGAATTCTCTAACATTTTACACGATGTGTAATTACTAACTTGATGCCTTCAATTCTTTACCCTTGATCTTATCCGCCTTTTCCATATATAAATATAAAATACAACCGCGTCAAGTCAATATCATTTTTTAAATAAAAGTCAAGTCAATATCGTTACCACCATTAATTAATATTAGTGTCTCGCATGTTATTTGTTCACAAAAAAACATCTCACATGTTATTTTTGTAACACGTACTCATGCGTTTAAGCTTCTTCTAACTCTAAAATCATGGATTTTTGTATAATGAATCTCAATCACCTCAAATGATAAATTCAACAGTTGTTCAACGATACCTGAATTTACAAAAGAAAACATGATTTTTATTTGAGTAAAAGAAAAAAACATAACATGAGTCAAATTTCAATTGGACTAAACTAAAGTGAAGAAAGTCAACAAAAAAAAACCTCTTAATATGTATCAATTGGTCAAACCGAATGTTCCAAAAAACACAAGTGTCCCTTTTGTTCTTACATTTTCATGGTGTTCCTCTCATTCAATGTAATCTTCATCTTCTTCCTCGTTGGCGTTCCTTCTTCTTTTACCACAAAAGAATACAACAAAAGCCTCAACAAGGGTTCCAAAACTAAGCCACTGAAAGCAACCAGATTCTTCACCGTCGTCGCCACAAGAGAAGCACTTTATATTATTGAAACAACCCTTATTATTAGCAAAATCATGATCAGTTGAGGTGGAAATAGGTTGAAGATAAGCCAAAGCAGCTTGTTTGAGAAGATGATTTTTAATTGAAATATTTTCATCCCAAATGGTATTCATAGAAGAAGAAGAAGATGATGATGATGATGATGATGAAGAAGAAGAATGTGGCAATGATATCATCACGTCTCTCAAACTCGTATACGATGTTGTTGCCACATTCATCTTTATCCCAGTGTGGTGCCTTCGTTTTCTTTCACAGACGAATTAAAATTTAGTTAAGTTGTTTTAATTGTGAAGTTGTTCATTTTTCCTCAATCACTATTTTCTTTATATGTTTTTTTTTTCCAAAGAAAGTTCTAGAATTTTGTTAAAAAAAAATTAGAATGGAAAAAAATAATAATAATAAAAAAAAGTTTTTTCTAGGATTTTTTCTAGATTACCCTGAAAGAATTGTGGGTTGTTTACCCAAAAATTAATAAAAATTAGCCAAATAAAAGATAATTTTATAAAGTACTCCGTAATTCGCAATTACTCATTTTCATACGCCATTAATTTTTTATTTTATAAAGTAATTGCGAATTACTTTATAAAATTATTTTTTATTGGGCTAATTTTTATTATTCTATCTTTTTTTAAAAATTCTTTTAAGTTTTATTTGGCACAAAAATTTAATTTTTATATCATTAATATATGATAATTTTATAAAGTAATTTACAATGACTCATTTTCATACACCATTAAATTTTTAATTCATGTAAAATTGATAAAAATCACATATAATTTATTATGGAGGGAGTTCTGTAATTTGATGTGCAGCTGATAAAATTTTAAATAACATATATTATTCAATTGTATATTTTAGATAAAATACATAGCTAATATAATATTCTTAAAAAAAAAATTGGATTTCTTCACAAAATTTAGTTTCTCCTCATATACTAATATGTCTATTCATGCTTCATAAGTAGCGGAGATCACATTCAAAATTCCTAAAAAAAGTTAAATTATTTTTATAACATCAGCTACTTAAATAGCGAAAGGGTAAAAACGAAAACGCGTAAGGCGTGTAAGAAATAAGTGCTTATATTAAATAAGGCCTGATTGTTTTTAAACTTTTTATAAATGGACCCATGTTAAAAGGGCTAGTGGGCCGGGCCAGCTATGTTTAGCTAATTTTCTACTATTTTTGGCTTATTAACACAAATTCTTTGAAATAACTTAAAAAAAAACTTGTCATTAATATGAAAACATGTCTTTATATGATAAGTGTTTATATAATTTGAGCTTAATTTAAATATAAACCAGTTGGAGTATGTAATTTTATTTTGAATTAAATTGGTTTTTTGTCTAAAAAAATGAATTTTAGTTTTAGTACCTAAAAATAGAACGAGGATGTTTTCGTTCTTCCAAACTATTGTTTTTTTGTTTTCTATTCCTAATTTACATATTATATTAACATGTTCTCATATATTTTTTTATACATAATATTGACATGCGAATATTTGACATAATAGATGGACAAAACATGGACACATCTTAAACATGTATCTAATCTAATATATAGATCAAATGCATCAATTATTTAATGAATTTGGAAAATGAATTTTTACTTATAATTGTGGTAAGAGAGGGCATATAGATGTATATAATTGCAGCTTTTTGTTCTTGTTGTTTTTGGCGTAAATCAAATATTTTCTACTTGTAAATGTAGAGACTAACTCTTCGACCTTTGTGGGACTCAAATGGATGGAAAATTCTTCCTAAAAGTTTTAACGTTGATGCATGTCCAAACCATAGATCAAACTCATAACTTTGATTAATTAAACTAGAAGAGAATGTGTCGTCTCATTTAAACGCTCTTGGGTACTATAAACATTTAATAAATAAAATAAAAAGCGCCCTTTAAATGTTGTATGTACCAACAAAATAATAAAATCCAATGTTGTTTAAGTGACGGTGAACAATTCAAACCTGTAACATTTAACATGGTCACCTAAAAATAAAATAAAAGTCAAATGTATTATTTTATTTGTTGATTAAGACAAGAAAAAAATGTTACTCTCAACTAAAATAATAAAAATATTTATATGGTCACAAATATTATTTTTTATGATACATGAAAATATCTATCAGTTAATTATTTAAAAAATTACACATTATTTAATTTTGTTCTTTTATGACAAACTCCTAGGACATCTTCAAAATAGAGGTTATATTCTCATATTGACCAAAAAGATTTCAGTAACAAATAACCATAATAAGCCTACTTCTGACTCCAAACCCTTGTCGAGAGCAATTATACTAAGTTACCACACTTCAAACACCTTACATCAATAGAAATATCTCTTTCCATATCGATTACGACATAACCTAAATATATGTTTATAACTGAAGATAATGATCACTACAGTTATAAGATTGAGTTAGATTTAATTCTTAATTTAAGAAAATCAGCTCCACAGAGATCTAAATGCAAAAATGGAAGTTTATAACCTCCCTGAATGCATCTACATGTGTGTTTTATCCTTCATAAGTTCATATGTTTATCTTCCGGCTAATCTTGTTTTATTAGGATTATGCTCCAAATCATAAATAGATATTTTCTTTGACGAGAAATCTTAAGCTCAACTATATATATATATTAAGAAATGAGTGGTAGTTGTAACTTGCAAGCCACTAGTACTCTATTTTTGGATTTAGTACTTTTTATATATTTTTTAATTTATCAACAAAAGACTAAACAACAAGGATTTGGGGTCTTAGCTCTGAATGATAGGACCTATACAGGTTTTATTTTGTGTCTCTCATTTTTTTTATAAATAATTTTGTCTTTTTCTTTCCTAATTAATCATTGTCATGTTCTAATGAAAAATAAAATAATTCAAATCTCTATTATCTAGTGATGACACATTAATAAAACCAAGTTGCTAACTAAAGATGAATATGTTAATAAGCAACTTGTATGTTTTTTTTTGACAACACAACTTGTATGTTATTTAAGCCCTATGGTGCAAATTTCAACCACCAATGGCAATGATGGATCGGGATTATCCGTCGTAATTGTCATATAATCAACGTCGGTCATTAAAAATTGATTAGATGATTATGATTGATTCAATATAGTTTCACACAATTTTGATCTTAACCGTTTATTTCTGATTGGACGGTCTACAGTAATTACTGCGTTAACGCTTGTCTATAATCCGTTTTTCCAATTGATAAGGTTTAGATTATTGAATATGTCGAAAATCCCACACGACGAAAATCCAAAAGAAAGAATAAGGAACAATAAAATTAAGATACCATGTTCCATGTCTTGTTATAATCTCACAAAACACAAGAATTTGAACAAAGTTCTTCTAATGCTTAGTTAACAATTTGAACATTCCAAAGCTTCTTGTTGCAAAAGAATCTCCGTCTAAGAAGCTTTTATAATCAAACTCAAAACACACAAGTTCCTTCCTAATCCTCAAACAGAAAAAATGAGCAACCCAAAAACACTTATAGAATTTTTTGAAAAGGAAAAGCCTCTTGTACCATCTTCACCTACTTCAGGAAATGAAGAAATTCTCTCAACAGTTTCATACTGCACCTTTGTTTTCACATTCACTGACCCTTCAGAATCTCCTGCACAAAGAGACTCTAAGAGACTTCAACTTTCAAGACTCATAGCTATGTTGAAATCCTCCAAAAAACCAGTGCATGAAAAAGTTGTAGGACCTTTAGTATCAATGATCAAAGCCAATCTTTTTAGGCCACTCCCTCCACCTACAAACCCTTCTGCTATATCAGAATTTCTTGATGAAGAAGATCCTATTTCAATATTTTCACCTTTATGGTCACATCTACAAATAGTTTATGAAATCTTACTTAGGCTTGTTAATAGCACAGACAGCAAAATACTTAGAAACTATATGGACCATTCTTTCCTTCTTAATCTGTTATCGCTTTTCCAATCCGAAGATCCGAGGGAACGCGAGAGTTTGAAAAATGTGTACCATAAGATATATTCTAAGTTTGTTTGCGACCGTTCTGCGATGAGGAAATCAATGACTGATGTTTTGTTGAACTATGTTTTTGAGACTGAGAAACATTCTGGTATTGCTGACTTGCTTGAGATATGGGGAACTATTGTTAATGGCTTTACCGTGCCACTCAAGGAAGAGCATAAGTTGTTTCTTATGAGAGTGTTGATTCCTTTACATAAGACTAAAGGGATGCAAGTTTATCATAGACAACTTGCTTATTGTATATCACAGTTTGTGCAGAAGGAGCCTATGCTTGGAGGTGTTGTTGTAAGGGGAATTTTGAGATATTGGCCTGTTACAAATTGTCAAAAGGAAATTTTGTTGATCGGTGAATTGGAAGATCTTGTCGAGAATTTGGATCCTGATCAATATCGTAAATTGGCCTTGCCGATATGTACTCAGATTACAAAATGCATCAACAGTTGGAATTCTCAGGTAAACAAAATTTCATTGTAGTTTCCAAAATGTATTCACATAAACATATTAAGGACCTGTTTGGATTGACTTATTTGAACTTTTCCACTAGCATTAGCGGTTGTGAGACTGTTCCAAGTTTTTTTCAGCTTATTTTCATAAGGACCTGTATGGACATATTAAGGACCTATTTGGATTGACTTATATGGAAACAGCCTATGATATTTCTAAAGTTTTTTTCAGCTTATTTTCATAAAATCTCCGTAGTTTATATGAAAATAGTTTGATTTTATTTTATTTTTTTGTTGTAGAAAAAATAGTTTATACCTAAGCAAATATATGATATGTCCTTCCAGGTAGCTGAAAGGGCACTATATGTATGGAACAATGAGCAGTTCTATAAAATGGCAACAACGGGAACAGTAGAAGTACTTCCAGTGATAGTAGAAGGTGTGGAAAAGAACTTGAAATTGCATTGGAGCAAGAGTGTTAGGCAGTTAACAGAAAGTGTGAAGGTGGTGGTGGAAGATATTGATCCAGATTTATATGCAAAAGCTCAAATGGACATGAAAGTTAAAGAATCAGAAGCACATCAAAAAGATATAAAGAGAAAAAAGACATGGGAAAGAATTGAATTGGCAGCTTCTAAGAATCAGTTTGTGAATCCACAAAGATACATATGTGTCTCAAACTGAACATTAATAAATTTAATGCATGCAACATACATGTCAATCTTCTTAATCATAAGCTATGTTTAAAAGCATACTTACACAAGAAGTATTTATAACTAAGCATTAATGATAAATAAGTTCTTTCAATGTTTTGAGTGACAAATATTGACACTTCACAGTTCACACCATACAAATTCTACTGCTATGAAGAAATAGTTTTGCAGCGGTTTCCTACATCAACCACTTTCAATGAGCGAATGAATAAAAATTAAAAATAACGCCGTTGCCGGGGATCGAACCCGGGTCACCGGCGTGACAGGCGGGAATACTTACCACTATACTACAACGACTTGTTGATATTATTGCCTACTGATTGTTACATAATATTTCTACACACTATTATTTTCCTTTCTTTTCTATCTTCTATCACGCTTCTATCTACACGTACCAATTAGTAAAATCTAATAATCACAAACCTTTGATGTTAATATAATTTAATCCAATGGTCAGAATTTAATTCTAATTTGATACATCTCTTTTATTCTATGTTATTTTTCTATGTCACACATAATAATTATATCATTTTTCCTTTGTGTTGATTCTTAATTCTGCTTGTGCTTGTAAAAGAAATTGTGATTTTTTTTTTATAAGCAAGAAATTGTGATTATTAATTCTGAACTTGTATCTACTGTTACATTTCTTATAGCCTTCTTATCAACTCTTGTAATTATGGTAACATCATTGCATTATTTTAATATAGCAGAGTGAACAAAGATTTGAAACAATTGTGAAGGTGGATAATTCTGACTGATTTACAAATAGTATTTATCAATTTTTCTATATAAATATTATTTGTGGACCAATCACAATCATCCACCTAAGATATGTGCCAGTACATATTCACATAATATGTGTAACGAAGTATTCACCTTTTATTAATGATGCTTTTGCTTTTCAGTGGTTCTACACATTCGGTATTTGTTGTATTTATTTAAGGATATTTTCTCATCAGTCAAGAAAAAGAATTTGTTTGAATTTCTTACCACAACCATAATTCTTCCTGAATTTCTCATGTAAATATAAAACAGTTTCAATTTCAAATACAAATGATGAAGAGGTAAAATCTTGGTTTCGTAAAAAGTGTATAAAGGACAGATGAAAAAATTATTTTCACAACTTATTTATTGTAGGATATGAGATTACGTTGGTTGCAGTACACTCGTAACACAAATTTCAATTTTCAACATACTTTTTTTATTGGTTATAATTTATACAAGACTCGTGAATTTCAATCAATAGAAGAGTGTATTGTGGGATATAGAGAGTTTTTCCTAATATTATTCTTACAATTTAATGTTAACAATACTTTTAACTGAAAGAAAAAAATTGGTGAATGAAATATGCAAAAGTTTAAAAGTTTAGTCTCAATCAAAATTCAAACGATGCCCTACATAAGGCAACACATAGCTGCAACTGGTTTCAAGTGTTACAAACCATGGAACAACTAAATACGGTGGAAACTACAGGTTGTCGTGTCTAGTTATGACACCTCCTTCCATCTACTTCCCTCTCTATCTAGTGATACAAAACTGTATAACCAAAGCGACAAAACCTATAAACTCACTAACAAATATTGGAAAACTGTGACGATGAACTCAAAGGTCGAATCAAACTCATAGCCTTTAATTAAGGCTTTTTTAACTATAAAAGACAACAAAGAATCAAGCATTTCCAAAGGTTGAAAGCCATTTCACTGTACATTTCTCATAGGAAACACCATCAAATGAGACCTTGAAGGCTTGTGGAACTGCCTGTAATCATCAAGCTCAATGAATTGTATACATACTGATAACCCTGACCGATAAAATTGGACCAAAACTAGGCTCCAGCTCAATATTGAATCATGACTCCTATATTGCATGACAACACACATAACAACCAAGGCCAATGCAGATACAATGCTCACTCACTCAATCAAATTATACTTGATATTTTGAAAGCTTTTCTTTTATTGGTGGCTCCAAAGCAGACATGCACTGGTCCCATGCTCCATTGCGCAGCATCTATAGCATAATTATGGAATATCATGAATTTCCCCCAAGTAATCAGGATTTAAGACAAAGAATGAAGCAGTACTTAATACCAATTTTATCATATGAAGGGCCACCCAAATCTACCAAGGTGACCCCTTCATTAATTTTTAGTTTTGTTTTCATGATGAATGAATTGCAGCTCCTAGCAGACAAGCAACACTAACCTGTTTATATCCGTGCAAGACCTGGCAGACTTCATTGTGTAAATCTTCACTCCTTATTTCCTATACATGTCAACAAATGAGGTTATATATTACATAGATTGTAAATCATTTTGACATTTAAGAAAACGGTGATGACGGTGATGTTGGCAAACATACATGCCAACTTGCAATGGCTTTACACATGTAAACAAGCGAACTTAGAGCTCCAGAAGGATTGGCTTTGACCTGAAAACAAACGTAAAATGTCAAGTACTGATTACATCAAAACCAGTCTATGCGTGCAAAATTCTTTGTTAAAAGGAGGAGCATACCATGGCACATAGACCTCTAAAAGCATCCTCTTTCTCAACATCATCTCGTATCCTGCCACAAATCATACAAGAAAATTTATATACACAAGATAACCTGCAAAGAAAGACTAGACATCTAAAACCATGACCAATTTGTAAAGAGGAGATTTTCAGAGATTGGTTTACCCTCCTTTATATTTTCTATGTGTAAGTCCCAAATGTATAAAAACAGAGGACCACAGGCACTACCATTTGAGACAAAAAAGTAAACCGATCCAACTTTATGTTTTGAGACCAAAATACTATAAATAGGTAAAACAATGTCATAGTTCAACAACTGCGAATTTGGGAAAATTTAGAGAAAGAGAAGAAACTCAGATCTGGATTGTATTCTGAATCTTATTATATTGAGGAAGAGTATATGAGATATTTGAAACAGAAAAATACGGTTAACATAACCCGTTCAGTTAGAACCATTCAGTTAGTGGTGAAATAACTTACATTGAAAGAGCAGTGCACCAAGGTTGCATGAAATGCTCCATATGTGGTGATACAAGGTCTGGACAGACCCATGCAAGCCTCCCCAGTGTTATTGCACTATTTTCTATAAGTGACTTGTTGAGTCCCTAAAATCCACATTAACCAATATTGATTAGCAACAGAATATCTCCAAAACAATCAATAATACATAGAGAATGACTAGACATTGACCTCTGCATGCTGAAGAATTGGTACCAAGCATGAAATTACACTTAAAACGAACGGTGAAATTTCTTGACGAACCTGAAATTCAAAATTAATATGTTAAGTGACATGTTTCATATATAAGTGGTTAAAATGTGAACTGGAATAGTTAATATCAGAAGCTATTCAGACCAATACCTCATCGTAAGAAATAAGAAACAAAGAAAACCACACCCGTTTGGGGAATAAACAAACACATGTACACATCAAACAAGGATTTAATTTAGCAATCTATTTAGAAAACTTGCAATTCCGTGCCAAAAGAATCCATTCCAAAATTAGGTAGCAGAGAGAAAACAAAATATGCAGGCACATCCAAAGCCTTGATCTTAGACAGTACTGCATTTCAATTCTGGCCTTGGTAAAATTATCTTCAATATTATTTTTAGCATATGAAGGTTGGTGTTTCATGTTATAATTATCATTATTGTCTAACATAGCTTATAAAACTGATATTGTCCTAATTCTTACCTCCAACAGTTATGAACTTCATTATGAAAAGTAATGTCCATCATTGCAAATTAGATTATAGTTTCAATACATTTCTATTGTTTTATTAGAATACAACAATTGACAATAACATACCTTAACTGCTAATTCTCCAATCGCCCAGCATGCATTATTTGCTACTGAAATAGCCGCATGTACCTTAGAAATTTCCTGTACAATTATGGCATATCAACAAAAGGATGGAATAAATTCAACTGCATAGCAAAACTTATACCAGGCACACACATACCAGTTGTTTGGCAGCAAGTTCAAGAATCTCAGACAAGCGAGGGTGCAAATGAACCACGCACACCTAGCCAAATAAAAATTATTAGAATGCTACCAACTAGGATGCAACATACACAATAATCCTGCTCTGCCCACCTTCCCCCGCCGCACCCACCCAAAAAAAATATGCTCCCAAAACTAACCCAATTTACTTTCAAACATGCATTAAGAAGGATCAGCTTATGGAATGTTTCCTACATCCCGTGTTTAAGGACCATAAGCATTAAGCAGATGCTGTCAATGGATGTGAGAGCTTCGGTACAATGTATGCAAATAGACAATAAACTTACTCGAGCAAGGTCTCCAAGTAAGGCAAAGGCACTTTGTCGAACATCGGGAGCATCATCTGTACAACAATGCAAAAGTAGGTCCCTCAAAGAACATTGTGAAACCTGCAAAATAGTAATTGAGATAACATAAACAAATCATACTATCACTGCCCACTTCAAGGACTTATCAATGCACAAAAAGAAGAAAAAAATATGGCAAACGGCATAGGAAAGTTCTGGAAATGCAGATAAGCTGTCCACTTCAAGGACTTACCGAAGCACAAAAAGATTATAGGTAAAATATATCCAAGAAGAAGAAATATACTGTACAAACAAAAATTCATGTTTCATATCTCAAAAATAGAAGTTTTGGATGAGTACCAAACTCTCTACTCCACTGCCAAGACCTTCTGCTAGTCCAGAAAGAAGATCAAGAGAGCATACAATGAATTCCTTGTCATACTGAGCCCCAGCCGCAGCAGGATTGGCCTGAAATAAGACAACACACTTAACTCCTTGAAAAATAAAATAAAATCTCAAAATCAGTTCTCCACTACTAAAAAATGAGTATGTCAGACAACATAATAGTAGCAGTGACAGGATGACAAATGAAATCACAGGCAACACCTAAGAAATTATCAAAATCTTTTCCATAGTGAGTAAAAGTGACCAGAACCTTAGCCAATTGTTGGGTCTGAATTATATTTATGCACCTCCTAAATACAGGTTCAGCAAATGGAGTGAATCCAGTACCCAGTGCCTGTTAAAAATTTAACACCAAAATTTCATATCAGGAGCAAGGAAATGCCTATAATGGCACAGAAACAGTCTATCCAGCATTCCAAATAATATAGATAGCTTCCCAATATTCCATGCATATACAACATGAGAACATAATTATAACCTAACTGCCAATAGCTAGCTTAAGCCCATTAATATTCAAATGAAATATATAAATGTAAACTTTCAATAGTGAAGAATTCAGTGTCAAGTTTAACAGAAACAATCATCTATAGTAGTACCTAGAACATCATGAAAGAAGGAGCAGGTCGGCATAGTTTTTATGTAGCCATAAGTTCCAAATTAATTTTAAAATAGGGATTTCAGCAACGCAGAATGTTCTTGGCACTCATCTTTAAGCAAATAATATAAAACAAAGTTTAATTTCAAAGATGCGGGGACCGGTTTCTTCTGCATGGTGCTAATAATGACAAAAGGAGGAGCAACTCCCAGGCATGAGCAAGCTTTTTGGGTTGAGTTAGACTCAAACTCAAATTTCAGATGGTATCACAGATTTTCACTCCTTAAAACATCACAACCCCGATGTCCAATCATTGGCATGAGGGGGTGTCACACTGGGTAATGATATCGAACAATGGTTATACTTGGGGGGTGGGGGGTCACACCTAAATTCTATGACATATAGCAAATGTTTCGAGGGTATATATACAGTAGAGAGTAAAACATTTTTAATAAATCAAACACCAGAAAAACTGACATACATGTGCTATAGATGTGAAGCATTCTAGGAGTGGAAAGAGATCTTTGTCTGAATTTGAAAGTTGTTGCCACTTCTCAATTAATGGTGGCATGAGAATGTCAAGATAAACAGGCTGCAAAAAATAGAGAATATTTGATAATATGCCATGAAACTTAACTTGAGAGAAAAGAAAAAAAATTGGTTGGGAAAGAAGGTTGATTAGCATACCTGATTCAGCTCTCCCCCAACAGCTTCAGCTAGAGTTCCAACAGCATCATATACAATTCTGAGATTTCGCCTCTAAAGTTTTAGAACAAAAAACTACAATTAAAGATGTCTGAGCATACATATGATGAGAAGGACAAAATACAGTAACAATAAAGAGATAGTGCTCTTCCAAATATGATTCATTTCACATGAAATATCAACAGAATTGTGTTAAGGTCGGGAAATCACCTGATATTTCCCAAATGCAACCATCAGGTGCTTTAATATGATTTCCAAGCGTGGTGACAGCTCTTCAGCAGCCTCCTATTATAAGTAAATTAAATTTGAGAACTATATATATTTGAAATAAATGAAGAAACTGAACTAATTCATTAAGGACAGATGAACAGAAACCGTAGTTAGAACCTCTTCCAGAGTTGCAAAAGCTGAACAAGCAGCCTCTTGTACACGCTTATTATCATCCAAAATTCTTCGAAGAAGACCCATAAGAACGTTATCAAATTGTTCATAACCCTTGGCATGCCCAATACCCTAACACACAAGCACGCACGTCAAGATTCAAACAAGAATACATAAAATGAATAATGATGCCTCTGTATGCTAATTTTGATTAAATTCTTTTTTTCAATTTTTTGAATTATTATCAGTGTCGATGTCGTGTATGTGTGTCTATGTCAGTTGCTCCATAGGTAAACTTGCAGGGCAATTGGGGATTTTAATAATTAGGAATTTGCTGGTAATTAGGATATAGTTTTAGCCATATGTTTTAGGACTTTGATGATGGAAAGAATCTTAAATATAATCTCATATGTCTATAAAGTGCATAAGTTATAAAAACTTGAACACATCAAAAAACAAATGATTGATGTCCAACTGCGGGGGAGAGAACAAAAATACATGCATACCTGAATAATAAATTTGCTAAACCGAGATACTGTCCAGCATGAAATACTTCGTATCAGAGGAAACTTATCATCAAGAAGAGGGATAAGAAATGCCACAATCTATAAAATCAGAATAATAAATGACTTAGCTTTAGAATTTAATTAGTATAAAATAAGGGCTGCTCAAAAGAATTTATTTAAAAACAAATTTAGATTAATGTATGAGCATGAGGATCAAATAAATTAGATCACAAATCAAGAATGAATAAGATATGAATGATGGTGACTGAGCAAATATAACAAGTGTTGTCATTGTCAATCAAACATTTTACTTCTTTTTGCAAGGATTTGGAATGATATTTTCAAATACATCCACACAAAGAAATCTCTTATATTTCTTATCTAGAACTTTTGCCCTTTTAAAAAATCCATTGCTTAGAGGCTTGACAGTGATTGAATAATTGAATGTGGCCATAAATAAACTAGTATGAAAGAATACAACCATAGCACAAAGCATTATTGGGAAAGAATTATCCTAAAAGAGATCATATATTTTTGGAACAGGAGCAGCAGCTCTACACCTTGGCACAAATTTATCTACAAAGACTAGTAAGACCTAAACAACAAGTTGTTTGAGGGAAATGTGAAAGAAACATGAAAGAATAGGCTGATACTAGAGTATTGAAATATAACAAGCATAAAGCTATAAACTTGTTCCACCATATACTAATACTAATTAAATATAAAAACAAATCAAACTTTTTTCCCATAATAAAGCCATTTGATTTTGCATTTAAGTCATCAGAAGATAATATTAGAGAATACCTCTGGCAGATGAGGATAAAGACCATTGATGCAACCCTCGCCTATGGCACCAAGTGCCAAGACAGCAGCTTCCCTTTCTTTCCAGCCATCATCTCCGACAGTTGACAGCTTGGCCTGATCACATTCTTAGAAAGTTTAGTATATCCTCATAAAGGGAGTGTAACAGCTTCTGGAGAAACTAGTGTCATACAAAAGTATGTATCCAGAAGTAACTCATTAAAAGCACAGATCAATATGGTATTTACAAAGAAAGTAGACGACAAAAGAGAAATTGTGGCCATTTATGTGTTTTAAGAAGTCCCACATTGGATATGATGGCATGGACATGGTTTAAAAAGTAGAGGCAATCCACACCCTACAAACTGGTTTTGTAGGGTTAAGTTAGGCCCAACTCCCAATTCTAAGAATGTCTTCTATACATACACATGTTTAACACAATATTTACATGTATACAATCTAAATTTGAATTGATAGAGCACCAGTTTAACAAACTCATTCCAACAAGGGGATGTAAATCACCTCAACAATAGGCATCAGAGTGGGAAGGATCTCATCTCCAAACACGTTCGAGAGAATATCTAGAGCAGCTGCACTACATTTCCGTAAATTCCAAGTATTAACAACATCATCATCCTGTAATGTGGAAAATAAAATTCAAGTCCAGATCAGAAAAGCACATTTTTCTCGTCATTTCATTTTATAAATAGAGACAAAATGATTAATCAAATGACTATAATAAGCAATCAACAGAGTAGATACAACATACATCATCTTCTACTTCATCTGATCCATGAAACCTTGATACATGAAATCGAGGTTTAAGATCCTGTGGGAAAAACTATCAAAATTAGAAACATGTCAAACTAAAGAAATCCAGTAACTCAGCCAAAATCAATCAGACCTGATCTCGATCAGGTTGAGAACCCTCTTCCTGGAAGAAAAAAGAAAAAAATGAGGTCATGTAATCAAGAACAACAAGAGGATTTAAAGGCATCTACAAACACAAATCAATTGAAAGCAACCTCAGCTTCAATAAGTGATTCATCATCATCTGCATAAGCCATGTTTGACAACAATATCTGCAAAGATACAACAGATAAATTTCAAATTTTAAACCTCGCAACGTAAAACAATAATAGTATAAATATGTATAATTAGGTTTACTGGAATAAGACGAGGCAAATATTCTCTCAAGTTTTCTGGTGGCATTTGAGCATCACAATATGCCGACCTGCAATAACAATTATTAATAAGAAAAACAGACAGAAGCTTGCACGGTTTAAGATACAGCATAACCATAATACAGAAATGTCAAACTTTAATTTGCATTAGTTTGCTGACTTCAGAAACAAGAAATTGACTATTCATATGCTATCCTAGTAAACAAATCATACATAAACAAAAAATAAATAAATTATAAAATCAGCTACCCTTGTGGGATATACTACCCATGCCCATATTGTAAAATATTATAGACACCCCCACCCGAACTCTCCCCCCATCCCTTTTTCCCATAAAACAAGCAATTATAATTAAGTTTATTCTTTTCCATGAGAATCATAGCAATATATAGAAGCTAGCTATTAACAAAATCCCCTAGTTGTACAGTAAGTAAATAAAATCCCAAAAAAAGCAGTACCAAAATTCACAGGATTCAAGGGCCACTTCTTCATCTGGGTCCTTGTTGACTTGTAACATATATTCAATCACATTCCTTAGATGTGGCTGCAGTGTGGCAAGCAATTGATCAGAAAAGAAGGAGCTGATAGAAAAGGATTAAAATTTTAAATAAAGCAAATGACCATCAGACTTGGTGCTGGCTTATTTAAGAATGTAAGACATAGCAACATATTCAGATTTTACTGCTTCCAAATGACATGCATGATAATTTTCCAGTTTCTTTGCTTCCTACTTACTCAAACAAGTAAACACTTATATGAAGTGTAATGCGATGGAATCAATAAAGTGCAAAACCCAGCTCAATATGCAATGTTCCCAAAAAACAGCATACTCAAATAACTTTAAAAATTTAAATGAACTAGAATAAGAAGCTCACACCTCCAAGACAGACGGACGGACTTCAATCAGCTGGACAAATGCTGCACAAACCTGGTCGTCAATGGAAATCAGAATGGTCTCAGTTAATTACAGCATTAATAAGAAATAGAAATAGCTGATTTGAGAAATAGAAGTTAATCAATTTCCTTCTTATGAATGGGAAACCTATCAAAAATTAGGTTTCGTGAAACATCAACAGGATCTGATCTTGACTCTCCTCAGTCATAAAAATAATACATGCACAAAATATAGAATATGCAGAAAGTAGGTGGAAGGGCCAAAAAAACCAAAGAATTCAACTGTTAGCCATCCAAACCAACGAAAATAATTCAGAAATTTGCAATATGAAAATATTTTATTTGATTTACATCAAATACATTCACACAATAAGGCATCAAGAACTCACCAACTTCCGCACTTCTGCAGTAGGGTCATTTGCAAGAATAAACAGACCTTGAAGATATTGATCCATGGATACATATAAGGCCTAAACAGAATGAATTAGATTACTATTATCAAATTCCAAAGTTCAATGTTATATTTAATAACCAGAAAACTGAGATTATAAAGTCCTGTGATATACTTACAGAAGGCATCAACATAATGTATTGATTAACAGAACCCAGCGATAGCTTTCTTAATGTAGCGTGAGGTGATTGGAAAAACTGGAGGAAAAAAGGAACAGTTGGAAGATATAGTCACACACACACACAAATATAAGAAAAGAAAGCAACGAAAAAGAAAATACTGATGTTACCCGAAATAATCTGGGAAGAAATATATTGATGGGACGCTCTGCTAACCCTGGTACATCAGAGTCAAGAATTTGGGGAACATCTTCACAAATCTGCATGTCCAGTAAAATGTTAAGTGTGTAAAGGTGTTTATGGAAACAAATAATAGGAAATCTAAAGTATCAGTTGCTGATACTGCACATGAATTTTTTGACAGAAAATATTTCCAATGACTTAAAAACCGGTAAACTAGAAGGAACTATATGTAACATTTTTTTTGTTTTTTGGTATACTTTTGGCGTCCTTAGTTGCATTAAAGTTCAGTTTTGATCAAGGGAACGGCTATATTTCACCTTCTTTGTTTTTTTGCTTCAAATGAATACTTTTGGGCTCTTTAGTTTTATTGAAGTTCACGTTCGATCCCCTTAGTTTTAATTACAACAGTATTCTCCTTGCAGTTTTTGAAACCATGCAATTGCATCGGATTAACATCATAGCACAGATTTTGCAAAAGAGGCAGTGTTCTGCATAACTTCAAGCGTTTGCACAAGTTACTTTTAAGTAGTAAATATGTTACATCCCAAGTTGGCTGGCCGGACAACACTATAGACCTTTTTCCCGTGGTTAAGGCATTTAGCTAATGGGACTTGTTGCTTGCTTTTCAGCTTCCTGAACAAGCCAGAACTCATCCTGTTTTTCATGTGTAATAGCTAATGAAAGCAGAAGAAAAATATCCTGTTTAGCAAGTCCATCTACAAGAGTTGCCAATTGAGACAAAGGAAACGGTGCACCAACAGCTACTGGAAAAATGAATATTTGCAGAGGGACAGAGTACGTGGATCGAGTAATATCAAGTGGAAGAATAAGCCTGCAGACAAAGCAACATCTAGGATCTCCAGTTTAGCTCAACTTTGAGGACAAGGTTGAGGTCCCCAAGGGAAATATTGTTAGGAATGGAGAAGTTCAGCATTGAAATTTTATTCTGGAAGGAAGAGAAATTAATTAGTACAAAGAGGGCAGCAGAGGGAATCTGGATGTACAGGTTAAGTGAATCTGACAGTTATGACTGTTCGGAAGGGATACTTAAATACAGTGGCATATATGGGAGAGAGCAACTGTTGACATTGTAATGGAAATCTGATTACAGTTGTAAGAAGGGAATTCTTCCATTGGCAGAGCAATGCATCTGTTCCTTCTTTATACTTTCTTTTCTCTCTTTCAACTCCTGAAAACCTAATAGAAGCTCACATCCAGACACTTCGATGCATCCATAGACACACCAAATATTTGGAAATTGCTATATAATATGATATATCTTGCTCTTATTGATGTGTGCTCATTTGACAGTGACAGTAAATCAGTAAATGTGTGCCATCCTATGACTATTCACTATATATCGACAGCACATATAACAATGCTTTATCAAACAACCCCCCACCACCACCACACACACTCCTCTCTCCATAGAGGTTATGAGAAGCACTATAAAATGGATGTACTCTATTTTCTCTGTAGGCACAAACTACTTTATCTTGATCTATAATCTAAACATAGTATACAAACTTTAAAAAGAAGAGCATACCTTGGATAATGCATCCATCGCACCTTCCATGTGATTTAGATCACTACTGTCCAAGCAACTTACAAGGGCTTGCAATAATTCAGGCCACCGTGAAATTCCTCCGGTTTGAACAACAACACTGATAATAGTTCCCGTCGTAGATCTTATGTGCTTATCTGCTGCACCAAGACAAGGCAGCAACTCTGATTTCACGTATTGCTGGTACTCAGGCTGCATTAAATTATATACGTTTTTCATGTTATTCTTCAGATATAATCCTGCAGCCTGCCGAACCTCCACAGATATTCCCTGTTCAAAATAAAATTGCCAGAGCAGCATTAGTTATCAATGGAATAGAACATCAGGAATTCCATGAATCCATCAAAATATTTCGTTGTCAGTGTTACCAATCGCGGATCACAAAAAATAACAGTTTGTTCAAATTTCACTATACTACAGTGCTATACCATCAGTATACCTGTTACGGTACTAAATAGTGTATCATGAATCACTAAAAATTTGTTAAAATTCTGTTACACTATAGTGCCACTATTTGACAAAATTGATGAACTAAGTAAAAAACAAAAGGACAGAATAAAAAAACAGTGACTAAAACCGTTGAAACAACGCAACCTTATTGAAACAATGATTTAGCCGACATGTTCATAAGTGAACTAACTAGATTATATTCAGTTAAGTTCATAACAATCAAACAAAACACAAAAAATTAGTTACATAGGTAAATAAATCTAGCAATGAAAAACAACGCAAGACGGTATTGAATGAATTGATTTTTGAAGATGAAAATGAAGTTACCTGAGCACGAGTAAAGATGAAGACAAGGTAATTGTTGAAGTCAGGAAGATTGGAGTATTGTTGAATTTGGTTCCAAATCTGAGACTTATCAGCGGAAGAAGAATGAGAAATCTGTTGCTCTAATAGAGCGCAGATCTCTTTGAACCCTTGTTCTTGTGGTTGCCACGATGGTGTCGCCGCCGTCGCCATGGCTATCGGAATCCGCCAACCGCCGATTGAGGTGAGTGGGTTTTTGGTTTTTGGAGAGAGAAAGAGGTTTTAGAGAAAGAGGGAGAGAGAATGATTCTTTTGTTTGAAGATTGAAAGAAAGAGTAACAATAATAATATTATTATTTATTATTTATTTATATATGATATTATATGATTAATTGATTATACGATGGAATGAAGATGAAGAAACGCAAAGAGGGAAAATAGAAATAAGATTATGCTTATGCCAGCAAATAAATAACAATAGAACCAAACCAAACAAGGCTTTAAGTTAGGACTAGGATATAGTACAGTAGAATAGTATTCTGGTACTAGACTTACTACTTCACTTGCCACAATCAAACAATTATCCAACGCAACAACGGTCACGCCTTGGTTCTTTTTAGGTTACTTTTGCTTCGTTGGCTTGTTTTTTTTTTCCCTTTAATTATCTAGTCTAATAATTATTCAAAAATTATTTTCTTTTTAAAAAACAAAGACATGTTTTGATTCTTTCACTTAAATAAATAAGTTTTGTTTGTCCCTTCATTTCGTTTCGTGTATGTTTAGTTTTTAATGATTTATCATTTCGTTTATCTGACAACAAAAAAAAAAACCTTATTTTTTATTTAAAAAGTTAAATATTTCGATTTTATATTCAAATATTTTTATAAAAACTTACTACCTCACACCTGTCCCCAATACCAATATATAAGACACTTGAAAATATAGTTGATGGGTGTTAGGTTTGATAGTTTGTGCATTATGAAGATGCTTGTTTGGTAAATGATCTCTAATCCGAACAAATTTGGGTTCACATCTTTAGGGCAAAATATTTCTTATCTTTACTTTCTATTACATCTGACCCTCAATGCATTAACGTTGAGAGACGGCGTGGAACTATCAGTGCTTATGTTACCTGCCCTCGATGTAATACTTATGATAAAATATTGTGTGTTATTTGTGATTGTGAAATATGTCTGACTTTTGGGACACTCTTATTGTTGGGGATTAGTGAGCAAATTCTCAAGTATTGATATCTATGATTAACTTATTGAAATGTGACTTCCAAGAACATCGGAGTTGTTACTGTTTAATTGGCCTGCACTCTCTGGGATTATCATTTGGTGCACTAGCTTGGGGCATTCTGATGATTTTTCTTGTACAATAACTTATTCCTTGAGATGGGGCTTAAGCCCCAAAAACTAGGTCTTCTTTTGGATGGGAAGCAAAAAAATAAATAAAATGTGATGTCAAAATATCTTTGGAGACTAGTAATAATTAATCATTCAATGCAACTCTTATCAACACTGATAGACATCCTAAACATTCTTTTATGGGAAAAATGCATTGCACGTTAATAGACTTTTAATGAGTCACTAAACAGCTGTCAAATTCTACTACATCAATACTCTAGACAAGCATGTCAATGTCCGCCGTATGAAAGACCTAGCCAGCCACCTCAAGGCTCAAGAGATACTACATAGGTTAGGTAGAATGAAGTGGACTCACTATTTGTGCACTTTGATCAATATATTTTCTCTACTTTTATAGTTTGTTTGTAAGGTTATTATTGCCTGTCTTGGTGTTGCATCTTTTCGTACTATTTGGTGTATGTGCCCATAAATTACTAATAATGATAATAGTGCATAGGAGTATCACACACAAAACAACAAGCATACAACAGTACTTGTTAATGGAACAATCATTGAGCATGATAGAATCTATTCTACAGGTTGGAGGCACGTTCTCTAAAGCTATAGTAACACTTTATTGTCCAATTCCAAGTCTGCCTGCAATTATGGTCCTTTGTGTTGGGAGTAAGCTTTGCTGGATTCCAAATTCCCCAAATGATTTATCTTGGAATTTTAGACTTAATCTGAGTGTTCAACTCACATGTTAGTGTTGCATACAGATAACACAAGGAATTCCAAACTGACCCAGAACACATGACTTGTATGTATATTGACACTTAACGTTCAATGTTTTATGCCATCATGGGAACCACTGGTCTCTGAATTCATTCCATCAGTTAGCATTTGTTCTCTCTTTTTTGCAGCCAAACAACATTTGTGATAGACCCAAGGCTAGACTAAAACCACACCTCCTAAAGTTCCAGTTTATGGTTTTCATCGAAAGGAGGCTTCCTTGAATTGAATCATATCACCACAGGTTGCAGAATCCTGAGAATCAACCAAGTACAACAAACCAGTCAAAGATTTGTACTTGAAATATGCAATGCTTGTCAAACCCCATTTTCCTTTAGGTATAACAACTATAAATGAAGTAGGAAAAACACAATCTGTTTTTAAGAAATATAATCCCCATGATCCCATCACTTAACTTCCCTATAATTAAAAAAGAAAATGAGACAGATTTTTTTTTTTTTACGCAATGAGACAAAGATGTTGGAGTTAGTTATTTTGTACTTGCTATTCAAACCAGGAAAAAACACGCTTATCAAAAAAAAAAAAACCAGGAAAAAACACTCGGCAAACATCGAATCCAAAATAATAAAAATACTCCAACAACAATAGCAGCCACAAGTTATATTTTATATGACATAATACTACAGTACAAACCACAGGTTCTGTAGAATACTATTCCTCATATAGTACAACTCGATACAAAGACTTAAGCTGACAACCCAGTGATTATGTATCATTGATGACAACAGCAGTAGCTCAAGTAGGTCACTGATTATGTATCACTGATGGCAACAACAGCAGGTCAAGTACCTAGAATTAAAATCAGCGAATCTGCGATGACCATTCCAAACAGTCCATTCTAGTCACCTTTGGCTTGCTTTGCTGCAGCCTGCATTAGAAACAAGTACAGGAAACAGGTAAGATATAAATGCCAGAGGTCATAAAAAGTATTGCTGTTATAAGTCAAAGACAATGGAACACACAAATTGTACAAAGAAGAGAGTAGTGGTTTATTTTGTTCATCAAAATTTAAAGGATTTCATTCAGAATTGGTTCCTAATATAACCATATGATAGTGTCTAATAGACAGATAACTAGAATAGAACAGAACAGAAAATGGAGTCCAGTTTATTTGTTGAAAAGGCTCAATTTCGTCATCTTCACTAAAGTTTATTATTGAATAGCATCAATACTAGAATAAATAGTTTATTTACTAAACCAAGAAACTACTGCAGGAAATATCTAATGAAGCCGTCTAATTATGCCGTCTAATTATTATTACAGAACTCCTCCTCGGTTTGGTTGCTATGCAATTCATTCATGGTGGGATTATGGGAAATATGAATTTATTTATACCACAACTATTACAATATTTTTAAAAATTATAATAGAAAAAGCACTCAATTCCGTTGGCTCTAACTACATTATCCAAAATACGAAACTGAATTCCCAATTACATGATAAGCACTTCAATAACAAGTGTATGGACAATAATACAAAAATCACAATTTCACGTGTAGATTTAAACAATGTTGTTATATAGCAGCTATAATAGCTGAATTGGAACTCGCTATTGTTCAGCGACACAAAATGTTGTGTCAAATAGTGGCTATAGCAGCGCTAAAACACTTGTTGCATAGCGGAATTTGAACAAAACTAGAATTAAAAAAGTATATCAAAACCACTTAACACATGGCAATAATGTAATTTAAATCGAAATACTACCATAGATAAATTATATAAGAAATTTGGTATCAAACTAAAAACAACGGGAAAAATGAAACCAGGAAAAGTACAATACCTTTTGCAGTTTCGCAAGAACGCAATCCTCAAAAGCTTGAAAACCAGCTCCAAATAGTTTACTCGGTGTTTCACGCTCGATAGACTTTGAACCACCCCAAGAATCTGCAGCCATTGCAGGTTTAAGAGGTAAAACCAACAATGGATTAGAAAGATGGCCAATCACATTTCCAATTGTAGCAAGCTGAAAAAGAAAAAAGAAAAAAACCACAGTCACATTCAGCAAAAATTGATCAATTTCTTCATCCACTAAACCTAAAAATTCAAAATTTATATAAAAATTCAACTTACAGCTCCTTGTTTAGTAGCCATAACAACAAGTGCAGAACCCTTTTTCTTATTGCCTTTGATAACATCTTCAACTTCACCAAATTTTGAAAACAATTCCCTCAGCTTCTCCACCGAATAATCTTCACCAATCTTCTCCCAAGAAACTTTCAAAACCTTCTCTTGATCAACTCCACCACCACCGGAACCACCACTTTCTTTCTTGGAATCAAAACCAGGCACAACTTTCTTAGCGTGCATAGCACGAATCCTAGCAATCTCATCCTTAAGCTGCTTAGCAATCCTATCCTCTTCTTCCTTCCCCTTTGCAGCAGGATCAGGAGAAAAAGCATCGCGTTCTCTCCTTTCAAGATCGGAAACCAGTTTGCGGCGTTTTCCATCACGCTGAGAATCACGGTGAGCTTGACGGCGTTGATTATCGCGTTTAACGCGAAGAAAATCGTCGAATAGTTTGCGAGCTTTTTGATCTTTGAGAATGTCGTAGGAAGTTCGAAGTTGTTGAAAATTGGAAGCGGCGTTGGGATCGTCGGGTCTTTTGTCAGGATGAAGTTCAAGAGCTTTGAATTTGTAAGCTTTGTTGATATCTTTATCGGTTAGGTTTGCGCCTTCTTCGCCGGAAGGTAACCCTAGAACGGTGTAGTGATCGACGGTTGCGTCCATTGTTTTGTTTGGAAGGTGAAAATACGAGAGAAAGAAAGAGGGGAGAATAATAAACTGTATGCTTTGAAATCTCGATTATAAAAGGTCAGAAAAAAATATCTTTTTGGAGATTTTTTATTATTTTGGATTCAATGTAAATCTTTTTTTTTTTGGACTCGATTATAAAAGTTCTGTAAATCTTTTTGGAGATTTTTTATTATTTTGGATTCGATGTAAAAATATCTTTCCAATAAATTTAATAAATTCCTTTTATTTTTTTTTTCACACACTTTATCTTTCCAATAAATTTAATATATTATGTAACCAAAAAAATTAATATGTTATGTACAAAAAAAAAACTTTAGTTTTTCAAATATATATTAAATCTTTTAAGGTTTGAACAACTACTCCTAAATATTTGGAATTTATACGAGGATATATTAGATAAATATAACCCTAAATTTTCAAAAAGACAAACGATTTAAATTTTTTTTTCTTTCTAAAACGACAACAAAAAAAAAAGAACGGAGGGAGTATCCAATTATCTCACCATAGACGAAACCTAGTGGCTTGAATTTAGGATCAGTTAATAAAAAAATTCCAGCAAAATTACACTGCAGATCCTTTATCTTATTTTTTTGTAACACTTTGGTCCTTTATCTTTTTTTGGTAACAATTTGGTCCTTTATCTTTATTTTTTTGTAACACTTTGATCCTTATCTTATTTATTTATAAAAAATAAAGGACCAAAGTGTTACAAATAAAATAAGATAAAAGACCAAATTATTACAAAAAAAATGGACTAAAATGTTACAAATCAAAAAAATAAAGGACTAAAGTGTTACAAATAAATGATAAAAAGTGTTACAAAAAATCAAAATGTTAAAAAAAATAAGATAATATAATTTTGCTATTACATATGATGATGATAAACTTGAACTCAAATGGTACGAGTACGGCCAAGATAGTTTCACATGCACTTGCAATGTTACTAGTATTTATTGACTTAAATTACTGTGCTGTTGTTCTTTAACATGTAGTATATCAACATTGCTTATACAAGGAAATGTCAAATATGTAAGAACATTAGTTAACAATAGTTATCACCTGTATCCATTCATATCTAACTATTGCATCACTGTGTACTCAATAAGAACTTTTGTTTTGACAGTTAGGTTATTGAAATTTAATGTCTACATTGAGTTGTTAACTGGAATAATTGTTTCTACACTTACTCTTGGATACACATACTGTAGTCTATTGAATAAAAAACTTAATTTAGTAGTAGCAAGTGCAGAATAGAATGCACTATAGACAATAAAGAACATGCACTAGCGGAAAAAAGAACATTTGATAGAAAAGCTCACACATAAAACTTGAACTTTTATTACAAACTAAAAATATGTATATTTTTACATTGTTGATCATATGCCTAGAGCACAAATGTTGAGTTTGTGATTCAACATAACACTGTTTGAAATTAAGCATATTAATGTAACTATAATAATGTAAAATAAGACTCTAATGTAAGCATAGAAATAGATATTCATACTAACTCATTCATAATTAAGACAATATTGAAAAATACCCAACAATAAACTACAATTTGACATACATTGCCTAGGACTTTACATTTTCAATCTCTTCCTCGAACTCCTTGTCCTCAGCATCTTTTGCCTCCTCCTTTGATGTGTCCTCTCCACTAGTCCCTTCTTTTTTCTCTGCCTCTTCCTTACGGCTTCTAAGTGCTTGGATCAACCTCTCCAATAAGGTCTCAACATCTTCATTAGTTACCTTAGGCATCAAGTTTTCAGCAACATCAGCTCGTATCATATTAGTCTCTTCCAACAAAGACCGAATCGTCTCGAACAAAAAATGAGATTCAAGATTCAGATAATTCATTGCCAATATTTTGAATCCATCAAAACCACAATAAGACAATTCAATATGCATATCCATTCGTCCTCGACGAATTAGAGCATGATCGAGTCTCTCGGCATAGTTAGTAGTAAATATAATCAATCTCTCCCCAGGACTAGCTGACCAAATCCCATCAATGAAATTCAACAATCCAGAAAGTGTTACCTGACTAATTTTTTGGTTCTCTATTGCAGCTTCTGATTTTAACTCATGCAGAGAAGCAACAACTTGATTCATATCCTTCTTCACCTCTTTTTCTTTACCATTCTCCAAATTTGTCTTCCTCTGACCGGTAAGATCGAGCGAACAATCAATATCTTCAATAACAACAACCGACTTACTCGTAATTCCAATCAAAAGTTTCCTTAACTCTGCATTTATTTTCACATTAGTTAACTCAATGTCATATATATCATACTTCAAAAAATTTGCAATAGCAGCTACTAATGATGATTTTCCTGTTCCTGGAGGACCATATAGCAAATAGCCCCTCTTCCAAGGTTTACCAATTCTTGCATAATATTCTTTGGACTTACTGAATCTAATAAGATCATCAACAATCTCTTTCTTACTTTTTGGATCCATTGCAATTGTTTCAAAAGAAGCTGGATGTTCAAAAATCACACGACTCCATTTAGCTTTGCAATTTGTGTAAAGTTTTCTTTGCCTCTTACTTAAACCAATGTTCTTACCTTGTTCCAAAACATGGTTAAGGTAAGATTTTGTAACAAAATCACGATGTCCGCGGTGAAACATGAGATTGTAATATCTTTTGTCCTTAGGAGGGCGGAACGAAACAGATTTTGTTTGGGAAACTATTTTTCTTAGACTCCAAACAACCTTAATGCCTTCAAATTCATCATGAAACTCTTCTCTTTCATCTGTCTTTAGAACTAAAGAATTTTTCACAAATTCACCTTGGAGTTTCTTTGATTGATTGGTGGATTTGGATGTTAAGTAGTGATCAATGACAGAGAAAGCTTCATTGATTTTCTTGAAATCACCAATGTACTCAAAGAATCTAACCTCAACATAAGGGTCAAACAAGCTGGCTAATTTGTTTGAGATTTTTTTTATGAAATCATGAATTTGATATGGACAAAACTTTTGAACCATAGCCCAGATAAACAATATGCTTGCAAGTTTTGAACCAGTTAGATCCCAAATTTCACCCATGTTTGTTTTTCTTTTTTCTTTCTTTTTCTTGTGTTACTTTTCTTCTTTGTTTAAACCTGTTGATTTTTTATATAGAAAGTTAATGATCATTTGTCTCGTGAGTTTGTTACTATGGATCATGAGAAAACATAATCATGAGATGTTGAATCATCAAACAGACATGTTTATTCATAATACTGTAACTAGATAGCTTGGACTTTGACCACATGCAAAAATAGTAGTCATACGCGCACTATTCGTTTTGTGATGTTAATTTTTTTATATGTGAAGAATTTTATAATTTTCAATTAGTGGTATTCTCAACAACAAATAAATCAGTGATGTGATGATATTATAATTCGTTGCAAATAAGTGCTAGTGTACGATCTACATTGCTTGTAGAAATAAGATGTATGATATTATCATGATTTGTTTTCCTATTTAATTATAATTAGGAGACCATTATAAATATATTTCAGAGTTAGTACTTGGACATTTTTGTCATCGCCATAATTATAATTCGAAGTATTTTTCCCCCTCTTCTCTCTTTATGTAAAATTAAATAATTTCAACAACATCCGTCTCTTCAAAGGAAAAGATAAAATAAAAAATGGCAGATACACATATTTTCCAATTACAGGCCTCTCATACCTGTGTAAGCCTGAAAGGAACAAGCTCGGGTTTCTCCAATTGCAAACCTTTGTCAAATAAACAACTGAAATCAACATGAACACAATCACCGCTGGTAGAATAAAAAAGAATGTTTTCACCGTGCCGGTCACCCAGACCCACAATATGCCCAACCATGGACCAAACAGCAGTCGTGTGAGCATATGCAACACGTGCCCTGAACCACACAGCAGGCTCAGAAAATGTTGTCAAGAACCATTTGTGAAAAATAGGAGGAAACATCGGAAGAATTTTGTCCTTCAGCATCACATCCTCTGGCATTTTACCTTGGCATTGATCATAAATTCGCTTAATTTGAGGATTTGTTTTCTGACAATCAAACTTTCCACAAGTAATATATATGTCTTGAAGAATTTGTCTAAGCCCACGAGTGTGGGGTACCCACTCTACCAGACCACAGTCCTCAGTCAGAGGAACCACAGCAAATGTGCGAATATATAACTTCCTTCTACGACTTTCAGGATATTTGGAAAGCAGTCTGTTAATCATTGCTGTGAACTCCATCATGCGAGCATCTTTGCGGAGGTCATCCTTGGGTTTGCAGAGAAACGGGCGCTCAACGCCGTCACTGCCCAGTAGAATGATCTGAAATACAAAGGCATTCATTAAGAAGATGGTACATAAAGAGATACCGAAGAGTAGACAACAATAGTATTCAGTTAAGTTCTACTGAAGACGAGACCTGCCCAGTATCTTATGTTCTTAACCAAATAGTTTAATATGAAAAATTAATCACCACATCAATCACAGAATGGTCTGGCTGTTGGAGTTGGTACTTTGATCTTTGCAATGAGGTTGGAAATATAAGGCTGCATCATCCTGATCCACACAGTTGGGTGCTTAGATAACCCACACAGTTGGACGCAACCCTTACAAAAACTGAACATCTTTTTCTAAAAGTTGGGTGCTTAGATAACCCGCACATCATCCTGATCCACACAGCTCTTATATGCAATGCAACCACTCTCCTCTATTCAGAGAGAGACCACATAATGCTTATACAGCTAGCTACATTTTCTCAGTAGAGTCAAGTCAGCCTCTCATTAATGTACATATGCAAAAATGGTTACTAATTATGGTCCTGTTTGTTTAGGATTTTTTTAAAAATGGATTCTATAGTGTTACATGATTTTGTGTAAATAAAAATTTACAAAGAATTTTTTTATAAAAGATTCAAATAAAAATTTGGTTTGAATAGTTATTCTTAAAATGTTATTTTAGGTATTTCATGATTTTATAAGCAAAAACAATATGGTAATTTGGTCTTATGAGTTATGATGCTACTCATTTGAAATTATGTGGGAACCAAACAAATGTTGAACCACCATACACATAAACAAAATTAACTGCCTACTCAAGAATCAAAGAAAAACTAAGGAGGCATATTAAGGGAGAAATTCAGTAATAGCATACTTTCTTAGGCCGCTGAAGAGATGATAGAATTTCAGCCTCGTCAGCAATGCCTGATATAGTAGGAAGATCTGTGGCAGAAAATATATTAGACATAAGTGAATCACCCAGATTCCCATCATATGCTGGAAGATTTACGGTAAGAGATTGCTGAATTGGCATTATAATTCCCAGGGGCATCATCCTCTTTAGAGCACTAAATTCAGTAGAGAGATTAATTGTCCTTGCTCTTGACTGGCCGGCATGGAAACATAACTTGATCAAATGATCAATCAGGCTAGCAAATTGACCAAACAAAATGTTCTCATTACTTCCTGGGCTGAAACCTTTACGTGCAAGTTGTATGATTTCAGCTGCTGCTTCGCGCCTTGAACGAACAGTGGATTTTGAAACTGCAGCCATAATCCATAGGCCCTGTTGTGGGTACTGGTGGAGAACAGAGGTAATGATAGCTTTGACTAGCTTAACAATATCGGCATTTTGATGGCAAATTCTTGAAACCAATTGAGGTAGCACTGTCAACCAATGGTATTTTGGTAAATCCTTCAAACAGCCTCCCATAACACTCTCTATCTACCAAAGCAAAAGACAACACAGTAATTACTATAAATGCAGAAAGTAGTGAACAAAAAGCATGTCTACGTTTTGTAAAAAAACAAAAGAAATATCACTGTATTGAAAAAAGGAAACGAAGAGAGAAGAAAATTTCTCCACCCACCTTCTTATGCACAACCTTTAAATCCTTTTTTGACGAACCACTTCTTAGATACATGCTTCCAAAGTCAAACCATAGGGTTAATAACCTTGGAAGTGCCTGAAATAGATTCTTGTGTCCCCTGTGAAGTCCCCTTGCATAGAATAACAGCACGTCAGGAAGATAAGACCACCAACTCCACTCATTATTTAAGTTTGAAGGAACTAGTCTAGGGCCAAGTTCAACATTCTCCTCCTGGCGTTTCCTGGCATCAACAAGTACTTCATCACAATACTTGGCCATATAGAAGTACCCTTTCTCCCATTTAGGTTGCAGTTCCTTCACCCTGGTATAAAGACTTATTATGGCTTCCTTCTGTTTCTGCCCAGTGTAATGAGTCCACCTTGAGTACAGAAGAAGGGTCTTTGCAATGTCTCTGTTCTCATTTGGAGCTTGACTTTCACAAACAATAGGTGGGGGATTCAGTGGTACAAGGGAAAGGCTAGTAATAGATGAAATTGCAGCAGCGCCTAAGACCTCAACAGGCATGTTCAAGAGAGACTGTTGCAGCACTGCTATGGCACCATCAGACCGACGGGTGCTCCAAAGGAGTTTTGCTTTTTCCATTTGGATGTTAGGTGCACCGGAGGCCTGGGCTTCTAAAATTGCTCTGTTGGCTGTTTCATAATGACCAGCCAAGCGACATAGTTTTGAATATTGAAGCCAGCAGTTGCCAACTTGAGCCCCAAGACCACTTGCACCAAAAATCAATCTCCTGAAAGCCAATAGTGGCTCCCTAGCCCAGATTGATGATTGTGTAATTCGAAGTCGATTCTCCCAGTTGTCAACTAATTTAGAGAAAGCTGGATCATCTAAATGAAATGATTTTTCTAAGAAAGAGTCATCTCCCAGAAGAGTATGGAAGTCCTCTAATTCCCGTAGAAAGTGAAGTTTTACAACAAATGGGTAGGCCCGCGTGTAAGAATCCATTCCTGCAGCAGCTAGGGAAGCAATTAGTGACATCTTCGTTAAAGCAATTTTCTCGTCAACTGAGAAGTGGTCCCTCTTCATCATTGCCTGGAGAATCTTTGCGACATTCAAGTCAAATGAAGCATTACTTTCCGAACTACTGCAAACTAAACTGTCATCTTCAGCTCCACTAAGGTACTCATCCATCAAATCCCACCTTCCAAGCCTCCAGGCAGCCTGAACACCTTGCATGCACCATGCTTTCTTGTACTGAGGAATCCTAGAAACTAAACCATCAACATGAGTGACCATGGCCTGAAGGTGGCACATGTTTAGTAAACAGTTAAGGACATCTGAATGCCTCTGAACTGAGGTTGGTTCCATCTGCAAAGCTTGTTCACAAGAAGTTAAAACATCAGCCCAATTCCCAGCCTTTTTGTTTATTAATAGCTGATCTTGTAACCTCAAAGATTTACTTAAACATGACAAGCCAGATAGTCCATCAGGCTCATCCAAACAGCTGTATATTTCCATAAGATGTGAAACATCTTCATCTTCAAAGATACCACTCCTCTCAGCAGCAGGGTTGAAAGAGCCAGACTTTTCCCTTACATGGGACTCAAAGTACATCAACGGCCTTGCATAAGCCTGACACCTAAAGGAAGCCCTGGCAAGAGTCACCTTTGGAATCGCAGATAGAAGCTCTGAAACATATTTACATTGTACAATGAGTTGGTCCTGGTCTGTCAAGGAAACTGGACTTTGATCCTTTGACTTTTGCTGTTTAGAAACAGATGATTGAGAAAGGGAAAGAGCAAGTTCTTGCTCAACATCATCAACCCACTGTCCAAGATTATCAAGTAGAGTGAACACGGATTGAATACAAACTTCACTTTGACCACCACTAAATCCATGAACCGAAGCTCCGCTGTTCTCTGATGCAGCCGCATCAAGAACAGATAGGATTTCCTGTGCTATGCTGTGGCGTCCCTCCTGAGTGCCATGACAGACCGCACTAAGAACCAGGTAGGGAAGCAAATATATTGCTGTTTGCATATCATGGCGTACAATACCTTGACAAGCATTAAAGATGCTTGCACGAGATCCAGTGGCATGCAAGGTCAGTTTTTTTATCCAAGAGAAAATCCATCTTCTAAATGACATAGATGGGTGGTAAATAGGGCCAGCAGAGGTTGAGTCCGCTACATTAGGAAGCTGAAACTTAGATGTTAAACATGGGGCTATTATCTCTTTCACATAATTAGAAAACCTATCCCATAATTTCTGGCCCCTATTATTAATCTCGTTACCACCATTGGTAGTCCTGATCTTAGTTGAAGCATTCTCATCCAGTGACGCCTCACAACCAGCAAACTTAGCAACTCCTGTATAGCTAATGCAGCAGAGTCTTGAATACCAGTATCAGGTGCAGATCTAAATGCCCGAGCTAGATGTTTGTGGATCAGCTCAAATATGAGGTCATCATCAGAGCATTGAATTTTGAAACGTTGACATGAGAAACCTTTTACCTTAGCAGGGTCAACAGCACCAAGGGCTCCAAGACAATCAGCACAGACCAACTTCAACTGCTGCCCAACTGCGGTCCTTGATTCTTCTGCACATCCTCTTAATAACGATGTGATCAGAGAACTCAAAACATCCAAGTCTGAATCAACTTCGGCAGTGATTAGATCTGTAATATCCTTCCATCTCAAGTTCAGAAGCTTGCGAAGTTCACATGCTACCATGTACCTCACATTTAAGTTCTCGTGATTTAAACCATCAACCACATCTCGTAGTTGATCTTTCAAAGCCATTGTCCCACGAGCATCCTCAATTTCTTGGTTCACTTGCACCAATGCAGGTATACTGGGCAGTGGGGGGAACTCAGATATATGCTGCTTTAGGATAACCCTATTCTTAAAAACAAGTTCTTCTAGAATTTTTACCACTTTGTCCAAATGTATTGAGGGATTTTCTTTGTCTCTTTCCAAGAAGGGAAGAAGAGAAGCAAAAACTTGAGAAATTATATGCTTAATGCTAGATGGTGAAACTTTAGCTAATTGCTTTATGAAAAAATGCAAGACAGACAGCCCCTCCATTTGCAGTGATTCTTTACCAACAGCATGCAAGAGAAGCACCATCAGTTTTGGCACATGCGTATTAAGATTAGAACCCATCATTCTAATCAGCATCTCAATTCGGTTTAATGCTTGCTTACAAAGCAAAAAATCATCAGAACGGAGCATTTTTTTGTTTATGATGTTAAGAAGGCGAACAAAATCTTTCCTCAAAAAGCCTGGAAGATCTTCTGCACCAGTAAGAACTTTAGCAATGTCTTTAATCATCTGAGGTACTCTAGCTAATCTGTCAACAAACAGAAGAATAAGTGAAGGACATACAAAGCTCATGTACCCTTTGTTAGAAATATAATATAAAAATCATTTGTGTCTCTTCAACTAACAGGTTGAACTTTTGGAATAATTGGTTCACCGTTCATGATATGGTATCAAAGCATTTATAACCAAGATTTATAGAGCCCGGTCCTTGCTCACCCCATCCATATTTTTTATAAAAAACAGTTGAATGTGAAGCTTAGGGTTGAAGAGTCTATTTGTTGTCCGTTCTTAGAGCACGAAGGCCTCTTACTTGAGAGGGAGTGTTAAAAACAAACATATATAATTATTCATATGACTTCACCTAACAACTAAAGCTTTTGGAATTGTTGGTTCGTGCACTGTTTTTTTTTTTTTTAATGGCAGTTCATGACACTGTCAATTACAATTACTTTGTTTCTTGTTAGTGCTCTGTTACTATAAGTATGGGACCTTCTTTTTACTTATGACGGAAGTTAATAGGAGTATAATGAAAGAAATGAATATGTGGAACTAACTATAATTGCTAGGCAATACCCATAGTGAAATAAACCAGTTTCTGGTAGTCAATGATGAGTGAATAAATACAATTAAATAACACTCCCTTTGGTCCTTACTATAATAAATACAATAAAATTGCTTTTTAGATTCATGGAATGATTAATGTATCTGGTCCATTTTTTAGACCAAATACATCAATCATTCTATGAATCTAAAAAGCAAATTTTTTCTTATATTAAGGACCAAAGGGAGTAATTGCCGATTTATTATTATTATTATTATTATTATTATAATAATAATAATAATAATAATAAAGTATATAACCCTTAATATAGCTAAATCTGAGGCAACAGCAACATTTTTTCTGAGACAAACATGAATTCCAAATATTACTATCCAGATTTTACAGTTGCCACTTGCCAACCACAATGTGATCAACAAAGTGCATCCAGGAAAAAAGTGCAATCAAGTTTCAGAAGTCATCTACTTACCTTTTGCTTATCTCATCTGAATCACTATCATCCGTAAAACATACAAGTTCATCTAGAAGAGACGGTAAAGCAGCTATATATATTTCCTTCCTGTCAAAACCAAAATGTGCATGGTAAAACTGCAGAGCAGAAAGTAGCTGTTGGTCATCAGTTTGATGAAGAGCAAAAGCAAGCACTTTTGGCAGCCAATCAACTATCAGAAGCGCCACAGGGTTTACTGGAGGGTTTGGTGGAGGGTTTTGTGGAGGGTTCACACACTTGGCCAACTCATTTAAGGTGGTAACCGCTTGACTACTATACTGCTGAGCCACCACAAGCTTTGGGAGAACAGAAGGAATCATTTTCTTGACCAGTTCTCTAGTCTCAACACCAAAAACAGCTTCTGCAAACTCACTCACTAAGACCGGGCGGCTGGCAAGTCTCTCAGAGAGATAATCGTACAGTTCATTACGAATATGAGCATTTTTAGAAAGAATTAGTTCAAGACCTCCTTTAAGATGGAAACAACAAGATTTGTATATTAATCTTGACGCATTCATTTTCACATTCACATGGTTGCTATCAAGCTTATCAACCAACAGTATAAGAGCAGATAAGAACAGTTTGCTACCTATATCAACAGAAACCATTATTCTGCTGTACATTCCATTAAAGTCTCCAAAATATGTGGACTATCGGTGTCTATCATGCCATGTTTAACTGTATCCAAAAAAATTTGCTCCTTGCTTTTGTCTGCATCTCCAGCAAATATTAAACTCAAAATATGGTCATCCACAAAGGAACTAATATGACCGCAAAATGCATCTCTTAATTCCTTGCTCCTACAAGTCAATAGATATTTTAGACATTTTATCCATTCAAGCCTTTTATTGAGCAGAATATCGGGGGCACCATGTGCAAGGATGCGACGAATAACTTTCACACAGGAAATCTGGACATCCTCTGATGATTCATCAAAAAGAAGATTAAAAAATAAAGATTGCAGCTGCATGAAACTAGAGTCCAAACTAACTTGTGCATCTGCTCCACACATATCAGATCTACAATGATTGGAGGATGCCACTCATTGTGATTGCGAATAATTTTTTTATCGCATTTTGAACAACTGAAACCTTGAATTAAATGTTCTATCGTCCAACTCGATATTTCACTTTTCCTCTTTAGAAATAAGTTGCATTCGTTCGTTGGCAGACCAGATACAGCTCGTCTGCATCCATAAAGGCATGACAATAGGCCAAGAGATATAGGAAGAAGTTTCTTCGCCTCTTTATCTGTTCTTAAGTACCTGCATATTGTATGTAGAGATGTAAACAACCAGAAGATTTGTCCCTCCATTTTATTCAAAAGAAAAAACTTTCATCCTTATACTTACTTCCATGCTACCCGGAAACTTACAAAGAACTAATACATTACTGGGAAAAAAACAAAATAGAAACTGCTTAACAATAAAGGGCAGCCATCATAAATTTGAAACAGTGAAACCTATTTAAAACCAAATCATTTATAGGATGGGCAACTCACTAAAAGGAAAAATATTCTATCATTTAAAAGTTTGTGGTTCATAAACTGAATCCTACTGGACTAAATAAGATTGAAAAGCAAGTTCCATGTGCATACGTGATGATTTTTGAACAGAAAATCCATCCTAGGATACAGATCCAACAGTTCAAAGGAAAGAAATTAACTTAAGAATATAATCTATGAATCAGCTCCTGCAATTCAGACATTGAAATTAATATTTGAGAAACTGAAGTTATTCATACGCCTATATTCAAACTAACCAAACGACAAATCTGACATGTTATTGAAATCTGTATGCAAAAGCAACCACACAGTTTGCTTACTCCATCCTTTTAAAGACGGGAGGTGATATATCAAGACCAGACCACAAAACCATCACTGGCATACTAATAGCTGCTTCAGTCCTGACTTCTTCAGCTTCATCATGAAGACCCAAATCTAAAACTTCAAGAACAACTTTACTGCTCAAGCTTGGACCTAACATCGATAATACTTGAAGAGAGAGACATTTAGTTTTCCATAGCAATTGATTATCAATAACAAGGAGCGTATGAGTCCAGGGAAGTTTAAGCCCAACAAGCAAAAGGTCCACATGGCAATTCCCATCTTGTAATGTGTTGTTCTCTTTGAAAGAGGCACCTGATTGAGAGAAGTCACAAGTGACATAGATCAGGAGCATGAAATAGCAGACACCACGAACATGAAGTTTAAGTAAATTAAAGGATATATCGAGAAAAATCAGTTAGGCCCCCATATTTAGTTGCTTATTAACATATTTTCCCTCCAAGAAAAACCTAAATCACCCCTCACTTAATATGCAGAAGGGGACAAGAGGACGGTACCATAAATCTAGAATGTTATTAGCAACAAGATATTAAAGAACCCTTAAAACGAGCCATGATTGGCAAATGGTGGACTGGGCTTGGCTGTACATTATATTTAACAAGGGTCTCAATATTTACATACACATTGGATAACAACTCCACATGCAATATATTATTTGAAAGAACAAACTACTTTATTTCCAAATCAATATTATTTTCTGTTCAAGACATAAGTGGCAGTAGGTGAGAGAGGCTAAAAACGATTGTTTATTTACAAAAACTTATACCTGCCAAAATCCAAAGAATGCAATTTTGACCATTGAGAGAATGATAAGAATGCTAGCAGTCCTTATAATTTACTTGCCACCAAAGAAAATCAGATGCAAAGTAATGTAATCTAATCACCTAGGAAGAAGTATAATATCTTTATGCTAAGGAAAAAGTAGATGTTAACTCACAGAACCAATTAAGGTAAGGTCCAAAACTTACTTTTCAAAAGCAGTACGCTATGAATTCCTTCTAGGTAGGTGGAAATATCTACAGTAATCGAATTTCCTTGTTTCGCCTATAAACACAGACAACTTAGTTTATTGGAAAATAAACAAATTATGTGATAAGAATTTGCAACGGTTGCCTACCTACCTGCTCAGCTATCCAAGAAAGCCATGCAAGCATTTGCTGAAAGATTCTGACAGACAGATCACTCTCTGGATAAATAGAGAAGGCAGCGCATAGAATGCTAAGTGCAGATAAAGCAATATCTGGCCTCAAAGAACCGGATCCAACAGCCGGTGCATTTAATGATTGAACAAATGATAAGAGAGATTTATTCATATGGTTAGCATACTCTTCTACTGTTTGGCAAGTAACTATACAACTATATTTGAGTTCCACCTCAATACTGGCATCTGCAAAATCAATTTCTTCATTTAATTTTTGGCGTTTGATCTTAAGATTATCCATATCCTGAATGGACCTCTTTTGTCCATGCCTAATGCTTTCAATTGACTTGTTTTCATTTGATCAAAGGGCTACATTCTTATTGTTTCCTTGGATTACCCCAAAATGATGTGGACCAAGAGTAGATACAGCTACTTGAAAGCACTCTATCGAAGGCAAACATGGTTCCAGATGACAGAGTGCAGATATGAGATGCTCTGGCTTCCACACATGAGGGGGGCAAACTTGAGTAATTCTAACATAAGCACTGCATAGTGCCACCTGAAAAGAATATATTAAGTCCTCTTGATCAATTCCCTGCTTCAAATCTATAAACTTGTAGAAAGTATCTATAAAATGGGGTAAAACTTCTATGAATAGCTCTATAGTTAACTAAGCTGTTCTAACAAAAAAAAGTAAGTATCAATGTTAACCTTAAGTTGCTGGCTTTTGGTTCTCCATAGTGATCCAAAGAATACACCAACCAAATCAGCTGCTGTTAATTTAACGATATCTTCTGGACAGCTAGAGTGGAGTGTATTGAGGCAAACACCCAACGATGAATCATAAGTCGTGTTTCTGCAGGTGAGCCCCATCTTAATCTTAATGTTGTACATTGTAAAAGACTTTGAAAAAAATATATTTAGTTTGTTTTGTTTGTATACATTAATTTCAAAACATAATAATAATAATAATAATAATAATAATAATAAGGCTAAATTGCACTTTTGGCCCCTTAAGTTTCAGAAAGTTGCGATTTTGGTCCCCTATATTTCAAAATAGCACTTTTGGCCCCCTAAGTTTCAGGAAGTTGCAATTTTGACCCCCTATGTTTTAAAATAGCACTTTTGGCCCCCTAAATTTCAAAAAGTTGCTATTTTGGCCCTATGTTTCAAAATAGCAATTTTGGCCCCCTATGTTTACCCCTTTTGCAAAATGAAAGTTCAAGACACTTTTCTAAATGGAAGTTCAAGACACTTTTCTAAATCAAAATGACATAACAAATCAAGTCATTACATATATGAAGTCATTACATAATTAAAAAGACATAACAAAAAGCACGAAGAGTTTTCAATTTCCATTGTTTCCTATTTTTGGATTTGGAATTAGGTTTTTTTTTTACGTATAGTGAAAAATCCTTTTGAATAAACGTCACGAAGTATTTGGTTAATTCTTTAGGATTTGAGATTATATATGTGTGTTAGTGAAAGAATAAATTTTTTTTTTTTGAACGTAGTGAAAGAATAAATTTAAAGCATGTGACTTCTTCCTTTTATTTTTTTATTCTTTTAGTTTTTTTAATTATAAGATGACAAAAAAATGTTGACGTGGCAGCTGAGTCACTTAAGTGACTTTGCCATATCAACTTTGACTCGATCAAAATTGACCTTTTGCAAAAGGGGTAAAGATAGGGGCCAAAAGTGATATTTTGAAATATAGGTGGCCAAAATCGCAACTACTGAAACTTAGGGGGCCAAAATTGCTATTTTGAAACATATGGGGCCAAAATCGCAACTTTTTGAAACTTAGGGGGCTATAAGTGCTATTTTGAAACATAAGGGGCCAAAATTGCAAGTTTCTGAAACTTAGGGGACCAAAAGTGCAATTTAGCCTAATAATAATAATATAATAATAATAATATAATAATAATAATGTAATAAAAGTAACAGTTTAATCAAAAAGGAAACAGGCTTTTATAAGAAAAGCATTTTTGAGGGGCCTAACCATAGTGTACTGTTAAAAGGCCATTCATATGAGAAGAAAAAAAGCAAACATATCCAAACCTGAAACAAGGAAGCCCCTCCTTGTCCAAATTCAAGATAGTAATTATTGAGCGGATTAAATTCTGACGAGGAATTAGTTCATAGTCTGTCACTGTTGCAATGATGTGTACAAAGTCAAAGCATGCCTTCCAGAAAAACATAAATTGTCAGACAATTGGTATCGTTTCTGATAAAATATATGTAAAATAAGGTGGAAATACTTGAATTTCAAATTTTCATCAACCATCACCCACCATATGCAGATCAGAATCCCCATAGCATAAAAGAGAACACGCGGAAGAAACAAAGGAAGCATGGATCAATCCTTCAACATAGAGTGTTCCTTCAGTTAGACATTTACTGATAAGCTTCAAAATCCAAGTTGCAAAAGGTCGCAACCTGCTTTTGCCACTCAGGTCAATCAATAAACCACAACCATCAATTGGTTTATTGGTTGGTGGAAGATCTTCAATTCCAGAGAAGCACTCAGAAAAACACTTAATCATCACCTTAGAGGATCCACTCCCACTGAGCGAAGCCGCGTGTAAAACATCTATCAATGTGAAAACAAAATAAAAGCAGTTACCAACAGAAACAGCAGTACCCGAAATTAGTCACCATAAATAAGGCCTATTTGGATAAACAACTTAATTAAACACTCCTAGCATAAGCACCTATCATATAAGTGCTTATGTATAAGTTATTTCCATAACAAGATAAAATAAAGTTAAACTGTATAAATAGTCTGAAAACAAATTACAAATATGTCATAGGTTGTTTCCACAAAATGTCTCACACAAAAGCTTATGTAAGTGGATAAGTTCAAATAAGTCAATCTTCAATCGGCTGTCATATAAGCTAGTTTTCATAAGCTATTTTATAGAACATAGAACATATGAAAATAATCTGAAAACAGCTTATGGATAAATTATAAGCTGTTTTCTTAAGTTCTCCCAAACAATTTGACACAAAAACTTATGTAAGTAGATAAACTCAAATAAGTCAATTCAAAAGTAAATAAACTCGAATGCCTAAACGAAATTAGTAATACTATTTGATTTGATTGAATTGAGTGCATATGCATTCATAATTATTTATACTAGTTAGTTTAGTACTACCTTCAATTAGGAACATGGAATCAACAAAGAACTGTCTATATGAATCTCGAGCACCGGAGCGAAGCAATGATAAAAGCGAACCAATAGCTTGAAAGAAAACACCATAACAAGATCTGGAAAAAAAAATGAAGTAAATGAGAAACAGAATAGAGTAAAAAAAAAAAAGCGTAAAAAAAAAGTAAGGAAAAAGATAGACCGATAAAGAGGCTCAGCGAAAAAAGGAAGTAAACGAGCAATGATTGGTAAAATAGCGGTTGCTTTGCCGTGATAATACACTCCGGGGAAGTTTATCGATGTGCGAGTGATGAGTTTCACAACCGCAATCACTTCTCTATCGTTTCCTGCATCGATTATTGAGTGATTAATTAATCGATAGTGATAATGATGAATTGATGATGATGAAGAAGAAAAAAGAGTAGGTTAGGTTACCGGAGGAATTAGGAAGGACGAAAGAATGGAGAAGATTGGGGAGAACGGCACGGAAACTGAGTTCCAAAGCGTCGGTGTCGTCGGTAGGGTTGTTTGGAGTGGAGGAGATGTTATGCGTTCTCGAAGTTCGTGCAATAAGCTAGTTAAGTTTGCTCTTGCCATTTTCTCTGCTCTAACTAACTAACTAACTAACTAACTAACTAACACTTCTCTGGTTTTGATTATTGCTATAATACTCTCAGTCACTGTGATATGAATGGTGATGGTGATGGTGATGGTGACGGATTGATGGTGATTAATCATTCTATTCAACTTCCCTCCCAAAATGCTCTTTGCGGTTTCAATTTTGCTTGTTTTATTTCTTGCCTTTTTTTTTCCTTTCTTCAACACTGTGACCATGGACCTGGATCTCATCGAGAGTTTGGGCCTAGATTATACCTTACTGCAGAAAATTTCTCATCCCACCCTCCCTCTTTCTCGCCTACCCTCCAAACTTCCCAGTTTGCCCCTCATTTGTTGACTTCGGAAAACAGAAACTGAATTTTTCTTGCCTACCCTCCGCTCGCTAGTTTTCTGAAAAACAAGTTTCTGGTTAATTCGGAAAATAGAAACTGAATTTTTTAAAAACTTAAAAAATTCAGTTTCTGCGTTCCGAATTCTGGAAATTTCGCAGAAAATCATTTATATTAAAAATAATTTGCATTAATAAAATAATTATATTAAAAATTTATATTAAAAATAATTATTGCAAAAATAATTTTAATAAAATATAATTTATTTATTTTTTATGACCGAAATTTCACCGACACTTTTAACGGCTAAGATTCCACCGACACTTTTAATGGCTGAGATTTCACCTTTATCTCGTTGTTCAATGATTTTAACTGAGTTAAAACATTCATCTTTAAGAAACTGTGTTGTTCAATGATTTTAACTGAGTACATATACACGTATATATAATAGGTTTTGGTTAATTTCAGCCACATAAAAAGTGTTGGTGGAATCCATGCCATTAAAAGTGTCGCTGGAATCTCAGCCATTAAAGGTGTCGGTGTAATTTCGGCCATTCAAAGGTGTCGGTGCAATCTCGGCCATTAAAAGTGTCGGTGTAAATAAATTATATTTTATTAAAATTATTTTTGCAATAATTATTTTATTAATGCAAATTATTTTTAATATAAATTATTTTATTAATGCAAATTATTTTTAATATAAATGATTTTCTGCGAATTGCCAGAATTCGGAACGCAGAAACTGAATTTTTTAAGTTTTTAAAAAATTCAGTTTTTGTTTTCCGAATTAACCAGAAACTTGTTTCTGAACAAACTAGCGAGCGGAGGGTAGGCAAGAAAAATTCACTTTCTGTTTTCCGAAGTCAACAAATGAGGGGCAAACTGGGAAGTTTGGAGGGTAGGCGAGAAAGAGGGAGGGTGGGATGAGAAATTTTCCTTACTGCATGCATCCTAACTATTGTTACTCGCACTTCCTTGAGTTATGGAAATTGAGTGTTAACTTTTGTTTTTCTTTTTGTCAATTGTATATTTGGTCCCTTATGTTTATTTTACGTTTTAATTTGGTTTTTTACGTTTAAAAAAAGTTTTAAGTTGGTCTTTTTAGTCAAATTTTTGTTTGTATCGTCTATGTGACTAATGTATTTGCGTATGCGGTCAACTTAGGAGGGTACTATATGAAAATTTTAAAAGAATTTAACTCAAAATTTAACGAAAATGACGAACTTATGTTGACATCAATAACATAAGCAACCAATTTGAAACATTGTAAATGTAAGGACCAAATTTAAACTTAAAATAAATATAAGGGATTAAATATGCAATTAAGTCGTTCAATTTGAATAAATATTGAGACATAAGTTATTTAATTCAAATGATAAAATAACTTGTGGTTTGTTAGATTTGAATAGTTTTCTTGAAAAAAATCTGTCTAATCCAATAATGCAATTTGGATTAGATTAGTTTAATCAACTTTTTTTTCTTTCTAAAAACCTACTAATAGTTAGAATCTTGTTAGACACCATGGATACTTCAATTTGATCTTCCGAATTTCAATTGCACAAGTCAAGTAAAACTGCATGCATTTATTATACATTGACTTTCCTTTAAACAAAACCAAGTGAGCTTAATCTATGCATGAGGTTATCACAATATTGGATTGGTCAATAGAGGAAAAATAAGATGCATGCTTATGCAATGGTGCACGGGTATAACTTGATTAGTTGACTAATCCTCAATACATTACATTAGAATTTTTTTTTTTCTATCCCAACAATTTTTACTCTACCCCAACAATTAAAATTGAAATGACAAATATGTCCTCAAATATAATGTAAAACTGTATAAAAAAAAAATTATTATCTACCCTATTTAGAAAAAGTGTACCGGTTTGAGGGGAGGCGCAAAAGAGAGTAAATGAAATAATACATACCGACACACTTATTTTGAAGTGTGCCGGTTTGAAAATGTTACTGAGAATTTTTTTTTAAGTTTGCCGGAATCACTACCTACCGGTACACTTTTGAAAACCGTACCGGTATGTTAAAATTTTGGAAAATTATAACTTACCTACCGGTACACTTTTGAAAATTGGACCGGTATGTTAAAGAATACTGTATTTTACATAAGCATATCCAAGCAAAGAAAAACAGGCATAGCAGCTCATATGAGATTTGTCATTTGACAAAATCTATTCATGGACATTGTTCCAATGTTTCATTCCTATTCATCACCCCACACACACACTCTGACAAAACACAACACTCACACACAAACATGGTGGATGAAACCCCCATTTTCCAATCACAGGATTCATTACTCAACCATCTATCTAAACCCCCATTTTTTTGTTCTTCAATTGCTTGATAAAATGTTTCAAAAAAAATTGCTTTATAAGATAACCTTTAGTGACGGTGAATTCAGTTTCAATTGGTACTTACCCAGATATTCATTTTCCTTTTGATTTTCATAATTTGAATAAAGTTCAGTTCTTTTTTATCAATTAATTCGATTTCTTACCAACCCATTTGTTACATCAATCAAAAAAGTCAACTTGAACAGGAAAAAACATTGCTTTATTTTCCGTGTTTTCACCTAATTTCACTTATTCTGAGTGTTCTGCTAAAAGAGGTTCGACTTTTTTGTATTTAGATGGTAATTTGGGTTTAAAACAGTTCAAAATGATAGAATTTTTTGCATCTTTTTGTGTATTTATGATTATGAATTCCTTTGGCTAAGGGTTTGTTTAATATGATGCAATTTTGAAGGGTATAGAAAAATTTAGTGACAAAGTAGAAATTATGAGTCAGTTGAACAAAGACAAAAATGACAGTATGAATGATGGTAATGGCTAGTAATGAATCTAGTGCAAGTGGAGTTGATGGAGAAGGGACAAGTTATCTTGGTTATGAAGTTGCACAAATCATAAAATTTAGGACAAAGTCGAGTCGTCTTGTTCCTGGTAGGATGAAATTACCTGCATCAACTTTAAAATTTTTGGTATGTTAAAGAATTTTCCTTACCGGTACAGTTTTCAAAAGTAGACCTGTATGTAGTTATAATTTTCTAAAATTTTAACATATCGGTACACTCTCATTAAAGTGTACCGGTAAAATTAATATACCGGTATACATAAATATTTATCGGAACAGTTTTTTGGGAGGAAGGAACAGTTTACCGGAACAGTATAATACGACAAAAAAAAAATTAAAATATATTAATTTTTTATAAGGGTATACTGAGTATTTTGAAAAATATGTTGGGGTAGAATGAAGATTGTTGGGGTAGAAAAAAAAATTTCCCAATCGCTGTTGCTTAATGCTTTAATCCTATTTCTAATTTCTAATCTCTTTTTGTGTTTTTCTGTATTAACCTTTGGTTACTAGGGAGGTTACAAAGGAATGAGGCCTATAATTTTGGTATCAATAAAGTCGGGGAAAAATGATATTTTTTTTTTTCAAAAGTAAATTTGTTTGAGTATTACTTCTCGCACCCTTAGCATATATGCGCGCGTCTTAGTATTTCCAATTTACCACTTGCTATTTTAAAAAGCGACTATAGAAAATAACAAAACTCAAACACCGTTGTTTGCATGTTACGTCACGAGCAATGATGTTCGCTTTCTACGTAGCGAGCATGTCGGCAGTTAAATAAAATAGTCTCTCGCTATTTAGGATGCGAGTGTGTAAAACTGCAAAAACTGAAACATCACAGTTTGGATTCTATGATGCAAACTAGTTCACCATATAATTACTAGCTTTAAGTGTCAATTACAGTATGTGGTTATAGTCAAATGAACCAAGCATATCTTCGTAATAATTGTTGTCATCAATTAACATCATCATTAGAAACTAGCCAACACCATTAGAAACTCAAACAGAACTTAAAATTTCCAAAAGCCAAAACTTAATAATTCAAAAATTCAAAATTTATATAAAAAATCATATTCAAAAGAAACTTACAGCTACTTGTTTAGTAGCCATAACAACAAGTGCAAAACCCTTTTTCTTATTCCCTTAGATAACAACATCTTCAACTTCACCAAATTTCGAAAACAATTCCCTCAACTTCTCCGCCTAATAATCTTCACCAATCTTCTCCCAAGAAACCCTTTTATAGTTGAACACTTTTGTAAGGTTACTCTTTGAAGAAACAAATATTGTGTTCTTTCTTCTCTTTTATCTTCTTTATCGATGTTGTTATTATTATTGCTGATAGAAATATTTGCCGTGCCTTGATTTGCTTTCATCATTCATATATATACAACAACTGTCTCCTAATATTTCTCCTAATGATTCTCATATAATGATGAGTAATCTTTCATAATAAAGTCTAATAATATACATTTTAAATATAGAGATATGTATCATATAATTCTAATACACCCCCGTAGTCGAAACTGGAGGTAGGCGTATGTTGAGACTATCTCGAAAATCATAAAAAAGTTGCAACGGAAGTCCCTTTGTGAAGATGTCGGCAATTTGATAACGCGACGGAACATGTAGAACTCGTACTTCACCGCGAGCAACTTTTTCACGTACGAAGTGTATATCCATCTCAATGTGTTTAGTGCGTTGATGTTGAACTGGATTGTCTGATAGGTACACTGCACTTACATTGTCACAATATACGAATGTAGCTTTCGTAACAGGACAATGTAGTTCAAGAAGCAAGTTTCTAATCCAACAAGACTCGGACACCACATTAGCAACTCCACGGTATTCAGCCTCCGCACTAGACCGGGATAATGTATGTTGTCTTTTCGCAGACCAAGAGATCAAATTATCACCAAGATACACACAATAGCCAGAAGTAGACCTTCTTGTGTCTGGGCATCCTCCCCAGTCTGCATCAGTGTAAGAGATGAGTTTATTAACGGAAGAGGGATAAAGGTGTAGGCCGAGATTAATAGTTCCCTGAATATAGCGAATAATCCGCTTCAATGCAGACATATGTTGTGTTTTAGGATCATGCATGAATAAACATACTTGTTGAACGGCATATGAAATATCTGGTCTTGTGAATGTTAAGTATTGTAATGCTCCTGCTAGGCTGCGATATTCAGTGGGATTGTGATAAGGGTTGCCGGAAGACCCACTGAGTTTCGCTTTGGTGTCCACTGGTGTAGAGGATGGCTTGCATGAAGACATACCTGCTCGCTCAACAATCTCCTCTGCATATTTCTTTTGAGAGAGAAAAAGTCCTCTTGAATGTCTTGTGACTGAAATTCCCAAAAAATAACTGAGTGGGCCCAAATCTTTCATTGCAAATTCAGAGCCAAGTTTAGACATGATGGAATCGCGCAGAGCATTAGAAGAAGCTGTGAGAATGATATCATCCACATAAAGAAGAATATAAGCGAGATCGTTGCCATGATGATAAATAAATAAAGAATGATCAGAAATACTGTGACAGAAACCCATCTTGGCAACATAGTCGGTGAACCTTTGGTACCAAGCGCGAGGTGCTTGTTTAAGACCATACAGAGATTTCTTTAGCAGGCACACATAATCATAATCAGGGTGTTCAGGATGTCGAAAACCAGGAGGTTGATGCATGTACACAGTTTCATCAAGATTTCCATGCAAAAATGCATTTTTGACATCTAGTTGATGAAGACACCATGATTTAGATATGGCAATGCTCAATACAGTTCGAATTGTAGCCGGCTTGACAACAGGACTAAAGGTTGCACCACAATCCACACCAGTTTGTTGGTTTGCACCGTTACCAACAAGACGAGCTTTATACCGCTCAAATGATCCATCAGATTTCTTCTTATGCCTGAAAATCCACAAACTTCGAATAACATTAGCATTAGACGGACGAGGAACTAAGTCCCACGTCTTATTTTCAATAAGAGCATCATATTCATCTTTCATGGCCATTTTTCAGTTATGATCTTTTAATGCATCAATAGGATTTGTAGGTAATGGAGATATGGGGGTATGGGCTGATGTATGAAGATCAAATATTTGACGAGGTTTGAAAATTCCATGTTGTGCTCGGGTTGTCATTTGAGGGGAAAGATGTGGGGTTGTGGTTGAGGGGGATTGGGTTAATGGGGAAATATGTGAGGTATTGGATTGGTTTAAGGGAGGGGACGTGTTTGGTGGTGTAGAGGTGTGTGTAGGTTGATTTTTGGGAGGAGTTTGGAATTCAGTTTCATTGTTATGAGGTAGTACATGAGTTGTTTGTTGGGTACTGTTGAGAGGAGTTTGTAATGTAGTTTTATTGGTAGGAGGTAGTGCAATTTGTGTAGGGGTAGGTTGGATATATGATGGGAGGAAAGGTGCCGTGTCGTCATCCAAAAAATTATAGCTAAACCTTGAAGGAGCATTTAAATTAGAAAAAGGAAAAGTATTTTCATCAAAAGTTACATGTCTAGAAATAAAAATTTTACGACTCGATAACTCATAACATTTATATCCCCTATGATTGGATGGATATCCCAAGAATACACAAGGTGTTGATCGAGCTTGTAATTTATTTCTAGAAGTAGATGGAATGAGAGGGTAACAAAGACACCCAAAGACTCTAAGATGAGAGTAGGAAGGATCTTTTTGGTAGAGTATTTTTGTAGGTGTTTGAAGAGCAAGCTTTTTGTTGGGTAGGATATTATGGAGGTAGGTGGCCATTTGTAGAGCATGATGCCAAAATGATGGCGGTATAGAGGCGTGGGCTAGAAGTGTTCGAATGATATTGTTAATGGTTCGAATTTTTCTTTCGGCTTTTCCATTTTGAGGGGATGTGTGAGGACAAGAAAATCTAAAATACATTCCATTTAGTTCACAAAATTTATGAAAAAGAGAATTGTCATATTCCTTTCCATTGTCACATTGAAAACATTTTATTTTTCTTTCAAATTGTGTTTGAACATGAGCCTGAAATTTGAGAAAAATAGAATGCATTTGAGATTTATTATGAAGAGGAAAAGTCCACAAAAAATTTGTAAAATCATCAAGAAACAACGTATAATAACGATGTCCACCTGAACTTAGAACAGGTGAAGTCCAAAGATCACTATGCACAATATCAAACGGGAGAAAGGTATAAGATAACGAATCATGAAAAGGTAGCTTTATTTGTTTTCCAAGAGTGCAAGAATGACAAAAAAAATTGTTCCTAAACTTATTACATATAAGAAAATTGTTTCGGTGAAGAGAGCTTAAAACAGGAGCTCCCGGATGTCCTAAACGATTATGCCATAATTCATTGGATAACGCGGCATAGGTGGATGGTGGTGAAGCTGTAGTTTGTTGTCTTGTAGTAATTGGATAAAGGTCACTCAAACTGTTACATCTCATTAACATCATTCCTGTCTGAAAATCCTTCACAGAAAAACCAAATGGATCAAATTCAACAGAAACATCATTATCAATCGTAAATTTTCTTACAGAGACAAGATTTTTTATCCGTTTACGGTTTGATGTTGAAGAAACCCTTTTATAGTTGAACATTTTTGTAAGGTTACTCTTTGAAGAAACAAATATTGTGTTCTTTCTTCTCCTTTATCTTCTTTATCGGTGTCATTATTATTATTATTGCTTATTCCGCTTAATTATTGGTTGTCGTTCTATTGCTCCACACATCATGGTTTTTAAGACGAATTCACAACATAAACCGATTTGTTTGGATAAATGAAAACGAGAATCCCCCCAAATTCTTGATGTTATAGTTGAACGCTCTTGAATGCTGTCGTTTACGGTTTGATGTTGAAGAAACCCTTTTATACTTGAACACTTTTGTAAGGTTACTCTTTGAAGAAACAAATATTGTGTTCTTTCTTCTTATTTATCTTCTTTGTCGATGTCGTTATTATTATTGCTTATTTCCAAATGCAGGATAAGCACTTCAATAACAAATGTATGGACAATAATACCAAAATCACACTTACGCATGTAAATTTAAACAATGTTGTTAAATAGCAGCTATAGTAGCTGAATTGGAAGTGAAACTACTCAACATGTTGTGTCAAATAGAATTTGAACAAACCCCTATTTTCCATCCGCAATTGACAACACTAGAATTAAAAAAAGTATATCAAAACCCAATGATTCTAATTGACCACTTAACACATGACAATAACGTAATTTAAATTGAAATACTGCCATACATAAATTACATAAGAAATTTGGTATTAAACTAAACTTTAATATGATAATTCTAATTGGTAAACTTAATGGAAGTAAAAAAAAAAGGGGGAAAAAATTAAACCACGAAAAGTACACAAGCAAATGGTATACCTTTTGCAGTTTCGCAAGAACGGAATTCTCAAAAGCTTGAAAACCAGCTTCAACTAGTTTACTAGGTGTTTCACGCTCGACATACTTTGAACCACCCCAAGAATCTGCAGCCATTGCAGGTTTAAGAGGTAAAACCAACGATGGATTAGAAAGATGACCAATCACACTTCCAATTGTAGCAAGCCGGAAAAAAAACCACAATCACATTCAGCAAATCACACATACAACTTACAATCACTCAAATATAATAGCAACAACAACAAAAGTTGATCAAAATTAACATCATCATCATTATTAGAAACCAACACCATTAGATCAAAATTAACATAAATTGATCAAAATTAACATCATCATTAGAAACTAGCCAACACCATTAGAAACTCAAACAGAACTTAAAATTTCCAAAAGCGCCAAAACCTAATAATTCAAAAATTCAAAATTTATATAAAAAATCATATTCAAAAGAAACTTACAGCTCCTTGTTTAGTAGCCATAACAACAAGTGCAGAACCCTTTTTCTTATTCCCTTTGATAACAACATCTTCAACTTCACCAAATTTCGAAAACAATTTCCTCAACTTCTCCGCCGAATAATCTTCACCAATCTTCTCCCAAGAAACTTTCAAAACCTTCTCTTGATCAACTCCACCGCCACCACCACTGGAACCACCGCTTTCTTTCTTGGAACCAAACCCGGGAACAACTTTCTTAGCATGCATAGCACGAATCCGAGAAATCTCATCTTTAAGCAGTTTGGGATGGATTTTTCATTATTCAATAAATACATTTAAATTTTATGGAGGCAAGTTAAAGAGTTATTACATCAATCAACATAATCATAAGAAATATTTGTCTCAATTCTATCCATGAACCAAAACCATGAAAATACATAATTTGATCAATAAGGACAAATAAATTTGGTAAAACTCCGTTAAACATGATATCATTTCAGAGTCGCAAAAGACACGTAAGCCAAATCAAATTCTCACCTTGTGACATTTCTCGCCATTCATAAACCTACCAAACAAATTGAAATGGCTCCGACTCCTATTGTCCACTTGCATCCATCGACAAATTTTTCTCCACCTTATTTTGAAAACAAACATTTAAACAACATACGTTAAATCAAACAAATAAATAGAAAATGCCAGAATTGGTTCCTAATATAACGTATGATAATGTCTAATAGACTGATAATTAGAATAGAACAAAACAGAAAATGGAGTCCAAGTTATTTGTTGAAAAGGCTCAATTCGACAAATTTTTCTCCACCTTATTTTGAAAACAAACATTTAAACGACATACGTTAAATAAAACAAATAAATAGAAAATGCTAGAATTGGTTCCTAATATAACCGTATGGTAATGTCTAATAGACTGATAACTAGAATAGAACAAAACAGAAAATGAAGTCTAAGTTATTTGTTGAAAAGGCTCAATTCCACAAATTTTTCTCCACCTTATTTTGAAAACAAACATTTAAACAACATACGTTAAATCAAACAAATAAATAGAAAATGCTAGAATTGGTTCCTAATATAACCGTATGATAATGTCTAATAGACTCATAACTAGAATAGAACAAAACAGAAAATGGAGTCCAAGTTATTTGTTGAAAAGGCTCGATTCGACAAATTTTTCTCCACCTTATTTTGAAAACAAACATTTAGAATTGGTTCCTAATATAACCGTATGATAATGTCTAATAGACTCATAATTAGAATAGAACAAAACAGAAAATAGAGTCCAATTTATTTGTTGAAAAGGCTCAATTTCGTCATCTTCACTAAGGTTTGTTATTGAATAGCAAGCATCAATACTAGAATAAAGAGTTTATTTATTTACTAAACCAAAACATTATCAATTGCAGGAAATAGCTGATGAAGCCGTCTAATTATTATTACAGAACTCCTCGTCAGTTTGGTTGTGTAATTCATTCATGGTGGATATCTGAATTTATATCACAACTATTACAATATTTAAAATATATATATATATATATAGGAGGGATCAAATTACACCGGTGTAACATTTGAGTAATGTTACACCGCTTAATAACGCTTTAACGAATACAAATTTTACAAAATCCACCGTTAGATAAAAAATTTATATCATATAGATCATCTATGTTACGTCTTACAAAAATCTAAAATCGTTTGATATGTTGTCCACTTGCATCCATCGACAAATTTTTCTCCACCTTATATCGAAAACAAACATTTGAACAACGTTAAATCTCTTCGATCTCTTGAAAACAAAACAGACATGACAACTCATGTGGATTATTAATAACTCCCCTATTAGCTAAAAAAAAAAGGTTAATTTATAATTTATATTGATTGATCTCTTATTTGAATTGTTATTTATTTGGGTTTTTTAACATTTTGTGTCTTGAAAGTCATTATCCATTACAAGTTCTACTTATACTTTCTTTGAGACACTTTGTAAGGAACCAAAATGAATGAAAACATTTTATTTTACTTGTCTTTCTTTTATGCTTTTTCTATATTTTCCTTAGAATAGTTGTAGCTCTCTACTACTTATCATTTAGTGTTTTCATTTTTTTTATCTCATTTCCGCTAGTCAAGATTAGAGATGAAAATTTATATTTTTGATGCTACTGAAGATGTCTAATGGTGAATTCTTTGTACTGAAAAATACTTCAATGCAAAGGGAACATTAGACGCAACAAAGATAAGTCATATTAAGGAAGCTATGACATGCCCAACTCTCAACCGGTGGAAATGGTGGTTTCTTTGTCATCTACATGTCACTTTGAACCCATTCACAAATTCATCTCTTTAGGAATCTCAATAATCCTGTGAATCTTAAGATGAATACATAGATCATCAGAGTTCATCAATGACTAAGCATGTTTGTTATGACTGTCATGGCATGCATTAATATTGACTCTTCTAGCATGAAAAAGAAAACTGAGAAAAAAATCTTTATCAATGGTTTTATCAAATTTCTGGGTTTCTCATTAATCAACCCAGTAATATGTCTAATTATTTGTTACATACTTGATTTGAACAGATGAATTTCCACTTCCACTGTGCATCATTTGTGGGTTTAATTGTTCTAAATCCTCCTTAGATATCCAACGATAACCACAATTTTTTACCTCCAAATGCAAACCAAGGGGCTGCTCAACTACAGCTGCCAATTCAATAGTACTACTAATATCATGCAATCCCTTTGTAATATGGCTCATATAATAATCAATACATTCTCCCCTAGTGAAAAAAATAAGCAAAAGGTGTTCTAACTCAACTGTGACCAGATCTTTTTCAAGATGGATGGGAATAACTGGAAACCGTCCACGTTGTTTACTTTGAAAACCGAACCCAATATGAGGTGACCGTCCTTCACCTAAATTATTTGGATCATCATGTGCCACAAATGTTAAGCAACAAGCAACACCTATCCAATTGTTGTCATGCATAATAGGTGATGGATCCATGCTTATTGAACTACCAACATTTTGTTTTTTAAACCATATTGGAATTTGAGCTCTTGGAATAACAATATCAATCTGACCCATTGGAAGATCAGATTGCATGTGCACCTTATACCAGATAAATTAGTTATGTATTAGTTCAATCACATAAAAAGATATGTATAGACAAAAGGAAAAAGGATGGATTAGGCACCTGAAGGAGTTGTATCATCCAAGAAAAAGCCATTTTATAACAGCATTCCATCTCAATTAAACTGGGGCAGTCAAAAATATATAATCCAGCTACATATCTACCAAAAAATGTTTTTCCTACTGGCAAGACTGTATTTGATGCGAGCTCAGGCAAATATTTCAGCTGCTTACAATGCTCCAAGTTCAATTGTCTAAGTTTGGAAAGTTCCTTGATGCTTGAAGGTAGTGTAACAAAGTTGTTTCCCCCCAAATTTAGGATTTCTAAAGAATGTAACCACCCAATAGCATTAGGGATTTGAAGAAGATTGCAGAAACTTAGGTCAAGATATTGCAAACATGACAAACGAGAAGGCAGTAATAAACCAACTGAATCTTTACGTTTGCGAAAAAAAGAAAATCGAAAGGACGGGATGCAGGATGTTGACTGGTATTGGGTAGTACTTTCTTTGTTATCAAGCATCTCTAAATGTTTTATTTGTCTTTGTAACAGCTGATTATTAAGTAATTTTGGACAGCCTGAGATATTGAGATGTTTGAGAGAACTCAGACCAATAATGTTGTTAGGAATACTGATCAGATTTTTACAGTTTTTCAAATTTAATTTGAAAAGCCTTCTTAGTATACCAATGGATGGATCAATCTGAACGAGTTTTATACATCCTTCAAGATCTAGCCACTCAAGATTTGGAATCATCGAAAAATTTGGCATCATGATAAGATTTTTAGAGTGAGAGAGATCAATACGTGTCAAATTGTGTAGAGGCTGCAGGCAATGACAGATAGAAAGAGATAGATCAAAAATCATATTTAAACTGTAATTTGTTTCTTTAACTAACTCTAGTGAAAGAGGAAAGAATATGATACAAACGATTTTTACTAGTTAACCAAAAAATGAAAAACAAAGGCTCATAATGACTATGTTTATAGTACCTTTGTGCCCTCCCATAGTTGTCTGATGTTGCTATGAGGTAGGATCAGTTCAACAAGTTTATCCGGCTCAAAACTTGATGGTAAACAACTGAAAGGATATTTATCCCAACATAGATACCCCAATTCACTTGAAAGAAAATTGAGACTTCCTGAGAAATTCAAATTCCACAGCATGAGCAATTTAAGGCGACTCATTTGCGCTAAAGCTTCAGTCCTCAAAGTTGACATTGCTTGTATTTTGTCAATATTTTCTGGATAACGCCGCAGAACTATGGCTTCAAGGTTTCCTGTTGCCTACAGTAATACAGTATTGCAATGACATTAAAAATGATAGATACTTTGAGGTTATTAATAGATTACAGAAAAATGGCAACCAATAATTTCCTTTCAATGACGATTTTACCATGTTTTCTGAGATAACATTGTGGACATCCTTGTAGTCCCACATCCTGTTCCACTTTCTCGGTTCTTTGGGTGATTTTTCTCTAACAATACTCTTGCCCAGTTCTTTGAACAAATAATGCATAAAAATTCTCCCCTTCTCAAGGATTATGAATGACTTATCAACGAGAACTCTTAAACCAATTTCAGGATGAAATCCACGAAAATCTAAAACTCTCTTCACATATGTCTCCTCTTTTTCATAAAAGAAACAAGCAATATCGAGAAAGATATCCTTTTCTGTATCCTCTAGTCCATCAAAACTAATTCGGAGTACATTCATAATATCTGTTCTTGGATTCTCCCTTAATCTTGCCAATGCACTTTTCCATTCAGAGGCATCTCGACCATACAAAAATGTGCCCAACACTTTAATTGCTAATGGAAGGCCATTGGCATATGTTAGTACATCATATCATCATTATCTGAGTCCAAATTCAGAAGCTTTTTTAATTCTTCCATTCGTGGGTGCATCCCAACTATATCGCCGGGCAAAGTTGAAGATTTGTTTCCTAATAAACATGTAACCTCTTTAACAATTTTTTCAATCTCTGCATATTGTGGCCTAAAAGACCAGAGGATAGAAATAATAATTCATTACAAGGCAACCCAAAACAAAAACCACAAAAGTTGATTGATAAAGCAATTCAAGAAGCAAAAATTATATGCTTCTGTAATTAGTGGAATAGTTGAAGTAATATTAATAAACTTTAAAGTCCCGATCAATTTGTTGCAAACATAGAAAAGACTACTTACTTGTCTCTTACATCCCAACCACAGAGATTCGCTACTTGTGCCAGGGCATCCCTCCATCTTTGCACTTCTTCTAAGATTTCTTTGAATATTTCTTCATGCTTAAGAAAGGCTTTTTCATAATCTCCGCTTTGCTTTCGTACCTCAGATGGATTCACATCATAGAAAATAGGTAGAACAGTCTGTCCTGATACATCAATGCAATCAGCAATTTTTGCCAATTCTTGCAAGCACCATGTGGAAGAGGCATAGTTTCTTGAGAAGATAACAATCAAAATACGGGATCCTTCAATGGCTTGTAGAAGCTCAGATGATATATGTTCCCCTTTCTTCAGCTTTGTATCATCCCTGAAGGTAACGATGCCTTTTTTATGAAGAGCGCCAATAAGATGATCAGTGAAATTGTTGCGCGTGTCTTCACCTCTAAAGCTCACAAACACATCATATTTCCATGGCTTGCTAGGTGAAGAGACACTTTGGTTTCTACTACAAGCCATTGAAATTGTAAAAGCAAAAACTAACTTGCTGAGATTGATGTATTATACATTATGTCTGTGAAGCTGAAAGTATGCAATGCAAGGAAAAATTAGATGATTGCAAGAGTGTCTATATATCACAATAAGCAACATGAATTAGCAGTTTAGTACTATTCAAACCATCATTTGCTTGAATAAAAGTATAATTTCTATCAAGTATGTGAGCACTATCATATATTTATGAGACACTACAAGATACTATTGTGTGGGATGAATCAAGTGATGCAATGACCACAAATTGAAAACAAGATATCATAAACGCACTCATATCAACAAATTAATTAGTTTTCTTTTTTTGACCATATACGAAGTGACAAGTACCATTGAAACTCGCACAATTGTGATCTCCCAAGTTCCAACTCTGGTGACGGCTTCCAACCTATCAATTTCGGCATTATCAGTTGAATGATGACTCATGGAAATTATTTATTCTAATGATTAGTCGTATCATTTAATTTGACCATGAATCAATTTAAATTATAAGTGAAAAATGGCTAATATAATTGATTAAAATATTCCAACAATACAAGTTCAACAAAATGAAATCAGGATCCTTGAAGTTGATGGGAAGAGAGAAAAATACTTATGAAAGGAAATGAAGTTACAGAAGACAAATCAAATGAGGTAGAACTGGAACAGTTTCATTATTAACTATACTAAGCTACTAGCCACATAACATGCAAATCATTTCAGCATATATAATTATAAATAACATAAAATTGGAAAATATTAACTTAGGTGGCGGTGGTAGTGGGCATCATCACTGTATCAACAGTCAGCAAAAGAGATATGAGCAAGTGAATCTGGGTTGGCTGCATCAAAGGAGAGAGAGAAAACAGGAGTTGAGGTGAATGAGAGAACTGAGAACAAACTGGAATGTTGTGCTATGATAAAAGTCAAAGCAGCGTTAAACCGTGTGACAATGCTATATATATAATTTGCCCCTAATGGCATAAGTATATAGTTATTAAAAAGCTCCAACTAACCAGGACAGTTATGCTTGTAATAAAACAAATAATTTAAGTTCATCACAGCGTTTAAACCGTATCAGTCAACTTAAGATTTCAATCATTTACTAGTAATTTTGTTTTTTACCAAATTTACTCCATGGTTTTGAGGAGGTGTTCCCCGATTTAGATTGAAATGTGTCTGATTTAAATATAAAATTCCATGCAATTGATTTAATTTTGAATGATTTGATGTTATCAGAGTTAAAAAAAAACTGTTTAATTGAACCGCTCTAATATAATATTAGGATCACTCTTAACCGAAGGACAGTGGTATTATGACCACCCTTGAACTCAAGAGACAATGATACTTGAGAATTTTTTCTAATGGGACATAGAAAATGAGGTAGAAGAAGTGCGTTGAGTAGAACCAATCATGGGGTGGTGGACTGCCAAAGTAGGTGGTACTCAAGCATCATGAATGGCTCCTATTTGGGAAGACATGCTCACTGTAAGTTTCCTGCACAAAGTAAAATAACTGCTTTTATCAAGCAGTCAAGTACTGAAGCACCATGCAGAGAAAGAATTATGGATACGGGGATACCCAAAAAACTACTCCTACTAAGAAAGTGGAGCTTGGTTCTACAATGATAGCGACTAAACAACAGCCAATGTTGCAGATTCACCAGACTGAAAAAGCTTGTTTCAATTATTATTAAATAGAATAACACAGATAATAAATACATCAAGGAAGTGTCCAACCGACAACTATCCTGATTACAAATATCCTAAATAATGAAATTACAAGATGAATAAGATCATGAAACAAGCAAACATACACTGGCAAAAACAGTCCACAAATTCCAACCATCCCAAATTGTGTGCAATGTTAACCAAAAGTAAAAAACTGGCATATGAAGCATAACATCTACGGGGTGGGACTAACTGAACAGGCTTGGAATATGAGGCACTCAAAACAGACTTAACCTTTATTATATTTATGCTGGATAGAACAAATGCGGACTTTAGGCGAGAAAGCAAATAAACAAATCAATTGCCCATGACATTAGGCGCTGATTGAGCAGGAGACTAAGGTGGCACGCGAACTAGTTTGATCATCAATTACCAGCATCTCGGCTGTAAAACTGGTCAAGAGTCTTGGCTGGTATACGATGAAGAAGCTCACGGGGGAAAATCCTAAGTAAAGTCCACGCAAGATCTAGAGACTGGAATATATTGCGGGTGTCGTAGGCTCCCTGGGCGACAAACTTCCTCTCAAACTTGTCCAGAAATTCCAGATACAACTGTTAATAGAATGGGGGAAAATAAGTTTCATTAATACCACTTCATGGACAATTTCAATTGATCAAAGACTATCTCTAGAGCGAAAATTAGTACATACCAGGTCCTCAGATGAAAGTGCTTCTTCTCCAACAACAGCTTTCATTGCCTGGACATCCTTTCCAATGGCATAATTTGCATAGAGCTGAACAGAAACAAAATAACACCAATAAGATAGTTTACATATTTAAAAAAAAAAAAAAATAGGAAAACTACACAATGAACAAACAAGAAAATACCTGGTTGGACACATCAGAATGATCCTTTCTAGTCATTCCCTCCCCAATAGCACTCTGCAGCGGTGACCAATGACACATCATTAGAGTGTGAACCACATACCTTTTGATTAAGAAACACATATGACAGAACCATATCAAATAAGATTAACTTTACCTTCATCAACCGAGATAGTGATGGAAGAACATTGATTGGTGGGTATATCTGCTCGAAAACAAGAAAAAATGCTTAGAATGTTTACCAGATCACTTAGACTGATTGTATACCAATCTCATGATTCATCAGGGGCCACATATTTCATGGCATTCAACCTTGATGTATCGATGAAAATTGAAATCAAAACATTTCAAACCATTTGATAGAAAGCAAGAAAAGAAAGAGAATTGAAAAGTTGAAGAACAACAAGCCAACAATTAACTGATTTTATATTAGTATATCAAATTATATTAAATATCAAAATGCACTCTGCACTAAACTCTCTCGTAATTAGCACAGTAACTAATCCAACATGGTATATGGCATTCATCACAGCAGAAAGCTTTAACATTACCCACCTGTCTATTATGCAACTGCCTATCAATGTATATCTGCCCCTCAGTAATATATCCAGTAAGATCAGGAGTTGGATGTGTAATATCTATACAACAGAAGTACAAGAAAAATGATCATTCAGCATTGAGATTTGAAAACTTTTTATCCAAAAAAAGAAGACAAACTTTACTATTTCATTACCATCATTAGGCATGGTTAGAATTGGAATTTGAGTAATAGAGCCTTTACGCCCCTCAATTCTTCCAGCACGTTCATAAATTGTTGCAAGATCTGTATACATATAACCAGGATAACCACGTCTTCCTGGCACCTCTTCTCGGGCAGCAGATACCTGTCAGAATAAGAACAAGCAGTAATTAATAGCTTGTGTCATGCAAATTGTTTGAGATAAAACTAAATATTTTTTAAGTTACTTATCGTACTACAAGAATAAGTGGAATACTAAGCAGGAAATTTTAATCATCATTTAATCCTCAGAAGAAGAAAAATACAGGAGAATGGTAAAAGCAGTAAAACGTTCCTCTCTTCTTTCCTTTCATTGGTTGTTTTTCCTAATAAATTACAGTTGAAGGTACATTACCTCACGAAGAGCATCAGCATAAGAACTCATATCTGTGAGTATCACGAGAACATGCTTGCCACATTCATAAGCCAAATATTCAGCAGTAGTAAGAGCGATACGAGGAGTGATAATACGCTCAATTGTAGGATCATTTGCCTGCAGTAAATCCCAATAGCAATTGAACTAACATGTTAGAGACAGGTTAACAAATCAAAATTTCAAAATGATCAGTAGATATCTCGTTATAATTTTTTAATGAGGGGAAAAACATAATTCTCAATGTATAACATTGTGTTCCTCAAAAACATGTTGATCCATTTTACAAAAATTCATGTCATGCATAATATTTATGATAAAAACCTACCAGAACAAAATATCATTTAAAAGCTTAATCTCAATCAGCTGGTACATTTTAAAAAAATTTACATCTTTTTTCTAAAATTTACATGTGTTTGATTTTGGTTAACGTGCCAAATATTAGTTCTACGTTAAAGATGGACAATCAAACAAAAGACAATACTTTAAGTTAGTTCCAAGCATTATCAATTTATGAGACATTTGTTTTCTCTAACTTGTAAAACGATTCAACCACAAACACTGAAGGGAAAATCATGAAACCAAAATTACCAAAATAGGGGGACTTAAAGAACATGTGCATAGTGATTTTAAAGATTACCAAATTAAGGAAAAGGGTCACTCTCTCCATTGAGCCATTCTCCTCAAAGTCACGCTTGAAAAACTGTGCAGTCTCCATATTAACTCCCATAGCTGCAAAAACAATGGCAAAATTGTCGTCTTCTCCTCCTCCCTGCATAAATCAAGATTTGTAAGAAAAACAACCTTGATCATATTACATAAAGTATAGAAGTAATAAATTTAAGTAAATGAGTATGCAAAAATAGCCTTCTTAATATAAGGCAATGAGAAAAATATGTGTATATCTGTGACTGTAAGCAATATAACAAGTGAGGATATTTCAAATTATTCATGTCAGTTTCTTCACAAGAGTTGTTGGAAATAGTGATATAATAGCAGATATGTACTTTTAGTTTGTTTTATGTTTTCATCTTGCATTGTGCTTGTTTTATTGTTTGACTACTTTTGTATAGGTGATTTTACTTTTAATCTTCCTTCAGAGCTGTCATTTCTATCGTATGATACATTATCCATTTTTTTTTATTCCCCGTACATATCTTATAATATTTCTTTTGTATCCATCATCATGGTATCATCAATTTCCAAAAGTCATAATTCAAGAGCATTTAACATATTTGATAAAGTGCACTTCAGTAATTTATCTATACCTCAAGAAGATTATCAGACTTCTCTAATCGCTTGACTAAGCCAGCCTGACGACAAATCTGTGCAGCAATTTCATTATGGGGGAGACCGGCGGCTGAAAATAGAGGGATCTTTTGACCTCTGGCAATAGAATTCATGACGTCAATTGTAGATATTCCTGTCTGTATCATCTCCTCAGGATAGGTTCTCTCACTAGGGTTGATGGAACTTCCTGAATAATTAGGAAGATATTAGAACAGAAAAAAAAAACAAGAAAAAAAAAAGACAGGACGTCAACAAAATTGCAGTAGTGGCACACAGCAGAAGTTAAATACCTGATATATCCAAGTAAGCCTCGGGTAAAATTGGTGGACCATTATCGATTGGTTTTCCAGAACCGTTAAATATCCGGCCAAGCATGTCCAGTGATACAGGAGTTTTTAAGACCTATGGATATAAACGAGAAACAGTGAAAAGCAAAATAATTTAAAGACAGAACTTTTATTTCAGTTCAATAGCCAATACTTGGCTAAATTGCAGAAGGGGAGGATGGGCTAAATCGTGTGAAGTTAATCACCTGAGGAAGTCCTCCTCGAGAACAAATTAATAGAATAATAATCAGAGCAGCAAACCTTGTGGTTACTACAACTCAATTTAACACAATTCCTCCTCTATTTTCTAAGCATAATTTAGTTTCCAGTTTCGACAATTTCTATGTTTACATGTATTATATTATGAAATCAAAGTACCCATTCTCCGCTGCAAAATTTCAAGTTCACACGCAAAAAACAAATGCATAGTGTAAAATTTATCCATTAATCAACACAATATGCAACACAATATACATTGATTCGAGTGATTAGTGAAATCATCTTTCCCTTTCTTGAAGGGGTAAACAGCAGTTTTGGCAAGCTTAGGGGATAGTTATAATTGGATTTCTCTTCTTTATCATTCTCTGGGACAGTTTCGTAAATAGCAGTTTAAAAGGCTAGCTAACCATTGACTCAATTATGTCTTTTCTATTGACAAAGCAAAATATGACTCACAAATTAACGGTTAATATATTATTTAGGTAATGCAGAATTCAAATTTCATTGAGATAACACACTAAACAGCAGATGTTTTTATGGGGAGAAATCAATAAAACTTGCGTTTGTCATTTTACGTGTACTTTTGAACTTATAATAAGAGAATTGTAATAAGCAAGAGGTTGTACCTCTCCAGTGAACTGTACGGTCGTAAATTTATTGTCGATCCCAGATGTACCTTCAAATACCTGATCCATAGTTTTAAAAAAGTCAATAAACCGTAAATTGATGTTAAAGATCCTAGCAGAGTAGTAAAACTAGACAGTGGGAAAAGAAAAGAAAAAGTGCACTATAAAAAACCACAGTTACATGAATAAACTAGACAATGACCACGGAGGTGCGTTGACTAAGAATACTACTAGGAAGCTCAGAACATTATGGTTATTGTTAAATTAAAAATAAAAACAGAAATCTTAATTAACTCAAAGATAAGAGGCAAGTGCAGACGATGGTTATGTATGGTGAAGGCTCTCACCTGAACAACAGCCTTTTCACCATCAACCTCAAGAACTTGTCCACGCCGGGTAGTTCCATCGCCCAAACGAATATTGACAATCTCTTGATATTTGGGTCCCTAATGCAGTTGACCAAAGTAAAATTTAGCCACACCATCAAGAAGTCAGTCACATTGAGAAGATCGAAATATCAGAATATTCAATAAGAAAATCAGTAAGCATACTGTCAATGTTACCTTAACTTTCTCAAGAATGACCAATGGTCCAGCAACTCCAGATACAGTTCTGTATTCTGCAACAACGATAAACAGACAGATAAATTACCGTGAAACTAAACAAAAACAGAATGAATACCTGATTGACAAATCAAGCAGTCTTGCTAGCAAAATGTTTCTTTCATGCAAAACAGCAACAACTGGTGTATAAACAACCGCGGGGAATCTGATCCCGGCAGAAAATTAAAAAGACATGTAAACCAAAGAGATGCATACCCATTCCTATCTCCAAGGTACCATCGTCCAGGCCATCAGCGTTCTGAGCTACTCCCATCTTAGAACTTCAAATAATCAAACGAAAGAAGTGTACAATAGTCAGTACATTCCAAACCAAAAACACAAATGAGAAGCAAAGACTAAAAGCAGCACAGATTCCATCCACGATTAAAACAGAACAAACAACAAAAAATAAAAGGCAAACGAAAAATCAATACATAATTGCTCACAACGAAAAATAATAAACTAGTATTAATCTTAGAGTAATTCTTCAAATGTCATCAAAGTAATATTCAAATTTTTTGTCACAAAGTGTGTGTATGATTGCACAGTTGATGAATACAATCTCAATCAAAATTGATTTGATGATTGACCCTTATCGCAAAAGCTCATTTTCATCGCTTATTTTCAAAATTAAAATCACGCTAAAAATCAAATCTGACAGTCTACACAGTGAATCCAAACTCAATTTCAACCATTTTCACAAATATACAAAATCAAATAACAACAGAGTGAAGCACAAATATTAGGTGAACTGATTCAGAGGTTCGGTTCACTCTAACAGAAAATTCAGCAAAAAAAACCGGTAGTGAAGTCAGAAATTACAGTTATAGATGCATAAAAATCAAAATCTGGTTTGATCCGGTTCTAAGCCATCAAAATTGCACTTATTGGTACGTAAAAATCAAAATCTGATTTGATCCAATTCCAAACAAACCGCTACTGAACTCAGAAAAATTGTAAATAACATAAAATGGAATAAAAATGTTGATAAACAACAACGATAGCGATAATATTGAAAATTGAATAGACTATAGCGTAATTGTAGTAGTTAAGAGATCGAAGTGTAAATTGGTTACATACTATTGCAGCGGTGAAACAATGAGATCGAGAAACGAAGAATTGGATGATGATTTTGAGAATCGGAAAATGGATCCGGAGAGAAAATGACGTACCTGTGGTTTTCGATATTTCTGATCAGAGAGAGAGAGATGAGAAACGTGGGTGAGACACACTGGGTGAGGGGAATGGATCTAATGGACCAAAATAATTAACTAATCAAACAAAATTGGAAATAATCATTTCTTTTTTTTGTCAAAAAAATAAAATAATTATTTCGTTATTTTAAACTATACGATTTGTCAATTATATCCTTTGTCCATTATTCTTATCTTTTTCAATAATTTTTTTTAGAGTTTAATTGTTGTGCACCGTCGGTGTAATTTTTTTTACACATGCATCCAATAACACGTTGCCACATCATTTAATGAATGTGATATATCATGTGTTTTTAATTACCATACATGATGTGTCAGTATATTATTGGACGCATGTGCAAAATAAATTTACACCGACGGTGCATATAAATTAAATTCTTTTTTTTATATACTAGTGGCCAAACGGGCACGTTCCGTGCCCGTTTGTGTGATCCGCTTTTTCTATTGCGCTAACTTTTTATTTTTTATTTTTATTTTTTTCAATCTAGTTTTTCTTCTAATATGCAATTACTTTATCAACCAATTTGTTCTATTTTCGTACTATTATTTCTCTCCATGTTTATACTCCATAGGAGTATCTATGAATTGAAATAAAGAAAAACTAATTAAAAAACAATAAGAAAAAAATACAGATTAATAATGAAATAATGAAATTTAACATGATAACTTAATTAAACTATATTGAACTTTTCGACTCATTAAAATGTTGAAGAAAATTAAATTTGGATGAAGAAATTGAGCAAAAAAGTACCAAAAGAGATAATCAAAACAACCAATCTCAGTAAATAATATCACTCTATTTTGATATTGTAGCACAATCTTTCCAACCTTTTGAATAAAACCAAAAAGGCTAGGAGAGGAAGAGACATGAAACAAAATATGTTATTTTTTAATATCCCCTCCAATAACAAACATATATGTAGTGCCACCATATCCGTATTCTCCTTGCACTAATCTGCACATCTTCCATATCAAATTATAAATGAAAAAAAAAAAATCATCAGAGAAAGAAAAATTAAAACAACACTAATAATATATATCTATTTAATGATTAATTAACTTCCAATATCATTTTCTTATATAACAATTTTTTAACAATGAAATGGTAAGATTCGAATAATAAAAAGGATGTCAAATTTTTTAACTATTGAGTGAAAATACTTCGAATTTGAACACATCAAAAGTGAAGTATAGAATCTAACCTTTATGTATAAAAACACGATATTCTTTAATTATGTCACAATGGCAAAAGCAATTTAGTAACCATCAATAGTCATGGTGAAGAATATAGAGTTAAGTTATAATCTTTTCAACCTAAATAAGACACATACAAATAAAAATTAAATAAAACAATACCGAGTTAACAAATATTTTAAGAGTGATTCACCATATTGAAAAAAAAAGCATTAGGAGAATTAATATCATTTTTTTTCCGGAAGGAGAATTAATATCATGACATGCATATATAATTTATCATACCTTGGTATTATTTATTGGGCTATCAAAATGACGTGAGATTTAATTTAAGAAATCATTAGATGCCAAATAGTTCTTTCAAAATTGAGAATAATGGATATCCTACACCCTATTAAATGGAAAACAGAAGAAGCAATTTAACACTATTATGCTTCAAAGTCAATTCAAATATTTAAAATATAGAAGATGAAAAATTGAGACAACAAACCTTTAAAGGGTTCTCACATTTCCTTTTCTAGACCATCTCTCGGGTGGTAGTGTGAGATTAAGTTTCTTCACCATTGAACCCACAATTGACATAATTGCGCTTGCACTCTCTACCATCAACAACACATAAAAATCCAATTTGTTACCGAGCAAATTATAATCTATTAGTCACATGTTCACAGTTTAAATTAAAAAAACCACTACAATTTTCATGCATGTGATATTTTTCAGACGTTAACTTATTTGTTTTCATCAAAAGTTTTTTATTTCATTTGTACAAACACTACAACATGCATGGTTGAAAAGCAGTTAACACATGTTCATCTTTCTTTTTTCAAAAGAAAAGTTTTTTCAAAAGAAAAGACATGATGAAATAAAAACAATAAAGAATACAAACAATTTCAATCCATACAATGTACATTATAAGTCGTATAATAGAATTTTGTTTACTCTAAACCGTTACATATATCGATATGATGCAATAACATTGCAATTCACCAAATGGAAATTAAATTTCAGCAAGACTCCAAAATTATGTTGATCTATGTAATCCAAATGCCTTGATTCCAGCCCTGTCAAATAATTGATAACAGAACATATGTGCCACGGAATTGAAAACACACAAAAACATTATAAAAAAAATGTAATATGTTTAACCAATTTGTTCTATATATTTTGGGTTCTTAGATTTTCCTTTCTTTTGTTTTTGTGTTTTAATTTAAAAGAGTAGTTATATTTTCTTTTTGAAATGATATAACTGATTTCAACTTCCACCCTTTAAATATATTTTTTTTTTTGAAATTTTTGCAATAAATGAAGGGTAAAATTGGAAAGAAAATAGGCTACACCAAAAGAAATGTTTTCCCTTTATTAATGTTATAGATATATTTGAAAAACTAAAGTTTGTTTTTTTTTTAAACAAAGTTTTTTTTTTTAAAAAAAAAGTTTGTTCTTTTTTTACGATAGAAAAGTTTGTTACGACAGGAAATTATTATTTTTAAAATAGTAACTAACAATGGATTGTTACGAGAGAAACAATAATTTTTTTTATAACAATAAATTTATTTGAAAGAGTGGAAAAATAGGAATTTAGTGGTTAATTGAGATGAGGGCATAATAAGAAGATAATGCGCAAAGATCCACTTTCTTAATTCGGTGTTATCATTCTAACTGGATACGTATAAAAAAACGGAGGGAGTAACAAATACTCCAATTCTCAAGTAAGGTAATTGTGTAATTTTTATTTTTTTCTAGTTTTTTTTTGTTGATAAACGAAATGAAAAAGTCATTAAAAACTCACACACAAAGTGAAATGACCGGGATTCAAATCTTTGTCCTGACGTCCGACACTAGCAATTTCAACACATCTGTCAATTGAGTTAGGATTTGTGAACTATTTTTTTCTAGTTCTATGCTGGGAAAAATCAAAATGAAAATGAAATTGGATTTATGGCCATATGCCATTGCCAGGTGTGATGTGTCACGTTCCAAGATAGACATCTCACGGACATAGATTATGTGCTCTAATCATGTAGTAGTTCAATTTTAATCGGATAGTTCAAATGTTATTTTAAAATTTTATATTAGATAAAAATAAAAATTATAATATATCATGTTATAAGTTCATCGGTTATAAACTAGCTTATCAATTATTTTAGTAATAATAATGAAGAAAAAAGTAGGTAATAATGATAATAATTGACAGTTGTTTGCTCTTTCACTTCAGTCTCTTCTAATTCTATTATACAGTATTTACTCGGAAGAATTTCATCATTAAGGAAAGTGAATTGATTTTCGGGAGCAACCCTTTCATTCTTCATTCATTTTAACTTTTAACTTAAAAAACAGAACAAAACCCTTTCTCATCGCTCACTCACTCTTCTCCTTCCCACTCAAATTAAGATCAAACAATTTTGAATTGTCGACTACATGCAACTTGACTACACTTAATCTAATTTTACATCTCACACACTGTATGAATTCAGTTTTTTTTTTTACGGTGAAATCAGAAAGGATGATTGTATTCCTCATTTCTACATGTAATAATTCAATTGACATATAAATGATTGTTAGTTTGAGGTTGAATGATTCATATTTTCAAAATTCATATCTAAGTTGAATTTTGATCCGTTATTTCGATCAAATGCACATTGAATGATTGATTGTGTGATTGCGTGAAAATAATGTTGTGCCAAGTGTGAGGCGAGTTAAATCTCGTATTGCTTAGAATAGTGGAGGCTATGTATTTTATAAGTGAGAAAATCCATAAACTTAACGTCTTAAGGTTTTGGGGAAAAAGTGTGGTGCCCAACTCACTTATAGAGTTGTTTTGAGTCCAACGTTGGTGATCTTCGGCTGCCCCCTCATGACCCAACAAATAATAACCCCAGTGACACCTTAATTATACGTTTAAGTTTGTTTTTCTTAATTCTTTTCTAAAAAAAAAAGGATAAATTTATAGTTAGACTTTAGTAAAGTATGACATTTGAGCAAGGATGCTCTCAAATTTTGAAAAGAAGCTGAGAAGTAAAGATGGTGTCTATGTATAGTGTGCATGATATTGAGTTTGATGCCGACATTAGACATTGAATTGCTTCAAAAAAAGTTGATAATGGAAAGTTGTATCATTTTTAAGGAGGGTGTACATATGAACAAGGCAATCAATAACTCTAGGGTGTGTGAAGAGGGGAGTGAGAGTGAGTGACACAGGCGATGAAAATTGATTGTCGTATAATAGTACTTTGTTTTTAGAATATTGATTGATGCAAAATTGAATCCTATTATTTTATTCACTCTCTTTACTTCCCTCCTTTCAAAATCTTTTGATCTTACCCCTCTAAATGCTTAGAGGTATTAAGACTTTTATAAATTTTCGATCCTAAAGTGTTTTGACTCGGTTAAACTTTAAAGTAATGCAATTTTAAATTATAATTTAGTACGGGTGTTGCAATTTTTTGTTAAACCGGCGAATTTGTTTTTTATTGTAAAAATCTTAACTTGTTTCATTCAATTTCATTCAATAGGATGATATATAATTAAATTTTTGGTGACTAACGAAAACAATGCCGCTTTTACTAATATTGTATTTCGCCAAATGAGTAATATTGTTGGCTTTGTCTCCCAATAAAACTTATTCAAGTTTGGTAATGAACTTAAAGAAACTTTACACGCGAATAACATAGCGGTAAATTCCGTACGTAAATTTAGTTTACCTCTAATGCCATCAACCACTAGCTTGCAAGATAGTTTATTAGTTTTCTAACAACATTAGAAAATTCTAAATTTCGCAACCAAGAAATAACAATTTTAAGACCCCCTTCCACAAGAAGTAGAGGCGTGGAATCCATTATTTTTCTTTTATTTTTACCATCAGTTTAATCTAGTTCGAGGGCCAATTATAACGTCAAGTTGTTTCATCGCCATCCAAATTATAGTTGTGGGAATCAAACTCTAGTCCTCTAAGTTACGAATGCATGCTTATTTTAAACTGTAAAGATAATCATTAAAAAAAATTATCAAATATTTTTTCTTATTCTTAATCAACGTGTAATAATAATTGTAGCACTAGCGTAGAAGGAACAGTGATCAATATACGTACGACTCTTTCTAATTTCTATCATGAAATGAAATAAAATGGATATAAAGAAAGATGATTTATATTTATTTATTTATTTGTCGATATTTTATTTTTGGACCTTTTCTTTTTCCTTTTCTACTTGTCCCGTCACTCCAATTCAAGCCTCACATTTCTCTCTGATACAAATGACTGCCACAACAGCCACTATCCCCGTCCGGTCCGACCGTATCTCAGCCGGTTCACCATTCCCTAGACCACCACCGGTTCATCAACTCAGAAAACCGATCCTAACCGAACCTTGGCGTACTGCGCCTTTACAAAGACGGTGGAGGCACGCGTCAACGAGGAGAAGCGTAGTAGGTCCAGTTCACGCGAGTTCACGAGCTGATGACTCAGCACCGTTTGAGATGTCGGTAGAAAACGCGCTCAAGTTGTTAGGTGTATCAGAAGGTGCTTCCTTCGATGATATACTACGCGCCAAAAACTCTATTGTTGCTTCTTGTAAAGATGACCAAGAAACCATTTCTCAGGTCTACACTTTCCCTCAATTTCAATCTTGTTTATAACTAATCTAGTTAGTCTAATTAATTTCGTTACTATTATATATGATGATATATGATTAATTACCTCATTAGTTGGTTTTGATTTCGGTTTTGGTGTTTATTAGTAGTAGATTAGATGGTTAATCTATATTATCTACATTCACTCTAGTGAGTGTGTTTTTTTAACGGCCAATGTTAATTGTTAATTTGTTAGATTAATATTTTTTTCGTCTTCGCGAGGAGGTTTTGAACCTGAGATCTCCAACTCCTTTTAACCCTTAGCTCAAACCAGTTGAGCTACGCACTTACCCCGCTATAGCTAGTGTTTGATCAAGTGAAAAAACATTAAAGTAACTTTGTTTGCATTTATCTTTTACTTAAAAAAGAGATAAGGCGTGAAAAGAGTTTATAAGAAACTACACTCCTAACCTCACTTTATAAACTGGTTCTATAATGATAAATTATGTGTTTTGCTAAAAGATGGAAAATTAAATGGCGATTTTTTAGAATTTTGAAGATGTTAAAACATTGTTTTCATTGTTTTGAAAATGCATTGTTATGACTTATGAAAGAGTTTACAAGGAGTGACACTCCTAACCTCACCTTACAAATATTGTTTTCATTATTTACTACATCAGTTGTTAGTAATTTAAAATGCACGCAATTTCAGAAAATGGAAACTGAAAATGTTAATAGAAAGTAAACAAAACAGACCCTTATTTGTAAACCAAATACATTATCTAAAACTAATGCCTTTTAATTTCTAAAACAGAACCTTGGCTTGGACCCTAATTTTCCCCCCCTCCACTGCGTGTATGTATTTTGTGGTCAATGATCAGACAAAAAGTCCATTTAATTTGGTTTTTGGCTTTGGATGGTCAAGCCAGAGATTTCAAGCTCTCTTTTTTTTCATTGTCTTTTAAGCCCACCGACCGGAATGAAATCAAACCGTATTCATGAGAAGAATATTTGGTCATTTGAAGACTCTTATGGACAAAAGTAAGACATACTCTGTATATTTGAGATTGTAATAATATGCAACTGCATATATTATAAAAAAAAACTGATACATGCTTGATTTTTTTGCCTATAGTCTTGAAATTCTTGCGCATACCCCTGATGTTCTTAGCGCATCCCATTTTCAGACTCTTGTTAAGTATTTTTTTATTTTTTATAAATTATGTATTTTTAGTGTTTTAAATATTAAGTCTATTCCCCTATTGATGGAATTTGTGCATGTTTTTAGGTAGAGGCTGCATATGATATGTTACTTATGCAGAGGCTAACCCAGCGGCGAGCAGGAAAAGTAGTGAACAGCAATGTTCGTTATGCTGATGTAAAGCGTGTTCAGTCCCAGGTTAATGGTTCAATGCCTCAATGGATGCAATCCACCATGAAGAATTCACCAGTTTCAATTGAGTCACCTTCCACCAGTGATTTGGGTTTACAAGCTGGAGTGTATGGTGCACTGATGGGTTTAACCTATATTAGTGGTTCTTCTATGCCCCCTGCAGGTTATGCCGGGGCCGATGTTCCGGGACTTATATTGGCTGGTAGCTTTGGAGCTTCCCTGTACTTTATGACAAAAAAGAATGTTAAGTTAGGTAAGGAGCTTTCTCGTGCATATTGATAATTTGAAGTTGTCCACTCACTTAATACGCGTTTGTCACAATTCAATGAAATTTCCGTTTCATGTATGGTAATATTCATATTGAATTGTATCTTTGAATCAAATTGATGAGTTTTGCCTTTGTTGATAGAAAAATACTAGCAACACGGTCTTTCCAACACACTTTCTCCTATTGGTTAAAGTTCAGGAGTCTCACCAAATTTATCTGGAATCAACATGAATATGTGAAGTCCATTTGAATCTCAACCAATAGGAGAGAGAGGGATTAAAAAGAGTGTGTTGCTAGCACTCTTCTAGTTGACATTGTATATTTGAAGACAGATATGCATGTGAAAGCAATGAGTGGTATGAGTGAGCCTCAATTTGTTGTTGTTGCCTCCTATTAAAGTGTGTAAATTATTGTGAGGTATCGCAATTCTATGTGCATAATGAGACACTGCATCATATAGAATACCATGTTTTTAGCCATTCATATTAGCATTTTATTATTGTGAGGTAACGCAATTCTATGTGCATAACACCAAACTTTGTCAGAACAATAAGGCCAGCCTATTAAATAGATTTCATTTCTCATGTTTCCCAGACTTCCGATATTCTGATACTGCTACTTTGTATATGACTGCTTGATTCTCTGAGATGAGGGTTTTATTTACTTATAATGAAGATTGTGTCGATGTAAAATGGCTTTGTTGTCAGAAAACTTGACCATCTTAACAAATGGTACTTCTACTTGTGGGTAGTTGAGATATTTTTCAAAACTTGTAAGAACATTTACCTCTTAATTAAACTCTGCTTAGTGTATGTTTTTGGGTAGAATTGATTTTGCCTCCAAAATTAATTCTAGTTTGAAATTAGAATTTGGAGTTTTTGCCTCTAGAATCGGTTTATAGCTTTGAATTTATTGTTCAACCCACTTTTATATGAATGTATCCAAACATGAATAACTTTACATTCAACTCACTTTTTGTCGCCGCAGAGCCAGACGCACACTTAATCCTTTTGAATTAGCATAACATTTTTCTTTCAGTTCACATTTTCCTCCTTTGAAATTTTGCTTTTCTTTTTCTGCAGGAAAGGCAACTGTTATTACTATAGGAGGGCTCATAGCTGGCGCTGTTGTAGGTTCAGTTGTAGAGAACTGGTTGCAGGTAGATATTGTCCCATTTCTAGGCATACACTCTCCTGCTGCTGTTGTTAGTGAAGTTATAATTTTCTCTCAATTCTTGGTTTCTCTGTACTTAAGGTAGACGGAAAAACATGGTGCTCTTTATATTAAAATGTTAAATTTGTAATTATTCATTTGCATGATCATGTCCAAGGTTGACAGGGAAGGCTACTGTCATATATAACCATATAGCTGCCTCTGTGGCAGTGTTTTCGGTATAGAATTGGTTGCAGTAGTAAATATCCCATTTTTGGGCAATATGCTTCCCTGTTGATGTTGTTAGTGAAATCATAATTATCGCTCCATGCTAGTTTTCACTGTACTTAAGGTAGACAGCAAAACATGTCAATCTTGTATCAAAAGCAAACATGGCAATCTTGTATCAAAAGCTGAAACTTGTAATTTTCCATTTACATGCAGCATGGTCTCACCACGAGCATTTTTAGGATGTAAAATTCATCGCATATTGTACAAAATATTGAATAAAATGCAGTTGTTTATCTGGGGAAATTAGAAAGAAGTATGCAATTTATATTGGATAGATGCAAATTTAAGTTCCAGGCCAATGAGCACGTTGCAATCCCAATAATCCAATCAATGACAATTGGCACAGGGGGTGGCCATGGACCAAAAAAAAACGAAGAAACAATTTACTAAAAAAAAAGAAGCAAAAATTCACAAAATATTCAGCTTGAGGAAAATCATCATCATTTTTTTCATCATCTTCTTTTGTTACTCATTGGTGCCTCTCCTCTTTCTTTCGTCGCCGCCATTCTTTGATCATTTCAGCGGTGGTCCCGTCATCCTCCAATCACTCATGATAAAAGAACCAGATACCCCACCCACACTACTTAAGATATTGAGACAACATCAACTATTGGCGACAACAATGAGCACAATGAAATAGCAAAGTGAAGAATGTATACTAAGTAATAGTTGAGGGTGTAAATAAGGAAAATGTAGGGAAAATAGGTTAAGTGGAGAAGTTAGAAAGCAAAGTCATATTTTTTAAGAAATAGAAAGAGGTAGGAAGAGAATCGTTTTGTATAAGAAGAAAAAAAAGAGGTAGAGAGAAAAAAGAAGGTTTGAAGAGAAAAGTGAAGAAAAGCCAAAAGAGATTAGAAGATGATTAATTTAATATATTTTTATCAACCCTTCTTTTATATATACTATATATATATAGGGGTTTTCTAACTTAGACCCTAGTTAGGTCTAAGTTAGCAAGGTGCACCTTTTCAATTGGACCAAAATACCCATTCTTTTAATTTTTGAAAGAATAGAGCAACAGGGGCATTTCTGTAATTTTACATAAAAAAAAAAATAACAACACGCGCCCCACCTTCTTAAACAATTAATAGACGTGGATCCAGTGTCGCGCGCGTACGGAAGGACCATGGTTACAGACCGTTGATTTCCATCAGACAGCCAAGATGTGATCTCATTAAGACTGTCTGATCAATCAGACAGCCCAGATCATCCTGATCTATCAGATCATCCTGTCTGCGCCACACTAGATTATAAGCTGGAGAGAGAAAATTTTGCTTTTGAAAAAGGCAGCCACGTGTCAGCATATGAATGGGTCTGCGTGATTTTTTTCATTTTATACTTTAAACTCGATTATTTCGTCGTAAATTAATTTTTTATTTTTTATACCAAAATTCATAATTTTTTTTTCTCTACAAATAGAGACTTGGTTCGTTTGATTTGGACACCGAAAAAAAAACGCAATTTTTCACTACTTTAAACTCGATTATTTCGTCGTAAATTAATTTTTTATTTTTTATTTTTTATACCAAAATTCATAATTTTTTTTCCCTACAAATAGAGACTTGGTTCGTTTGATTTGGACACCGAAATCCTTCTGAAACCATTTATATGGTAGAATGGTTTCAGAGAGTTGTAATCTGAAACCATTTTGCTGGTAGAATGGTTTCAGTAAGTTGATTATTAGTTATTTGCTTCTGAAACCATTTAGCTTGTAGAATGGTTGCACATAGTTGTATTCTGAAACCATTTTACTGGTAGAATGGTTTCAGTGAGTAATTTATTAATTGTGTTTGCTTCTGAAACCATTTATCTAGTAGAATGATTTCAGAGAGTTGTAATCTGAAACCATTTTGCTGGTAGAATGGTTTCAGTAAGTTGATTATTAGTTATTTGCTTCTGAAACCATTTAGCTTGTAGAATGATTGCACATAGTTGTATTCTGAAACCATTTATCTGGTAAAATGGTTTCAGAGAGTTGTAATCTGAAACCATTTTGCTGGTAGAATGGTTTCAGTAAGTTGATTATTAGCTATTTGCTTCTGAAACCATTTAGCTTGTAGAATGGTTGCACATAGTTGTATTCTGAAACCATTTTACTGGTAGAATGGTTTCAGTGAGTAATTTATTAATTGTGTTTGCTTCTGAAACCATTTATCTGGTACAATGGTTTCAGAGAGTTGTAATCTGAAACCATTTTGCTGATAGAATGGTTTCAGTAAGTTGATTATTAGTTATTTGCTTCTGAAACCATTTAGCTTGTAGAATGGTTTCAGAGATTTGTACTCTGAAACCATTTTCCTGGTAGAATGGTTTCAGTGAGTTGATGTAAGGTAGTGAAAAATTGGGTTTTTTTTTCTGTGTCCAAATCAAACGAACCAAGTCTCTATTTGTAGAGAAAAAAAAATTATGAATTTTGGTATAAAAAATAAAAAATAAAAAATTAATTTACGACGAAATAATCGAGTTTAAAGTAGTGAAAAATTGCGTTTTTTTTTCGGTGTCCAAATCAAACGAACCAAGTCTCTATTTGTAGAGAAAAAAAAATTATGAATTTTGGTATAAAAATTAAAAAATAAAAAATTAATTTACGACGAAATAATCGAGTTTAAAGTATTAAATGGAAAAAAATTAACGCAGCCAATCATATGCTGACACGTGGCCTTACCTTTTCAAAAAGTTTCTCTCTCCTCCCATCCTTCCACCCACGCGCGCCTGTCGGCGCGTGTGGTGCACGCGCGTGAATTTTGTCCTATAATCGCGTGACACGTGTCCTGGGGGGGGAAAAAGAAGTGGGGGGCGCGTGTAAAATTGCAGAAAATTACAGAAATGCCCCTGTTGCTCTATTCTTTCAAAAATTAAAAAAATGGATATTTTTGTCCAACTCAAAAGGTGCACCTTGCTAACTTAGACCCAACTGGGTCTAAGTTAGCAGCCCCCTATATATATATATATATATATATATATGGGGGCTGCTAATTTAGACCCAGTTGGGTCTAAATTAGCAAGGTGCACCTTTTGAGTTGGACAAAAATACCCTTTCTTTTTATAAAAAAAAAAAAAAACATATTGGCGCTGATCCAGTGTCGCGCGCCTACCGCAGGACCACCGTTACAGACCGTTGATTTCCATCAGACGGCCAAGAGATGATCTCATCATGGCTGTCGGATCAATCAGACAGTCTAGATCATCCAGCTCCATGATAAGCCAGCGCGTGCACCACACTAGATCTGCGCCTGGAGAGAGAAAATTTTATTTTAAAAAAAGCAGGACACGTGTCAACTGCTGGGTGGTTGGCGTGTTTTTTTTTCATTTAATACTTTAAACTCAATTATTTCGTTGTAAATTAATTTTTTATTTTTTTATTTTTATACCAAAATTCATAATTTTTTTTTGTCTACAAATAGAGACTTGGTTCGTTTGATTTGGACACAAAAAAAAAACTCAATTTTTCACTACCTTTAAAATGGTTTCAGAGTACAAATCTCTGAAACCATTCTACAAGCTAAATGGTTTCAGAAGCAAATAACTAATAATCAACTTACTGAAACCATTCTATCAGCAAAATGGTTTCAGATTACAACTCTCTGAAACCATTGTACCAGATAAATGGTTTCAGAAGCAAACACAATTAATAAATTACTCACTGAAACCATTCTACCAGTAAAATGGTTTCAGAATACAACTATGTGCAACCATTCTACAAGCTAAATGGTTTCAGAAGCAAATAGCTAATAATCAACTTACTGAAACCATTCTACCAGCAAAATGGTTTCAGATTACAACTCTCTGAAACCATTCTACCAGATAAATGGTTTCAGAATACAACTATGTGCAATCATTCTACAAGCTAAATGGTTTCAGAAGCAAATAACTAATAATCAACTTACTGAAACCATTCTACCAGCAAAATGGTTTCAGATTACAACTCTCTGAAACCATTCTACTAGATAAATGGTTTCAGAAGCAAACACAATTAATAAATTACTCACTGAAATCATTCTACCAGTAAAATGGTTTCAGAATACAACTATGTGCAACCATTCTACAAGCTAAATGGTTTCAGAAGCAAATAACTAATAATCAACTTACTGAAACCATTCTACCAGCAAAATGGTTTCAGATTACAACTCTCTGAAACCATTCTACCATATAAATGGTTTCAGAAGGATTTCGGTGTCCAAATCAAACGAACCAAGTCTCTATTTGTAGGGAAAAAAAAATTATGAATTTTGGTATAAAAAATAAAAAATTAATTTACGACGAAATAATCGAGTTTAAAGTATAAAATGAAAAAAATCACGCAGACCCATTCATATGCTGACACGTGGCTGCCTTTTTCAAAAGCAAAATTTTCTCTCTCCAGCTTATAATCTAGTGTGGCGCAGACAGGATGATCTGATAGATCAGGATGATCTGGGCTGTCTGATTGATCAGACAGTCTTAATGAGATCACATCTTGGCTGTCTGATGGAAATCAACGGTCTGTAACCATGGTCCTTCCGTACGCGCGCGACACTGGATCCACGTCTATTAATTGTTTAAGAAGGTGGGGCGCGTGTTGTTATTTTTTTTTTATGTAAAATTACAGAAATGCCCCTGTTGCTCTATTCTTTCAAAAAATTAAAAGAATGGGTATTTTGGTCCAATTGAAAAGGTGCACCTTGCTAACTTAGACCTAACTAGGGTCTAAGTTAGAAAACCCCATATATATATATATGGGGTTTTCTAACTTAGACCCTAGTTAGGTCTAAGTTAGCAAGGTGCACCTTTTGAGTTGGACAAAAATACCCATTTTTTTTTTTTTGAAACAATAGAGCAACTGGGGCATGTATGTAATTTGCATCATAAAATAGCGCGCCCCCCAAAATAGCGCGCCCCCCATGCAACAACAACAACTATTACATTTTTTAAATTTCTTCCAAATTTCGACCTCATTTTACGTGCGAATCGAACGCCGATTTCAAAAACTAATACCGGAAACCTTTGTAAAATTGAAAAACGATCAAAATCCATATAAGGAACGTCGAGTTTCGTTGAGTATTGAGGGAGATCGAACCGGGTCAAAAACCGGGTCGCGCGACCCGTTTCTGCATAAAACGGGTGGGGGGGACGATGAACAGTGCGCGTCGCCCACGCCCACTCTCACCGGAGGCGCGTGGGGGCGCGTGCGGCCTCAGGGAAGCTCTATTGTTTTTTTATTTTTTCATAATAAAATAGTAGATAATATTCTGGAAATTTTGGTATATTGTATGAAATTTTTGGAGACCTGAAACTATTTTTAGTTAATTAAATGATTAAAAAGGTAATTAAAAATATTATAATTCCATAAAAAATTTCCAAAATTTTATGTAAAGTACTATGAATTATTTAGAACCCTCTTGTGTACCTCACTCTCCCTAGTTCAAGTCATGAAATTATTTTCACAAATTCCGTTGATTATTTAAAACCATTTAACAAATAATAATAATAATTTTATAGATTTGTACTCTGAAACCAATTGTTTTTTTATTTGTTTCTAATAAAATATTAGATAATATTCTGGAACTTTTGGTATATTTTATGAAATTTTTGGAGACCTGAAACTATTTTTCGTTAATTAAATGAGATAAAACGGTAATTAAAAACTATTGTTTGCTTCTGAAACCATTTAGCTGGTACTATGGTTTCAGAGAGTTGTACTTTGAAACCATTTTACTGGTAGAATGGTTTCATTGAGTTGATTCTTAGTTATTTGCTTATGAAACCATTTAGCCGGTAGAATGGTTTCAGAGAGTTATATTCTGAAACCATTTTGCTGGTATAATGGTTTCAGTGAGTTGATTGAGTGGTGCGTGTTAAATTACAACACACAAGTAACGTACTTAGTACGATACACATAATTTAAAATGCAATAGAACATATAAATAACGAGATTAAGGAAGTAAAAAATTATGTTTATATATTACTATGAAACCATTTAGCTGGAAGAATGGTTTCAGAGAGTTATACTGTGAAACCATTCTAGCAGTAAAATGGTTTCAGAAGCAAACAATTAAGAATCAACTCCCCTGAAACCATTCTATCAGTGAAATGGTTTCAAAGTACAACGCTCTGAAACCATTGTACCAGCTAAATGGTTTCAGAATGGTTTCAGAAGCAAACAATTAAGAAATTACTCACTGAAACCATTCTACCAGTAAAATGGTTTCAGAGAGTTATACTGTGAAACCATTCTACCAGCTAAATGGTTTCACAGTATTATATAAAGATAATTAAAGGTAGTGAAAAATTGAGTTTTTTTTTTGTGTCCAAATCAAACGAACCAAGTCTCTATTTGTAGACAAAAAAAAATTATGAATTTTGGTATAAAAATAAAAAATTAATTTACAACGAAATAATTGAGTTTAAAGTATTAAATGAAAAAAAAACACGCCAACCACCCAGCAGTTGACACGTGTCCTGCTTTTTTTAAAATAAAATTTTCTCTCTCCAGGCGCAGATCTAGTGTGGTGCACGCGCTGGCTTATCATGGAGCTGGATGATCTAGACTGTCTGATTGATCCGACAGCCATGATGAGATCATCTCTTGGCCGTCTGATGGAAATCAACGGTCTGTAACGGTGGTCCTGCGGTAGGCGCGCGACACTGGATCAGCGCCAATATGTTTTTTTTTTTTTTTTTTTATAAAAAGAAAGGGTATTTTTGTCCAACTCAAAAGGTGCACCTTGCTAATTTAGACCCAACTGGGTCTAAGTTAGCAGCCCCCTATATATATATATATATATATATATATATATATATATATAGGGGGCTGCTAACTTAGACCCAGTTGGGTCTAAGTTAGCAAGGTGCACCTTTTGAGTTGGACAAAAATACCCATTTTTTTAATTTTTGAAAGAATAGAGCAACAGGGGCATTTCTGTAATTTTCTGCAATTTTACACGCGCCCCCCACTTCTTTTTCCCCCCCAGGACACGTGTCACGCGATTATAGGACAAAATTCACGCGCGTGCACCACACGCGCCGACAGGCGCGCGTGGGTGGAAGGATGGGAGGAGAGAGAAACTTTTTGAAAAGGTAAGGCCACGTGTCAGCATATGATTGGCTGCGTTAATTTTTTTCCATTTAATACTTTAAACTCGATTATTTCGTCGTAAATTAATTTTTTATTTTTTAATTTTTATACCAAAATTCATAATTTTTTTTTCTCTACAAATAGAGACTTGGTTCGTTTGATTTGGACACCGAAAAAAAAACGCAATTTTTCACTACTTTAAACTCGATTATTTCGTCGTAAATTAAAAAATTATTAATAATATTAATCGTTACAACTCAGTTAAATGAAAATATATATGGATGGAGTTTATAACTTTAACGAAATACACATCTAGCTAAGTGGTATAAATACTTAATTCAGATGTTATCGAGTCCACAACATGTTAGCAACAACAAAACATGTAGACCGCTGCGACGCGTGAATAAGACTTGATGAGTTTTGCGTTATGTGATATTTATAAATATGTAATGTTGATAAAAAATGTAATTAAAATACTCACCATCTTTAACCTTCAGTCGTGTCATTTCGACGAGCTTTCAGATCCGCAATATCCAGCGGTTTCAAGTCATTTAAACATTAAAAATAACAATTAATTATGCAAAAACATCACAAAAACCATTTATATTACATTTATGATTTAAATTTTGATTCAAATGGTCTAAAACAAAAAACCTAAAATTAAAATTATAAAAAACTTGGAAACGGTTCAGTAAGGAAATGATTCATCAACAAATTTGAACAAACTTGAAAATGGTTCCGTATTTAAACTCACGTGAAAGAAGAATTCAAGGTGTGTGAATAGTGAGACGACAGATATGAAAATTAGGGTGACGGGATGCTAATTTGTGACTAAGAGAAATTGAGATTTGGAGATAGTGGGAAGTGAAAGGGTGATTTGGTGGCTTTGGATTTGTTTTACTTTTTTTTGGATTTTATGAGCAGGTTGGAGAAATGATGATGGTGATGGGTAAGGACTAAAGAGTGATGTTAGAGATTTATGGGTACAAAAGATGAACATGAAAATCTTAGGTTTAGAGAAGATGAAGATTAAAGATTTTGATTTATAAAACAAACTTGTTTAATTAGTTATTTTTATGTTTAAACAAAAAAAATCAAAAAGAGATGTCATCAAATTCACTTGATCAATGAGGGTACACGATAGATACACATTAAAATAAGTTAATTTTAATGGTTGCACCTTAGAATTTGTCCTATCTTTAAAGGATAATACTTTTCATATTTAAATAATAATCTTAGTTGACCTCAAACCATTTGAGTTATCCACCATAACAAAATTTTGTTGATCATATATAATAAATCTCACATTTAAGTTCAATACAATAAATATAATGTTAAAAAACAAAACTCAAGGCCTTAGTCCACCAAATTAGTGATTTAAGTAGAAAATTTATTATTGATAGATTGTAGAAATTTATTACAATCCATCCGGTATCTATGTGGCTTACTAATAATCACCGTCATAAACTAGCAATGACTGAATAAACTAAATTGTTCTTCGTGGCTTGTTTAATCACCTCATCCACAATTGCGTTTCTAAACTCATCACCAAGCTCATTTTCCAACATCTTGACCAGCTTCTCGCGCTTATCGTCCACTATCAGACCAACAGTAAAATTCAACCCTAGTTTCTCTTTTATGACATCGTTTTCAGCTTTTACGTTCTTCAACTTTTCCAACTCATCCTTCATTGAAGCATTTTCAGCTTGATACTCTTCAATTGTTTTGACACTACTTGAGCTGCCAACGACTTCTTTACCCTCCCTTTGCTTAAACCTCGACTCCGGCAGCAAATCAACAATTTAATTGTGTATGTCAAAATAATTAAATTACATAAACAACAAGCAATCAATTTTAATTCATATAACATTTTTAAAAAAATATTAATAATATTAATCGTTACAACTCAGTTAAACGAAAATATATATGGATGGGGTTTATAACTTTAACGAAATACACATCTAGCCAAGTGGTATAAATACTTAATTCAGATGTTATCGAGTCCGCAACATGTTAGCAACAACAAAACATGTAGACCGCTGCGACACGTGAATAAGACTTGATGAGTTTTGCGTTATGTGATATTTATAAACATGTAATGTTGATAAAAAAATGTATGTGTGAATTAGTGAGACGACAAATATGAAAATTAGGGTGACGGGATGATAATTTGTGACTAAGAGAAATTGAGATTTGGAGATAGTGGGAAGTGAAAGGGTGATTTGGTGGCTTTAGATTTGTTTTACTTTTTTTGGATTTTATGAGAATGCAGTGGGTTGAAGAAATGATGATGGTGATGGTTAAGGACTAAGGAGTGATGTTAGAGATTTATGGGTACAAGAGATGAACATGAAAATCTTAGGTTTAGAGAAGATGAAGATTAAAGATTTTGAATTATAAAACAAACTTGTTTAAACAAACTTAGTTATTTTTATGTTTAAACAAAAAAAAATCAAAAAGAGAATGTCATCAAATTCACTTGATCAATGAGGGTACACAAATGGATACACATTAAAATAAGTCAATTTTAATGATTGCACCTTAGAATTTGTCCTATCTTTAAAGGATAATACTTTTCATATTTAAATAATAATCTTAGTTGACTTCAAACCATTTGAGTTATCCACCCTAACAAAATTTTGTTGATCATATATAATAAATCTCACATTTAAGTTCAATACAATAAATATAATGTTAAAAACCAAAACTTAAGACCTTGGTCTACCAAATTAGTGATTTAAGTAGAATAGTAGTAATAAATTTATTATAGGTAGATTGTATAAATTTATTACAATCCATCTAGTATCTATGTGGCGTAACTGTCATAAAGTAGCAGTGACCGACAAAACTAAATTGTTCTTCATGGCTTGCTTAATCACCTCATTCACAATTGCGTTTCTATACTCATAACCAAGCTCATTTTCCAACATCTTGACCAGCTTCTCGCGCTTATCGTCCACTATCACGCCAACAGTAAAATTCAATCCATCTCTATCAACACCTTTTGTCTTCCTTAAAGTTTCTAGTTCCTCTTTTATGGCATCGTTTTCAACTTTTACGTTCTTCAACTTTTCCAATTCATCCTTCATTGAAGCATTTTCAGCTTGATACTCTTCAATTGTTTTGACACTACTTGAGCTGCCAACGACTTCTTTACCCTCCCTTTGCTTAAATACTCCGGCAGCTTCCGTGGCAGGAGTTTCGGAAACCTCGACTATTTCCACGGCAGGAGGAGTCACAGATCTCTGAGCACGGCGGGGTCTCCCACGGGCACGCGGAATCGGAGGAAGAGTTGGTTCTCCAAACTCCCGACCACTTCTTTTTGTCCGAGCTCCTTCAGGATTTTCCATCTGCAATGAATGAACAACAACAAAAAATGATGAACAAATGTTAATAAAAAACATAATCCAATCATTCTGATTTGAAAAACGATACATCAACAGCATTATACAAAAGAAAAATCACTGTAACAGAGAAAAGCAAAGCTTTTGAAGAGTGGAGAGAGAGAGAGAGAGAGAGAGAGAAATTGGATCCAATGATGAGTGAAAGGGGTTGAGGAAGTTTAATATATAGCGGACATAGAGTGTGGGTGTGAGGTAATACAGATTTTTATTGTTATTTAAAAATTATTTACAATTTAAATATAATATTATATATTTTTTTTTTAAAAAATTATGTTTTTTACAAGGGGTGCTTTTTCATTATTTGCCTAGGACCTCTCAATAGTCGGAGACGGCCCTGGTCATCATCATAACTTTGTCTACAGGTTTTTGGAGTTGATTCTTTAAAACAATACAACTAATAATTGATCGTAAGACGTGTCTACAATTTATTGCATAAATCTTGTGAGATTTATTAAACAATGTCACCGTTGTATTGTTTTCATCATATTGCTTAGCGCCCACAGTTTGCTTAGCGCACCCCCATATTGCTTAGCGCACCCCCAGATTGCTTATCGTGCCCCCCAGTTTACTTAGACCCCCAAATTGCTATGCGTGCCTCCTAGTTTACAACCCTCTAAAATCATTCGACAGTAAAAATGTTTTGACATTATAAATACATCTAATGTGAAACCATTACACAACAAAAATGGTTTTGGGGACGCACGCGAGAATATTTGGGGGGTGCGTGAGAAAAAAATTGGCGGCGTGCGAGAAAATATGAGGGTGCGCTAAGTATATGGGGGCGCTAAGCAATATGGGGGTGCGTTAAGCAATTTTCATTATTTATGCACCATAACCACTCCCCCATTAGTGTGAAGACCAGATTTTGAGTTTGTGAAAAGTAATTTAGGAAATTTATTTGATATAAAATTATAGATAATTTAAACTTGTAAATATATTTTTGGATTCCGTGCATCATAAAAATAAAAAAATTGATGTGAATATATAGTTTTTTTTTTATTTTTTTATTTTGTGAATATATAATTTGATTTGTATCGAATAACTATAAAATTACGAGACTCATAAGGATAAAAAAGTAAATTAATTTTAAAATCTCTCCTCACTCATCTTGAACCAAACATATATTCTATCTGGTCATTTTTATAAGGGACACTTTGAAAAAAAAAATCACATAAACTAAGAAAATATATTGTAAATTTTTTTTTTTTTTGGTAAATCAAAGGTATCCTCCGCGAGCAACTGCGGAGACTAATCCCCTCGAGGTAACTGAGATCCATTTAAGGAGTTGACCTCTCCCAACAAATGCTTCTCCATGCGCACTAGTCGGTAAATAATTTTTTTCATTTAATATTCTTATAAATTTAAACATATTTCATATATATCCTTATTTAATTACTCTTAATTCAACTAATTTACTTTTTTTTTTTAATATTATCTTTCATAATAAATAAGAGTATAAGTGAAATGAAACATTTAAAACATTTAAAATTTGGTCAAAGTTTCTTATAAAAATGACCAATTTTTTTCCTTAAAGTGTTCTTTATAAAAAGGACCGAAGAGAGTATATAACAATAAAAGTCCTAAAATGCCCTTATCTAAAAAATTGACACGTATCAAAGTAAAATAAGGGCATGTTTGGATTAACTTATTTTTAAGTTTATACAAACAGCTTATGCAATATAAATTAAGTTTTATGCTATTTTATAAGTTCACATTAGTGAAAATTGTATTTTTATAAGCTATTTTATCATAAACCACATTGACAAACTTATAATAATACATAAAATTTGCATAAACTGTTTGCATAAACTCAAAAATAAACTAATCCAAACGAGGCTAAATTTAAAAATATTAAGAAATAAAAAATGCATCTTGTGGACCAGAATAAACAACGGTAGAGTGCAGTTGGCGCGCACTAAAGTCAGAGAAGCTGCCTCCGTCGTCCTCGCAGTGCACCGCGACTGAGTTCACTTCTCTGACACACACATTGAAATGATGAAAGATTTTACTTCAAACGAATCTCTATGCTCTAAGCTTTCTATGGACGAGGTAATTCCCATTGCTATCTTCTTTATTACAAAACTATATTTAATTTCTATAATTTCATTTCAACCTTTTTAATCTTCTATTTCATTGCATGCAAAATTTATTTGCTAACCCTATTAACTTCCATTTGTAGATACTTGAATTGGAACGAATATACAATGATGTGGGACAAAAATCACTTGATCACAATTTCTGCATGGATATTGCTACAAGTTTTAGGTAAATCCATAATCACAATTAAATAGGAGTACTATGGCCCTGTTATTTTACCATTTTTTTAGCATAAGTAATTTAAGTTAATTTCACAAGCTATTTTGGAGAGCTTATGGAAATAAGCTGATGAACATGTCATAAGATGTTTTCATAAGTTCTCCCGAAAAGTGTCAAGAGTGTCTGTCTAACTATGCTGGTAAATAAGCTCAAATCTACTATGCATATGTACGGTAGCCTTACTCGATACGGGTATGAAATACGGAAAATTTTAAAAAGCGAAGGTACAGGTACAATAATATAAAATATAAAAAATATTTCTTTTGAGTGAACTACTACAATCATGCTTTAGAGATTTACGTTTTATGTCCACCATCGATAATGTTTTCATCAAAATCAAAAGAGAGAATTTAAATGCAATAAAAAATCTAAATATTTTCCGCTATTTTCCCTTTGCCGACACGTTTTTGCCATATTCACAATGGCGAATCAACCAAACAAAAATGGAAAAAGAATTATATGTATGGTACCAGTACCATAAGTGTACCGGTACCATACATGGTACAGGTACTTCACCATTTTAGGAAGTGGGAAGTGGTTTGTAGACCGAAAAGTTGCGGAGGCCTTGGAGTGAGAGATATAAGGGCGGTGAATATTAGTTTGTTAACTAAGTGGCGATGGAGGCTCCTCTCTAATGATTTGTGTATGTGGAAGGAGGTAATTAGAGGAAAATATGGTGATGCGGTGATAGGAAGGGTGGCGCTGGGTGAGGATTGCAAACCTTGGTTCTCTTCGACTTGGTGGAGAGATATCTGCTCTATTGGGACTAATTTGGAAACAAATTGGTTCTTAGATGAGGTTGTGAAAAAAATGGGTAATGGAGCTCAAACGAGTTTTTGGAAGGATAAGTGGATTGGTGATGTATCGTTTTATGACAAATTCCCGAGACTTTACTCGATCTCTACCCAAAAAGAAGACTTAGTTGCAGTTCTATGCAACCGAGATGGAGAGGTAAGATGGAATCTTCAGTTGCAAAGAAGGCTGTTTGTGTGGGAAAGTAATCAGCTGGATGAGCTCCTCACAATCATAAATCCCGTTATTTTGTCTGGCATGGAGGATCAATGGGGCTGGAAAGCTGAAAAGGGAGGTTTGTTTACCGTAAAATCTACGTATGTGCTTCTGGTAAAACAGTTCCTAGGAGAGACGTCACTAACTCGGGAAGAGACGACGGCTTTCAAAGCAATTTGGAAAAGTCCGGCGCCGTCTAAGATTGTGGGCTTCGCGTGGTTGGCTCTTCATAATAGGATTCCACAAGAGATAACCTCTTTCGCAGACGGGGAGCTTAATTGAGTTCTTTGCGGGAATGAGGTAGAAACTGCGGTCCATTTATTGATATACTGTGATTTTGCGGTTATGGTTTGGCGCAGTGTGTTCAGTTGGATAGGCTTGGATTTTTCTCTTCCACACAATTTGATATCTCTGTTGAATTTTTTTGCCTATTACCCAGGCAGAAAACAGCTGCGCAAAGGGTTGATAATGATATGGAATGCAGTCATTTGGACTCTGGATGCATAGAAACACGATTGTGTTTGAGAATGGAGTTAGAGATGTAGCAGGATTAGTGGCAGAGGTTAAGATTACATCCTGGAAATGGTGAATTAAGAGGTCACATACTCCTCCATGTATGTTCTATGAATGGAATCAGGACCCATTGATTTGTATCTCATGCCTTGTTGGCTCACTTGGACTTGGACGCAGCTGAATACGGGGGGGGGGGTTGTATTTTGGTTTGATTTTCCAAGGCTTTTATTGAAACCAGTTTTTTCATCTGTTTTTTTGTAAATTTTCCTGTGATGTCTGTTGCACATCTTCTGCATAGATTTTCACCTTTCAATAATATTTTGCCTATTTTTTTTTAAAAAAGGAGTACACATGCTTCCAGGGCTCAAATAAGTCAATCCAAACATGCCCTATGTGTTCTGTTTATTATGATATAGCATACATGACCTATTTGTTTGGATTTTGCAGCTCTTCATCAAACAGTGTTGGTAAAAATTCTTTATCATGGGAACAGGTTGTTAAAATTACTTTATCATTTTTGACAGTTTTGGAGTGTATGGATAGTAGCATGTTATAATGATGTATTGGTTATAATGGGTTTCAGGTGCAGCAGTGGTTCCAAAATAAACATAGAGAGTCAAAGGGTCAGTTTGCTTCATCACCTGAGGGCCTGGACCTATTTGTTGATCTTTCGGACAAATCTTCGAAAAAGGGACATAAAAGCTCTCCAAAACCAAAAGGTTTTCCTTTTTTTCCTCTTAGATTTTAATGTTGCTATGAATTCAAAAAAGGAAGAAAGAACTAAATCACTGGAACACGTGATCATTTTAGTTATCTGCGACTGTGACCTTTATTGTGTTGTCATTACTAGGCATTCATTTGCTTTGGGTCAAATGCTGTTAGTTCCGACAAAGATGATATGCAGGAACAAAATGGTAAAACTTGAAAGAAAAAAAAAACTAAAGAGTGTGAAAGGAGACTGAAAATGTTCATAATGAATTGCTTTTCTATGCACTCATCACAAGTTATGTTTATAGGCACCATAGGTGGGTACAAGGCCAATAAGTTTTAAATAAACTTATAACATGATTACTTATACTCACTTCCCAACGATTCATTGAATTCACTCTATCTCTCTACATACAATCATTATAATTGATACAAAAGTAATATTACAATAAATGCAACAATTGATGGCTGAGAAACGGTCCCTTAGCCTGCTTGGCTACACCATTGAATCATATGTACAGTGTACTAATACCTTGGAAATGTTGTCATTGAACCTTCTTTGAACCAATGAAACGACTTCCGAGTAAACTGTTAAACGTCTTGCAGATAATGTTATCAGGCTCAGATCGATTGTCAACTCGGTAAATGTACTGTGATTATTGGTCTAACCAGTGAGTCAGCGGTCAAACCACATGAAGTAGCATATGTTAAATTCCCCAATTCTATATTGACCGTAGTTATAAATAATTTATGGCTTATATCAATATCATCCTAACGTTATGGACTTGTGGTGAATTGTTTTTTTGGAAGCAAGGCGAACAGTGTTCAAATCTAAAATGAGGCAATTTGTTACTTTAGAAGAAGTGTTGTCCTCACAGTAGCAAACATGAAACCTATACGTATCGAACCCGGTCCTTTCCTTTCATTGCATGAGATTGCTTAACCACTGCTACAGACAATATTTGTTTTATACACGACAAATATAATATATATATAACCATATGATTGATTGATCGATAGTAGTATGTATAACTATTAAGAAAACAAATTGGGGTGGTGTGGCTCTCCTTGTCCCAACAAAACTCCGCCCCTGATTGAAGATGATATTGGTTTTACCTCAAATCAAGTAACAACAATATTGTACATGTTCTGACTAAAATTGCTCTAATGATTCTTAATTTCTGTTGATGGAAATATAATTAATGATCATCTGCAGTTGTTATACTTAATCATGTTTTTTTTTTTTTTTTTTTTTTGTTGATAAAATAATCATGTTTTCTTTTAATTTGAGAGAGAAGGGGTTTTTCTGCTATTTACTGTTCTGTGATTTCTGGTTTTTAACACGCGTAGGTATTCAAGCTGCAGATCTGTCAGAAATGGTATTTGAAGCAATATCTATAAAAGACAATGCATGGTGAGGAATAAACTTCTGATTAAGCTGCAACTCTATTTTGAGTTTATGCATATTGTGCATTTTGACATTTTAAAATATAATGAGAATCATTAGAGATGGTCTGATTTTTGTTTGTGGCATTGCAGTCAGAACAAGAATACAAGATTAAAGATTATGTGCCCCCTCACCCCCCGCCAAATAACCCTAAACCCCTCTCCCGTTCACACAACCATTAAGCCTTTATTGTTAGTTAGTCAAATACTGTCCCACCATTTGATACTTTTTTATTTTCCAATTACAGGCATGACGTTGCAATGTTTCTGAACTATAGAGTGCTATGCACAGGCGAACTTGTAAGATTCTTTTATCTTTTGGGTTGTTAAGAAACTGAGTCGTTGTTTTGAATTTCTAATTAATAAAGCAATAGTCCTTTTCATGCCTGCAATGCTTTCTTTATTTTACTTAAAATACCCATCTTTATATGTACTTCTTTTCACACTAAATTCGCAAGTTATTTGATGCCTGAAATTTAGTTTTCATTTTAGCGAGACATTCTGTTCCAATATGATTTTCAATATTGTGTAATCTAAATAATTGCATGCTCTTATTTGTTATATTTCCATTCATTGAAGTTTTTTGGAAATGTCAGTAGAATTACTCTGCAACCTATTTTTGTATACCTGTGAACGGTGTAAGTTATCCTGCTGTCTTATGATGGCTGTTCTGACTTAGAGGATGCTCTTTTGGTATATTATGGACAATCAATTGAAGTTAATGTATCTTGTGACATATGATTTAAGGAAGTTCGTGTACGCTATCATGGATTCGGTAAGGATGAAGATGAATGGATTAACGTGAAAGACGGGGTGCGGCAAAGATCCATCCCATTGGAAGCTTCAGAGTGTCACAAGGTGAAGGAAGGACATCTTGTACTATGTTTCCTGGTAATGGATTCCAGCCTTTTTTATTGTACTTACATAAACATAATGTGTCCAGTGTGCACATGATTGACGCTTTGTTTGTGTACACGTCAAATCCTTTTTGCACACACTGCAAGACATGAACAAAGATGAGAGCAAAATTTCTTGTGTTGGTAAAACACACGTTTGAGGTGGTTTCGACGCAAAATTTCTTGCAAAATCATGTGACTTGTGTCCAACATATCAAACCCAAATGGAATATTTTGTTTTTCGTTCTGCTTTTAACAAATCCATAAATTCCCTAACCATTGATACTCTTTTGACCCTTCATTGGTTTCTCACAGGAAAGATCTGATTATGCCCTTTATTGTGATGCTCGTGTTTTGAAAATCGAGAGGAGGGTACATGATAGCAAAGAATGTAGCTGCATCTTCACTGTCCGGTTTTACCATGACAAGTCTGAGGTGATATTTGATATATTTGCTTCATTTTAACAAAAACCATTCCATGTCATGTCATCAACATTCTTGCTATCATCTTTGGTAGTTGTTAGGTAGATCCTCAGATGTTACCTTTGCCTGATGTATTTCGTTTGTCTTTGGCAGGAAGAAGTTCGTTGGGACGGTATATGTTGTAGGCCAACACAAGAAGAAGCTGAGGCCCCCTTAGAAGCTTTCCTGAACCCCATAGAGACCTTGTGGGGATAGAAGTTACAAATTTTTGTTTTGTATTTCCCTTGTTTTTCTTTTTAGGAACTGTTTTTTTTTTTTTTTTTAACAAACTTGTATTTCTTGTTCGTTACCATGTGAATAAGTGTATGTTTGGTTTCTGCGGTGACTAAATTTGACTTTGGTAAAATTGATTTTAATTAAAAGTAAGTTGAATTGGATTGATTTATGTTGCATGAATTCTCATAAAATTGATTTTTATCGATGTCGTTTGGATAGATTGGACTTTTAAAGAGTGTTGTGATTTATTTTGCAAAAACAACAACAAACCAAATGCACAAAAGATGCTCTTAAAAGGAATCCCCTTATTTTAAATGACAGGTGACAACATAACAACAACAATCTTTTAGGTGGTTGTTGTTGTTTTTGCAAATTCCATGTAATTCTCTCTCTCTTTTCATCTCTCCATCTCGGTTTCTCTCCCCCCTCTCCCATTTTCTATTCTACACGACTGAGACATTCTCTCTCTATGATGGCTCCATCATCAAAAAATAGTGTTCATTATATATTATTATTTTTAATGAACAGTAGCATACTTTGATCTCATTTATATTCTCAAGCTTATGACGAACAACTCTCAACGTATTCTTATAGAAAAAAATACTTGTTTTTTCATTAGTTGCGGATCAAAATAATGAAAAAACGATATTCAAAAGGGAACAGATGAAGTATTAATTTTTGTAAGAAATTGTTTCCGTTTTATTTGAATGTATCATGAAATATAACAATGAAAGGAGTATTTGAAATCGAAAATATAAAAATAACAATCACCAAACAACTTTAGCTTTATTTCTAAAGCTTTCAATTTTAATTTTAAGCTTAAAGCAATAGACTTGTTAGACAAGAAATAACTTTATGATGGTGGAAGGTTTTTTTTTTCACAATGGAAGGCTTTTTTTTTATAAATAATAATGATGAAAGTGAAGATCGACGAGGTTTGAAATTTCTGGAATGAACTAATGATAGTTGAAAGCCAAACCAGGAAGATGCAAAACTTTAAGCTTCATTTCCAAATCAGTAGTAGTTATCTTGTACAAATAGCAGTTTCATACCTGAAACATCAAGGGATAACAATCAATGAATTGAACCAAAGAAACTTGAAACAAGCACTTGGGATACAAACTCATAACTAAGGAAGAATAATAAATTAGTACAAAGTTTAAAGTATATCATTTAACTTGTACTACAACTCAGAGGACATTCTCAACCACAATACCAACACTAATAGTGCAAATACATTAAAAATTGATGTCTGCACTCGGGCAACTAAACAAATGCCTTTAAAATCGATGATGTCTCAGCGAGCTGCTTCGACATATAACACCGAACATAATGATAACATAATTACATAATAAAGCACCCCCTAATGAACAAATATCACCCTAACTAATACTAGTACAACTCTATTGTCCATTTTGGCTGTTACAGGTTTCCGCAATGCAACCACCTTCTATATACGAAATATTCCCGGCTTTCTCACTATTTTCACTGAAAGTCACAAGATCATTGTACATTTTCTGTGATGCCTTAGAAAACTCTGTCAAAGATTCAAGTACTTGGGAAAATCCATATTGCATTCCATTCAATGTCATCCTCTGTGTTTCTTGAATGCATACGTAATGCTTCTCCTTCTCTACCTCAAGTTTTCTCCTCAATGTCTCCAAATAATCATCTTTCTCCATCATGCATTCTTCTTCAGTTTCCTCTTCTGATCTATGATCTGTTACTTGCAACTCAAGCATCTTTGTCTTCAGTTGATATGATCCTAGATATCTTCTATCTAAATCTTTTGTTAAGCTCTCTACTTTCCTCTTCTGTTGCTGCTCCTTACATTGTTGAATCCGAAGAGCCTTCACATCTTTCACAACACTTTTCAATGCAAGTGCTACCGTCTTATCAGGCAACTTTCGCATAGAATTTAACCAAGCTGAAGAGTTGCCAATCCACGAGATTGATTGCAAAATTTACCGTCTGCAGGACATGTGAAGTATTTGACTTCAGAAAGAATCTTCTTTTGTGTTTCATGTGACTCCAACATGATTTTCCATGATTGTGTAAGGCTGCATTTCGAAAATGGAAAACAATAAATCAATGAAACATAACAATTTAGTCTGTTTAGTATCAAGTGCTATATTATCTCACCCTTTCAGTAGTTCAACAATTTGAGGTTGTAATTCTTCATCTCTCATTTTCTGAATTCTCTTTGAGATTGATTCCGCACGCCGAATTGCAACCAAGATCCCAGCATATAGATCCTTCATATCAGCTCTAGTCTTATCCATGCTTGATTCATCATCTCCTTTAACATTCTTATTTCTCAATTGCGCACATTTCTTATCATAATTTTTCCGTGTGCTATCTCCAGCCTAAGGCAAGGAATTTATTAAATGTTAGCAAAATGACGGGGAAAAAAATAAGTACTAATAATATATAGTTGTGTCCATCGGTTTCATAGAATGCACGTTCAAGCAGTTTCTTCATAAGACAAAAAAATACGTATTAAAAACACAAAAGTAATAAAATTAACCTCACCTTAACCTCCTCAAACAGTTTCTTTTCCCATGCATATAACCTTCCTAATGTTAATAAATGACTTCCTGAATCCATCCCTCCATAATCATCAAACAGGTCATTCTTATATTCCACCCAGTTTGAAGAATCTTTCATATTTTGAACCACCAAACTCTTGCATGATGATTGCCTGGATGACATGGACTTCCATGTTATTGCATTGATGAGTTTGGTCGAGCTTTCTGCACTGATATTAGATGGTTCAAATTCTCAAGCAGATATACATGGAATATATTTCACAGTATGAGACATCCATAGTATCAAGTTTAAAGGTTATGATGAATTTAGCAAAGTTGCAATTAGTTTAGGCACTCAAATCAATAGGGTCAGCATTTTAAAAGGCTGTGGTCATGTAAGAATGCACTTATTGTTTATTTAAGTTCCTAGTTACACATTGTGCATACCTACATTAAGGATCCAGATTCCCTTCATTTAGAAAAACACGCGGTAACATGCATTAACTGATCTCGGCTATCAGTTTAACCTTGATTGGCTCACATTAAACCTTCGCCAAATCATATTTAAATAATCACCACCGTTCATTTAAGATATATGACGGCCAAGATCAACATTACTGTGTGAAATCCAAATCCCCTGCATTAGCTAATTCAGTCACTTCATGCCTACAATTTCATGGACCAAATCAAGTATCTACAAGTCTTAAGATGCCCAAATTCCAAATGCAGGAATATGACTCAATTCAAATAAAGTCATTAAGATGAACCAATGTGTTTGGAAATGAATAAGTAATTGCCGTACTTCGGACATGCTAAAGTTGAAAAGGTTTCAATGCCTAAATTCAAGAAACTCAACTACAATTAGGGCATGAAATTTGTTAACAATCAAATAATTTTTTTGCAATTAATTTAAGAAATTGAAGAAGATAGGACTCACCTTTGATTTCCTCCAAACTAGAATGAAGAGGAATTCTATTAGCCTCAAGCATCTTTGTCACATTCTTACCAGACTCATAAGCCCTAATGAAATGATCCTCAATATCTTTCAAAGCTTCAAGCAACTCTCTCCCTTCTGCAGGTGTATCAAGAACAGCAAGCCCCTTTTGCTCTCCAACATTTTCATTAGCCACATCCACCTCCTTCGCCGCGGCTTCAACACCATTATTCACAACTTGTCCTCCACCTTCATTATTACTCTTCTCCTCAACACTCACAGCAACCTTATGCTCAATCTCTCCCCTTTCCATTTCATCCTCTAACTCAGGAATCCCTTCTTCCTCCCTCACTGCCCTCAAATCATCATCTGAGTTCCTATGGTAGCCACTCATAACCTCTTGCCTCACACTATCAAAAGGGTAAAAGAAATCCCAACCAAAATCTCTCTGTGGAGATGGCATTGCAGGTGGTGGCATAGACATATGCATAGGCATGTTCATATTCATATTCATATTCATAGGCATATGCATGTAGAAATACTCACTTGCCTGTTGTTCATTCTGCTCTACTCTACAACCTTCTTCACCCTCTCCCTCATCCTCAGAAGACTCTGAGGATGTTGTTGAAACAATGCATGAATCACAAGCAGCAATAGATTCATGTTTTGTCTCAGATGGTGTTTGCTGAAGGAACATAGGGTTATTTATGACATTTTCAGTTGTTGATTGTTGCAAATTGCCTTGAAAACGTGAAGGAAAAACAACACTAGTCTGCTGTTTTCCGCCCCGGGCGGAAAAACCTGTGTTTCGGGCGGAAATTTGAAGCAGAAATAAGGGGGCTCTCTGTTTTGGCGCCCCAGGCGGAAATCTTGGTGTTTCAGGCGGAAATTACGCCTCAGGCGGAAATCTTGGTGTTTCAGGCGGAAATCGCTGCAGGGTATTTAAAGGGTCACGTTTTCTGTTTTTCATAACAAGTTTTTAGGGTTTCTGAGGCCAACATACAAACTAGGGTTATAAGAGAAACATCTTGTGAAGACTCTAGGGTTGGGTAATCATTCTATCACCTTGGGAAACACTTTCATTGAAATCTCTTGGTCACGGGAAGAGATTTGGGAAAAGGGTAGAAATAGGATAACTCTATTTTCTTGCAACTCTTTTGAGAATCTCATTGTAATCAAGGAACAAAGTTTGATAGTGGAACGGAGAGCTGCTCTCTCCCCCAGATTAGGTCACATTGACTGAACTGGGTAAACAATTTATTGTGTCCTTTTCTTTTCTCGCCGTTTATCATTATTTGAGATTATTATTGCCGTTCGCTTATTTTGATTGCTTAATCGTATTTGCTCCACACATCAAGATTATTATTGGTGTGATTTTATCGAATTCACAACAATTGGCGCCCACCGTGGGGCAAAGGATCAAACGAATTAAGTATCATGGGTTCTAAGTGGGACATCGAGAAGTTCACCGGGAGTAACGACTTTGGGTTGTGGAAGGTGAAGATGAGGGCAATACTAACTCAACAAAAGTGTGATGAGGCGCTTCTAGGAGAGGCACACATGCCTGCTACTTTGACACCAGCAGAAAAGACCGAGATGAATAATAAAGCACTGAGTGCGATTATTTTGTGCCTTGGGGATAAGGTGTTGAGAGAAGTAGCGAAAGAAAAAACAGCTGTGGCTATGTGGACCAAGCTTGATGCGTTGTATATGACGAAGTCTTTGGCACATAAGCAGTGTTTGAAAGAACGCTTGTTTTTCTTTCGTATGGTGGAGAATAAGTCGGTAATGGAACAACTATCGGAGTTCAATAAAATTATTGACGATTTGGCGAACATTGATGTGAACCTGGAAGATGAGGACAAAGCGTTTCACCTGTTGTGTGCTTTTCCCAAGTCTCTTTACAATCTCAAGGATGCATTGCTATATGGCAAAGAAGGCACTATCACCTTGGATGAAGTCCAATCGGCCTTGAGAACCAAGGAGTTGACTAAACTCAGAGATATGAAAATTGATGATAGTGGAGAAGGCTTGAATATTGCAAGGGGGAGAAGTGAAAACAAAGGGAGAGGAAAAGGGAAGAAACACAGGTCCAAGTCTAGGGCAAAGGGTGATGGTGGTGGCAAGTTCAAATGTTACCATTGTCATGAACCAGGTCACTTCAAGAAGGACTGTCCCGAGAGAAGGGGTGGTGGTAGTTCGTCAGTTCAAATTGCCGCTAGTGAGGAGGAAGGTTATGAGAGTGCAGGAGCACTAACAGTTACAAGTTGGGAACCTGAGAAAAGCTGGGTCATGGACTCAGGGTGCTCATATCACATTTGTCCAAGAAAGGAGTACTTTGAAACCTTGGAATTTAAAGAAGGTGGAGTTGTTCGTCTCGGTAACAATAAGGCGTGCAAGGTTCAAGGGATGGGTACTATCCGTCTCAAAATGTTTGATGACCGTGATTTCCTTTTGAAGAATGTGAGGTATATTCCCGAACTTAAGAGAAATTTGATTTCCATAAGCATGTTTGATAGTCTAGGGTTTTGTACTAGAATTGAACGTGGGGTAATGAGAATTTCAAATGGTGCATTAGTAATTGCTAAAGGGTCTAAAATTAATGGACTTTATATTTTAGAAGGTTCCACTGTTATTTCTAATGCATTAGTAACTAGTGTAGAGGCTGCAGATATAACCAAACTATGGCATTTGAGGTTAGGGCATGTCAGTGAGAGGGGTTTGGTTGAACTAGCTAAACAAGGTTTGCTAGGACAAGAAAAATTGAACAAACTAGAATTTTGTGATAACTGCACATTAGGCAAACAACACAAGGTGAAGTTTGGGGTGGGAGTGCATAATTCTAGTAGACCATTTGAGTATGTTCACTCGGACCTTTGGGGTCCAGCGTCTGTTTCCACTCATGGGGGAGGTTCATATTTTCTTACTATGATTGATGATTATTCTAGAAGGGTATGGGTTCACATAATAAAGAACAAAAGTGACACCTTTGAAAAATTTAAGGAATGGCATACCTTAATAGAAAATCAAACAGGAACTAAACTGAAAGTGTTGAGAACTGACAATGGCCTGGAGTTTGTTTCAGAGCAATTTAATGAGTTTTGCAGGAAACTAGGTATAAAGAGGCATAGAACCGTTGCATACACACCGCAGCAGAATGGTCTGGCTGAAAGGATGAACAGGACCCTGCTGGAGCGCGTGAGATGTATGCTGTTGGGAGCTGGATTACCCAAAAGTTTCTGGGGAGAGGCAGTTAACACTGCTGCATATTTGATCAACAGATGTCCATCAACAGGAATTGATCTAAAGACACCTATGGAGGTTTGGAGTGGCAAGCCGGCAGACTACTCTAACTTGAAAGTCTTTGGAGCTTTAGCATTTGCACATGTCAGGCAAGATAAGCTTGATGCTAGAGCTGTGAAGTGTGTTTTCATTGGTTATCCCGAGGGTGTGAAAGGTTACAAGCTGTGGAAGATGGAGCCTGGAGGATCAAAGTTTATCATAAGCAGGGATGTCACTTTTGATGAGACCCGGATGGGGATGAAGTGCAAAGACCTGGAGAAAAGACCAGAAACAGGGGTGGAGAGAATTCAGTTTGAGGTGGAGCCTTCCATTGATGAGAGGGAAAAGGAGGATGAGACTCAAGTACCTGATGAGAGTGGAAGTGATGAAACAACTGTTCCTGACTATCAGCTAGCAAGAGATAGGGAGAGGAGAGTTATTCGTCCACCTAATAGACTCGGTTATGCTGACCTTATTTGTTATGCTTTGAATGCAGCTGAAGAAGTGCAAGACTCGGAACCAAAGAACTTCAGGGAAGCATCAGAAAGCATAGATAGTCAAGACTGGCTGAAGGCAATGAATGAGGAAATGCTTTCATTGGAGAAAAACCAGACTTGGAAGCTTGTGCCATTACCTAAAAATAAAAGGGTAGTTGGTAGCAAGTGGGTGTTCAAAAGGAAAGAAGGTATACCAGGGGTCGAAGCACCAAGGTATAAGGCGAGACTTGTAGCAAAGGGTTTTACTCAGGTAGAGGGGATTGATTACAATGAAATCTTCTCACCGGTGGTGAAACATTGTTCTATAAGGGTACTTATGGCTATTGTCAACATGTATGATCTTGAGTTAGAACAGATGGATGTGAAGACCGCATTCTTACATGGAGAGTTAGAAGAAACTATCTACATGCAACAACCTGAAGGTTTTGTGGAAGACAATTCTAAAGTATGTCTGTTGAAGAAATCTTTGTATGGGTTGAAGCAGAGTCCGAGGCAGTGGTATCGTCGGTTTGATGATTTCTTATTGAAGACTGGATTTGTGAGAAGCAACTATGACAGTTGTGTGTACATGATGAAGAGGAATGAGAAAGTCATTCTCTACCTCCTTCTTTATGTAGATGATATTCTTATGGCAAGTTCTGACAAGCATGAGATTCAAAAGCTCAAGGAGAAATTAAATGGTGAATTTGAGATGAAGGATCTTGGAAATGCGAAGAGGATACTTGGTATGGATATCTTGAGAGACCGGAGTAAAGGTGAGTTGTTCTTATCTCAGCATGATTATTTGAAGAAAGTGGTGGAGCGGTTTAGAATGACAGATTCTAAGGTAGTGAATACACCACTTGGTCACCATTCAAAGTTGTCGATAAAACAGTGTCCTCAATCCGAGGATGAGAGAAAGAAGATGGAGAGTACTCCCTATGCAAGTGGGGTTGGAAGCATCATGTATGGCATGGTTTGTAGTAGGCCTGATTTATCATATGCAATAAGTGTGGTAAGTCGGTTTATGGCAAATCCGGGCCAAGTTCATTGGCAAGCTTTGAAGTGGGTTCTGAGGTATTTGAATGGTTCTTTGAAGGGTGGTCTGAAGTACACAAGAACTGATCCAGGAAGAGATGCTTTGGAGGGATATGTGGATGCGGACTATGCAGGTAATATAGACACTAGAAAATCCTTATCGGGTTTTGTGTTTACATTGTTCGGTACAACGGTAACGTGGAAGGCCAATCAACAATCTGTTGTAGCCTTGTCAACAACTCAAGCAGAATACATAGCCCTTGTTGAAGGGGGTCAAGGAAGCCATATGGTTGAAGGGTATGATTGGAGAAATGGGGATTAGTCAAGGGTGTGTGAAGATACATTGTGACAGTCAGAGTGCCATTCATTTGGCAAATCACCAGGTGTATCATGAAAGGACAAAGCACATTGACATCCGGTTGCACTTTGTAAGAGACATGATTGAAACAAAAGAGATCATGGTACAGAAAATTGCATCAGAGGAGAATCCAGCTGACATGTTCACCAAATCGTTACCTAGAGCTAAGTTCAAGCATTGCTTGGACTTAATTAACTTCGTTGAAGGGTAGACGGAGGTTGGAGAGAGCAGCACGGTGGTTGATGGGAAGTTGGCATCACCATCGTTTTAAAGGCAAGGTGGAGATTTGTTGCAAATTGCCTTGAAAACGTGAAGGAAAAACAACACTAGTCTGCTGTTTTCCGCCCCGGGCGGAAAAACCTGTGTTTCGGGCGGAAATTTGAAGCAGAAATAAGGGGGCTCTCTGTTTTGGCGCCCCAGGCGGAAATCTTGGTGTTTCAGGCGGAAATTACGCCTCAGGCGGAAATCTTGGTGTTTCAGGCGGAAATCGCTGCAGGGTATTTAAAGGGTCACGTTTTCTGTTTTTCATAACAAGTTTTTAGGGTTTCTGAGGCCAACATACAAACTAGGGTTATAAGAGAAACATCTTGTGAAGACTCTAGGGTTGGGTAATCATTCTATCACCTTGGGAAACACTTTCATTGAAATCTCTTGGTCACGGGAAGAGATTTGGGAAAAGGGTAGAAATAGGATAACTCTATTTTCTTGCAACTCTTTTGAGAATCTCATTGTAATCAAGGAACAAAGTTTGATAGTGGAACGGAGAGCTGCTCTCTCCCCCAGATTAGGTCACATTGACTGAACTGGGTAAACAATTTATTGTGTCCTTTTCTTTTCTCGCCGTTTATCATTATTTGAGATTATTATTGCCGTTCGCTTATTTTGATTGCTTAATCGTATTTGCTCCACACATCAAGATTATTATTGGTGTGATTTTATCGAATTCACAACATTGATGATGAATGAGAAGAAGAAGGGTCAAAACCCTTAGGAGGAAAAGTTATAAGAAAAGGTGAAGAAGGTGAAGAATGTCTTGCAACAAAGAGCTTAATAACTGCAGCTACTGCATTCAAAGAGTGAAAATACTTACAATGAGCTTCAGCAAGTGCATATCTTTTCTCTACAGCTAACTTCAGCTGCCGTTTTCTCTCTCTACAGATAGCTACAACTTCTTCTTCTTCCTCTAGTTTGGAAGCAACACAACCCATTTCTCTTATCTTCAACAAAGTTTGTTTTTTTCTTTAGAAGATTGAACAAAAAAGAAAGAAAGAAAGGTTCTTGCTCTTGCTTGGTTGAATGTGTTGTTACTGTTTTCTCTGACAAAAAGGAGGGAACTTTCACAGATAGAGAGAGAGAAGGAACTTTTTCAAGTTTCAAATGGGTTTCTAAAAAAACAAGCTTTAACAAACAAGAACAAAAAAAGAAAAGTTTTTTTTTTCTTCAGTAAAACCATTTCGTCATTTTAAGACAAAAATGAAAAAGCTTTTACAGAAAACCAGAAGCAATAATTTTCATCTCTGAGCTGTGTTTCAGAATTTCAACATTAGTCACACAAACAAACAAACAAGTAAGAAGAAAAAAGAACATCAATAGGGTGTTAAGCAAGCGACATGGAGATGGTTCTTTGGCTATGCTCACAGTAGATTTTGCGAATGCATTTAACATGGTAGACAGGTCGGCGCTTCTACACGAGGTAAGAGTGAGATGTCCATCTATTTCTTTGTGGGTTGAATTTCTTTATGGTCAGGAAGCAAGGTTATACATTGGGGATGGACATATTATGTCAGCTACTGGGGTACAACAAGGTGACCCGTTGGGACCGCTCCTTTTCGCTCTTGTGTTGCATCCTCTTATTCATATGATTAGAGACAATTGCAAGCTTCTTCTTCATGCTTGGTATCTTGATGATGGGACTGTTGTAGGTGATTCAAGGGAAGTGGCTAAAGCACTTGATATCATCCGGGAGAGAGGCCCAGGCTTGGGTCTTGATTTAAATATTCGTAAGACTGAGATCTTTTGGCCTTCATGTGATGGAAATAAACTTCGTGAGGGGTTGTTCCCTTCAGACATTGGGAGGCCGACGTTAGGGGTGAAATTGCTCGGAGGGGCTGTTAGTCGAGATAAATGTTTTATCGAGGGTGTGGCCATGAAGAGAGCTGTCAGGGCTGTTGAGTTGATGCATCTTCTTCCTCGGTTAAGGGACCCACAAAGTGAGCTTCTTCTACTTCGATCATGCATGGGTATTGCCAAACTTTTTTTTGGACTAAGGACGTGTCAACCAGTTTACATGGAAGATGCAGCTTTTTTGTTTGATAAAGAGTTGCGTGGGGCGGTTGAAGACATTGTGGTTGGCGGAGGTCCTTTCTTTGGGGATCTTCAATGGAGAATAGCTTCCTTACCTATTAAGGTCGGGGGGTTAGGGTTATACTCAGCAGTAGAGGCAGCCTCATATGCTTTTGTTGCTTCCAGAGCTCAGTCTTGGGTGTTGCAAGATCATATATTGAGGGATAGTGGAGTGTGTGGTATGGACGCTGATTTTGACAATGCTTTGGATGGTCTCCGTGATATGGTTCCAACTTTAGACTTTAGCAGTTTCACTAGCAAGGACACCGTCCCCCCTAAAGCCCAACATGTTTTGGCGAGTGCCCTGTTTAGTAAAATTGTTAAGGACATGGAAGTTAACTTTCAATTGACGACCAGACAGAAAGCAGTTTTTGGATGTTTGCAGGCGTCCCATGCTCAGGATTTTCTTCTAGCTATCCCAATCGAGGGATTAGGTCAACATATGTCCCCGGTAGAATATCGCACAATCCTCAAATATCGCTTGATGATTCCTCTATTTCCTGTTGATGAGGTATGTCCTGTTTGTCGTAAGGCATGTCTGGATAGATTTGGGGAGCATGCAGTTCATTGTCGAGAGCTTCCAGGCTTCAAATACAGACATGACTTTGTTCGGGATGTCCTTTTTGATGTTTTTAAGCGTGCAGGCGTATCTGTGAAGAAAGAGGCACCTGTGAACTTCTTGACTGGCCCACTGGAAGGGAGATCTACATTGAGGCCAGCCGATATTTTGGTGTACGGATGGGAAGGAGGAAAACATGCATGTGTGGACTTGACTGGAGTATCCCCACTTGTGGGATTGACGACTGAGGATTTTACTGTAGGACAGGCAGCCCTCAAAGCTGCTTCAAGCAAAGTGGCCAAACATGAGAGAGCGTGTTCTAACAATCAACATGCGTTTATACCATTTGCGTTTGACACGTTTGGCTTTCTAGCTCCAGATGCTGTGAATATTTTGAAAAGAGTTCAAAGAGTCATGCATAGCAATGTGGTGTCTCCGAGGTCTCTAGATGTAGTATTTAAAAGGATTGGTTTTGCCATTCAAAAAGGATTAGCGGCGCAGCTTGTTGCTCGTTTGCCTTCCATTCAAGTGTAATTAAGGACTAATACTAATCCTTAAAAAAGTGTACCATTAGCAGAAAATCTCTTTCTCTCTCTCACTCTACACCTAAAAGAAGTGAAAATAGAAAAGTATTTTTGGTAAAATGAAATGAAAGAGCATAAGTTGACTAGACATTTGCATTGGAGACAAGGGAGAGAGAAGAGGCAGGTGAGTGAAGAATGTTGGGGCTCGAGAAAGAGAGAGAAGGAAAGAGTACGGTAATGGTGAGGCATTCTTGTTAAAAGCACGGGTAAGAGTAGTAAGCATGGATGGAGTGTCATTAAATATTCAAAATATTAGTACTATTAGGATAAAAAAAACAAAAAGAAAAAGTTGAATTGAATTGAATTGAATGGTTAGAGAATTTGAGTTGGGATCCATTGCTCTCTAAAATACTACTACTATAGTAGTTTAATGGTTAGATAATACTAGTATTATCGAACAAATTTTGTTTTTATGCTATGTTTAATAGATAAATAGTTATTTTGGTATTAGTAGTGTACAATCCTTGCTCATGTGTCTTCGGTTTGAGAATTTGTTTCCTTTTTCTCGAATTTCGAAACTTTTTTTGGTGGCTTAAAGCTAGATTTCGAATTGATACTAAGCTCTTATCTTTCAACTATTTCTGGTGGTGTTTTATGAAGTGTTTTATTGCTCTGAATCTAGTTTCATTTTTATCGGAAAGGGTCTTTCCACCGGTTGTATTTAGCATCATAAGTTGTTACTTCTTTAATTTAAATAATATTATAGAATAATTATAAGATTTATGTTATTATGTGTTTAATACATCCATGATAAGAAAAGTGATAGAATGTACTTTATTTTCTCTTATTGATATACTAAATATTATATTTAAATATGATACAATAAACCAACAAGTTTAAGTGGTAAGAGTCTTGATTTTTTATTAGCGATTTGTTATGCATGTGCATATAATATAAATCATCGATTTTTTATCAGTGATTAATATTATTCATTTTACTTTCTAAAGTGATTCGCTTAATTTAGAAAAGTCTTAAACCATTTTGTGTGTAACCAATGCGTAAAAGCAAAACATGAGAGTATTCTCCTCCCATAAAAATCACTTTTACACCAAGTTAATTTTATTCTTTTCATTAACACATATTACATTTTTTACTATCATCTCAAAGTTCAAAAACTTATGCTACTGCTAAAACAGTCTTCATATCCTTATGCATATTTCTAATCACACTAGTAACTTGCTCAATCTGATCTTCATTGGAGCATGCTGCAAGAAGTACTTTTGCTGTTCCTCCATCTGGATAACAACTAGCATCAATCATTTCTTCAAATATTCCTAAGCACTTAAGATAAAGCTTTTTTTTAGAATAAGCTCCAATTCTACTAGTCCAAGTAACCACATCAGGTTTTAAACCTTTGGTACGAAGTAACCGAAAGAGTTCTTCCATTTTCTCAATAAATCCTGCTTGTCCATACCTATGTATCAAGATATTAAATGTACTAATATCAACTATATATGATCCTTTTTCCAACACTGTTAAAACTTCTTCCATTTTTTTGAATTGGCCTAACTTTCCATACAAGTTGAGCATGCTGTTGAGAACAAAAGTGTCTAGTTTTAGGCCTGATTTACCCATTTGGTTAAGAATGTCTTCACATTTACTCACATTTCCCATTTTGGAATAAGCAGATAAAAGTACCATGTGAGATTTCATTGTTGGTGTTATTCCAACTCTTTTCATATCTTCAAAAACAGCTTCAGCATCTATTTTTCATTCAAAAGGAAGAGAAGAAAAACATGTGTCAGACCAACTTTTGACATGTTTGTAAGCTCTTTTCAGCTTATTTCCACTAGCTCTCCGAGATAGCTTATGAAAACAGTTTATAGCTTAATCATATATAAACAATTTGACTTAATTTTATATTCTGTAGTCTGTTGTAGAAATAGCTTATACATAAGCATTTAGCGATAGGCGCTTAATTAAGTTGTTTATCCAAACATGTCTTATGTGAATAAGCCAAAGAAAATTATAAGTTTCTAGGGCAGATAATTACCATCTTGATAACCTGCTCTCCCATATGCATCTACTAAGATATTATATGAGGCTCTATCTGGTTCACATCCCATATGCTGCATTAGTGAAAATATTTCTGCTGCCCCGTAAGGAAAACCTGCACGACTGTTCCGAGAAGAAAATTCGTTAACTTTTTCTAGATATATAAACTATTAGATTGGTATAAGCCAAATTGATAATACATTAATCAATGAAGAAGGCACTTATACCATCTTCGAATAACAACCTGTAAGCTTCCATGAGGGCATTATAAGCATAAACATCCGGTTCAATTCCAGCTTCTTGCATCTGCTCAAATATTTCTTCAGCTTTCTCACATAATCCCTCTCTGGCAAATGCATTCACTAGAGCAGTGTATGTGCAAATATTAGGTGTGCACTTTTGGCTTAACATTTCATCGAAAACTTTTAAGGCCATATAGGATTTACCAGCCTGCATAATAAAATTCAAATTTCAATACAATTAACATAATTATAATCTAGAAATATACATGAACGTTACATCTAGTCCCATAAATCATATGTAAATAGCCGTTATTAGCTTACCTTCCCATATAAATTTATCAACATTGTATAACTTTCAATAGATAGCTTGCAACCGTCCTTTTTCATCCTTTGAAAAATCTCTTCTGCTTTGTCGAAGTTTCCTCCTTTCATCAATCCATTTATGTAAGCATTGTACACAACAGCACCTGAACAATCATTGTGTCAGTCACCTAAAGTGCCGAGTTTGATTCCTGCCGGTAAAAAAACAAGTTTTTATTGAGGAACATACTTGAAGGAAGGCCATAATTTCGCATTTCGGCAAATACAGCTTCAGCATTATGTAGCTTCCCAGACATACAATAGGCCTTTATGAGAAGGGCATAGGTATCTTCATTAGGAATGCACCTAGCCTGATGAAGCTGCAAATAAGTTGATTCTGCTTCCTTGTATAGAAACTTTTGCCCAAAAGCATCTATGAGTAAATTATAGCATATCACATCTGGCTTGAAGGAACTTCTTAGCAGTATCCATTTACATATCTGAACAGATTTCACTTTATTAAAAGATCAACCCTAGTTTAAAAGTAAACATATACGAAAAAATGCAAATGGAAGCACACAAGATTTTATCAGAGTTCGTCAATTCTGCCTATGTCTCAGAAGGTGCGGCATTACCTATTCAAGCTTAGGATTTACATATTACAACTTGTGTTTAAAAACTACGGTCCAATTTATACGATTATTACCTAACACAATTATTAGTAAACTACGAGCCATCCCATGCTAATACACTATCCTTAGTCTTGATTCTCAAGCAATGTGGGATATTTTGTGCACCGGAACATAATCCATTGAAAAAATAAATTAAAAGCGTGAAGTTGCATAGGATTAGTATGCTGTAGCAGCATGTGTTTCTCACCGAAATGATTGAATCCCATTTTTTTCTCATCCGGAGTTGAACGGACACAGTTAAAACATCATCCCATGCATCAAGAGAGGGTGGAAGCTTATCCAATGAACCCCAAATTCTCTCGGAATCCACTTCCTTTTGAAGATACTCCAACATTAGTTGTGCAGTTGGACTCAACACTGGGAATATCCCATCAACAAATCCAGAACCAAATTTCCATCCTCTTCCTCTCATAGAACCACCTACACACAGAAAATAATTAACAACACACTTTTAAAACATAGACACACACATTCACGCGCGCACACACACTGTTTCAGCTTGGATAACATAGATTACATGTTTTTCTGGACAGTTTCTTGTGATTGAAGTTCCTTAATTTGCCATTTTTGTCAATGTAAACACTGTCTTTCTTGAACTTCTTCAATGCCACGCCACTTGAATCATTTGATTTCCGTTCGGATTCATTTATGCAACATCTTGGTTCTATAAATACGCGGTTCAATGTACATAAACCAGAATTTAACCTGCAGATAACATCAGGAATTAATAAGTTTAATTTTAATGCCACTTTAGTTAATCAAAGTAACCAAATGACCCTTCATAATAATAATAATATCCTATCATATCTTATACTTTATATTAATTAAAGGATTAATGTCAATGTAACAACATAGATATGTATAATGAGATTGAAATGAAGATAATGGAATGGAGCTTACATTCGGAAACTACTTATTTTTTTAGTTGGTTTGGTCCTAGTTAATTGTACTACAATATTTGATTGAAACCGGATTAAACCACAATTTATTGAAACTATTTTCATTTTTTTAGTATATGCAAAAGATAAATGGGAACAAAAGTTTATCTACATTTAGTATTCACCTTGGTTGATAGGAGTCACTCCATTTGAAAAACCAATAAACACTCTTCTGATTACATGGAATAGCTCCAGCTCTAAAACCTTTGCCAAAATACTGCATGAACATTGGTTCAATTTCATGATTTTTGTTCAACTCAACATAACCACTAGTTGCATATCTCCTTGTGTAAGAGGCCTCCTTGAAGCTTAACCACTTTGCAACCATAAAGTTCACTCCATCACAAGTGACTACTAACTTTTAAATTGCAAAATAAAAATTCATTTACTACTAACTTGCTCAATTTGATTCCCATTTACACCTAGTTATTAAAATATGAAGTCCGTGATCTCAATTCAACAAATTAGACTTGAACTAATTGAATGTTGTAATGTGTGACATTTGTGACCATAGGGAATATGTATCTTATCTAATTTTCATATGTTATTATAGGTCACACATTGTTTACCTTGGTTTTGATGGTTGTTCCATCAGCAAGATGGATGTAGTATCTTAAAGATGGAGTACTTGAAAGAAGAGCTGCAAAGACGTTTATTTATAATAATAATAATAATAATAATAATAATAATAATAATAATAATAATAATAATAATAATAATAATAATAATAATAATAATAATAATAATAATAATAATAATGTGCAAAGATGATATTGCATCATCACTAACTTCACTCACATATAGACATAGTCGCCACCTATAGTTCAATTTTATGACGACATGCCATATGTAATTGAATTTGTATACATGTTGCTTGTTTGTTCATCTTTCACATTCATAATCACATTTCAGCTTAAGCTTTTTCCATTGTTGTTACTGTTAACTTTTGAGCACAATTTTGATTTGTTTATATTGATAAATCTGCATAATTCTTCTGTTGAATTGTAAAAAAAATAACAAAACTAACATTTTTTTGAACGTAACAAAACTAATATCGGTGGATATTTGTTTCCCATTAAGAGTGGCTATATGCCAAATACAAGTTCTAGTAATAGTGGCTTATATATGCCTATATACTCATTATGCAAGTTTAAGATTCTCCTAGTTAATAGTGGCTATATATGCATTATATGCTGCCAGTTTAAGAGTACTAGTATGTCTATATGCCTATATATGCAGATCATTATTAGATGGCTACATCTTCTTGACCAGTTCTTCCACAATGTCTTGTTTGAGACCTTCAAACTCATTTTGTACCCACACAATTGCCTTCTTCATTTGTTTATTAACAATTGCATCAACTGTGTTTTGCACCCAATCCTGCCCAGCCTTCCCTTTTGCCTCCTTCTTCAATATGAGAATCTCATCTTGCAAACTTAAAATCTTAGATTGGTGTTCCAATTTCAACATATCACTTTCAATTTTGTGGTTAGCTTTCAACTTGGAAATCAATTCTCCATCTGCTGTAGATGATCCCTCTGCTCCATTATTTTGGGTCTGCACCCAATCCTGCCCAGCCTTCCCTTTTACCTTGTTCTTCAAAATGAGAATCTCATCTTTCAAACTTAAAATCTCATCTTTCAAACTTAAAATTTCAGCTTTCAACAACTCCTCTGCCCTAGATGATCCCTCTGCATGTTGGGTCTGAAATCCATCTTTATCAAATTTTCTAATTCGATCTATGACCCCTCTTACTGTCCTGCCATCAACAAAAGTCATCAACTTTTCATAATTTTTTCCATGAATACTGGATCCTAACTTGAGCCGATCGTCTTCCACTTGGCTCCACCACTTCCCTTTATTTTTTGCTGCTTCTGACACCAAAACCGCCTTTTCTACTGAATTAGTGTTTACCGGTGGAAGATTCTTATCCGTGAGAGCTTTTGATTTTCGCACCGGAACCATTTTCTTGGCAGGTGCATTGAGCTTCTGTATCTCTGCAAACATTTCAGAGGATGAGGAAGCAAATGGGTTGATACCACCACTTTTGGATGACGGAGAAGGAAGATCCTTATGTGAAGTAATCCTGCAAAACGCAAGATAATTCACGATTAAGAAACGGTTAACAAAATTCACGCGTCAACAATTCACGCAATGCTTTTCTTCATCCATCTTGATTTATTAATCTGAAATTGTTGACGCGTGAATTTTGTTAACCGTTTCTTAATCGTGAATTATCTTGCGTTTTGCAGGATTACTTCACATAAGGATCTTCCTTCTCCGTCATCCAAAAGTGGTGGTATCAACCCATTTGCTTCCTCATCCTCAGAAATGTTTGCAGAGATACAGAAGCTCAATGCACCTGCCAAGAAAATGGTTCCGGTGCGAAAATCAAAAGCTCTCACGGATAAGAATCTTCCACCGGTAAACACTAATTCAGTAGAAAAGGCGGTTTTGGTGTCAGAAGCAGCAAAAAATAAAGGGAAGTGGTGGAGCCAAGTGGAAGACGATCGGCTCAAGTTAGGATACAGTATTCATGGAAAAAATTATGAAAAGTTGATGACTTTTGTTGATGGCAGGACAGTAAGAGGGGTCATAGATCGAATTAGAAAATTTGATAAAGATGGATTTCAGACCCAACATGCAGAGGGATCATCTAGGGCAGAGGAGTTGTTGAAAGCTGAAATTTTAAGTTTGAAAGATGAGATTTTAAGTTTGAAAGATGAGATTCTCATTTTGAAGAACAAGGTAAAAGGGAAGGCTGGGCAGGATTGGGTGCAGACCCAAAATAATGGAGCAGAGGGATCATCTACAGCAGATGGAGAATTGATTTCCAAGTTGAAAGCTAACCACAAAATTGAAATTGATATGTTGAAATTGGAACACCACTCTGAGATTTTAAGTTTGAAAGATGAGATTCTCATATTGAAGAAGGAGGCAAAAGGGAAGGCTGGGCAGGATTGGGTGCAAAACACAGTTGATGCAATTGTTAATAAACAAATGAAGAAGGCAATTGTGTGGGTACAAAATGAGTTTGAAGGTCTCAAACAAGAAATTAAATTACAATAACATGCATAAATTAACAATCGTTACTTGTCAGATGCTTAAGTCGTAACAGAATAACAAAGTAACAAACCTCTCGTTCTTCTCAAGCTCTCCTTTCTCCTTCTGCATTCCGGTGAGCGATGGAACACTGTCATTAGTCGGTGCAGAGGAAGAAGCAAACGCACCGATGCTGAATCCAGACGGAGAACATAAAATAATAATATTAAAATAATATAATAAAATAATATAAAAAAATTATTATAATAATAAAATTCTAAAAGAAAATAATAATATATAAAATAATATAAAATAATAATAAAAAAGAATATAATCAAATAATAAAATCAAATAATAATATAAAATAAAAAATAATATAATAAATATAAGGTCCTTGTTATGTTAAGTAATACGCGAGATAATTATTGGTTAAGAGACGGTTAACAGAGATAATTAACAATTAAGAAACGGTTAGCAGAAATTTACGCGTCAACAATTTCAGATTAATAAATCAAGAAATGGATGAAGAAAAAGCAAAATACAAAATCGATTCAAAAAATTAAATTACAATAACAAATGCATAAATTAACGATCGTACTTGTCAGATGCTTAATTCGTAACAGAATAAGAAAGTAACAAACCTCGGCAAATCGTTCTTCGCAAGCTCTCCGTTCTCCTTCTGCATTCCGGTGAGCGATGGAACACTGTCATTAGTCGGTGCAGAGGAAGAACCAAACGCGTTGATACCGATGGTGAATCCAGACGGAGAACGAAGGTCATGTGAACCAAACGCGAGATAATTAATGGTTAAGAAACGGTTAACAGAGATAATTAACGACTAAGAAACGGTTAACAGAGATAATTAACGATTAAGAAACGGTTAACATTAACGGAAATTAACATCATATTCACGCCGCGTGAACTGATTAACAATAGCTATGCTTAATTCGTAACAGAATAAGAAAGTAACAAACCTCTGCGAATCGTTCTTCACAAGTTCTTCGTTCTCCTTCTGCAGAGTTTCAATCTCTTTGCAGGCGAGCGATGGAAGTTTGTCATTAGTCGGTGCAGAGGAAGAAGCAAACGCGCCGGCGTTCAACTGCTCGTGGTCGGCGGTGTTGATACCGATGCCGTTAGATGACGGAGAACGAACTTCTTTGCTATGCATTTTGATCTGAAAAACTAGATAATTAACTAAACGATTAACAGATATTCACGATTGATTAACAGATTAATACATTGCAAATGAAAGAAACGGTTACGGATGGAAGAAAAATCAAAATACAAAATCGATTCTAAGAAATTAAACGATTGAAATTGATTACAATAACACATGCATACTGAAATTATTGAAAGAGCAGAGAAATTCAACGATGAAGAACCTTGATAGTAACAGAAGAGAGAATGAGTAAGGAAGAAAAGCTCCAACTTCAGAAGAGCTTCTCAGGTGAGAGAGAAAGAGAGAGAGAGAGAATGCGGAAGTGAATTTTGGGAAGAGAATGATGGTTGAAAGAGAGAGAGGTTGAGGAATGTGTTTATATAGTGTGAGTGCAATGCAGAGTGTGTGAGTGTTTGTTGCGAGCGAAACCGTCTTCAACACACTTTCTTAGTTTCTAACAGAATTCACTTTCTGGAGCTGGGGAAATAGTTTTCCCAAACTACCCCTAGTATGTAGGAAACAACCGTGCGTTTTTTATGGAGTTTTCTGGAAATCCAGTTTGGTATCTTCCATTTCATTTGCAATTGAAACGTATGCATGATCATTGATATTTGTATGGTTAAAGATTCTTCTCTTGTTTAAATTTATTTTTATTAAATAATAATGCTTTTGAGATTTATGGAATTCGTAGCTTTGAATCGATTTTAATTAAAAGATGTGAGAAATTGGAAGTGGTGGTAAATAATAAGCATGCTAGTACAATTGAGGTTGCACTAGTAAACTAGTAAAGCTAGAAACAAAGGATATGACACTAATAAATCCAAACACATGACTGCTTATTCAACATGCTATGAAGATGTAATACTCGTCTCCAATTTGATTTTCATGAGAATTTGTTTTTTTGTCTCAAGTCTCATTTATCCAGCGTGATGTATAAAAGATGAAAAGGTAAAAACCAAGCACTTAGGTTAGGACCCAAGCTCATAACTAAGGAAGAATAATAAATTAGTACAAAGTTTAAAGTATATTAACTTGTACTACAACTTAGAGGACATTCTCAACAACAATACCAACACTAATAGTGCAAATACATTAAAAATTGATGTCTGCACTCAGAGCAACTAAACAAATGCCTTTAAAATCAATGATGTCTCAGCGAGCTGCTTCGACATATAACACCGAACGTAATCATAACATAATAATAACATGATAAAGCACCCCTTAATGAACAAATATCACCCTAACTAATACTAGTACAACTCTATTGTTCATTTTGGCTGTTACAGTTTTCCGCATTGCAACCACCTTCTATATACGAAATGTTCCCGGCTTTCTCACTATTTTCACTGAAAGTCACAAGATCATTGTACATTTTCTGCGATGCTTTAGAGAACTCTGTCAAAGATTCAAGTACTTGGGAAAATCCATATTGCATTCCATTCAATGTCATCCTCTGTGTTTCTTGAATGCATCCGTAATGCTTCTCCTTCTCTGCCTCGAGTTTTCTCCTCAGTGTCTCCAAATAATCACCTTTCTCCATCATGCATTCTTCTTCGGTTTCCTCTTCTGATCTATGATCTGTTGCTTGCAATTCAAGCATCTTTGTCTTCAGTTTATATGATCCTAGATATCTTCTATCTAAATCTTTTGATAAGCTCTCTACTTTCCTCTTCTGTTGTTGTTCCTTACATTGTTGAATACAAAGAGCTTTCACATCTTTCACAACACTTTTCAATGCAAGTACTACCGTCTTATCAGGCAACTTTCGCATAGAATTTAACCAATTGTTGCATATCACAAGTAACGGCGGCCCATTAACTTGAAATGGCATTGGCATGCCAACATTTTTGCTTCTTGAGTAGAATTCAACTTCAGGGACTATGAACTTATTTAACCATCCATAAAGAGCTTCTACATATGCTTTTTGAGCTGCAGTATACTCTCTAAAACACACGCGCCAATGGTGAAGCTCAGCTTCAAGCTGAAGAGTTGCCAATCCACGGGATTGATTGCAAAATTTGCCGTCTGCAGGACATGTGAAGTATTTGACTTCAGAAAGAATCTTCTTTTGTGTTTCATGCGACTCCAACATGATTTTCCATGATTGTGTAAGGCTGCATTTCAAAAATGGAAAATAATAAATCAAATGAAACATAACAATTTAGTCTGTTTAGTATCAAGTGCTATATTATCTCACCCTTTCAGTAGTTCAACAATTTGAGGTTGTAATTCTTCATCTCTCATTTTCTGAATTCTCTTTGAGATTGTTTCTGCACGTCGAATTGCAACCAAGATCCCAGCATATAAATCCTTCATATCAGCTCTAGTCTTGTCCATGCTTAATTCATCATCTCCTTTAACATTCTTATTTCTCAATTGCGCACATTTCTTATCATAATTTTTCCGTGTGCTATCTCCAGCCTAAGGCAAGGATTATTAAATGTTAGCAAAATGACCGGAAAAAAAATTAAGTGCTAATAATATATAGTTGTGTCCATCGGTTCCATAGAATGCACGTCCAAGCAGTTTCATCATAAGACAAAAAAAATACGTATTAAAAACACAAAAGTAATAAATTAACCTTACCTTAACCTCCTCAAACAGTTTCTTTTCCCATGCATATAACCTTCCTAATGTTAATAAATGACTTCCTGAATCCATCCCTCCATAATCATCAAACAGATCATTCTTATATTCCACCCAATTTGAAGAATCTTTCATATTTTGAACCACCAAACTCTTGCATGATGATTGCCTAGATGACATGGACTTCCATGTTATTGCATTGATTAGTTTGGACGAGCTTTCTGCATTGATATCAGATGGTTCAAATTCTCAAACAGATATACATACATGGAATATACACCTTATTTCACAATATGAGACATCCATAAAGTTTAAAGGTTACGATGAATTTAGCTAAGTTGCAACTAGTTTAGGCACTCAAATCAATAGGGTCAGCATCTTAAATGGCCGTGTGGTCATGTAAGAAATGCACTTATTGTTTATTTAAGTTCCTAGTTACGCATTATGCATACCTACATTAAGGATCCAGATTCCCTTAATTTAGAAAAACACGCGGTAACATGCATTAACTGATCTCAGCTATCAGTTTAACCTTGGTTGGCTCACATTAAACCTTCGCCAAATCATATTTAAATAATCACCACCGTTCATTTAAGATATATGACGGCCAAGATCAATAAATGTGTCAACATTACTGCGTGGAATCCAAATCCCCTGCATTAGCTAAGTCAGTCATCTCAAGTATCTACAAGTCTTAAGATGCCCAAATTCCAAATGCAGGAATATGACTCAATTGAAATAAAGTCATTAAGATGAACCGATGTGTTGGAAATGAATAAGTAATTGCCGTACTTCGGACATGCTAAAGTTGAAAAGGTTTCAATGCTTCAATTCAAGAAAATCGACTACAATTAGGTCATGAAATTTGTTAACAATCAAATAAACTTTTTGCAATTAATTTAAGACATTGAAGAAATAGGACTCACCTTTGATTTCCTCCAAACTAGAATGAAGAGGAATTCTATTAGCCTCAAGCATCTTTGTCACATTCTTACCAGACTCATAAGCCCTAATGAAATGATCCTCAATATCTTTCAAAGCTTCAAGCAACTCTCTCCCTTCTGCAGGTGTATCAAGAACAGCAAGCCCCTTTTGCTCTCCAACATTTTCATTAGCCACATCCACCTCCTTCGCAGCGGCTTCAACGCCATTATTCACAACTTGTCCTCCACCTTCATTATTACTCTTCTCCTCAACACTCACAGCCACCTTATGCTCAATCTCTACCCTTTCCATTTCATCCTCTAACTCAGGAATCCCTTCTTCCTCCCTCACTGCCCTCAAATCATCATCTGAGTTCCTATGGTAGCCACTCATAACCTCTTGCCTCACACTATCAAAAGGGTAAAAGAAATCCCAACCAAAATCTCTCTGTGGAGATGGCATTGCAGGTGGTGGCATAGACATATGCATAGGCATGTTCATATTCATATTCATAGGCATATGCATGTAGAAATACTCACTTGCCTGTTGTTCATTCTGCTCTACTCTACAACCTTCTTCAGCCTCTCCCTCATCCTCAGAAGACTCTGAGGATGTTGTTGAAACAATGCATGAATCACAAGCAGCAATAGATTCATGTTTTGTCTCAGATGGTGTTTGCTGAAGGAACATAGGGTTATTTATGACATTTTCATTTGTTGATGATGAATGAGAAGAAGGGTCAAAACCCTTAGGAGGAAAAGTTATAAGAAAAGGTGAAGAAGGTGAAGAATGTCTTGCAACAAAGAGCTTAATAACTGCAGCTACTGCATTCAAAGAGTGAAAATACTTACAATGAGCTTCAGCAAGTGCATATCTTTTCTCTACAGCTAATTTCAGCTGCCGTTTTCTCTCTCTACAGATAGCTACAACTTCTTCTTCTTCCTCTAGTTTGGAAGCAACACAACCCATTTCTCTTATCTTCAACAAAGTTTGGTTTTTTCTTTAGAAGATTGAACAAAAAAGAAAGAAAGAAAGGTTCTTGCTCTTGCTTGGTTGAATGTGTTGTTACTGTTTTCTCTGACAAAAAGGAGGGAACTTTCACAGATAGAGAGAAGGAACTTTTTCAAGTTTCAAATGGGTTTCTAAAAAAACAAGCTTTAACAAACAAGAACAAAAAAAGAAAAGTTTTTTTTTTCTTCAGTAAAACCATTTCGTCATTTTAAGACAAAAATGAAAAAGCTTTTACAGAAAACCAGAAGCAATAATTTTCATATCTGAGCTGTGTTTCAGAATTTCAACATTAGTTACACAAACAAACAAACAAGTAAGAAGAAAAAAGAACATAAAAAAATGCAGTTATTAGGAAGTGGTTTAATTAAGGACTAATACTAATCCTTAAAAAGTGTACCATTAGCAGAAAATATCTTTCTCTCTCTCTCTCTACACCTAAAAGAAGTGAAAATACAAAAGTATTTTTGGTAAAATGAAATGAAAGAGCATAAGTTGACTAGACATTTGCATTGGAGACAAGGGAGAGAGAAGAGGCAGGTGAGTGAAGAATGTTGGGGCTCGAGAAAGAGAGAGAAAGAAAGAGTACGGTAATGGTGAGGCATTCTTGTTAAAAGCTCTGGTATCAGTATGAGTAAGAGCATGGATGGAGTGTCATTAAAAATTCAAAGTATTACTATTAGGATAAAAAAAACAAAAACAATTGGGGAGACTAGACATAAAAAAAAATGTTTTTATTCTTTGGCAAATCAATGCATCATCGTACACAATTGTGAGATTAATTTATCTAGATACTACTAATTGAGATGCACTTCCTCTGATCTTATATGTATAAGAAAGAAAAAAACACCAACACCAAGGAAAATCATTTAATCATGTCAATTTTACTAAAATAAACTCACATTAAAATGTTTTCAGCTCTCTAGTTTAAAGATTAACTGCACTTCTAGTATTTAATATAAAAGGGTATAAAAGTCTTTTAAGCAATAAATACTTATCAAACTTTGCAATTTTTTCTTATATCTGAGACAAAAAATTCTTCAATAAAATCGTATGGAGTATTTTTATTTATTTTTTTGACAAAATCGGATGGAGTATTTAGAAAGTTGACATATTCCAATTTTATATCTAGATCGAACATTAAACGAAGTGGTTAAATAAGGGTTCGTTTGGTTCTATACAAATAACGTGGAAGGAAAAAAAATTACGTAAATTAATGCATGAACTTAAACTAAAGTTAGTCTAAATGCATGTATTGATTTATGTAAATTTCTTTCCTCACATTTTTTTTCAATAAAATCAAACCGACCTATCAATTTATATGACAGTATATATTGATTATACTTATCTTCCAAATGAAATTCTTATGGTGTGATAACTCATTTATTTTCCTAGTTATGTTGACATCTTATGAACCTTAGCTGAATTTTTTTTTATTTAGGGTCTTGCTAACGAGTGCCTTCGGGACACTCTTTAAGCATTCTATTTAAAGAAATTTTTTATTCAAAAAATTAAACATTACAATTTTCAATACGTTGACTTCACGCATTCCCATAAAAATTCTATAAAAAACTTACTATTTAAGGCCTTAAAGAGTACTCCGGGAACACTCGTTAGCATTTACCTTTACATAATACCAAAAAAAATTGTTAGGATTTTAAGGACAAGTGTATGTAAAAACAAAAAGTAAAAAAATTTAAGGACAAAGAGTGGAGACTGGAGAGGGTGTAGAAGCAAGCAAGGGAGAGGATGTGACTTGTGAGTAAAAAGAGGAGTCAAACCTAGCAGAGGGTAGAGTCAGTAAAAACCGTTCCACTCCACCAAAGGATAGGGGGGGGGGGGTCTCCTCTCTTGTGTCGGTATACGCTGTCTTTATTAGTGGAAGACTAATTTTTTACTACTAGAATTATTAGTAAGTAATTTTTTTTACTACTACTAATTAAACTCTAGTGTTTGTCATGTAATGAAAGAATAATTGTGTGTTTATAGTTACGTATACCCTTAATAAATTACTATTAATAGTAAACTAGTATCCGGACTCGTGCTAAACACGGATAAAATAAGACTACAAAAATAATATTAGTAAATTCGCACTAGTAGTATTTAAATGTGGGTGGTGGTGTGGGTTTAGCAAAACATATTCTCGTCAGAACTCAAATTGTGTCAGATTTTATGTAAATGACGAATTTGTCCTTTTCACTAGATCCTTTTCTGCCCCACATATAACATTGCATTGCCTTTTTGCAAAAAAAAAATAACATTGCATTGCCAATAGATTTTGTCAGTCCAATGTTTCAATTTTTTTCAATTCAGGTGTGATGCAAGCTGCCATTAGTATGTCATAGTAATGAAATATGGTGCCTGATTACAGCATTGATTTATCTGCAAATATGAACTAGGGTTGTTTTTTTCAATCAAGCTAACAGTAGATTTTTTAAAAAATAAAATAATCAAACTAATAGTTTTTTTAAAATAAATAAATAAACTAATAGTAACTCGTTTTTTTATAAGAAAAATTTAGGGTGAGGATGGCGCCTCAGTCCCAAGGCAGAGAAAACCTTTGAGCTTAAAAAGCGCTTACAAAGATAATTACATTTACCATCATTCAAAAACACTAGTGGGACTCGAACCCGGGACTTCTCGAATTCAAGACCTGTCTTTTTACCAGTAGACCAAGCTTTTGGAGTTCATGAAGTAACTCTTTTATTTATTGTAAAAAATAAATAAAAATGAAGTAACTCTCTTGAAATTTTAAGTTGCTAAAGGAAGACTCGTGAACAATTTATAACAAAAGCAACCCTTATAAGAACATCTTTTGGACTTAATGCAAAGGTCCGCTCTACCTCATTTTTGACTCATGGGCCCAATCTACCTATGGTTGCTCTTAGCTCTCCTAAATTTATTAGAATTTTCTCATATCTACTAATTTACAGGGAGATATATTTTTCGGTAGTATAAATCTTATTGAAGATATCTTTCAGTAGTGTAAATTTTATCGAAAGATATCTCATGATAATGTGTTTTATAGTGTTAGTAATTCAGGAGGCGAAGAGCAACCATCATAAATTGTTAATATTAGGAGTAAATTTTAACATTTTTTCTCTTTACATTTTAGTTGAAATTCAATTAAAACATGCAACGTAAATTTTTATAAAAAGACAGGCACTAAAATTTTAAACAAAAAATTTGGAAGATTAAAGTTCATATAAAATTTTTAGAGATTAAAAGTGGAAAAAGAATTAGGGCCGGCTGATTACAAGTAGCTAAAGAGAAAAATGTTCTACACTCTTTTTTATGATTAGTCTATTATTTTAAAAAATATGATTTCAAAATTTGTCCGGATACTACTAGGAGAGCCTTAAACTATGAAGCACCGACACCTCTATGATTAGGCGTGTCGCGGTGTCCAACACATGTCGGTGTCTGACACTCATATGACACTCGTATGACAAGTGTCAGATAGCTCATACCGGTGTCGGGAAAAACTCAAGTTTTTCTTTACTTTGACACTCATTTGATCGGTGTCCGACACCTATAAGACACTCGTACGACACGTGTCGGACAAGTGTTCCAAAAAAAAATGTTTTATTTGCTTATAATACTTTCCTTAGGCACATATATGACATGTCTACAAGAGTTAAAGATGTGTCGAAATAATATTGATCAGTGAGGTATTGAGACATTACATTTTGATTACAATATTTTTTGTTTTTCGATAGTAGATGAATAAATAAAGGTAAAATACTATCATATATTTTTTTTAAAACTATTTTTGAGAAATAACTTGCTCAATTAGGTTTACATGTTTTATAAATATGCAGTATCGGTGTCCTATATTTTTTACGTCGTGGTGTTGGAGCATGTGATTCATAGGCCTTAAACACAAAAATCCCCGTCACAACTCATATTTTACATTTTTTTAAAATCATAATCAATTGCAAAGCTTAATCATCAAAATCATCAATTCAAGACCAACACACTTCCCATGTTAGTGATGCGCAAGGAACCATTTAGGTCACAATGAAGATCTTTTGTTAAGGAGAACACATGGTCGTTGCACGGCCTTCCATACAAGAGACATTATCCTTTCTACCAATTGAATCAATTATGTCTTGCTAATCCTAATCTTACACTTTGTGGTTCTAGTCATGGTTGGTTTGCATTCTACATCTTCTATTATAACACTAATGAAACCTGTTATTAAGGATATACCTCACATTATTCTCCCACCTCTCAACTTGGTTTACGAGGTTATTTTAAGATCTATGATATGAAAAGTGAAAGTACTGCTTATCATTGTCTTGACCATTCACATTGGATGACTAATTTTTGGGTTCTGCCACATTTTGAATGGAATTGTGAGCTGCCACATGGAAGTGGAACAATAAGAGATGAAAAAATGGAAAGAGGACAGCAAAGTACTCTGGTAGAAGAATCCAATTCAGTTATAGAAGATCCACAAAGTAAGGGCATGTGGAAGCGAATTCGGAAATGGTTTCCTTTTTTTGGTTTATAATGAGATGAGGAACGTTACCCAGGATTAAGGTGAACCGGTATAATTTTTTTGTGTAAATCTCTCTTACCTTTAACTATTTATTTACCGTAAACACATCACACAAACCACTTCATTTACATTTAATTTAAACTCTCACACAGGAGAGAACATTCTTAGAACAATTTGTTTTATCATTCACTAACATTCATCCAAGTATACACTTGAGATTTTGATTTTTTCCCTTCAAATGTGAGACGACCGAGATAAAAAAGTCCTAACAGTCATTCATGCATGACACAAGTTAACACTGGTAGGTATTATAATATGATGATGACAAATTGATGATTGAAACAAACCAAAATCCATGTTTCTTTCAGATAGATTGTTAAAGATGGTTCAATTTGTTATGCCTTCAAAAGATATGAGCGCAATTTAAATTATATTTCATGATACTCTAAATAAATCCTACTAACTAGTATAGATCCAATTAAATTAAACATGATTAAGTACCACCATTATTTGTTGTAGTAGTACAAGGTGCCAATGTGTTTTGAGGAATGTTAACACCACCACCTCTAACAGAAATACTAGGGAACTTCACGGTGCTTGCCCTACTCATCAGATTTGAATCGAGATACACAACAATCACAGTTATATCATCATGGAAATGCCGCCGAACTCCACGATCAATTTTGTTTAAATCTGAATATCTCATTTCTCTCTTCTTTGCCGCTGCTTTAAGCGCAGTTTTCACCATCCTCCTTGCAATTCCCTGAAACAATAATATGTATACATATATAATAACATTGTAATTAGAGAATAATATTTATATTATCATGCAAGGGTAATTTTGTCTTTTGTCAAAGGGGTGTTTCTTGAACCAAACATACCCTTAAGTTTTCGGTCAAAAAAGCAACAAATATAGACTTTTCAATCTTTATTAATAATGGTATTAACTGTGATACTATCTACTATAGTCAAAGTTAAATAAGTATCTTACAGCGCGAGGATTCTTTTGAACTATATCAACTGCTTCTTGATTGCTGAAGTGCTCCCAGAGCCCATCAGATGCGAATATAATGAATTGATCATGAGGTTGCAATGGGTGCACTAATATTGATGGTTCTGAGCTCAGTATTGGCTTCTTGAAAGGCTCGTTAAGTCGAAACTTGGCATATAATGGTTCTCTGTTGAATTCAGCTTTTTTCAAATACACATCACCAATACATCTAGAAATCTGCAACAGAAGAGATTTTAAAATTTATTACGCAATTCATGTGTGTGTGTGAATTAAGCATTCAATAAGCATTTGAATTAAGCAAGTTGAAAGTTAAGTTCTGTCATGGTACCGAGACAATTTTATCAGCTATTGATTGTAACTGATGGTTATCTGCTAATATAAAAGTGACTTACTTGTATAATCCCCTTCACACGCCATACGTTATGCTTCAAAACAACGATATTTGAATCATCGGGGTGCATAGAATGAAGCTCCTGTCTTACGGACTCTATTGATGCATTGTGCTCCGTTGATAATTGCATGGCTAAAACCTCACCAGTTGCCTTGACTACTCTTCCCAAAACAGCCCTAGAATCACCGAGGTTTGCTATATAAAGGGTTCCATTACAAATAACACCAACAAGACAGCACGATCCAACTGCTGCAATTTGTGGTGAAATTGACCACAGTTGTGAAACCAGCGACATAAACCCCTCTTCTGTTGCTTGGATTGCCTTGCGAATTACATCCACTGACATTGATTGTTGCTCGGAAGTAAATCCTGAAATTTAAAATAGAGAAATAAATATATTTAAATTCATATTTGGTAGTGATGCAGACAACAAAGATTCAAAACACACAAACGATATATCTGTAATTGATAGATATACAACTATACAAACCAAGTGGTTGAGCTCAAGTTGCTAATGAGCTTCAGTTAAGGATGAATCATTTGGGAGAACCCGAATTTGAATCTTAGCTAGAACAATATTTATCCAGACTTATGTCTTGGCCGAACTCGGGATTACTAGATCCCCTTTTCTGTGGGAACCGGAGGGTTAAGACCAAAACAATGCAACGAAACAGGTACTGAAATCCACTACTTTCTTAGTAAGTGTATATCGACTATTTTTATAGTCTTAGTTTGTTGTTATGCTTCATCAACGTCACAACTCCAACCATTGAGCTGAGACTTGAATCCAATGATCCCTCACTAGCTATGCTAAAACAATTTATCCGATAAAAATGAAAAATAAAAGAATGGTTCTCTTGATGGTATATACAGGTTTCGCATGAGACGGAAATGTCGTGTCTTGGATATTAAAGCAAACAACACAATACAAAATTTACAAGGTCTAGGTAACAATATACAGGTTTCACATATAAGATAAAACATAGCAACAATTAAACTCTATGCTAATACAAAAAACTAAACGAGCTTGAAAAACTCACTAATCTTGTCAGAAACTTACTCTTGAGATGTTGAAATAGATGATTGTTGATAAACCGTGATGTCTCAGGCCCTCCATGTCCATCATAGATACCAACAAATGTTCCACAAGGGCCAGACTCGGTCAAGCTCAAACTACCAGATTCAATCTGACTCTGATCCTCCAGCAAGTTATTGGCTTGAACTACAGCCATCGAAAATTCACCGCACAAGTGCTGCCCCAAGTCTTTGTACCACAATAGTCCATCCTGTTTACCTCCGGCATCTGATGCTGTTCGTGCATACCCATCAGTACTCGGCCGAAAGCAGGCCTTCAAAAAGTTCACTAACTCCGATAACATCCCTCATTTCACCAAACAACCATCAAAGATTTCCACATCTAATATAATCTATAAAATACCACAAAACACAGTTTCACCCCTCACAATTTTCACTCAATATATACTATATAGATACAGTACTACACTCTCCTCACAACAAGTCACCAGTTACCACAACAACAATGATGATGCTGCCAATGATGATGATCCGCCACAAACTACAACAACATCAACAAACAAGTACATATATAAAAATCAATTATGGTTCAATTCAACTTCAAATTATAAACTACAAAAAGGTCAAAAACAAGCTGCTTATTACAGTTTCCTGAGAAACAAAAACAAGCAACACCCAAAAACAGAAATTGGGTTCTGATCACAGACAGAGGAAAAAGAATCAAACTTTATGTCTTGTTTTACTTTGCAACAAAAATTATGAACAACTACAACCGCTAAAGGTGACAAAAACCAATAGTGATTTCATTTTCTTAGTACTTTTTTATGAAAGGTCAATGAATCAAAATTCAAAACCCACTTTTTGGTTAGCTCAATGGGAATGAATCAATTGTTGACATTGAAAATTAAAACCAAACTGATAAAACTATCCATAAAATCAAAAAATGACAACAATAAAAATGAAATTTTTAATCAAAAAAATTGAGGAAAAGGATCTTACCAAAGGATTAAAGTATTTATTAGATGGCCCAGATGGAGAAAAGTGATGATCGGAGGAGAATGATTAGATCTGAGGAAGAAGAAGAAAAATTGAAGACTTTTTTAGAGTGAAATGAAAAGAAAAAGGTTTTACTTACTTAATTGTTGTTTGTTTGTAAAATAAAACAAAAATGGGAATTGGGAAGAAGGGAGTGAGGCAGACAAGGTCCATAAAAAGAGGTTGGAGCCAGCTAAGCAGTGCTTCACCAATGGGCTCCACACCACATTCCAATGCTATGCTATGCTCCAAGGTTTAATTAACCATTAACCACTTCATCTATAAGGAAAAAATTTGATTTTGTTTATAAAAAAAACAAACGGATAATTAATAAATTAGTTTAGGAAAAAATAAATTGATTTTGTTTTTAATATGGTCTCGTGGACACTCTTTAGCATGATCTTTTTTTTTTTGTTTTCAGTCCTTCCAATGCAGTTGCGGGAGATTGAACTGTGTTGCTCCCTACCAAGTCCAACATTAATTATCACTGAATCAACTAAAATTTGGTTAGCATGATCCGTTTAGTTATTACTATAGCGGATAATTTTTTTTTATTTTTTTGTTAAGTAGCCTAGCTTTTTTTGAGCTAATGCAAATAGCTTATGCAATATAAATTAAGTTTTATGTTATTTTATAAATTCATACTAGTGAAAATTATAATTTTATAAGCTATTTTATCATAAACTACTTTGACAAACTTATAATAATATATAAAAATGCATAAGCTCTAAATAAGAGGTAAAAAAGTCAGGCAAAACGATAGTTAAGTGGGAGTACTACCAAAGTTCGAACGACGATCCATGCATTAATTATAGTGGATAAGTTAATTAATTGAATTTATAATGTTTGATGAGGTTTAAATGAGCTCTAATAACTTTTAATTCTTCAAATAAATATCAGTGTCAACAAAATTATAAAAGTCTAAGTTTATTTTAAAATTTAGTTATATAATAATTTAATATATTTATTTTAACACACACGCACATATGAGTGCACACACATACACACGTTAAGTTAAAAAAATGATACCCCTAAAATTTTTGATCTCTAAAATTTTGATGTCTCGTGAGAACACCCTCCAAAACCCTCTGGTGGCAGATTTTTCTAATTTGCTGGATCAAATTAAATCTATCTCTTAACTACAATTTAGCGGTAGAAATTATGTTCACTGATTGACAGACCAATCTTTTATGTTGTATGTATAGAAAGTATATCTAACAATACTCTTTTTGTAAGAATTTTGTACCTTATACTCTGATTTTTATTAACATTATACTTTTACTTATATAAAAAAAAAAATCAACTACAGTATTAAAATTTTATGTCAAGAAATTAACTATGCTATAAATCAACTGAGTATGTGTTTGATACTGCGGTGAACATAATTGATTTTGACAGAATTGAGTTTGATAAAGGGTCTGTTTGTTTTAGATTTTTCACAAAAAAAAATTATTTTTCCAAAAAACAAAATCTATGTTTTTATCTTATTTGTGTTTGTTTCAGATTTTTTCAAAAATCATTTTAATAAAAAAATCACTTTTTTCATCAAAATGAGAATCTATTTTCAATAGTTTTTATCAAAATTCATTTTTTTTATCATTCATCATCCCTCACCATCTTAAAAAAATAGATTTTAATGAATGTAAACAAACGGCAAATAGCTTTAAAATTTTTTCAAAATATCACAAAAAAATGATTTTAATGAAAATGTTTTTTTTTAAATCTCAAACAAACGGGCCCAAAATTGATTTTTGATATAATTGAGATTGATAGAATTGATTTATGTTTGGATGTATTCAAATAAAAGTGAGTTGAACAAATAATTTAAGTGTAAAAATCAATTTTAAAATCAAAAGTTACGATTTCTACCATCAAACAGAATCAATTACGGAGGTAAAATCAATTCTACTTTTTAGAAATCAAACATTCACACCGAAACAAACTTTGATAAGAAAAATAAGTTGTTTTGGACATTTCCGTGTAATAGGGTTCACACCCATGCCACGTGGAATTTTTAGATTCTCCACAATGACACTTTTTTGTTTTGGTTGGTCTGTAAAAGGAATAGTGAAAAATAATAATAAAACGAAAAGAAGAAAGATGTAAAGTATTGTACGATTGTTTACTAAAAAAAAACTTGACGCAATTATTGCTAAATAATTTGCTAAATAACTTGACATTGAAGAATAATTCTTTACATTTTTTAGTTTTGTTTATCTTTTCAATTTGCTATTTTTATGTTTTGGAGATTTATGTTCAGTTGTTGCAATGTAATGTAATTTGATTTATGATGTAGACATATATAATTTTTTTTTTAATTTCAATGTTTGTGTCGAATGCATTATTTATGATAATTTTTTATTACATAAGGTGGTTTTATTAATCAAGGCATAAGATATGCTAAAATCGGAACACTCGCACTGTCCAATAAAGTCATATAATAGAAAAGTAGAAAAGAGGATCCCATCACAGTACATCGTGTTCCTTGAGTTAAACAACAACAACCCCAAGTCTCTTAAAAACTCAAAATTAGAAAATTTATGTCACGCAATTAAATTAGTGTAGACTATTAATATGTACGATTAAATAATAAAAAATTATGTCCACAATTAGTGACTAATTTTTTGGGTCATGTTAATTCTTAGAGTACATGTTAAAGAATCCAAATATCAAAATATTCTCTTCATTTTTGTGCATTTTTTTTATATAATAAATTTTTCTGCATTTTATTTATGAAAATTTAAACTTGAATTAACCGCATGAATTTTAATAAAATATTTTTTTATTTAAATTATTAAATGTGTTACATTAATTTTAACTTTTAAGGGAACAAGTTAGCATTTTCCTATTTTTTTCATAGTTATTTTACTTTAGATATTATGAAATTAATTTAACTTTTTCTGTTTGCTCGGGGGCTTTATTTTAAGACATTTATACGAGATTTTATATTTTTACTCATATATTCATACATTGATCTATTTTTTGTATTTTTTATCAGGTCTGTGTTCATTTTTTTTTTGTTATTTATATATGACTTTTTTTTTGTTGATTTATATGAAGATTATATATTTATATTCATATATTAAGACGGGAATCTATTTTTATTTTATAATTTACGTGAGACTTTTGTATTTATAATTTACACGGGCATATATTTTTGCACATGTATTACTTTGGGGCTATACTTACCTGACAGTCGAACTGTGAATTATTAGCGAATTCTTCCATGAGAACAAGAGTGTTAATACTACTTAATACCAAAAAAAATATATTACAATAAATACGTTATTTTTATTCATATATTAACACAAAGACATTTTTTTTTTCAATAATTTATACGATGTTCTATATTTATTTTTTTTGGAGGATATTGATGTGGAAATTAAATTAACTAATATAAGATATATTCAAATAATTTTTTTAGGGTATTTTTGTTTCATATTTATTTTACTATGGGTATTATGAGATTATTTTAACTTTTTTTTGTTTGTTTGGGGGGCTTTTTTTAAAAAAGTTTACACACGAGTCTATATTTTTACGTATATATTAAGAGACATGATTTATTTTTTTGTAATTTATACGGGGCCTACTTTTTTTTTTTGTGATTCACGCGGGAAATATATTAAAATTGTACGTTTAATTTTCCGTAAAATAAAAAATCAGAGGTACAATTTTAATTGAATTGTGTATGATTTTAAAACTATTTTAATTGACTATATTTATATATTAATACGGGATCTTATTTTATTTTATTTTTGACAAATACGGGATCCTACTTTTTTATGTTATAGTTTTTCATTTTTCATCCTTTTTATTTTAGAATGATGAAAATTTTAATATTAAAATGTTAATTTTTTAGTCTCATTTTACCCGTGTTTGGCACGGGTCCGGATACTAGTAATAATAAAACGAAAAGAAGAAAGATGTAAAGTATTGTACGATTGTTTACTAAAAAAAAACTTGACGCAATTATTGCTAAATAATTTGCTAGGGAAAAAATGAAAAGAATTAATGATAGGAGAAAATGAAATAAATGATATAAATATTCTTTTTTTTTACATAAAATGATATAAATATTCTTAAACACAAATAAAATGTCGTAATATAATCCTGTGAGCGTGAGCTTAGCTCAGTTGTCAGTCATTTCACTCATCTATTCAAGAAAAAATGAATTGTATAAAAAGGTTTAAATTAAAACATTTTAATTTAACAAATCTATAGTTGTTAGTAAAAAAAGTGGTTTTTTTTTAAACCATCTCTTCAAAAAATTGTATATCGTCTATATTATTGAACAGATACATTATTTTTTCAATGAACCTAAAAAATAATTTTTTACTTATAATTGTGTTCGAAAAGGGTACAACCATACTTATATAGACTATTCACATTGATAGATGAGTAAATATCCTAAATGATCAAGAGATGGAATATATCTCACGAAAAAACTATTCTTGCACGTTTTCCTCACATGCTGGGATGAAATATTGGCCTCAACATGGGGAAAAAAAATTATTTTCACGTTTCCTTATCAACTATTTGAGGACTTGATATAAAATAAAAATTTTATTTTATTCCAATTATTTTCTTTTTATTATTTTTCTACCCTTCCAAACTATGTGATAGATAGATATTTTTTTTGTTTACAATGAGTTAAGAACCGAAACCATGACCTATAATATATTACACAAACCTCTCACCACTAGGTCAAACCTAATAGCTTCTATGTGATAGACATTTGGTATATATATGTGATTGGATTTAAAAATAATATTTACCTTTTAAGTTAAAGCTGTGGTGATTAATTTTGTATATCACAGTATCACACGTTTTTTTAGTAAATTCCTGTTTTTTTATGCTTATTAAATATAACTAATATATTACTTTTAAATCTCCATTCGACTAAAGTGATGAACAAACGATTTTTGAATTGAGCATAAAATTCCACACTAATTTTTGGGTGATTGCATGGAGCTTCTACACAAATAAAAAGAAATAAAAAATCAAAGTCATACAAGCCTATGAGTTCGATTGATATGTAAAATATTAGTGTAGGTGCCTGTGCGATGCACGGTTCACGTAATTTTTATTTCTTTAGTTATTATGATATTTATATGAAGTTTTAACCGCTGTTGATGATGATTAGTCTTTGTCGAAGAATACAAAAGGTGGGTTCCTCCTCCAAATTTTCTCCATATGCATGAGTTAGGCATCGAAGCCTGACCACATGCTTAAGGAGATCAAAACCTTTAACACTTGAACTAATTCATTGTTGGTCGATTCAAGTAAATTCTACTACATTACACAATTAAATAATTTGAGATTCTCACTAGGGATGACAAAACGGGCCCGATCCGCCGGTCCAGCCCGTTTACCCCACAAATAACTTTTTATCTTATAATAAGATGTTGGCTTTAATGCAGTTTTGATCCCCCTATTTTGAAAAACCTGAACTTTTGATCCCCCTATTTTAAAACTCAGCACTTTTGATCCCCCTATTTTAGTTTTCTGTTAGTTTTAGTCCCCCACCTCAATTTGGTCAAACTTTTGCTTATGTGTCATGCTCACTGATGACGTGGCATTGTACATGTGGACAAACAATTTCCTTAGATAGTGTCCCGAGCCCCAATCTTTTGCTTCTTTGATTGCAGTGATGTAAACACGATCATCTTTAAGGAATCCTGATGAAAATTTAGCAAGTGTACTAAATAGCCGTCAAGTAGTATAATAAAATCGTTCTCTCCGCAGGGATTGTTGTAAATCAATTGTAAATTGAAGACATACTCATGTAAATTGACATAAATTGTAAAAGGGGGTTCTTGTTTGGTTTCAAGTTCAAATTTTTAAACTTTGGAATTGCTTTGGTGTTTAGATTGATGTAAGAAAAGCGATTGGTCCTTTTTGGGTCATCTAATTACTATTTCTCCTGGTAATGTCATGTATGATAACGAATTAGTCAAATTAGTTTCATGATTTGATTAAAAACATAATTGATTATGCCCAATGTCTTGGTAACATAATCCTCTCTCATGATCATCAATCCCTAATTTCTTAGTAAGACCTATGATCATGTGAGGAAGAAAAACTTTAATCTCTTAATCTCAATTAACAATCCAAAATTTCTTAAGTGAAAATTAATTGATCAATCGTTCCTAGATCGATGATTTATTCCTATCGTCATAGTAAAACAAATCATTGCAATCATCATATAAGTCGCGAATTCATACAAAGCATTAAGCACAAAGAACAATCAATAGAAACTAACTTCGTAATTCATTAATCATATCATATGACAATCACATAGTTCAAAATCAAAAGTAATTAGAATCACCTAAGGACCAATCATGAGAATTTAGCTAGACATTGCAAATTCAGAAATTACATCAAATAAAATGAAAGAAAGCATAATTACAAGAAGAATCTTGATGTGTTTCCACACTTGAATCCTTGCTTGGTCGCTCTTGATCCTCCAAAATCGCTCCAAATGCTGTTCTCAGTGTTTCCAATTTGATCCTGATCCAGATCTGATGTTTCCTTTTTATAAAAATGATCAAAAGTAACGTTTTCCGCCTGAGGCACAGAATTTCCGCCTCAGGCGTAAAGAATTACGTTTCAGGCACAGCTTTTTCCGCCTGAAACGGCAAAACAGTGAGCAATCTTGGTTCTTCAGTGAAATTTCCGCCCCAGGCGGAAATAATTCCGTTTTAGGCGTAAAAATACTATACAATTCACCAATTTTCATTTGCTATCTTTCTTCGCATGTAGCTTCAAATCAATGTTTCATTCTTCATGATTTAGGTCAAAAACCTCTAAAAATACTTGAAAATGGTCTTTATTTCCATGTAATGACTAACGTCATCACAACCCCAAACTTGAACTTTTCCTTGTCCTCAAGGAATATCTCAATCTCTAGGAAAACAAAACACTACTTCAATTTATCTGGCTAAACAAACTCAAACCCAATCAAGTTAGACGTAATTTGCATGATATTTCAATGATCAATTTCGTCATGATTCAAGTACACACAGTTTCAAATTTAGGCAAAACAAAGAGCATCAAACAAAGATTGACCATACTTAATTTCTTCACACCCTCACCGACTCTCCTGTTTAAGGGTAATATAATCACTCAATCAACACATCATAACTAGACTACTATAAATTTGCAGACATTCTCAAAAATCAATCACCATGTCATGAGCACACACATTAGAGGACTTTTAAAGGTTATAACGTGGCCTGGTTAAAAGGTGGATGGTGGCTTTTCTGGTAAGTGAGTAAAAAAACTTGAAATTAGATACCACTGAGTCGAACAGATACAACACCCCACCCTACTTTGTAAGAATTTATACTTAGAGAACAATTTTCTTTCACAAAATTCCTTTTTGTTTTCAAGAAGATCACCATGATTATTTTTTTTTTATTATTTATTTTTTTCTTCTCTTTTTTTTTTCGATACTTCTTTTCTTGGTGAACTTTTGACTTTTTTTTCTTTCAAAATTTGGAATTTTTCTTTCATGATTTTTTTTAGTTCTCTAGTATAGTATATCCACCCCAAACTTAAGTTGTTGCTAGTTCCAAAAGCAACCCCAAACTTAGTGTAATGCATTGTGCAAAAACCACTAAAGGTATCTAATTCTCCAAGAAAATCATTTTTTTTTTTTTTTTTTTTTTTTTTTTTTTTTTTTTATTATTTTGATAACTTGGGTCAGATACAAACAAAACATTTTTTCTTTAGGCTCAAAAGGGGTTAAACAACGGATAAGCAATGATAAGGGTGGCTAGAACAGGCTCAAGGTACCAAACAAATTGCCTCGTGTGTACATCACAACAATAAATCAATTAAAGAGAACATGCGCAAATTCTAGAGACATAGCTAAGTGTGGAATTCTCATAATCATCAAAAGAAATCAGTGTTTGGGTTCAAAATCTCACAGTTTTTGCTGAATTAAACTATGGTCAATATTTGTGAGAGTCCCTAAGCCTTGCCTAAATCATCACTATGATGCATCCGAAACAATCAAAAACATCACAAATTCATATCACACATTTGGTCAACAATTTTGAATCTAAGATGATAGCCAAACAACTTTCAATAGTGTGAAGTTTTCAAAAAGACTAAAACATTCAAAGAAAACAAAACGACTAGCTCAAGTACTTATTATAGACCAACACCAAGCATGCAACAAATTAAACAAAGGAATCAAAATACACAGGCCAAAAAGAATCTATAGAGGAGAAGGACAGTAAAGGTGAATGGCACAAAACCTCAATCCTGCTCGGGCATGTTGTGATCATGATCAAAACGAGGCAGATTTCCAGGAAATTGCATTGATGAGGACCCTCCTTCATCTGGTAGGCCAGCTGCCCTCCTTTGGCGAATGTAGGTAGCACGGTTCATTTCATGTGTGGCCGCCATGCTCCTAACTCTTTGATTGTGAGCTTCATCAAAATCATGCATTGTTGGATATCTCGGATAGAAATATGCCGGGACTTGCTCCCGGTAACGCATGGATGCTTGCCATAAAGCGGATGAAGTGTCATAGTGGTCCGCCATATCAATGCCCTGTTGGGTGCTCATGTCCATTTTCCACACCATGTCAGCAAGAACATTCACATCAAATTGCGGAGCTGGAAAACCCTCCATCTCCGGAGCCTGTGGCACTTCATGGTGCATCACGTTTTCAACATTCTCCTCCCTTTCTTCACCTCCTCCCTCCACCGTGTAATCCATTACATCATCCACATCAGCAAATGGAATGAATGTCTTCCCGAAAGTTTTTCTTCTCACATCTCTCATAAAAGCCGTAGTGACTTTTCTAGGCTCTTCCATTTGATCATCATCAAAAGTAGCAACATTTTGATCCAGACACAGTTTAGTGATCAAACAGAGATGTGTTAGACTATATGACCCGGGATCTTTCTGGATCATTGCAGACAAATCATCACTCAGAATTTTGCCCAAATCTATGTCTTCACCTAACAGAATAGCTTGAAGTGCTAGCCCTACATCCATAGGAATCTCAGAATTGTTCCCACTTGGCTCCACGTTATTTATCCAAAATTCAGCCCAAACCCGTGGAAAATCTAACAAATGAGCGGTTTTAAACCGCTGGGGTGGGAGCTGTCTGGATGGTCTCACCCACACACTTCCGGGTACAGTCAGCTGAGATTTTAGAGCCTCACGCTTATCTGATGCCATGGTTGCCCTATTCTCACGTCGATGATTCAGAACACAGAATTCAGGAACATTAAAATGAAATATCCTATTTATAGTTTCCGGGGAGTAGTCTACATCTACCCCGCGTACTTTAGCAATCCGTGGTGACGAATTTTTCACTCGCCATGCATTACTCAAAAATTCTAATGCTAAAGTACGATTTCCAGACCGAAGACAGAAATTAAACTCATACCAATGCCTGTTGCGGAATTCTGCTTCAATTAAGGGCAATGCTAGCACTTCATCCGTGAGACGCTTTTCAGGTTTGAAGTCCTTACTTTTGAGAGTCTGGTACCGATTGTAGGCCGTTGGACGAACAAAACGTGACCGAGGAATTTCAGTCACAACCGGCGTTGGAGGAGGTGGTGATTGCTCTCTAGGCGGTGATGGTGGAGGAGAAGGCGAAGGTGACGGTGTAGGAGTTCGGACTACTCTCCTTTTCTTCACCACTTTTGACCTTGATTTTGAAGACCCAACTTCAACTTCCTTGTCTTTTGAGGATTTTTTGAATATGTTCTTCATGGTGAGAAAGGTAAAGATTGAGAAGGGTAATGGTTTATGGGTGATTGATGGAAAAGATGAAAATTTATGGTGGTTTTGGATGAATTTTCGTGTAGGGTTTTGAAGGGTTTTTTTATTTTGGGTTTTGGAAAAATTTGAAGAATTGGTTGTTGTTGATGATGGGTTTTGAAGAATAGAGTTGGATGGAAGAAATTTCGTGGGTTTGGTGTTATGGGTGTGAGAGAGGTTGTTGTTTTAATGGAGTTTGAAGGATTTGGGAGGTTTAGGTTCAAGAGGGGTTTGAGAATTTAGGATGAAATTGATGAAAGATAATGGGTGAATTTGTTGTGGTTGTTGTTTTAATGAAGGATTTGTGTTGGGTTTGAAGGTTTGGATGGTGGTTAATGGAGAATTTGTGTGAGGAAGGAGATGAAGTTTGAGAGAAAGGATAAGGTTTGTTGAAGAAGATGAAGTTTGAGAGAAAGAATGAGGGTTTCATGTGTTTCTCCGCCTAAAACGTGACTTTTCCGCCCCAAACGGCACATTTTACGCCCCAAACGGCAAAACAGAGGGCAACCAACATTTTTCAGACTTTTTTACGCCCCAGGCGGAAACCCTTCCGCCTCAAACGGAAAAATAAATGACAGCCACTTTCTTCAGTATTTTTTTACGCCCCAAACACCAACATTTCCGCCCCAAACGGCAAAACAGAGAGCAATGTTTTTTTCTTCAAACTTTTCCGCCCCAAACGGCACTTCTTACGCCCCAAACGGCACACAGAGAACAACCCACATTTTCCAGAATTTTTTTACGCCCCAGGCTCCATTTTTTCCGCCCCAAACGTAATTTCCTGGTTGTACACTTTTCACACTCCTCTTTTTTTCAATTTGACCTGCAAAACACAAAAAATCAAAAGAAAAACTATTACGGTTAAATAAAACCTTGGGTTGCCTCCCAAGCAGCGCTACTTTTAGCGTCATTAGCTTGACGGTCTCGAAATCTCAAGGGTCTTCGAAAAGTACTGCCACCTTGTGGCGATTAAAATCTCCTCCCTTATAAAACTTGAGTCTTTGTCCATTTACTTTGAAAGATTTCTCCTCCTCTCCTGGTGTAAAAATTTCCACAGCCCCGTGTGGAAAAACTTCCTTAATGACAAACGGACCAGACCACCGAGACATCAGCTTACCCGGGAATAACCTTAAACGAGAATTGAACAACAAGACTTGCTGTCCTTTCTTAAACTCCTTTCTTACCAGCCCTTTATCGTGATACTTCTTTGTTCTTGCTTTAAAAATCACAGCATTTTCATATGCTTGCATCCGCCATTCTTCAAGTTCATTCAGCTTAAGCAATCTTTTCTCACCCGCAAGACCTGCATCAAAATTTAAAAATTTCACAGCCCAATATGCCTTGTGTTCTAGCTCAACCGGTAGGTGACATGCTTTGCCATAAACTAGTTGGTACGGAGAGAACCCCAAGTGTGTCTTGAACGCGGTTCTATAAGCCCAAAGTGTATCATTAAGCTTCATTGACCAGTCTTTTCTTGAAGTAGAAACCGTTTTCTCCAGAATTTGTTTCAATTGCCGGTTAGATACTTCAACTTGTCCACTTGTCTGAGGATGGTATGGAGTGGCCACCTTGTGCTTAACATTGTATTTCTCCAAGATATTCTCCAAGTATTTGTTACAAAAATGTTTGCCTCCATCACTAATGAGAATTCTAGGAACCCCAAACCGAGTAAAAATATTTTCTTTAAGAAACTTGACCACGGTATGAGAGTCATTTGCTTGGCAAGGAATAGCTTCCACCCATTTTGTAACATAATCTACACACACCAATATATGAAGGTTAGACCGTGAAGATGGAAAAGGTCCCATGAAATCAATCCCCCAACAATCAAAAGGTTCTACTTCGAGCATTTGGTTTAGAGGCATCTCATCCCGCTTTGAAACATTGCCGGTCCTCTGGCAATTATCACATCTTCTAGCAAATTCTACACAATCTGCAAACAGTGTCGGCCAAAAGAAACCACTTTGAAGCACCTTTGCTGCTGTTCGTGGACCACTGTGATGACCACCATATGGAGAACTGTGGCAGTGCCACATTATACTTTGCGCCTCTTCTTCATCAACACATCTACGGATCAAACCATCTTGCCCCACCTTAAATAGGTATGGATCATCCCAAAAATAGAAGTTAGCATCTCTAAAGAATTTCTTCTTTTGCTGATAGGAATAGTCCTCCGGGATTTCATTTCCTGCTTTGAAATTAGCCATGTCAGCAAACCAAGGCCTTTTAGAAACCATCAGCAATTTTTCATCCGGGAACTCTTCGTTAATGCACTTCTCTTTTGTGGTCACCATTGGATTTTCTAACCTTGACAAATGGTCCGCGACCACATTCTCCACACCTTTCTTGTCTTTAATCTCCAAATCAAATTCCTGCAAAAGTAGTACCCACCTCAAGAGTCTAGGCTTTGAGTCGCCTTTTGTGAGGAGGTACTTAAGTGCCGAGTGATCTGAAAAAACAACAACTTTCGATCCAATCAGATAAGAGCGAAATTTTTCCAAAGCAAATACTATTGCAAGCAACTCTTTTTCAGTAGTTGTATAATTGATTTGGTTTTCATTCAAAACCTTGCTTGCATAATATATAGCATGGAAAAATTTCGCATGTCGTTGGCCAAGCACCGCTCCAACCGCATAATCACTTGCATCACACATTAATTCAAAAGGGAGATCCCAATTAGGTGCAACGATTATGGGCGCGGTGACCAACTTTTCTTTAATCACAACAAAAGCATTCAAACATTCATCATCAAATTTGAATTCATTTTCCTTCACAAGGAGGTTACTTAAGGGCTTAGCTATTTTCGAAAAGTCTTTGATGAAACGCCGATAGAAACCGGCATGACCCAAGAAACTTCTCACTCCCTTAACATTAACGGGAGGGGGCAATTCCTTAATAACCTCTATCTTTGCTTGGTCAACTTGAATGCCCTTTGAAGAGATTTTGTGTCCAAGCACAATACCTTCTTTAACCATAAAATGACATTTTTCCCAATTTAAAACTAAATTGGTACTTATGCATCTCTTCAATACGGCATTCAAATTGGCTAAACATTTATCAAAAGACTTACCAAACACAGAAAAATCATCCATAAATACCTCGATTGTGTCCTCCATCATATCAGCAAAAATAGATAGCATACACCGCTGGAATGTGGCCGGTGCGTTGCACAACCCGAAAGGCATCTTCCGGTAAGCAAACACTCCAAAAGGACAAGTAAAAGCTGTTTTCTCCTGATCCTCTGGGTCTACCACAATCTGATTGTACCCAGAATATCCATCCAAAAAGCAATAATAGGCCTGCCCTGCAAGCCTTTCCAACATTTGGTCCATGAATGGAAGAGGGAAGTGATCTTTTCTTGTTGCCGAGTTCAACCGCCTGTAGTCTATACACATCCGCCACCCAGTGACGGTGCGAGTGGGTATCAGTTCATTTTTTTCGTTTCTCACAACTGTCATACCACCTTTTTTCGGGACCACATGGACAGGACTAACCCACGCACTATCCGAGATTGGATAAATCATACCAGCTTCTAGAAGTTTAAGAACCTCTTTCTTCACCACTTCTTTCATGGTTGGATTTAGTCTTCTTTGAGGTTGCACCACAGGTTTGTATTCATCTTCCATTTTTATTTTATGCATACAGAATCCGGGACTAATCCCTTTCAAATCAGAGATGCTCCAACCCATGGCTTCTTTATTTTCTCGCAAGACTCTAGTTAGCTTCTCTGCTTCCAAAGAACTCAACCTGCTGCTTATGATTGCCGGTTGTGAAGCATCTTCTCCTAAGAAAACATATTTTAAGTGAGGGGGGAGCTCTTTCAACTCCGGAATAGTAACTTTTAAGTCCTCCTTACCACTAACTTTCTCTTCCACAGCATACACATTTTCAAAATCTTTTTGTGCTTCTTCTTCTTTACATGATTCAAGTTGACGGAGACAAATTTCAATCTCCTTGTCCCATTCCTCTTCCAAATCATCGATGGAATTAACAATTACTCTTTCTAAAGGTAAGGATGGTGTTTCTTCCACTAAGACATCTTCTACCACTTCTTCAATCACATCAACCTTGTAACATTGTGGCTCATCATCATGGTGTTTCATAGCTTTGAACACGTTAAACATGACTTGTTCCCCATGTGTTCTCAACATAAGTTCTCCCATCTCAACATCAATCAATGCTCTTCCGGTAGCTAAGAATGGTCTACCCAACAACAACGGTTCTACATCTGCATCATCTTCCATATCAAGGATGACGAAATCCGCCGGAAAAACAAACTCCGCAACTCTTACCAACACATCATGAAGTACTCCGTAAGGATGTACAATAGAACGATCAGCTAAAGAGAGCTGCATCTTTGTGGGTTTTGCAACAGCTCCGGGTATCTTCTTCATCATTGACAATGGCATTAGGTTGATGCTAGCTCCTAAATCACATAGAGCTCGACCAACGGAGATGTTACCTATTGAACATGGTATTGTAAAGCTTCCAGGATCCTTCTTCTTTTGAGGAAGTTTCTTTTGGATTATGGCACTACATTCCTCTGTCATCTCCACTGTATCATCGTCAAGAGGTTTCCGCTTCTTTGTCATAAGTTCTTTCATGAATTTGGCATAAACAGGCATCTGTTCCAACACTTCAGCAAAAGGAATGTTAATTTGGAGATCATGAAGCATCTTCATAAACTTTTTGAATTGTTGGTGATCATTAGCCTTTGCCTTCTTCTTGCGCGGATATGGCAATTTAGCATGGACAGAATTTTCTTTCTCCTCTACACCCTTGCCTCTCTTTTCAACTAACTTCTCATCATTCTCTTTTTCAATTTTTTTCTCTTTCTCATCTTCAACTAACTCCTCTTTCTCAATCTCAATCATTTTCTCCAACTCATTCTCAACTTCTCCCTCATTCTCATTTTCAACTTCTCCCTCAACATTATTTTTTTCTTTCACTCCCTCAACACTAGACTCACTCTTTTTCTTCGTTACAATCTCAGGTGAAGGAACCACTCTATTTCTCAAATTAATCGCCTTGCAACTTTCATTCCTCGGATTATCCTTTGTAGAACCTTCAAAACCATTATTTTGAGTAGCCGCGAATTGCCTTGACAATTGCCCAACTTGAGTTTCCAAGTTCTTAATTGAAGCTTCATGATTCTTGTTGGCAATATCTTGGTTGGTTTTCATTTGATCTTGGCTAACCTTCATAGCTTCGAAGTTCCCTTGAGTAACCTTTATGAATTGAGTAAGTGTATCCTCTAATTGAGAAGGTCTCCTTTGTTGAGAGTTTTGTGAAGAAGATTGTTGTTGAGATTGATTTGAGTTTTGATTTCCTCCCCAACCAAAGTTTGGATGATCTCTCCAACCTGGGTTATAAGTGTTTGAATATGGATCATACTTTGGGTTGTTCCTTTTGAAGTTGGCTAGGTACTTTGCCTCTTCTGACCCTTCAGGAAAACATTGGCCATTAGCATGCCCTTGTCCACAAAAATCACATTTCACTTCATTAGCTGCCATGACTGGCATTTGGGCATTAGGAGTGCTAGTGAGGTGTTTCAACACAGCTGCCATTTGAGAATTCATCAATGTAGATTGGGCCAAAAGAGCAGTTTGAGTATCAAGCTCTATCATGCCTGCCTTCTTCTTTGCACCACGATCATTTTCAACTCTGTACTCATTTTGAGCCATGGATTCCACCAACTCTCTAGCTTGAGTTTGATTTTTATTTTTCAAGGATCCACCTGCCGATGCATCTAGAAACATTCTAGTTTGAGCTCTCAATCCTTGTGTGAAATGTTGCATTTGAGTATGACTATCAAGCCCATGCTTAGGACACTTCTTCAGGCTCAGTTTGAATCTTTCCCAGGCATCATACAATGTTTCGGAGTCTCCTTGCTCAAAGTTTGTAATGTCAGCTCTTCTTTCAAGATACTTATGAATTGGGAAGTACCTATCCATGAACTTCATCTCTAGCTCTTGCCAAGTATTGATGGTGTTAGGTGGTATTGTGTCCAACCAGTCTTTAGCTCTTCCAGTTAACGAGTACTTGAAAAGCCTTAATCTTTTATCTGATTCAGATACTCCTGGTGGGTCTGTATAGTCACAAGCTTCATAGAAATGCTCCAGGTGCAGATTTGGACATTGTGTTTCTGCCCCTGAGTATTGATTCTCTTTGAGGGCGCTGAGCACTGAATTCTTGATATCAAATGACACATGATTTCTCGGTTGGAAACCCAGATTGGCAAGCTCTCCATTGTTTCTTTGCCCATAGTCACCTAACATCCTCTCAGGCACAACTGGTGGAGGTGGTGGTGGATTTTCAGCCATGATGTTGGCTTCGTTGTCCGATGTGTTTGGACTAGAAACCGCTTCTTCACTACTTTCTTGTGCAACACCTGCTAACCGGGCAGCCTCTCGGGCTAACCGAACTGCTTTCCTGTTTGCTTTAGCTGTTTTCTCTATTTCAGGATCAAAGACAAGTTCTCTTGCTACTCTCCTACCTTGCATAAACAATCAGAAAATACCTTAAGAAGCAACTGCACTACACAAGAATGAATATGAAAATAAAATTCAGAACTTATTTTTTTGTATATATATATTTATAATTAAAATAAACAAAAACTTAATCAATAAAACAATAAAATTTCAAAGTATGACTCAATTGCCTTGTTGATTTAATCAACAATCCCCGGCAACGGCGCCAAAAACTTGATGAAAATTTAGCAAGTGTACTAAATAGCCGTCAAGTAGTATAATAAAATCGTTCTCTCCGCAGGGATTGTTGTAAATCAATTGTAAATTGAAGACATACTCATGTAAATTGACATAAATTGTAAAAGGGGGTTCTTGTTTGGTTTCAAGTTCAAATTTTTAAACTTTGGAATTGCTTTGGTGTTTAGATTGATGTAAGAAAAGCGATTGGTCCTTTTTGGGTCATCTAATTACTATTTCTCCTGGTAATGTCATGTATGATAACGAATTAGTCAAATTAGTTTCATGATTTGATTAAAAACATAATTGATTATGCCCAATGTCTTGGTAACATAATCCTCTCTCATGATCATCAATCCCTAATTTCTTAGTAAGACCTATGATCATGTGAGGAAGAAAAACTTTAATCTCTTAATCTCAATTAACAATCCAAAATTTCTTAAGTGAAAATTAATTGATCAATCGTTCCTAGATCGATGATTTATTCCTATCGTCATAGTAAAACAAATCATTGCAATCATCATATAAGTCGCGAATTCATACAAAGCATTAAGCACAAAGAACAATCAATAGAAACTAACTTCGTAATTCATTAATCATATCATATGACAATCACATAGTTCAAAATCAAAAGTAATTAGAATCACCTAAGGACCAATCATGAGAATTTAGCTAGACATTGCAAATTCAGAAATTACATCAAATAAAATGAAAGAAAGCATAATTACAAGAAGAATCTTGATGTGTTTCCACACTTGAATCCTTGCTTGGTCGCTCTTGATCCTCCAAAATCGCTCCAAATGCTGTTCTCAGTGTTTCCAATTTGATCCTGATCCAGATCTGATGTTTCCTTTTTATAAAAATGATCAAAAGTAACGTTTTCCGCCTGAGGCACAGAATTTCCGCCTCAGGCGTAAAGAATTACGTTTCAGGCACAGCTTTTTCCGCCTGAAACGGCAAAACAGTGAGCAATCTTGGTTCTTCAGTGAAATTTCCGCCCCAGGCGGAAATAATTCCGTTTTAGGCGTAAAAATACTATACAATTCACCAATTTTCATTTGCTATCTTTCTTCGCATGTAGCTTCAAATCAATGTTTCATTCTTCATGATTTAGGTCAAAAACCTCTAAAAATACTTGAAAATGGTCTTTATTTCCATGTAATGACTAACGTCATCAAATCCCATTGCAAAACATGCATCTCTATAGGTCAAATATTGTGTGTCACCAATTTTTCTGACAACATCATAGCAAGTTGTCCACATGTACAATGCCACGTCATCAGTGAGCATGGCACATTAACAAAAGTTTGACCAAATTGAGGTGGGAGACTAAAACTAACAAAAAACTAAAATAGGGGGATCAAAAGTGCTGAGTTTTAAAATAGGGGGATCAAAAGTTCAGATTTTTCAAAATAGGGGATCAAAACTGCATTAAAGCCTAAGATGTTTGATGGACAAATAATTATTTTGGTATTTTCGATAACTTGTATTTAAGACAAAAAATTGTCATGTGATTTAATTGTTGACAAGAAATTCAATATTTGTTCAATTCCTTAACCTACATTTTGTTCGGTCTCAATTTAGAATCAAACGTAATACAACATAAATTGTCCTGTTTATTTCCTTAAAAATATGAAGGATAATAAACCTTTCCAAACTATGTTCAGGAAATGCCTGCAAAGTGCGGCTCCATATTACAATTCAAATTCCAAAACATAAGAAAGTTGGAACACTACGATAAAAATGGTTAATTTTAACTACTTAGCTTGGTGGACATATGATATAAGCTCATAGGGTATATACTTTATGTCCTTGAACCATTAACGTGAGCAATTGAGAATTGTGGAGTGATAGCAACACACTCTTTAACAAACACACTCTAACACATTCTCTTCTATTGGTTAAAATTTATATGGGTCCCATAAAATTTATATGGGTCCACATTTTTTTATGGGACCCATGTGAATTTCAACCAATAAAAGAAAGTGTGTTGGAGTGTGTTTGTTAAAGAGTGTGTTGCTAGCATTATTCATTGAACATTCCCATATCGTTGATCATTTGAGTGAGGATCCTCTCAATTTCCTATGATTTTCATTTTTTTTATTATCAAAGTTTTTTAATATTTTGGGGAGTATAAAAGAGACTCATTTAATGTCACACTTTTAAATTTATATTTCCAAAACTATATATTAATAATAAAAATTAAAAAAATACAAAATGGAGAGAATCTCAACTCGATTATCTTGGGGCTAGTCCATGGCATATTGCCCCATCCCCTCATTAAGTGGATGAAGTAGAATATAAATCCAAAATTTAACAATAGGATGACTTCTTTGGATAGACTAGAAAATTTATTTATTTACAAAATTAATTTTTGTTTTCACATTCGACTAATAATCACATGTAGTGTGGTTAATGACATGCAACTGATTGATTAATGACAAAATTTCACTCAATTACTCGTATTCGTTTAAGTTGACTCATTTTTCTGCTCAATCCTTTAAATTTATTTCCTTTTTCTTTTTTGAATGAATTATTTATACTACACTTGTCTCTAATTATAAGATCATATTGTAAGAATTTTGAAAATTAAAAAAGTTAATTGTAACATTAACAATATGTATTGAGTATATGCAGAGGCACAAGTATTAGACTATTATATACATCTATCGAAAACCTCTTATTTGTTTTCTCGTGGAACAAATAAATTGAAAAAAAAACTTCATCTAAGCGAATGCACCTCGACCTTCTCGAAATTCCATTCTTCTTTAATTTTCGGTCTAGTTCTCTTTTATAGTTTTTTTGATTTAAATATGATTTTTGTCGGTCTATCTTATTCAAATTCTTTCATCTTTTGGCGGATACCCATCGTCGATCGATAATATACCTTAGTTACATCATACCTTACATCAAAATGTTGATTTTTGTGTTGACTTCAATTTAACCTCTTTATTAACCATACATGGTAACATTTTCATGAACATTACCGTGTATAATCTATCTAACTTGTGTCCAATTTAGATGATATTTTTATTCTTTCAATCAAAATCAAAGTAAACTACCGTCCCTTCCAGGAAGCTTACTTTTTCCATAGTCAAATGTAGACAAATAAACTCCCGGGAATTATGTAACGACCCAATCATAATTTCAAAAGATGGAACCAAAATAAAACCTTCCCCAGAAAATGTACATGCATTATGTTCTAATAATATTATAATATAATTCTACGGTTTATCTTATGTTATATTTTTCAGCATTGATCGGCATATATATGTCATGGCGCATGAATGGAATCGATGGATATCAGAATGATAGTGAAAGCCATAGGAAATTAAATTGAAATATATATAGCATATACCTAACATAACATAATATATAAAAAATGAATTAATGTGTCACAGTGACAACCCAATAATCTCATAAGGCACTCACGGATTGAATATTGTCATTTTGTTGCACGAGTGAAACCAACCAACCCAGGCTAGCAAGTAGCTACAAAAATCATGCAGACCTGAAAATGTGGGGCAATGCGTTATTGTTATTATTATTAATTAAAAGTATACAGCACAATTCCAGCATTATTATTGGTATTGGATTTTTGGTATACAATAGAGACAATATGAAATTTGAATCAAACTAGAACCTCATTTATATACCATGTCCAACATTATTGGCAATCTTGGATTGAGTTGAGTGAGTGACTTGATATATATCGTTGTTGAGCTAGCATTCTGCATTCTCAAGTGTGCCACGTAAATTAATAGAATAACACATGAATAGAGAGTAGAGATGGGAAATTTTGTTGGGTGGTGCTTTGAAACATGAATGGAATTTTTTCCTTTTCCGTAAATCAGATATCTTCTACGCGCAACTGCAAAGACTAATCTCTCGAATCTTTTGGGACCCAATAGGCGGCAAACTCTCTCTAAGAGTTTTAACACTGCAAGCCAAAGATTAAACCCAGAACATTGATTAAGCTAAAAGAGACATACATCATCTCATCTAAGTGCTTTTAAATAATGGATATTTTCGATGTAAATTAGTATAGCTAGGTTGTATTTAAGAATATAGATTAATCTCTCAAGTTGGATAAAATTGAGTGAGCTGATTCTTTTCGGCTATAGCCTATTTTAGTGTATGTTTTAGTTCATATTAACTCCAGCAACATTAATATATGTTTGGTTCCACAATTAGCTAATGATACTCTCTTTTCAACACTCTTTCATCACTTTATGTGAGACATAGTATTTTTAAAACGAAAGACTCACATTAATTTCAACTAATTAGAGAGTAAGTATTAGTGAGAAAGTTTCTTCTTTTAGTTCCACTTTTAGAGGTGCCAAAAATTGATTCTCGGGCATACATTTTGTTTCACTAAAGTATAATTTACTTTTCCTCTATAATTTATTCTCGGACCTTTTCATTTTAAAATTAATGTGTATACTTAAATTTATTGTTTAACTCAATTTTATATAAATGTATTCAAACATAATTTTTTTTTTTTTAGTTACATTGGAACTAATGATGTTTGAGGCTAGAACATACATACTAATCAAATCTCTAACTACTAGATATTGAACACAATGTGCATATATATAATAGTAATAAAATTACTTGATTAACCAAATGAGAGTACATATATATATATATATATATATATATATATATATATATATATATATATATATAGGAGTATATGTTTTTTTTTTTTTTGGTTTTGAGTACATATATATTTTGGAATCTTCAAAGTTCTAATAGCTTTGTCAAAGCCACATCATCAGTGACGCGCTTAACCATAGTATATGGACATAAATACACATCATGGTCAATGTATAGTGTTATTATGTTATGTTATCAAACTATTTATATTTTTTTTTTGACAAAGGTACTATAGTAACTAACTAGACAATTACCCGTGCGATGCACGAGTTTTATGCGTTGTTTTATACTATAACATAAAAAATTATCGCACGGGTTTTATGTGTTGTTTTATACTATAACATAAAAAAATTATTTGTATAGGTAGTAAATCTAAAATTGAAAAATAAGTATTATCAAAATAATAGTAACAATATAGAAGTTATCTAAATATGATATAGATATAAAATATGTGTTTATACATTTAAAAAAAATTAGTTATACACTACATTTGAAGTCATCTTGGTATATTCTTCATTAACATTGGTTAGCAATATTTTAATTCATTCTTTAAAATATCTCTAGAAATACCAACATATAATTGACCATTGAAAAACAATTGATGTTGGAACATAAAAAGTTTTTTTTTTTATTATAAATTTCATTGGTGGATTCTGAGTTGGATAAACTACTTCATTATCAAATCGGTCATTTATATTTATTTGAAACATATTGAGGCAAAGACAAACCAACTTAACCGCGTACTCAAAACTGAATATGATAAAAATCATGAACAGCATACAAACCATCAGTAAATTTTATTTTATCTATTTTTTTTTATTAACACTTCAAATTGATTTTTATTTGGATCAATCAAAAGAATGTGACGATGAATTTGCGTACCAAAATCATCAGTAAATAGTCTTGACAATCGACCAACTAATTATATACACAAAGATTGAACAAAAGATTATTAGCAAAAGCATTACCTATTATGAACCAAAAATAATAAAATACACAAAATAATAAAATGAAGAAAAAAAATTAAAATGAATAGTAACCCAAAAGAATAATAATAATAATAATAATAATAATAATAAAATAAAATAATAACATTTAGTACCACACATTAAATGAATGTAAGTGGGTGATATGGCTAAATGAAAGGTTTTCATTGGTTTAAGTGGGTGATGTGGATTAGGGTTTAGATAGTCAATTGGACAACTATCTAGGATTTATATATATAGATTGCTGAAGATTGAAACTTTTGGGGTTGAAGGTTTCATCTACTGTTGTGTTGAGCATGAAATATATAATGCAAAGGTTAGTTGAGGTTTCATGTCATCACCGGCACAGTAATGGAAATGGAAATGTAAAATGTGGATCAAGCTCTTCAACTCACACAGTCATGTCTTGGCTTATAAGTTATAATGATAAAGCAATGTATCTAGTCTTAGCTTATACTTGTACTGCATTTTATTTTAAGTGGAGGTCCACTTGTGTTTAGGGATGACAATGGGTAGGGTATGGATAGGGTACTACAGTACCCATCCCCATACCCGTGTGGGTAACAACCTTTGTACCCGTGCCCATACCCTGTGGGTACCTGAGTACCCATACCCGTACCCATTTACCCGCATTTTTGCTAAAATAAATCGATCAATTATAAAATATCATATCATTTTAATAAAATTAATAAAATTCAAAGATTTTAATGTTAACTCATACAAATTATAAACAAAATCTATTACTAACTTCATGTTAAAGTTCATATATATGTTGACATATTCACATTCGATTTGCATTATGTTATAAATAAACATTTTTATTAAAAATGTGTAATAGTTTAATAGTGTTATATTTTTAAAAATTAATATACATATATTATTACGTAATAATATAAACAAAATAAATAAATATATACTATATGGGTATGGGGCGGGGTGGGTACTAAGGTACCCGTACCCGCACCCATACCCGTTCATTTTTGCGGGTAATTACCCATACCCGTGCCCATACCCAAAATGCGGATTTTTACCCTACCCGTTGTGGGTATTTTTTGCGGGTACCCACTGGGTATGGATCAAATTGCCATCCATACTTGTGTTGTACATACATGGTTTTTATACTTATTAATTTGTGGTCAATGCTCATGTTGAAAATCATATAGGAGTATCTTTTATAATAGTATACATTATTTTTTTACAACTAATAAAGATACTTTAATTTTTTATGTTTATTTTTTTATTTTTGTTAATGTTTTAATATTTAAAATCATTTAATTTTGGTCTTCATACGTATTTTCTACCTGATTTGACATGTTTTAAATGATGTGACATACACATGGAATGACAAGAAGACTTATTAAAACTTCAATTTTCTTAATATATAATTTAACTTTTTTTTAAGTGCTACATGATTTTAAAATAGATAAATTAATTTCATAACTAAGTTAAAATAATGAGACAAAAACTGTAATTAATAGTTATGCTCACAAAACTACAATATTTTTTAGACTGTAGAAAATTAATATGTGACCAACAACAGGTGACACAGGTGGTAGATATTTTAATTCCATCCTTGATAGTGTGTACATGGTCTGCCCTAAGGTTTTTAGTGTTGTAAATAATGGTACCCTACATAATGATATCAATAGAATTGTTTTGTTTGTTCACATTGGTAAAACTTAAACAAAAATTGTGTGGTGTCAAGGTTCCTTATTTACGCAAATAAAGTTGCCTTAAGACAATAAAAAATGTAAGCTATAGATTTATAAAAAAATTAAAAAAAAAAATCTTTATTGCTCCGAAAACTAATACGGAGTAGCAAATTTCAAACTTAAAACTATCACCAATGCGCACTCATAAAAATTGTCAAGTATTTGGAGTAAAAATATTATTATTTCAATTCTCAAGGAGAGAAAATCTTTCATAATTTAAAATTTAGTTAGAAGATAAGAAAAACATATGAACATATGAGATGAAGAAATTACAAATTAAGCTTGGAGAAACATTTTTAAGGCCATCCATCTTAGTTGAAACGTGGTGAGATTAAGCTTAGAGCAACTTTTCATATTTGATAAAAACAATTATTTAGCAAAATGTCTTAATATTATGTGTTAATATTATTTATACCTTCGTCAAAAAAATATATAGTATTATTTATATCTTTAAAAAAGCAATTTTTTTAATAATTAGATTTATTAAAAAAATGTCATCTATAAATATTTGTAAATATTCGTGGGTACCTCAATATTTGTTAATTATCCACTTAGTGAATATCCGCACAAATAAGAAATAATTATCATATTTATTCAACGAAACAGACATACATGTCATTTAATTCGTCCCCATGAATATTCATTTCCATCGCTAGGGATGACTTTTCCTAAATATCCCTTGTAATAATTTCAGTCGTGTGCATTTCATTCTAATCTACTATACAAACGTTCTTACGTTATTCATTGTACTGATTTTTTTTTTTTTTTTTACCATATATAAGAAAATGCAATTTACATAAACAGTTATGCGAGAAAAATGAAAGGACAAGAAGAAAGTTTACCTCACAAAATAAACTAATTGAGAAACCAAAAATTTTACCAGATAATTTTTTTTATCACATGAAAGAAACAAAAGTTCACATTAAGAAGTTTAATTTACATAAAGGGTTATGCGAGAAAAGTAAAGAACGAGAAAAAAATTAGAGCGATTAAAGTTCGAAGAATTTTTTTAGAGAAAGTAAAAATAAAAATTTATGTATTTAAGGAAATAAAAAACACATTTCACCTTGAAATAAATAATTTTTGAAATGTTTTAATACTTAGATCTAAATTACAAATTATTTCATTACTTGGATCAAAGATCAATAGCTTCTAAAATAAACTTCCACATTGAATAGAGGGGGTGTATTTTTCTTGTGTAAACAAATTTAATTTCAAGAAGGAAAAAAATAGAGGGGGTGTATTTTTCTTGTGTAACAAGATTTTTTTTTTTTAAATTTCAATCTTAGTCCAAATTTTGAGGCCCAAATATTGAAAAACACAACCAATGGTGGCTTCGAAAAGTTTGAGGTTGTCTCTGGTTCTTTCTCTGTCTGTCAAAAAGCACACTAACCTCAGCTACGGTTAATCAAACCGTTTGATTCGTTGAGGTAATGGCGTTTTTGCATCGAATCGAAAAATCTAAGTTCAAAACTGCATACTTTCAATTTCATAGATGTTACACTCTTCTTCCTCATGGTTCTTTCTCCAATTCTACCCCTAAAACTCATCCTATGTTGATGCCAAATCCTTATTCGCTTTTCTATGACAAACCCTCAAATTTTCTCAATAGTGTCAGGTTTTATGCTGTTCCTGCTAAGGTAAATTTTCAAACTTTTAGTAATTGTGATGAGTTATGGATCCGTTTATCCATGTGGGGTGTCCCCTTTTGTTGTTGATTCTGGTTTTGTGTTTGGTAACATAGATTTGGTATGATGTTGATGATGATGTTCAGTTGATGATGGTTTTTTGGGATTTCATTTCAGTTTCAGGTAAAGCCCAATAAAGAGGAGGATGATGATGATGGGCCACGGTTGAATGATCAGGTCAAAGCTAGACATATCAGGCTAGTGGGGGATGATGGTAAAGATATGACTATACATTTTAGTTCATGTTTGGATTGACGGTGACTTTGACAGAATCACGGTGGCGTGCCACCATGATTTTGGCAAAAACTAGCTTCAACAAAAGCATATTAGCACAATGATTTTGTCAAATCCACCGTAATTCGAAACATGCATGTACTGCCTCCAGTTTCATATATAAGCAAATTTACACTTTTTAGGTTCATTCAATAATCAATGTATTTGGTCCATAATTTGTTTATATATGAATGAGACCACGGAGGGAGTAATTAACTTCGGTTTCGTTGCTTAGTTTTGCTATATTTTATCTGTTAGCTCTCTACTATTACTCTATTAATTTTAGACCGTTTATGTGCTTAAACCTAGGAATGCTATAAAGGAAAGTTTCTAGAACTCAAAGCTACCAAGCTATTTTCATGATAATGAATAATGATACAACATTTGCTCACCATTTTCAAATAGTTTTATTTTCTCTCCTTCGAAATTAAATCATTAATAACTGAATTCAACTTCCATATAGCTTGGCACCTTTCTTACATGAAGAAATAAACTCATAATAAAAGGTTGATGTCCATCGAGTTATGGAGGACGGAGATGTACCACTTAGAACTATATTAGTTTAGTTAATATATGAACTTGGAAGATCGACTTTGTGTGTTATTTATTGTTTAATTGGATGATGAAGTTTTAAATGAGCTTTGAATTTCCCATTAATTCTATATTTTTATGCAGGAGGACACTCAGTGGTGTCAAGGGTTGAAGCACTGGCACGTGCCAAGACGCTTAAACTTGATTTAGTTGAGGTAAATAGAAGTTTTATGTCTTTTTCCCTGTTATTTGAGATTTTTTAGAGATATCTGTAAAGTAGCAATTCTCTTTTTCTGCATTCCTAAGTTGTTCCATTTTGATAGATATGTGCTTCAATCCTTCTATGTTTTAACCTTAAGTTGGGGTTAAATACTAAAGTGTGCGTGTCTTACAGTGTTAGTAACAATTTTCACTACGATTACAATAAGCTAATATCGGGGATATGTTAAGAATTGTAGTTAGCTATATACCCTTGAATCATATCTATCAAATCTCTGAAGCATTAAAATTTGCTTCTGATATCTTGTGATATTCATTTTGAGAGTATTTGTTCACGTTGCAGGTTGATAGAAAGGCTAATCCACCTGTTTGTAAAATCATGGACTACCACAAGGAATTGTACAAGAAGAAAGAAAGTGAGAAGGAGCGTGCTAAAAGCAAGGTGTAGTATGCTATGATTAATGCAGTTTTTACCAAGTGTTGTTGTGAAGTATCTTTATCTGCTTTTGGTTTTAAACCAATGCCGAGTCTTTCTCCTGGTCATTTTGATTCGACAGTGTTAATATATATTTTGAACGTATGAATCTTTATTAACAACCACTGGTACAAAGCACACTTTTCGCTTGTTAGAATGCATGCTTCATATTGCATGCTAAAATGTTTGCAATCCTTGAGAGACCTATTGGGAAAAATGACCAGAAAAAAAGCTTTAGTGTAGAACAAAATGAATATGCCGAGTGAAATACATATTATTTTCTTGTTATTCCAAAAACATTACGGTGCTGCAAGCTTTCTTATGGCAATGATGGTTTAATAATAAAATTGTAGGAAGTAGTAACTAGGAAGTGAAGCTTAAAGGTTTGCATCTTCCTGATTCTACAGCAGAACCCAATATTGCATGTGCGTTGGAAGTTCTTGATCATCATTATTATTATCCCCCTTTTTCTTTGACAAATATTAAAACTTATATAATTTATCACTGGGTATTTGAAATTTTAAATTAGTCACTTTGCTGTTATGGTATGTCTAGGGAGTTGTCAAAGACAAATATTTAATCTTAGTGTTTTAATTAGTTTTCTGACAAATACAGTCTGAGATGACAATGCGAAAGGAAACTAAGGAATTACGAATTTCTGAAAAAACTGTAAGATTTCTTTCTCTGGATCCTTTATTTTATTTTGCATATTTCCTAATTATTTTAGTAATTTTCTTTTTTTTATAATTTTTTTTTACTGTAAACCGAGTCTTGTAGCATTTAGTTTTGTTTAAACCAGGTTTACAATTGTTACGTTGTTGCTGAGCCGGGCCTATGTCTGGTTGGGACCAAGTATGTGGAATTGTGCATTTGCAAATAAACTAGGATTCAAGTTTTACCCGCTGTCGGAATTGCACATCGACTAGAGATATATGCTAAGAAGTCCTTATAATGTTCGAGTAGTCCTAACCCCTAGAGCTAGCTTTCAAGGTTGAGTTAGCTGTAGTCTAAATTCTAAGATAGTACCGGACCCTATTCTAGGTATTGGACCCTATTCTAGATATGTTATTCGCCCATCCGTAATATCCACGCTCTAGGTGCTGAGTCCTAGACATGAAAGGGTCTTCTTATTGGGCCACTTATATTTGTCCACACTTCAGATGTCCAATCCTCATCGTTTGGGAGTGTATTGAGATCTCACATCGATTGTTAGAAGACTTGAACATTCCTCACGTTTTGAGCTAGCTCCTGGGGTTGAGTTACGAAAATTCTGGAGGACTGCCTTAGTTAACCGAAGCTTTCCTTAATAGTATATAGGCTGTAGCCAGCTATTGTGCACTTTCAGCTTCTCTGTACTCACATCCATGATTTAGCCTAAGGCTTTTAGTGCCTTAATTAAAAATGGGAGACACCAATGCCATTTGAATCAAACAAGTGGCCTAATGAAGGTAATTAACCGGTTAAGATTAAATTTTATAGGGAGAAATGTCGAACATTCTTGGTTTTATCTCTTTGGTTTGTGTGTTCTGTATTTTGAGTGGTTTGCCGAATTATATATCCCAAACCTGTAAAAAGAAATTTTGATTTGTTGAATTTTCTGCTATTCACATTTTCAGGAATCAAAAGACCTTAAGATGAAATCAGACATGGTTAGAAAGTTAATGGAGAAGGGTTATCGGGTGAAGGTACTCACTTTCCATATATGGCATTTCCCCCGTTTAGTAGTTTTTGTTCATCATCAGCAACCAAGTTGACTTAATCTGAAATCAAATCCTCCTTTTTATCTTTCAGTCACTTTTTTAATTTGTACTATTTTACATTAATCAATATGCTGTATAACTGTAATACACTTTCCATACTTTCCTTTCTTCTCCTTCCATGGATGCCATGTTTGGTGCATTGTTAGTCAATGAATCATGACTGTTTTTTTGACTACTTCAAACAGGTCAAGGCAACAGGCAAGATAGATCAGTCCATGAAAGACTCATTATCTCGTCTTTTGGCTCTGGTACGACGGCTTGTGCAATTTTCGATCAGAACCTATTTTTTACTTACTATTTTCTTATTCCCATTTCTTTATATCCTTCCATTCTACATTCATAAAGTTCTTTACAGATAGAAGATGTTTGTGTTGTGGAATTCGCACCAGATGAGGCAAAAAAAGAACCTTATATGATAGTAAGACATGTTAAATATGGACCACCTAAGAAAGGTTTGAAAAAATCAACAGATGCCGCACAATTGGATGCAAAGGCCGAGGAGGGTGATGTGGAACCATTAACTACCAATACTAGTGATTCTATTGAATATGAGAATCAGAGTTCTCCTGAATATCAGGTTGTTCCAGAATCTCCACCGTGCTAGAAAATAGGTATAAAAAAGGTAATCATCGTGTCGAGAACAAGGTTCAATCTAATCCACAAGTGCCTCCTGCTGTGGTCGAGAATAGGTACATAAAAGCTGAGCCAAGAAACAGGTTCCAACAACCAACACCGAATACAGGTCCAGGTCCAGTGCCAGGGACAAGAGATTCAAACAGGTGGGCACCCCCAAATTTGAATCAACCAAGACATGTCCCGGTATCGAATACAAGTCCAGGTCCAGTACCAGGGACAAGAGATTCAAACAGGTGGGCACCCTCGAATTTGAATCAACCAAGACATGTCCCGGTATCGAATACAAGTCCAGGTCCAGTGCCAGGGACAAGAGATTCAAACAGGTGGGCACCCTCGAATTTGAATCAACCAAGACATGTCCCGGTATCGAATACAAGTCCAGGTCCAGTGCCAGGGACAAGAGATTCAAACAGGTGGGCACCCTCGAATTTGAATCAACCAAGACATGCACCAGTAGATATTAATTTTAATCCCAAAATCGATAGTCCTCCTGGATCAAGAAACTCAATGCCTTCCCGTGACGATATCAATAAGAATCCTAGAGGTCCGAATACAACTCGAGGTCCGAATACAACAAGTCCAGGCTACGGCCTTTTTAGTAGGGATGCATAGGAACAGATAAGGGAACTCTCAGTATAGAATGAATCTTTCAGGTGATATCAAAGTGGAGTTAGATTAGAGTGGCAAACAAGTAGTATATTTACAAGGACAGGTTTTATCCAATGATTCACACTATTCAGTTAAGAAACATGGATGGAGGATGATGAAACAACGAATCAGTTACTCCTCAGGCCTACAACTGTATTTTTACCTTGGTTGATATGAAAATGTTTTATTTATTTTGCTTAGTTTTGTAGGGATTTTGCATAATCTAATATATTTGGTACACAAATTTGAGAGTTTTTCTTTCCATATTCATTTTATTTGACTGTTGAGAAGGGGTGGGGTGATTTTACTACCCCTCTAGAATTTTTATATGTATAAGGTGATTTACCAACCCAGAATGCTAGCAATAATTCCAACTTTGTATCAAACATTAAAATAATGCAAAATTATGGGTTGCTATGTTCATCAACGTTTTTGCATGCTTACATTCTCATGGCTTTTAAGAAGCTTCTTTTTATATTCTTTTTCCAATAACACACTCACGTGACAAGAAAAGTATTCTCTCCAGTTTTTTTTTTCCTGATAATGACTCCAGTTTTAAATATAAGTAAATATTTTCAGGTTTTGTATTTTTTAGTTTTAGGTGACTTGGAGAAATTATTCTTAACCATTTTAAATTTATATATCTTTGGTTTCTATACTTTTTTCAAAATACTATCTCACTTTCTTTTCTATCTCCCTCCCTCAGACCCTATTCCTAATTTACGACCATATTTTTGCTTTGTACCATCAATAATATGGTCGTAAATGGTAACGTTGGAGGCAAGTCAACAAAGGTAGTTAACTTCTGATGGGGTATATTTTAAAGTGAAAGAAAAAAGCAAAATGGGGGGTTTATAAGGGCCCCAAGTTTTTATGGTAGTATTTTTGGCCTTAATTTTATATCTAATTGTAAAAGTGAACTCTCCAAATTTAAAAATAGTATTTTTGGTCCTTCAAATTTTATAATTGGACAATTTTGACCCTTAAATTTAAAATTTATAATTTCCCCCCTTTGTAGACAGTACTTAAAAGGATTATGTGTATTAATAATCATTAGTTAATCATAGTTTGCATCTAATGCATGTGACACATCTTGCGTTTTTAAATACCATACATTGATGTGTTGGTATATTATTGAACGTATGTATAAAATAACTTTACATTGGGCGTGTATATAAATTAAATTCATACTTAAAAGATTTAAGTTATATACACCAACAAGTATAACACATTTTTACGTGTGCACACATTTTTTTTTTTAAAACTCAGTATCTGGTCCAAGAATCGACTAATCTGAGGGGACCAATCTCACAGTCCATTTGCATAGTCTCATTTAAAGCTAGAATTTTTTTCGCTCTATATGAACTATTCCACCAAAATTGGCACCAGAGAGGATAGAACATGAGACATTGACATAAACATATTCCAAGAACCCTAACGCCTCTTTTGTATTTGCTCGCTCATCAAGGTTTTCATCTTAATTCAACTAACTACATTCAATTCAATATTGGGTTATCATTTTCTCAATATCATATATTATATAACAACAATTTATCATATAATTATTGTGCATTATTCGCAGATATTGATTATAAATAACTAATTTATTTCAGGAATTTTATCGAGTTAAGATGGAATTTGATGAATATGACTATTTAGAGAAAACAGTTGATAATTCTGAACTTAAGAATCACAACCAAATTACTAATAGTGGTGGGGATAGGATTAGGACTGTTAAATCTGAAGACAGAGTCCGTAGTCGTAGCTCCAAGCGTAGGGATTGTGAGAGGGATGATGGCGACGGCGATGATGATCTTAATGACCGTTTAAAGCATTCAAAATCCGGTGATGGTTATCGTGGTGGTTACGATAGGCAGAAAGAAAGAGGCTCACCTCGTAATCGTTCACGGTCTAGAGATGTAGACAAGGAGAGGGATAAGCTGAGAAGCTCTCAGGGTAATGGGGATAGGAGGAGGGATAGGGATAGAGACAGTGGAGACAAGTATAGAAGGGAGAGAGACAGAGACCGGGACGTTGAAAGAGACAGAAGGAATCGAAGGAGTGAGAGTGAAAGAGAAAGAGAGAAAGAGCGTTCTCAGCGAAGCAGAAGTAGACCCGAAAGGCATCGAAGTGATTTGGATAACGGTGATAGAGAGACAAGTCGTGACAGGGAATATAGTGACAAAGAAAGAAACCGAGATAAGGATTATAGAGACAGAGGAATGGCAAGGGATGCAAAGAAACCGGATAGAGAAAACAGGTATTTTAACCCATTTCAGTTTTATCCTTTTGCTGCTGTTTATACAAAAATAATGGTTTTTTGCTGCGGTCTTGCGGTTGGTTTAGCATTGGATGTGGAAAAGCTATTTACCCGAAAAAAATTGTTTATTTTATCCACATTCTTGTGTTTATAATATATCAAATTTCCAAATACTTTCATGTTATATATAACTTGACCAAGTTCATTGTGAAGCACTACTGTCTAAGACACATGACTGAAGCCCTTCTTTAATAGCTTAAAGGCCTTGAAATTTATCAATATTCCTAGTCTGAATGATATTTATGTTTGGGAATTTGAGACTATAAAAATCATCTTTAGTCCCTAGTTTACTTATATGTTTTCAGGTCTAATTGCTTGTTGATCAATCCTTTAGTATTTATTTAATTTAATTACTTCCTCAGTTCATTTTTCACCTTCTTTGCCAGTGGCTAAATCTAATTTTTTACTCACTTTCACCATCATCTTTGTCAATGCTTTAGTTATGCTTAAGTTAACAGTGTAGTAACTGTATTTTGATCATCAGTTTGATTGCAGGCTACCTCAAAGGTCATGCTTATGTTGAAGGAAACCATTTTCAGTTTTTTCTTCTTTAAGTTTAATCCATTCTTTTGTTATTGTATTTATTAGAATTTTAAGTCATGTGTTGTCTACTTTTATGTCATTGATTATATTTAATTTAGTGACTTCTAAGGGATTGCTGGTCACTTGGACCTTTGTAGTTGGGTGAACCCCTTTCAGAAACCAGTTTATGTATTTTAAGATGTTACTGGTGATGCAAATGCAGATATATTCACGTTTAGTTTTGCTAAGCTTAGATAATTGGAAATGTGTTATCCTCTTAGCTAGCAAAGTTTAACCACCCACTTGCTATTTTTAACAGATGGTATTGATTCTTTGTCCTGCCTGATCTAACCCCAATCATTATTTGGATTTATGCTCATGAATTGTGTCCTTGTTTGTGAACAAATACTTCTCTTGCTTTTCATCTCTACTGTGAGAATCAGTGAATGCTGGCTAATATCTATACTAAGTTTAAGAATAGCGGTTCCTGAGTTGTGTATAATTAGTTATGCTGTTTAAAAGTCTTAAAGCTTCTGGATATTGACCATTAGATTCTGGGAACTCGCAGATAGGGTAGAGTGATCATCAGCTGGTCTTTCTGGCAATTGGGCCAGGCATTGGAACCTTAGGTCACGGGTTTCAAAACCTTTTCCCTTTCCGAGTGCATCTGATCTGGAAGCATGCATTGCAGCGTTTTGGGGGGGGGGGGGGGGGGGGGGGGGTCAGTTTGAATGTTTGCTGTAGCAGTGTGATGTCATGTTATTTGTTATCCTCCCCCTTTGAACTTAGTTGCTTAATTGCATTTGTTCTGTTGCAGAAATGCTGGTGAGGGAGTAATGAGCTATCTATGATTAAGAGAAGCAATTCATCTTCTGATGCCTGTGGACAAAAACAATGTTCATTTGGCTATATATTGGTCGCAGTTTCTGTTTCTGCATGAAATAGATTGGTGTTTGTTTTGATTAATTAAAAGATACTAGAGTTTTTAGAAGGTTCTCCAATTAGTCTCCTTTTCACTTTTACATCAATTAGTTCACAAGTTCTTTGAGAGAATGACTTTTGCAATAATCAAATGAAGTCCTTATATGTCTGTTGTTCATGGCCACCCTTTGCAGCATTAGTTTTTTTCACATTGCATATTTTGCACCTAGCCGTCATTGATTTGATAAAAGCCTTTGGATTTTGGAAATTTATCTACTGCAAGACATGATTTTTCCTTTTTGGTGTCTCATGCTGTCCTGTTGCTGCTCATTCTTACCATCTATTTAATCATGTCATTGAGGACATTTTATATAAAACTATTTTCATGTATGAAATTGATTTTTTCCCCTTATGCTTGTGGTTTCTCTTATTCAGTATATATAAGATTTTAACAGGTTTCAACTTAATGCTATTAGGTCCCTCAACCTATTGAATTGCCATCCAACTAAGTTGGTGATGCTGTTCCAATATAACTTTTTTGTTTCATTTATAAAAGGTACAAAATCTTGTGTTAATAGCAATTGGACGACATTCACTCCCTTTAATTACCATTTCCCACAATCTCCAGGTTTGATTCTTTTAAATTCAAGAAGCAAAGACATCAATTCAAAACTATGTTACCTGGGGATTTCATGTTAACGTCACCTAGTTCCCTGCAGGCCTCTGTCAAGTGAAATTGGGCTTTATACATATAAAGACAATAATTTGCTTCCATGTTGCAAATTTAAGGAACCTGAAAATTTGTGTTGGGAAACTATGGTTTATGCAATAATTTGTTACACAATTATTATTATTTTTTTTCAAACCTGAACTGTTGCTAAGAGTTTGCTTGTATTCCTACAACTTGGACTATAATTTTTTGTTTTGTAACTTGCAGACGGCATGAAGAGAAAAAGGAAGAAGCAGCAGAACCTGAGATTGATCCTGAAAGAGATCAAAGAACTGTGTTTGCTTATCAGGTATTCCTAGTAAATCTGGAATGCAATAACATGATCTGTTTTGCTCATATATTTACTGCCGTATCTAATCTTGAAAGCATTTTCACAGATTTCTCTTAAAGCGGATGAGAGAGACGTTTATGAGTTCTTCTCAAGGGCTGGCAAGGTCATAGTATTCCATATTTCCATTTACTTTCTTCTAGTATCAAAATTGAATTATTCTGTTACTGTAGTTGGCATTGATCTTGGAGTATAATAAATGAAATGGAGGTTGTATGTTATTAGCGGAAAACATTGGAAGGACGTCTATTCTTGTCAATTGCTCAATTTTAATTTTAATTCACTAGTGTAAAGAGTTTTACACATCAGTCAATCCCCTGATGCCTCATGTTTGGAAAACTTCAATTGCAAGCGGAATATTATAGCTATCACAGGATCTCAACCAATGAGTTTTTTATATATTTTTTTATTTTTACTTTAGCACCCTTTTATTGTCATTGAAAAAGCCATTTGTTCTTTAAATTTAACCTATATCTTTTGTATATCTGTGGTCTACTATTTCCAGGTGCGAGATGTTCGCTTGATTATGGACCGCAATTCAAGACGTTCTAAAGGTGTTGGGTAAGCATCAGATAACAAGATTTGATATCTAATTTTGAAAATATTTTCAAACGACCTTTTAATTGGATATGACTTACTGGAAACAAATATGTGTTCTAGTTCTAGTCCATTTTAATTATTCAATTAAAGGTGTTTATGATTAATTAGTAATCTTTGCGTTTCTCTTTCTAATTTCATAACATCAAACTTATCACAACACCTTCAGATTTACGGCGTCGTATTATTTATTCCCTTATCTAAATATGTAGAATTTCTTACTTTGCAGTATTCTAAAAATTGTTGGTTCTTTCAACTCAATGTATCTTTTTTTGGAATATTTTTGTATTTTAATGATATCATTTAACATTTGAAATTGACTAATCTCTAATTAAATTTAATTCTTTAATCCTTTTAAGGGATTCAAAACATATTTCTTTTTAGGCTGAATTACATTTTTCGTCCCACTTTTTTATCACACCCATGAAAATAGTCCCCCTATTTTAAAATTGAACTTTTTGGTTCCTTAATTATCACATTTGTTGCAATTTCCGTCCCAACCTAGACTTTTTGCAATAAATGTGATAATTGAGGAACAACAAGTTTGATTTTAAACTAGGAGGACTATTTGTGTGAGTAGGGGTGTTCAAAAAATTCGGTTACCCCTAACCATAATAGTAACCAAACCATACCCAATTTTAAAAGCCCAACCCGTTTAAAAAATAACCAAACCAGCCCATTTCAATTTAAAAAACAGTAAACCGGTGATCCATTTCATAAATTGGTTAGCAACCGGATTGATCACTCAGAAATCACAACTCGCAAATCGTAAATCGCCACTGCGGTGTTTTTTCTTCTTTCACTCTCTAGAAAACTTCTTCATTCCATAGCTTCCTCTTCTATTTTGATTTCTCTCAATTTTCTGCTTCTTCACAAAATTATTTTTCACTTTAATTTCCATTTTCTCCTACTTCACAATTCTTTTCGCTATTGGAGGCAATGATAAATAATGTTTCCAATCCTGAAGCATAATTTTAAGGTCGTGAAGCTTACTATCCATACCAAAGCAACAATTTGCATGCATCGTACAAACTTGGTTTAAATCCCTGCTTGGCTCACAAAGCCCGCCAAAATTAATTGTATCCAAAAATATCATCTTCAGTCCAATATCAGCAAATGATCTGGAAAGTTTTTTATTTTTGTTTATCTGGAAGATCTAGCATCCAAATTGATAAAGTAGCAAATCTCACATCCATATATCTAAACACCGCTTCACACTCTTTGATAAAGTAGTGAAAATATTATTGAGTTAGATCGAAATATGGTATATTGCCAAACATTATGGCATAATTTGATCCATGTAGCCGACCCCACTTAGTGGGATAAGGCTTGGCTGTTGTTGAATCATCATTTTAGGTCCATTTGCACCACTGAGTCATTTTAGTTCCATTTTATTCTTTAATACAATTAACATATGCACCAGAGCCTATTGATGCTATTAACTTAAAATTCATTTTCAACCATCAAATTGACACCACAATGTCATTTATGAACTGTTATTATATTTATGAAACTAATGAAAGGTCCTTATATTTACACTATTATTTTCTGGCTTCATATTTGCAGTTATATTGAGTTCTATGATGTCATGTCTGTCCCCATGGCAATAGCACTTTCAGGTCAACCTCTTCTTGGTCAACCAGTGATGGTGAAGCCATCAGAAGCAGAAAAGAATTTAGCTCAGTCTACGGCATCTGTTACCGGTGGACCTAATGGAAATTTAGGCCCTTATTCTGGGGGTGCAAGAAGGCTCTACGTTGGCAATCTGCATTCCAGTATTACTGAAGCTGATCTCCGTAGGGTAAGCACATTTTGTTTGTTTTGTCCTTGGATAATTTGCTGGTAACTGGTGCATTTTATGATTGATTCTCTAGAACTGGTAGATTGAAAGGGATCCTTATGATATGATGCATTACTGAGAGTAGAATGAGATAGGTTACTGGACTGAGTACTTGTATGCTCCTATTTGTTGTGTCTGTGCCTCTTCGTTAAATAATGCTACTTTTTTTTTTTTTTTTTAATTATTTGAAAGTCAAGAATGATGGTACTTTTCATTTCCACAGTTGCTTCGAATTAGTTACTTCATTCTTTTTTTTTCACGTTAACTTGTTTAGGTGTTTGAAGCGTTTGGTCAAGTTGAGCTAGTCCAGCTGCCTCTTGATGACATTGGGCACTGCAAAGGTTTTGGCTTTGTGCAGGTAAATTTTATAGTTACTTGTTAGACGAAGTTAATTTCACAATGCTTTATAATTATCTACTCTTGAATAAAGTTGCAGTTGCTACTTGGTTATATGATGCTATTCTAATAATATATTGGTCTATATATGATATGCTTACTGTAGTTTGCCCGCCTTGAAGATGCAAAAAATGCCCAGAGCTTGAATAGCCAATTGGAGATTGGTGGCAGGACAATCAAGGTACTTTTGATTTGCTTATAGATTTGAGTTTAGCTGGCCTTCTTTTACTAATATCAGACTCTCGATTTGTTATATTTTCCATTTAAAAAAAGAAAGACTCTCAATTTGTTGAATACAAGTTCCTATCGAATTTTTTGAAATTGTTAATTACTTGAATGCGAGAGTCAACAAACAGCTCACGGCCAGTTTAATCCGTAATTTGATTTTGTGGTATATCTAACTAGATTATAGATTGTGTATAATGAACTAGTTACACATAATTATCACTGTTATGTAGACTATACTCACTAGAGGATCTAAATTGGGTGACCTGTTACACATTTTTCTCCTTAGGTATCGGCGGTTACTGATCAATCTGGAATGCAAGAATTTGGCGGAAATACTGGTGATATGGATGACGATGAAGGTGGTGGCTTGGTAAGTAATATATTCCTCAGGAAAATTGCTTTCGGCCTCTTAAATTTTATGAAATTACACACATCCATCCGTTCTATTAGAAATTGTATAGTGAGTCCCGCTAATGCTAGGGGTGAGCATGAATCCGAGACCCGACTCGAAACCGATATAACCGGCAACATATTGAAGCATTCGGTCGGGTGCGGGTCGGGTGCGGGTCAATAAATTGCGAAAAACCGGGCATGAACGGTTGCATACGGGCGGGTGCGGGTCTCTAGAATTTTATCTCTCCATAACCGAAACCGACCGAACAACCATTAGATGCAAATTAATTTTTTTCCTTCTCTCCCTCTCAATCTCATATACTCTTCTCTTTGTTATTTTTATCCGTCTTTGATATAAGATAAAAATGTTATATTTTACAAAGGTTATAATTAATAATATGGTGATGAAGAAGGTGAGAAAAATATTCTAATATATATATTCTAGATCTATTTTAATTTCTACGTCTCTTTTATTTGATATTTTATTATCTTTAGATCTACATATGGAAATAAAGTAACTGCATCTAACCCTCTTTGTTTTTTAATTTACTTCGTCTATCTTTTGTTGCATTGTGTACGAGGTATTAAACTATTCGAAAATTAGGAATTTTTGGAGAATGAGTGAGTTTTAGATGTAAACAAAGTTTCTATATAACCCGTAATAACCGACCCGTTCAACCCGCCTCCCGTATGACCCGAACCCGAACAAACCGAAGATATAGACGGTCGGAATTGGGTCCAAATTAAATGGTTGCGGTTTTTATCGATTTAGTGATTTTCGGCCGAACCCGACCGAAACCGACCGATGCTCAGGCCTAGCTAATGCGTTGTAACTAACAGCTACATTTGGTTACAGAAATTCGTATCTTTTGTGTGTGATTAAACTTTTTTTTGATAAGCTGTGTGTGATTAAACTTGGTTACCCTATTGTTATTGGAGTAATTTAGTTTCTTGTTATATATTAGCAGTTAATCAGTGTTGTCTCACCTTATTTCCTTATTTGATTGGTTCCCTTTAATACTTCCATCTAGGAAGTGGGTATATCAATGTCAAGATGATGACTATTACAACAATTAACAAGAGTCCGATGTTTGAGGAATATTACTCGTTTATATGGTGATATATTATCTCAAAAATTAAGGCGCTCAGTAAATACTATACATGTTTCAGGCTCGAACAATCGCAGATTAAGTTCTTTATAGTAATGATTTATTTATTTCTGTATTGGCATTTTTTAATCTTAGTAATTTCAAGTAATACAACTAAACTGTCTAAGGTATACTGTCAGATTTTATATTGGGCCTAACTCAACCTTACAAAACCGGCTTGTAAGGTGAGGGTTGCCAAAGCTATATAAACACTACACAGGCCATATCTCTTAGCAATGTGGGACTAAATCCACCCCTTCACACCCAACACAATGAAGGTGTTGGAGGCTGCAATGAAGGCAACTCAAATGCCGCAATTAGGTGGATGGGGGCGGACCGCAATGAAGGCGGAATATCCAACACACCCCCTCACGCTCAGGCCCTCGGGCCCAATGGGCCTGAAGCGTGGACGATGCGGGAAGCCCAACAATAGATCAAGGATAGGCTCTGATACCATGTCAGAATTTGAGAGACCTATACTCAACCACAAAAGCTAGCTTGTAAGGTGAGGGTTGCCAAAGCTATATAAACGCTACACAGGCCATATCTCTTAGCAATGTGGGACTAAATCCACCCCTTCACACCCAACACAATGAAGGTGTTGGAGGCTGCAATGAAGGCAACTCAAATGCCGCAATTAGGCGGATGGGGGCGGACCGCAATGAAGGCGGAATATCCAACATATACTATTAGTCATTCTTGTGTAATTTGATGCTCTTAGTCATTATATGGTTTCATGGATCCTGCTTGTTTATATGGTTATTGTGCTCGAACAATTCATTTTGTTAGCTTCACCTGGATGCCTGTTTCTGTTTGAAAATTAGTAAATTTGTTTTGTTATACTTTTTTCAAATATAAATTAACTCGAACATAAATTTGTTAAATTTATATTCAACTTCAGTTCTAGTTAATTTATATTTAAACAACGGATCCAACTCTTCCCCATACCCTGTGAATCTGTGATGGTGACTGGTGAGAGCACCATGTAACCCTTTTCATAGATTAATTTGAATTGTTTTTCATACAAACCAGTTTGTAACTGACCTTTCTGAATTTTCAGTCCTTGAATGCCTCTTCCCGAGCATTACTCATGCAGAAGTTGGATCGCAGCAGCAATGCATCAAGGTTTTCCCCATGACATTTTGATTTTCATATTTTTAGATCAAAGCATAATCTTACCTTCTGTGCCTTTTTTTGCAGTATGATTGGTTTGCTGGGCAATTCTGCTGTCAACAATACAGGCCTTAATCTACAAGCAACTGGAAACATACCAGAAGCTGCTCTTTTGGGAGCCGCACCATTAGCTGGACATCCAGGTGGAGGTCTCCAAATTCCAATGACAAGTCCTTCTATTGATACAATTGGCGTTCCAAGTGAATGCTTATTGTTAAAGAATATGTTTGATCCCGAAAATGAGGTGGCTAGATTACTCTCCAATACTTGGAAAGTTTTTGTTATGCTTTTGTCGTGTCTAATGATATTATTGACATTGTGTACTGCAGAAGGAACCAGACTTTGATTTGGATGTTAGAGAAGATGTTGAAGCAGAATGCTCTAAGTTTGGGAACTTAAGACATTTATGTGTTGTTAAGTGAGTTAATTAGCAATTCTTATGTTCCTATGAGATGATAAGATCATGAAATTTTCATTTAATTGTTGTTTCTATGAGCAGGCAGAGTGCTGGATTTGTCTACTTACGATTTGAAAATACCCAATCTGCAATAAGTGCACAGCGGGCCTTACATGGAAGATGGTTTGCTGGGAAGATGATCACTGCAAGCTTTATGGTACACATTTGATTGGCTTTATTTCCCTTTGTTTGATTGCTGGATATTGACAATTGATGAACGTCTTTCCCTAACCCAAAGTTTATTAATTAAATCCTGTATATGATGGCAGGTGACAGAGTCATACGAAGATAGATTCCCCCTCGAATAGTTGGATGACAGGAATCTTGTAGCAGATATTGACATCTCAGAAATATATGATAAATATTTTTAACGAAGTTATATACGCACTCATGCGGAACTTCTTTCATTTGTCTTATGACACTTATAACTTAAAACAGCGCTGCTTTTAGCAGCTGGCATTGCTATACTTTACCTGTTTTTGGGATGCCGGTTTGATTTAAGCATACAGTTTTACTGTTCTAGCTTGCAATGTTATTTGTTGGTACAAATTTTGTGAATGCTAGTGACATCATGTAATTCATCTTCTGATGACAAATACCCTAAATTTTTGCTGTATCATATCAATGTCATCATTGGTCCGTACTATGTGGCTCTAATTAGGCATGCCAATAGAATCTATACCTATGGATATCAGTCCGAACCTGTCCCTACTTTGACGAAAAAACCGTACGGGGGCGGAGCATTTTATCTTTTAACTTATAAATCCTTCAATAAACTCTTAATTAAATTCATTTATTATTTTTTTATTTTAAGTCTTTCTTTTAAAAAAAAATCAAATTGTTGAAACAATGTATTAAAATGTAGAATAAAATGACGCAAACAATGAATGAAAAATAATAGATATGTTGATACTCTTCGTGAGAAAATATGAATGGCTTGTCGACTATCGAAGCACTTGGATCACCATCTTTGTCAACTACTATATATTGTGCATGTGCTCGAGTCATCGACCTTCTGTGTAGCACTCTCTAAAACTTTCTATGAGTATACGATTCTAATATTTTATATTCATTCATTCGTTCATGATATCATATAATATAATAAAAATATATAGGGGATAGATAGATAAGACTAAAGAGAAGACAAATATATAGTACTATTATTACTAGGTAGAAGCATTGACTAATTTCCAGTAGAAAAAAACACATCAAGGTTAGTCCTCTGTAATGGAAACAACAAAAGTAATTGAAGAAGATGTTGTGATTGTTGGAGCTGGAATTGCTGGTCTTTGTACAGCCTTAGGACTTCACAGGTACCATCCTACCTTTTCACTTCTATTCTCTTACTTAGATACATACATGATGATTATTAATGGTGTCAGGTTGGGTGTAAGAAGTTTGGTATTGGAATGTTCAGATAGTTTGAGAGTAACTGGATTTGGTTTAGCAATATGGGAAAATGCTTGGAAGGCTTTGGATGCTGTTGGTGTTGGAGATATACTTCGACACAAACATATACATCTTTATGGGTACATATTTTCAGCTTTCTCTTTTTACCTTCTTAATTATCAAGAAAAGTTTTATATTAGTTAGAATCTGAAACGTACTTGAATTTGTTGGGAGTGCAGGAATGTGGCTACTTCTTTGATTAAGGGGCAACAAATAGCAACTACATCTTTTAGGGATAAAGAAAAGCTGTAAGTACAATATTTGTGTTATTATATACAAAATATTCAATTTAGTGCATGTTTCGGTGAGTAAAATTGATTTTGAGTGAATTGATTCTATGTATGTAGTGAACTGCGTTGTGTTAGAAGGAAATTATTGTTGGAAGCACTTGCCAGTGAGCTTCCAAGTGGTACCATTAGGTATTTATCTAAAGTTGTTGCTGTTGAGGTATCTGGCTTCTCTAAGGTACTTCATCTTCATGATGGAACAACCATCAAAACCAAGGTACACAACATTATGTGTGACATAACATTATGTGTGATATAACATAACATTTTGCATGTATTTCATCAATGTTTGCAATTTAAAAGGTATTGATAGGGTGTGATGGAGTGAACTCTGTGGTGGCAAAATGGTTAGGCTTTAAGGAAGCCACTTATACCGGGAGATATGCAATCCGTGGTTGTGCAGAGTTAGAAAACCATCACAATTTTGAGCCTGTGCTTATGCATTTCTTTGGCAAAGGTTTTAGAGCTGGAGTTGTTCCATGTGATGAAAAAATTGTTCACTGGTTTTTTACTTGGACTCCTACCATCCAAGGTGAATTTCCCTTTTTTTAAGCATATCCAAAGTGAATTCATTATTTGTTGCTTGCATAAAGAGTTATGTTAGAGTCTTAAATCATAGTCAATCAAAATTTTGTTGGGCCACTTGACACTTGTTATACGGCAGCTCAGGTCATGTGCCAGATGTCAACTTCCGGAGAGTTGTGTGTTAAGAGTCTCAAATTAGATGAAATATATGACTTGAAAAAGTGTTACGAAGTGATAAACTTCTCTCTCCTTCCAAGCCAGTTTTATAGTGTTGAGTTAGGTTACCTCAATTTTAAAGAATTTTCCTCGAGGAGAAAAATGTTAACCCTTTTAAATTATGAAAACATTTAATAGTATATTGACCATTGTCATGTTAATTCATTAATTTGACTTGTGTTGCAGATAAAGAGCTAATAGAGAACCCTGCTAAACTAAAAGAGTATGTGTTAAGCAAATTAGAGAAGATGCCAAATGATGTTAGATATTTCATAGAAAAAACTGAATTAGATGCATTTCAATCAACTCCATTGAGATATAGACATCCTTGGGAGCTTATAATGGGAAATATTAGTAAAGACAATGTTTGTGTGGTTGGAGATGCTTTACATCCTATGACACCCGATCTTGGCCAAGGGGGGTGTTGTGCTTTAGAGGATGGGGTGGTTTTAGCAAGGTGTCTAGCTGAGGCTTTTTCCTACAAACCAATGGAAGAAGATGAACAATTCAAAAGAATTGAGGAAGAATTGAAAAAATATGCAAATGAAAGAAGATGGAGATGCATTGATCTTATTGCTACATCTTATATTGTTGGTTTTATTCAGCAAGGTGATTCAAAATTGGTTACCTTTTTAAGGGACAAAATTTTAGGTCCATTACTAGCTGGTCAGTTATTGAAGAAGACTAGTTTTAATTGTGGTAAACTGAATAGCCCTTAATTAGGGACACAGTGTTGCATTTCATCTTGCCATGTTAATAATGAACTCTGAGTAATGCTATGCTTTTGATGCTATGATGTTTTTCTTCTCATTGTTATTAGAAATTGATGGCCAGGTTCTAGTGTGGTCAGTGGTGGTGGCCAGGTTCTTCTAGCATCGGTGTGTCTTGTAGTGTACACAAGCATATCTCTTCACTGTACAACTAAATTACCCCTATGATTTGAATGCAAAGCTTAACTTCAATGCATAAGATTGTGGTATATATATACTATAGGACGAATATTGGGTTTTGTCCTAAGACAATGTGACCATGCTCTAAAACATGTGAATCAACATGAAAATAATGATGGTAATGAGAAACATTTTTGTTTTTCTTAAATGTATGAATTTTTATTAAATTTTATAATTAAGAAATTTAACACAGAAATATTTTAAATTTTTTATACATATAAACTTAGCTAAAAGTGATGCGGTTCGACCAATAATTCATTAATCCAAATATTTTTAGTTTGTCATTCATTTAGGTCCTACAAGGAGGGATCAGTTTCAATATGTACGGACATAGGTAATGGTTTACGCAAAATATATATATATATAAGGCCAGGATCAAATGACACTAACTAGTTTGACACCAAATGTTACACCTCTCAATAATGTTTTAACCGATATAAATTTTATAAAATTCACCGTTGGATTGAAAGTTTATATCATATAGATCATTTGTGTAAAATTTTAGACAAATCCAAAATCTTTTAATATGTTATTGCAACACATAAAGATTAACGGCATTTTAAAAAAAAATTAACGCATATGGAAGCACTTGGTCACCATCTTTGTCAACTACTATATTGTAAACAACCAACCATATATAAATATTGTGCATGTGCTCGACCTTCTGTGTTAAATTAAAAGCATCTCTGACTATACATATTAGTACAATCCTAATATTTAATATTCATTTATCACATAATAGATAAATTTATATAAGGGAATAAATAAAGACTATAAAGAGCTGGCAAATTTATATAGTATTACTAGGTAGAAAGCATTGACTAATTAATTTCCACATGATATGATATAGTACAAAACAACACATATATCAATAAGTTTAGTCCTCAGCATATCATATAGTATTTTACTTTGTAATGGAAACAACAAAAATAATTGAAGAAGATGTTGTGATTGTTGGAGCTGGAATTGCTGGCCTTTCTACAGCCTTAGGACTTCACAGGTACCATCCTACCTTTTCACTTCTCATAGTGATACTTCTCATAGTGATGATGCATACATATTCATTTTTTTTTTTAATCACAGATTAGGAATAAAAAGTTTGGTATTGGAATCATGGGATAGTTTAAGAGTAACTGGATTTGGTTTAGCAATATGGGAAAATGCTTGGAAGGCTTTGGATGTTGTTGGTGTTGGAGATATACTTCGCAACAAACATATACAAATTTATGGGTATAATAATAATATTGCATATTTCAAATTTTATCTTTTTACATTTTCAATTATGAAATCAAATAAAAAATTTATATTATAGTTAGAACCATTGAATTGGGGGTGCAGGAATGTGACTACTTCTTTGATTACGGGGCAAGAAATAGCAACTTTATCTTTTAGTGACAAAGGAAAACTGTAAGTAGTACAATATTGTATTATTTTATTAAAAATGTTTCAATTGAGTTTAAAAATAACTAGCCTGTATTATTCAATTTTTCCTATATATTGAAAGTTTTTTTTTTTTATGATGATGAGTGTATTTTTCTATGTATGTTTAGTAAACAATATTGTGTTAGAAGGAAATTATTGTTGGAAGCCCTTGCCAATGAGCTTCGAAGTGGTACCATTAGGTACTCGTCAAAGGTTGTTGCTATTGAGGAATCTGGTTTCTCTAAGATACTACATCTTGCTGATGGGACAACCATTAAAACCAAGGTACACAACATAACATTATGTGTGGTGTGACATACATAACATATTAACATAGTAACATTTTGCATATATTTATTTCATCAATGTTTGCAATTTAAAAGGTATTGATAGGGTGTGATGGAGTGAACTCTATGGTGGCAAAGTGGTTAGGGTTTAAGGAAGCTACTTATACAGGGAGATATGGAATTAGGGGTTTTGCAGAGTTTGAAAACAATCACAATTTTGAGCCTGTGCATATGCGGTTCTTTGGCAACGGTTTTAGAGCTCTAGTTGTTCCATGTGATGAAAAAACTGTTTCCTGGTATTTTACTTGGACTTCTACCATCCAAGGTGAATTCCCTTTTTTTAAGCATATCCAAACTGAATTCATTGTTTTAATCCAAATTAGTCTTATTTGTTTTTTTGAGAAACTAAATTAGCACACCCAAATTGATACCAGAGAGAATCGAACCTGAGACCTTAAAGAGGAACATACTCCAGGCCAATACAATTAATCTTATTTGTTGTTTGTATAAAGAGTTATGTTAGAGTTTTAAATTGGACTAGATAGGGTCTGAAAAGATGTTTATAAATGGGAGACATTTCTTATATTACAATTCAGTTTTATAGGATTAGATTAAGTAAATCTAAGTTTTGTTGGACCACATGCTATACATATGCTCATGTCATGAGCCAGATGTCAAGTTTTAGGGAGTTGTGTGTTAAGAGTCTTAAATTAGACGAGATGTGAGTTGAAAAAATGTTAAAGTTTCGTTGATAACAAAAAAATTAACCCTTTTAAGGTATGAAAATATTTAATAGTATCCTATTGCTGACCATTGCCATGTTAATTCATTAGTTTGACTTGTGTTGCAGATAAAGAGCTAATTGAGAAGAACCCTGCTGAACTAAAAGAATATGTGTTAAACAAGCTAGAGAAGATGCCAAGTGATGTTAGATATTTCATTGAAAAAACTGAGTTACATGCAATTCAATTAGCTCCATACAGATACAGACATCCTTGGGAGCTTATAATGGGAAATATTAGTAAAGGTAATGTTTGTGTGGCTGGAGATGCTTTCCACCCTATGACACCTGATATTGGTCAAGGGGGGTGTTGTGCTTTAGAGGATGGGGTGGTTTTAGCAAGGTGTCTAGCTGAGGCCTTCTCCAAGAACTCAAAGAAAGAAGAAGAAAAGGAGCAATACATAAGGATTGAGGAAGGGTTGAAGAAATATGCAAATGAAAGAAGATGGAGATGCATTGATCTTATTACTACATCTTATATTGTTGGTTTTATTCAACAAGGTAACTCAAAATTGGTTACCTTTATAAGGGACAAAATTCTTGGTCCATTAATAGTTGGTCAGTTATTTAAGAAGTCTAATTTTAATTGTGGTAAACTGAATTACCCTTAATTAGTGGCACATGTACTTATCTTGTATAATGTTCAGTTCAAAGTGTTGTTCATCTTGCCATATTAATAATGAACTCGAGTAATGTTTGATGTATCTAGTCAATAATATAAATTAAATACATTAAATATTTTATGAATCTAAAAAGTAAACTTCTTCTTATAAGAATCCAAGGAAGTGGGTAAATACTTTCAAATTATGAAGAGGTAAAGTAAATCTCACTATTTTTTGTATAAGCAAAAAGATTTTATTAAAGTAATATAGAAAGTACTTCAACTTATGTATATCGAGAGTCCAAATTCAATATTACCCGTATTTTTATATTCACTCTTATTAAAACAATTATTAGTCATATTTTATTTATCTTCCCGGCGAACTCTAAATTATAATAAGAGTCTTTTCTTAAAAAATATATATGCCTTGATGAAAAAATGGAACAAATTAATTAATGTGCGAAGCCATTAAATTTGGTCCAGTAATGAAAAATTTGGGTAGTATGTTATAGGTCCTGGGTTCGATAACCAAATCATTGTAAATCAAAAAAATGTGCTAGACTTTTGAAAAAAATAAACTAGTGTAATGAATATGGGATGTGATGTGAGTGAAAATATGGAACCCAAATTCAATTTTGCAAGCTAAGCTGAAGTGAGATATGGTGCTAAATAACGTATGGCATGTTGTCATCAAATTAGATTATAGCAGCAGCTGGGGACTATATACGGTCACCGATAGTGACTATGCAATATGCATACCAGTGCTACTAAACCGCCAAATTAATTTATGTCTAAATATTTAGATAGCTCCTTGGCTTAATTAGTAAAATGATCCTTAAAGATATTTTTGGTTTCACATTGCTCCCTTAAAGAAAAAAAAGGTCTGAATAGATCCCTTAAAGAAAGAAAAAAAAGTCCGAATAGGTCTCTTAAAAACATATCCGTTAATCAGTTTGGTCTTATTCGGACATTTTTTTAGTGATCAAACTGATTAACGGAGATGTCTTTAAGGAACCTATTCGGACATTTTTTTCTTTAAGAGACCAATCTGAAACAAAAAATGTCTTTAAGGAACCATTTTACTAATTAAACCTATAAAGATTTCTAATTTTATTAATTAAAATATAAAATTGATTTCTATATTTAACAACTTATTATTAATTAAATTTCTATATATCTTAGCTAATTAAGTATTATCCTTACTTCTCACAAGTCACAAGAAAAAGGCAAACGAAATTTTACTAGAAGGATTAATTAGGTCCTCCAAATCATCATATATTAATTTTAATTAATAGTAGTAATAGTAATGGAAAGTGTAATTGAAGAAGATATTGTGATTGTGGGAGCTGGAATTGCTGGTCTCACAACATCCTTGGGACTTCACAGGTAACTTATTTCTACCACCTTATAATAATATGATTGTTAATGTAATTTAATAAGATATAGTAGTAATTAAAACTTGATAGTGATGTTGATGATTGTAGATTGGGCTATGGAAGTTTGGTATTAGAATCTTGTGATAATTTGAGAGTAAGTGGATTTGCTTTAACAATATGGGAAAATGCTTGGAAGGCTTTGGATGCTGTTGGTGTTGGAGATATACTTCGACACAAACATATACAACTTCATGGGATTGTCACTACTTCTTTGGTCACTGGACAACAAACATTATGTTTCTGATGGAACAATCATCAAAACCAAGGTAATTAAACAACATTATGTGTGACATAACATATATATGTAATAAGGCACGATGCGGTCACAATCACAAATATCACATTGTTCTGAGTTGAATTTGAATCGTGTCTTATAAAGTCAAATTCTTACCATAAACCGACACCCCTTAGAATTAATTTATTTGTAAGAAGAAAACAATTTCCATTATAATCACGCGAGTAAACCTCGATACATTGATGTTTGCAATTTTAAAAGGTATTGATTGGGTGCGATGGAGTGAACTCTGTGGTAGCAAAGTGGCTAGGGTTCAAAGAAGCCTCTTACACAGGAAGACATGCAACCAGGGGATATGTAGAGATGAAGAACCCTCACCAAATTGAGCCAATCTTCATGCAGTATTTTGGCAAAGGTTTTCGAGCCGGAGCTATTCCATGTGATGAGAAAATTGTTTATTGGTTTTTCACATGGGCTCCCAACAACCAAGGTGATATTAGAATACTATTGTTTTCATCCTCTATTTTGCATATAAAAATAAAATTTTCCGATTTAACCGATGTTTTAAAACTTGAATCGGAGATCGAATCCACAAGATATCTCGAATATGGTTCAATTTGAGGCATGGTTAGAACTTGAATAGTTTTACCTTTGAGTCGGGCCATCTTTGACCTGATCGATAAATGACTTGTCTGATTCTTAAAACTTTTATTCGAACCCAAAAAATAAAACAATTTTCATTTGTCTTACTACAGATAAAGAGTTAGCACAAGATCCTACTAAACTGAAAGAGTATGTGTTAAGCAAACTAGAGAAGATGCCAAATGATATTAGATCTTTTATAGAAAAAACTGAATTAGATGCATTTCAATCAACTCCATTGAGATATAGACATCCTTGGGAGCTTATAATGGGAAATATTAGTAAAGGCAATGTTTGTGTTGCTGGAGATGCTTTACACCCTATGACACCTGATCTTGGTCAAGGGGGGTGTTGTACTTTAGAGGATGGGGTGGTTTTAGCAAGGTGTCTAGCTGAGGCCTTTTCCAAGAAATCAAAGGAAGAAGAAGAATACAAAAGGATTGAGGAAAGTTTGAAGAAATATGCAAAGGAGAGAAGATGGAGATGCATTGATCTCATTACTAGAGCTTATATTGTGGGTTACATTCAGCAAAGTGGTTCTAAATTTGTTAGCTTTATTAGGGATACAGTTTTGGCTACATTCTTAGGTGATCAATTGTTGAAGAAATCAGATTTTGATTGTGGACAACTAAATTAAACAACATCTTATGATTTAGTGTATTTTTTTCTACAGTTTTATAATAAATAGAAAATGTAGTATTAACCAATTCTCTCTCGAATAAAATTGTAAAAATAATATCAATTGTCAATAAGTTTAATATTACAATGACTTTATTACACTCCAAGTACTTTATCTTATTTTTTTGTAATACGTTGGTCCTTTATCTTTTTTTTTTGTAACACTAGCTTTGATGCTTTATCTATTTTTATTTGTAACGCTTTAATCTTTTTTTTGTAACTCTTTGATCCCTTATTTTATTTGATCACTTTAATGTGATGTTCCTATCAACTGATCTAAACTTACTGTGACAAAAAATGCAACAAAAAACTGTATTTTTTTGTCAAATAGTCTAGTAACTAAAAATTTAAGCTTAGAAATGAATAAGTAAAGTGTTTGTGGTTCGAATCCCGACTCTACATATATAATATGATATTTCTACAAACTCGGTTAAGCTAATAGGGACAGAAAATGTCCAAGCATATGAAAAACACTTAATCTTTATTTTATAAACATATTTGAATTAATTTATTTGAATTTATTTATTGACATAAAAATTTACGGAAACAACATTTGACATGTTTATAAGTTATTTTTAGTTTATTTCCGTAAATTCTTTAGAATAGTTTATAAAAATATTTAAATTATTGTATGAAACAATTTAACTGTATTTATCTTGTATTATAAAAAAAAAAAAACTTATTCACAAGCGATCATACTATAAGCTGCAAAATAAATTTCTTATCCAAACAAATGATTGTCAGCTTATGAACAAATGTGGCAATTTTGCGAAAATATCTAATGAAATTTTATATTTTTTTACTAAATCCGATAAATTGGATGTGAGTGAAAATATATCTCGAATATACGTATGGCATGTCGTCACAAAATTGAACTATATGTGGCGACTATATAGTGAGTGAAGTCAGTGATGATGCAATATCATCTTTGCACAATATTATTATTTAGTATTTATATATATAGTTCTAATTTGAAGTACTATCCTTACCTAAAAGCAAAGCTTCTCGTTCACAGTTAAAAACTCTTTAAGGATAATATACTTAGTAATGGAAACAGTAATTGAAGAAGATATTGTGATTGTAGGAGCTGGAATTGCTGGTCTCACAACATCCTTGGGACTTCACAGGTAGGTAACCTTTTCAAATTTTTATTTATATCCCGTGCTTTCGATAATACATTGACACATCATGGTGTTTTAAAATATCTGTGATGTGTGACATTTATTAAATAATGTGATAGCACATTATTGAATGTATTACACTGATGATGCACAACCATTAAAATCATATATAATTATATGAATTGATGTTGATCTTGTTAGATTGGGTGTCCGAAGTTTGGTATTGGAATCTTGGGATAGTTTGAGAGTAAGTGGATTTGCTTTAACAATATGGGAAAATGCTTGGAAGGCTTTGGATGCTGTTGGTGTTGGAGATATCCTTCGACACCAACATCAACAACTTCATGGGTAAGTACAATATACAAACTATTTAAAAAAATAGCATTATGCTGACGGTGTATGAAAATTAAACTAAAAACTTGAGTTGGAGTGTAGAAATGTGACTACATCTTTGATTACGGGACAACAAACATCAACTACGTCTTTCAAGAACAACAAAGGAAAACAGTAAGTGCATTATTGTAAATTTGTAGCTATAGCATTCATAATTTCATATCATGTATTTATAAATTGCTACTAAGTGTTTCAATTTTTGTAAATACTCTGCCCCAATTCTATGTATTCTTCTTGCTATGATATTGTGTGTTTTTATGGCATGTAGTGAAGTTCGTTGTGTTAGAAGACGGTTATTGTTGGAAGCTCTTGCCAATGAGCTTCCAAGTGGTACCATTAGCTACTTGTCAAAAGTTGTTGCTATTGAGGAATCTGGTTTCTTTAAGATACTACATCTTGCTGATGGGACAACCATCAAAATCAAGGTAAACAAATGTGTGACATATATAACATATGAAAATTATGAAGCACGGATATCAGATATGATACAAACACTGACACATCGACACCGATAATAATTTGAGAAAATGATAGAATTTAATGTGATTACAAGGGTCGGTGTTCGACACCGACGCATGTCCGACACCAGAACACGTCTAATCCAAAAAGTCTCAGAGAATAAGATACATATTCCTATGGTCACAAATGTTACACATTTACAACATTCATTAAGTTGGAGTCTGATTTGTTGAATTGGACAAGCTAGTAGTTAATGAATTTTTATTTTGCAATTTAAAAGGTATTGATTGGGTGTGATGGAGTGAACTCTATGGTGGCAAAGTGGTTAAGCTTCAAGGAGGCCTCTTACACAGGGAGATATGCAACTAGGGGTTATGTTGAGTTGAACAAAAATCATGAAATTAAGCCAATGTTCATGCAATATTTTGGCAAAGGTTTTAGAGCTGGAGCTATTCCATGTGATGAGAAGGGTGTTTATTGGTTTTTCACATGGACTCCTACAAGCAAAGGTGAATACTAAATACCCTTTTGTTCCCTCTTTATCTTTTTTGTATGGTAATTAATTAAATTTTTTGTTTCAACCAATTTTTTTAAAACTTAATCGGATATTGAATCAGTGAGATCTGGAAATCACAGTTCAACCGCAATTGAATTAGACGGTGAATAAATAAAATAAAAATAAAATTGTAGTACAACTAGGATTAAACCAACTGACAAACTGAGTAGTTTCCGATTCAACCAATTGAACGACTAATTATTGGTTTTTAAAACATTGATTTCAATTCAAAAAATGAAATAATCATCACATTCACTTGACTTGTCTAACAGATAAAGAGCTAGCACAAGACCCTGCTAAGCTAAAAGATTATGTGTTAAGCAAACTAGAGAATATGCCAAGTGATGTTAGATCTTTCGTGGAAAAAACTGAATTAGATGCATTTCAATCAACTCCATTGAGATATAGACATCCTTGGGAGCTTATAATGGGAAATATTAGTAAAAACAATGTTTGTGTGGTTGGAGATGCTTTACATCCTATGACACCTGATCTTGGACAAGGGGGGTGTTGTGCTTTAGAGGATGGGGTGGTTTTAGCAAGGTGCTTAGCAGAGGCCTTTTTCAGAAAACCAAATGAAGAAAAAGAAGAATACAAAAGGATTGAAGAAAGTTTGAAGAAATATGCAAAGGAAAGAAGATGGAGATGCATTGATCTCATAAGTACAGCTTATATTGTGGGTTTTATTCAGCAAAGTAATTCAAAATTTGTTAACTTCATTAGGGATACAATTTTGGCTACATTCCTAGCTGTTCAGTTGTTGAAGAAGTCAGATTTTGATTGTGGTCAACTAAAATAGCTCTAATTAATAACATAATATATTGCCATTGCCATTGCCATGATAATAAACTTGATAAAAGTTTTGATGATAAAATAGCAGTGTATTTTGTTTTCATAAGTTAGTTCATTAATAGAATGGTCCACCATGTATAATACAATTTTGTCTCATAGTGATAATAAATAAGGGATATTTATTATCAGTTGTACTATAATTGGAAATAACCCGCGATAGGGTTGACCGTTCTCATATCTAAGTCTGTTGAGAGATCTCTGTCTTCACTGATGAGTATATATATTAATTATCATCAGGCTAATATACACTCTGATAGAAACATGTATATCATCTCATCGGTGAGAGGTAGAAGAACTCTCAACCCTAACTTATTATCTAAAGATCAAAATCTCGTCATACAAAGTACACATTTACTGCATTATTTCTATATGCTATAATTTTGTATTTACTGATCTATGGCTGGCTGTCAAGAATTTCCTTCATTTGGACGTTCTTTTGTGAAAACCGCCAGATCGAATCGAATTTTGGATTGATTTTTAAAAACTGATCCAAACCGCATATATATATATATATATATATAATTTCACATTAGCAAAAGGTATACAAGCAACAAGATGTGCGCGCCGCTAAACCTTTTTATATAGCAAAATCCAATATTTGAAAAACTACATTCATATACCTAGTTGACACAACATTACTATGCATGACCTTTTGAAATCATTTCAAAAGGTTTACGGCCTCTAGTGCTAGAAAGGCAAAAGTATCGAATGTAAACGGTACAAAAACATGTTGATTATATTGTTAGAGTGTGCTTTCTCATGTTTGGCCATTTTGCTTGAAGCAGCTTTGAGGGATGCTCGTCCCACGGTAAAATCTCCGACCCCTAGTCTCACAAGTTGAGAAACTCCAGTCAAATCTACACAAACATGTTTCCATCTATCCATCCATACACCATAACATCCGTTGGACGAAGTGTCGATCTCCCTTCTTTTGGGTCAGTCAAGAAGTTCACTGGTGCCGCTTTCTTCACAGAAATTCTCGCACACTTGAAAATATCAAAAAATACATTTCTGACCATGTCATGCATGTATTTGAAGTCTGGAAGCTCCCTACAATGAGTTGCATCTCCCCAAAAGTATCGACACACGCTTTACGATAAACAGGACATACCTCATCCGTAGGAAATAACGAGCAGTACCTAAGGATGGTACGATACTCAACCAGGAACATGTGTTGGCCTAACTCATCAATGATGATTAAGGGTGGCAAAGCGGGCAAGCCCGCCCCGTTAAGCCTCGGCCCGCTTAAGCCCGCCTAAAGGCGGTACAAGCCGAGCCGAGCCAACTTAGGTGGCCGAGTCTAAAATCGCAGCCCGTCCCATTTAATAGCGGACAAGCGAGTTGGCGGACCGGCTCGTCAAACAAAAAGTTTTTATTTTATTTTATTTTTTATTTTGACACTTGTGTTGTTACGAAAAACATGTATGTAGCTTATGAGACAAAATCATCAAGGAAGAATGACATAAGTCCGTTGATTATCTACTTATAATTAATATGTATGTAGTCACTCTAATTATCAAAGAAGTATTTGATATGTGTTTAAGGTAATGAACCGGAAAAAATGTGAACCACACCATATGAGATGTTTCAAGTAATAAAATAAAAAAAAGTAAGTTACACTAGAAATCCGGTGAAGAAGAAGAACGAGTATGAAGACCGAAGAGACAATAAGAGAGTAAAGCCGCAACAAGTAATCTAAATTTGACACCGGTTGTATGAATGAATAGAAGAAAAAAACTAAATTTATTTTAAATAAGTCTTGTATTACTATTCATTACTAAAAAAAAAATAGTTTTTATATTTTTATATAACTCGCGGGTCAGCCTGCCTCGCCACGTGCTCGCCCTGCTTTTTAAGCGAGTTCGGCGGGACGAGCCAACTAAAGGGATCGAGCTCAAAACTTAAGCTCAGCCCGCCAAAAATGGTGGGATAAACTGACCAGTCCGACGGGTTGGACCCGTTTTGCCACCCCTAATGAGGATAACAAGGAGAAAGTCTTGAGCATGAAAATTTCTCATCTCACCCACTTACTTTCTCACCTATCCCCTATTTTTTCATTTTTGCCCTTGGTCAAAAAATTTGGAATGCATTTTCCGAATTTTTTTAGTTCAAATTTGGAAAAAATTCGGAAAACACATTCCGAAGTTGTTTTTAAAGGCAAAAAAATTCGGTAAGCGCATTCCGAATTTTTTGACCAATGGCGAAAATGGAAAAACAAGGAGTAGGTGAGAAAGTGATTGAGTGGGATGAAAAATTTTCCTTGAGCATGAGCAATGCATGTGTTTCCAACTAATAAAAATGCATTAATTGCTTGAGAGCAATTTTTCAAACATTTTACATGTATTTTACAAAATGTTGCTTTATGCATTTTACATGTATTTCATGCCTTCAATATCATCGGAAGGAATTTTTAACTATAATTATTTGTCAACCTTTAAATAAATGAATATATATCGGGCGAAGTGTCGATCTCATTTTTTGTGGGTTGGTCAAGAAGTTTATTGGTGTCTATTTCTTTACATAAATTCCCGCACACCTGAAAATAAAAAATAAAAAAACACATATTTGGCCAGGTTATGCATGTATTTGAAGTCTGAAAGCTCCCTATAATGAGTCATATGCTCCCCAAAAGTGTCGAGACACGTTTTACGATAAACAAGACAAACCTCATCCGTAGAAAATAAATGAATCATGAGGCAGTACCTAAGGATGGTACGATACTCAACCGAGGACATGCGTATCATAAATAAACTTAATTCTTGAGCTCTTCTTTGAAGTATTATCCTGAATGCAATATCATCTTTGCACGATACTAGTATTATAAATAAAGTTCTTGAGCTCTTCTTTGAAGTATTATCCTTACCTAAAAGCAAAGCTTCTATTTACTCTATCTATCCTAAATTCCTAATATATATACTTATAGTAATGGAAACAGTAATTGAAGAAGATATTGTGATTGTAGGAGCTGGAATTGCTGGCCTCACAACATCCTTGGGGCTTCACAGGTCGATATAATAACCTCTCCTACACATGTGATACTTGATTAGCCATATATAAAAATTAAAAGTGTGATTAGTGACTACTTATTCAAATCACCCATTCAAAATTATATAGTTAATTAAATTATACACAATTAAGCACAATTTTACACTTTTTTTTACCACAGGTTAGGTGTAAAAAGTTTGGTATTGGAATCTTGGGATTCTTTAAGAGTAAGTGGATTTGCTTTAACATTATGGGAAAATGCTTGGAAGGCTTTGGATGCTGTTGGTGTTGGAGACATCCTTCGCCACCAACATCTACAACTTCATGGGATTGTCACTACTTCTTTGGTCACTGGCCAACAAACATCAACTATATCTTTCAAGGACAACAAAGAAAAGCAGTAACTGCACTATGCAACTATAACATTCACATCGTGCTTTTACAATAATTGTCGCATTTGACTATTTTACGCATATTAAAAATATAATAAAAAAAAGAAAGAAGAGAATGCCTAAATTGTATATATATTGTGTGTTTTTATGACATGTAGTGGAGCACATGAAGTTCGTGGTGTTAGAAGGAGGTTATTGTTGGAAGCCCTTGCCAATGAGCTTCCGAGTGGAACCATTAGGTACTTGTCAAAGGTTGTTGCTATTGAGGAATCTGGCTTCTTTAAGATACTACATCTTACTGATGGAACAACCATAAAAACCAAGGTAAATAATATGTATAACATAAGTAACATACTAACATATGAAATTAGATAGTAAGTAAGATACATATTCCTATGGTCACAAATGTCACACATTTACAACATTCAATAAATTGGAGTTGGAGTTGTTGAATTCAAAAGGTATTGATTGGGTGTGATGGAGTGAACTCTATGGTGGCAAAGTGGCTAAGCTTCAAGGAGGCCTCTTACACAGGAAGATATGCAATCAGGGGTTATGCAGAGTTGAATACCACTCATGAAATTGAGCCAATATTCATGCAGTATTTTGGCAAAGGTTTTAGAGCTGGAGCTATTCCATGTAATGACAAGGGTGTTTATTGGTTTTTCACATGGACTCCTATCAACCAAGGTGAATACTAAATGTAGATAAACTTTTCTTCCCATTTATCTTTTGCATAAAATGAAATAATTGTCACACTTTACTTAATTTGTGTGACAGATAAAGAGCTAGCACAAGACCCTGCTGAACTGAAGCAATATGTGTTAAGCAAGCTAGAGATGATTCCAAGTGATGTTAGATATTTCATAGAAAAAACTGAATTACATGCATTTCAACCAACTCCATTGAGATATAGACATCCTTGGGAGCTTATAATGGGAAATATTAGTAAAAGCAATGTTTGTGTTGCTGGAGATGCTTTACACTCTATGCCACCTGATCTTGGTGAAGGGGGGTGTTGTGCTTTAGAAGATGGGGTGGTTTTAGCAAGATGCCTAGGTGAGGTCTTTTCCAAAAAACCAAAAAAAGAAGAAATATACAAAAGGATTGAGGAAAGTTTGAAGAAATATGCAAAGGAAAGAAGATGGAGATGCATTGATCTAATTACTACATCTTATATTGTTGGTTTTATTATGCAAAGTGGTTCAAAATCTGTTAACTTCATCAGAGATACAATTTTGGCTACATTTCTAACTGTTCTGCTGTTGAAGAAGTCAGATTTTGATTATGGTCAACTAAAATAGCTCTAGTTATTATTAGTGACCAAATATATTGCCATGATAATAAACTTGTGTCATTTACTTTTTTTTCAATAATAAGAAAATTGGTAATATTAATTAAGAGTACATTTGGAAATAAAAATATCTTTTATGTGTTCATTTTATAAGGGGATCTTCCAAAAATAATTATTAATAAAAAAAATACTATTTCATATGGCTACGAATTCCTCTATTATAATTTTATCGGAATAATTATTATTAATAATTAATAATATAGTCAAAGTCCATCAATTATAGATAATGAATGAATGGTAATTTGGTAATAAGCAAATGGGAAAAGAATAATTAAGTAGCTTCTTTATAATGGATTGTTCGGAAGAACTCGATTTTAATTTCTGATAAACACTTCGTCAAAAAAAAAAAAAAAATCTAATGAACACAATTTTTTGCCAAACTTTTTTAATTTCGTGTTCGAACTTTAAATTATCGGAACCTCTTTATCTGAAGAACCAAGAGAATAATGTCAACAAAAAATAAAGAAATAAAGCATATATTTATTTCAACACCTAAATTAATCAATTTATACTTTACGTTTGTTTGCTATTTAAATTAGGTACATTTTTGGATCGAAAGACTACTTTTGAACGTATTCTCAACAAACAATCCTAAACTTGCATCACCTAGAAAAGCATTTTCATTACTTTGCTTCTTTCTTTCTTTTTTCCTTAATTTGGCGAGTGTTCCGCACGTCTTCATTCTTTAATGGGAAACAAATATCAGTTTTGACTATTAGTTTGCTAAGAAGTCTCACATCTGTTGAGAGATGACCTGACTAAGTGTTTATAAACTAGAGACAATCCTCACTTTTAAGATGATATCAGAGCCTCTCCAAGATCCGTTGGGCCACCCGATATCGGGCCACCTATACCATTTGTATCCGAGTATCAAGCCCAATAGCGCTGAACGCGAGGGTGTGTGTTAAGAAGTCCCACATCGGTTGAGAGATGACCTGACTAAGTGTTTATAAACTAGAGGCAATCCTCACATTACAAGCCGGTTTTGTAAGGATGAGTTAGGCCCAATACTCATTTCTAAGATAGTTTTTCACGATTAGTTTTGTTAATTTTTTTATTAAGTTAGTTTTAGTTTTTTCTATAAGAAATTAGAGTAAGAGGATAATTTCTAATACAAGATAAAAAAGGAAAATATTAAACCATGCCCCGAAAATTAACTAGTTAAACATACCATTAAAGAATGTTTATTTTAAAACTTGTGCATTCAATACCTCAAAAATATAAAAAATATATATTTTTAACAATAATTTTATCTTAATTTTTCTTTTTTAACATGTTTAACAAGTGTCTGATGCACTATTTAACAATTAGCATGACCCTTTAAAAATAACAATCGATAAAAAAAAATATAAAAAACTAGACAAAAAGAATCCAAAAGTATTTAAAAGTGTTTCCCAAAAAAAAAGTATTTAAAAGTTAACTCTAAAAACTGATGATTAAAAAAACTTAGATTTTGTAAAAAAAAAAAAAAACTTAGGTATTTCACAAAAAAAGAAAAGAAACATTAGGTAACAAAATAAATAAAATTGACCAAAATAAAGACTAAGTAAAAAAAGAAATGATGAAAAATATATTTAAAACGAACGGTCCTGATCAGGGTTTACCCACATAGATAGAAGAGAATAAAACATGGAATGACGAATTTACCCTTTCGCCGCTGCAACAACAAAATACTCGACTTCTTCGCATGTTCTTCTTCTTCATCATCGTCGTGTCGTCTTCAACTCATAAACGCAAACTCGTTCTTCTTTCTTCGTAAGCTTCACTTTCATCTTCTCTTCTTCCCACAGCTATATAGGTTTTCGTATTCATTCTATAATTTTCTTTTTCAATTAATGTCTAATATTCGTTTTTCTATCTCCAAATTCAATTTTGTTTTCTTCAACGATTAACCTCTTGCAGCGCCGATCAATCTAAAAACCTAGCTCATTCGTTTATTTCTTTTCTTTTTTTAATGTTCGATCAATTTGTTCGCTTTTTCTTTTGATTTATTGAGCTACCCTAGGGTATGTTAATCCATGTTTTGATTATTGTTTTTCTTAGGATATAATCGATTATGATTTAATCTGATTGAGCTAAAAATATTTATTGACGATGTTGTGTGTGTGCGTGTCAATTTGAATTTAAAAAACTGGGTTTTGAATTATGATTCGCAGCTAAACCATGTTTTTGTTTGATTCTGTTATGTGATTTTAGATCCACAACAATTTTGGAGTTTTTTTGTTGGCATATTGATTAAAGTTGGATTTTTTTTTTTAAAAGTTGGAATTTTTTGTTGGCATATTGATTAAAGTTGGAATTTTTAGAAGTTTAGTACTGATGTTTTCTTGAAACCAATTTCTTCAAATGTCTTTTGAATGTTTTTTAATTATTAGTACTATATTATTTAGTCAAGAATAAATTTTTTCCATTCTTATAAGTAGTAGTACTTGGATTTGATAAGGTTTTTAGTGTTCAATTGCTGAGTTGAATGTTGAATAAGAAGAATGTAATGACTATCTCATGACATTGATGTTTTGTAATTTTAGATGGAAGTTCAACAGCATGATACACTTTCTGAAAACAATGAGGCCGAGCCCGATGGAGTTTCTTGTAAGAAAAGTAATGCCGTGCAAATTTATAGACAAGATGTTGTGAAGAATAAAAACGGTGGGATGATTGGGATTGTGACGGAAGTTAATGGTGATTCAGATTCGGATTCAGATAGCGAAGTATCTGATGATGAGGATGATAGTGAGGATGAGGATGGTGATGTTGAAGAAGGTGATGAAAGTAATAATGGTTGTAGAAATTCTGATAGGAATGATGCTTCTGTGCATGGTAAAACTGCTGCTCTTCAGACTAACGAGCTACGTGTACTCTGGATGGATGAATCTGAATCCACACAGACTTTCGGCGACGTCGAGGTTATTGATCGTGGATTCTTACATGGTGATTTTGTAGCTGCTGCCTCTGATCCTACTGGGCAAGTGGGTGTTGTGGTTGATGTCAATATGTCTGTGGATTTGTTGGCCCATGATGGATCTATTGTAAAAGAGGTCTCATCAAAAGCCTTACAGCGTATTAGGGATTTCACTGTTGGTGATTATGTGGTGCTCGGGTCTTGGCTAGGAAGAGTTGATGAGGTTTTGGATAATGTGACTGTTTTATTCGATGATGGTTCAGTTTGTAAAGTCTCCAAAGCAGATCCAATGAATCTTAAACCGATTTCAAAGAATATTCTTGAAGATGGGCATTTCCCTTATTACCCAGGGCAACGTGTAAGGGCCAAGTCTTCATCAATCTTCAAGATGGCTAGGTGGTTGTCTGGCCTGTGGAAAGCAAATAGGTTAGAAGGTACTGTCACCAATGTTACAGTTGGATCAGTGTTCGTTTATTGGATAGCATCTGCAGGTTATGGACCATATTCTTCTACTTCCCCAGCTGAGGAACAGAGTCCGAAAAACTTAAAATTGTTGTCTTGTTTTGCTCATGCAAATTGGCAATTGGGTGACTGGTGTCTTTTACCCTCATCTGCACTGTCATCTTCTGTTTCCATCAACAAGAGCAAATCAAAATTGGAACGCAACAATTCTGTTAATATTGAATTAGATTCTAATCAAACAGGGAGTGGGTGTGAATCAGAAGACGCTACAGTTGAGGAATCAAATGGGAATAAGGATGCTATGGACCTTGATCCGGTGGGTGCTTTGGAAGGGAACGATGGAAATGATAGAAAGAATCCTTCACGCGAATCTAGCTCATGTGGTAGTTCTATCTCAGTATCAAAGGACCCTGTCCATGAAGCCTGGCCTCTTCACCGCAAGAAAATAAGGAAAGTTGTCATCAGGAAAGAAAAGAGAGCTCGGAAGAAAGATGAAAGCTTTGAAAAAGCTCTTCTAATTTCCAACACCAGGACAAGAGTTGATGTTGCTTGGCAGGATGGAACAATAGAGCGTGAACTATATTCTACGAGTTTAATTCCTATTGATAATCCTGGTGATCATGAATTTGTTTCAGAACAGTATGTTGTGGAGAAGACCTCTGATGTTGGTGAGGATAATTGTGAAACTAGCCGAGTTGGGGTGGTGAGGAGTGTTAATGCCAAAGAGCGGACAGCTTGTGTGAGGTGGATAAAACCAGCTGCCAGGGCAGATGATCCCCGAGAATTTGACAAGGAGGAAATTGTTAGTGTCTATGAGCTAGAGGGCCATCCAGATTATGATTACTGCCACGGGGACGTGGTTGTTAGACTATCACCTGTGACTGTCTCTTCAGAAGCTTCTGTTGGAGAGTCCATTGAGAAATCGAAGCAGGAAAATGAAGAAAGGGGACTTAAAAAGGAAGCTGGAACCCAAACAGAAAATGCATCTGCTGGCGAAAGGGATGTGGAGTTCTCAGACCTCTCTTGGGTTGGAAATATAACTGGCCTTAAGAATGGTGATATTGAAGTTACTTGGGCTGATGGGATGGTATCAACGGTATGCTCATTTCATTTATTAAATTTCTCACTGTTCTGTTATTTTGTTGATAAAAGATAAATGCTGCATTTTACTAATATTCAGTTTTGTACATACATTATTAATACAACTCTAGCAATCTGCTTGTGTTGTTTCTATCGGTAGAATAGGATTTTACTTTTGGATGCTTGTTGGGCTGGTAAAGTCTGGTCTAGCTTTTAGAGTTGCAATCAATAAGGATTACATCTGAAAGTTGTCAAAACTTATTGCAGAAGCTTGAAATAGTATTACTAGGGAAAATGAGGGAAAGGTGAATCTGCGCACCTTAGTTTACTTTATATGTATTTAGCAATCCTCACCTCTTGAGCTGGCTTTTGGGGTTGAGTTAGACCAATACCCTAATTTCTAAGAGAATATTTGATCCTTAAGGTGGAGCTATAGAATATAAAATAAGGTGGAGTATGAAAGATCTAGAGGCTAATGAGGTGGATAGAAATATGGTATGTGATATAGAAACATTATTGCATTGTTTGATCCATGTAGCCAACCCCACTTAATGGGATAAGGCACATTTGTTGCGTTGTGGAGTATGAGAATCTCTAGTCAAAGAACATTTGTTGCCTGTGCCATAATATAAAAATCAAAGTGGAGTAGTAGATATGGGTTTCTGCCATTGTTTGATAGTAAATATTTTGAGTGGGTGATCTTTATCTAAATGTTTGCTGGAAGGTTTTATATCACTGACAATGTAATTGGTATTTTGTATTCATTTTAATATCTATAGGGTTAAATAATGTAAGAGAAAATCATAGACTATTATGAATAAGTGAAGCATGTCCTTTTGCTACTGACTGAGGTTACTAAAATTCCTCTGGTAGCTTGTTGAACAGTCTAGTGGTACTAAAATAACCCATGAATTTAAGTCTATGGGTCTTTCCGATTCACAGCCTTAAATGAAGGTTTGACTTAGATTCTTAATCAAAACTTTTGTCTAAATAACCTAAGAGGCAAAATAAGAGATTGAGGGTATAAACGTGTGGTGTGTTTGTGTTGTTAATCACTTGTTGATGCCTAATGATACAGCATTTCCATTTTCACTGTCTATAATTTACTTTACTTCCAGGTTGGGCCCCAAGCAATCTATGTGGTTGATAGAGATGATGATGATGAATCAGTTGCTGCAGGGAGCGATATAAGTGATGCTGCAAGCTGGGAAACCGTTAATGATGATGAAATGGAAGTCCTAGAGCATTCCAAAGAGGTTTGTTTCTCTTTCCAACTATAATGTGATTATTAGTAAGTTTTAAGCTTGCTTCTTTCTAAGCGGAAGCCTAAGGGAAAATCTGTGACCTGCTACCTTTAGCAGGATTCCTATAAAAAATTTACTTCATAGTGGAAATAAATTATTATTTTTCCTCATTTTGAAAGGTCTTTGAGTCCGTTCCTTCCTTTGACAAAAGCATTTGTTTTATGGTAGACATATCATGGACCAACTAGAGATGTTGGTTATTGTTATTATTAGTCTATTTCTATAATTACGCAAGATTACATGCAGGATGTTAATATGGAAAATTCAAGCGATGTTACTTCTGAGGCAGAAGATGGAGAGAAAGACTTTGGTCGGACCACAGCACTTTCTGTCCCGCTAGCGGCCCTTCGATTCGTCACCAGACTTGCCTCTGGAATATTCTCCAGGGGACAAAAGAACTTAGATCCTGTTCACACACAGTCAAATGATGAAATTATATGTCCATCACCGGTTAATGTATGTGAGTCCAGTTCTCAGGAATGTATTGTCATTGATGGTGACAATTCAGGCAGCAACAGTCGTAAAAGTGAGGAAGCTATTATTCCAGAAGGATCTGAAAATGTGGAAGTAGCTGAGACGCCGTGCAGCTTGAAAAATGGAGAGGCCCCTGCAAGTTGCGACAATGATGCTTGCAGTTTGAAACATTTTGACATGGTTACAGATCCGTCAGACCATTATTATATTGGTGCAAATGGACAGGTACTGCTGATGCCTTATATCTAATATCAAGAAAAGTAGGGGAATGAAAGAATGAATAGGTAGTTGCGTGTTTATCTTATGCTTCATCTTCCTTTGATGAATATTAACCAATACACACGGGCATGCATTTGCCTGAGTATTGATTGATATATATATATATAGCTAAATTAAATATCAACACCGATGAATGATTATCATGTTGGTGCATCAAACATGTGAGAATGCACTCAAATACATTAAAATGCCTGTTTCTTTCTTTGAAGTATAATTTCCTTTATTATATCATATGGAGTAAGAAGTCACTAAATGATTTTCACTCCTTTTTCAGAGAAACAACCGAAAATGGTTTAAGAAGGTGCAACAAGATTGGAGCATACTACAAAATAACCTTCCTGGTCAGTGAACTGTGATGATAGATTTATTCATACCATCTAATTTTTGTATTGTGATGTACTTATGCATCCATTTCAACAAATGTAAACAATTTAAACATTTTGACAGATGAAATCTTTGTACGGGTCTATGAAGATAGAATGGATCTTTTGAGAGCAGTTATTGTAGGGCCATTTGGGACCCCTTACCAAGATGGACTGTTTTTCTTTGATTTTCACCTTCCACCAGAGTATCCTGATGTTCCGCCGGTAAGGAAGATGTTTAAATGTAAAGAGTTTATATTCCATTGTATAAATTTAGTCCACATAAATGTATCTCATGTTTTTCTGTGTTCTTTGTCTGGGCCTTAAATGATGCAGTCAGCGTACTATCATTCAGGTGGTTGGCGTATTAACCCTAATTTATACGAGGAAGGGAAAGTTTGCCTTAGCCTTCTTAATACATGGACAGGCAGAGGAAATGAAGTATGGGATCCAAAATCATCTAGCATCCTTCAAGTTCTAGTTTCACTACAAGGACTAGTACTCAACTCCAAGCCTTACTTCAATGAAGCTGGATATGATAAGCAAACTGGAACAGCTGAAGGAGAGAAGAATTCATTGTCATACAATGAGAATACATTTTTACTGAACTGCAAGACCATGATGTATCTTATGCGGAAGCCCCCTAAGGTGATTATGAATAATGTTTAGATGTTTTATTTGATTCTATCCCTTTGTTTGTTTCAACACTGCTCTTATTTTATCATGATTAGTCAAAGGACTATTGCCATAGGCATAATGTATCATTATATAGAATTTGCACCCTTAAAACGTTGTTGGGGCATGGTTAGCAAAGAATAAATATAAGTATTTTTTTAGGGAGCATGTGTTTATGGTAATCTGCAAAACAACATTTCTATCTTAGGAGGAAAATGTAATAAACAAAATACTAAAAACAAACTATTCCGAATTATTTAATTGCAAGGAAGGACATTTGAATGACACAGAAATTGTTATGTTAATTATACATATTCATTTTGACGATACTTTGTGTCTTAAGTCTTCACCAAAAACAATGTCGGGAAGTCTATAGGGTTTAGATTTAATATTTCCATGTGTTGTTGAGACTTTGATTCTTTTAGTTGTGCAAAGTATATTTAACTGTTATCTTCTTGATGAATTCTCTAGGATTTCGAAGTGCTCATCAAAGATCACTTTAAGAGACGTGGTCATTACATCCTTAAGGCTTGCGATGCATATATGAAAGGTTACTTGATTGGCTCGTTGAACAGAGATGCCTCCGTGAGTAATAATAGCAGTCCAAATTCTACATCTGTTGGTTTCAAGTTGATGTTAGGCAAGATAATGCCAAAGCTTTTCTTGTCACTGAGTGAGGTTGGAGCTGATTGTGAGGAATTCAAGCATTTGAAAGAGCTGTAGCAAAATAAATACATCACTTCCTTAAAATTTGAAGGTACTGACAAGCTTAAAGATTCTCGTGTGTTCTGATTTATACCATTAAAAACTTTTATTTCTCTTGCTTAAATGACCTTGTTCACTTCCAGGAGCTTGAAGGAGCATAATTGGTGGCAAAAACCTTGGAGAGAAGCAACCACTAACAGAGCATGCTAAATATCCCTTTTGAGTAGTATGGTCACCTGCAGATGGGGAGGCAATGTTCATTACTAACTTTTATGTTTTGAACTTTTATTTTTTGAATATCTGGAAAGAGGGTGGGAAGGGTTGGATATTTTCATGCATGTAAAAGTCTCTTGTTGATTATCTTGCACTGGTTTATTAACTTTTGTGTGAGGATTTGGTGAATTGAATATAATTGAAGACTAACCAACCAATTTTGTTTTTCTTCTCTCTTCCTGGATTGTTTTGTCAATCACATTGCATTTTTGCAGGCAATTCCAATTTTTCTAGTATGCTGTATTTTTCGGGCAATTCCAATTGTTTTATTAACTGTATTTTTGCAATTTTTCTTCCTATTATACATTCATTTTAATCCACCAATAAATTTCTAATTTTTTGCACACTTTCTCTTTCCAATAAGGCACCATTTAGAATAGCTTATTTTTAGGTTATGCAAATAAATAAGTTTTTATGTATTATTATAAGTTTGTTAAGGTAGTAGAAAAAGGTCTTCGATTACAATCTGGGTCGTGACATCATGTTTTAGATGTTGCAACGACTGCAATACTATTCAGAGTGAGGCTCTGTATAAGTTGTATCCGATGTTGCAATGACTACAATACTATTCAGAGTGAGGCTCTGCATCAGTTGTATCCGATATGTAGACCGTAACTATTTGGAATATACCATGCACATATAAGTTTAACAAAGGGATCTACAATGCATACTCAAAGCTTGAGCTCTTCGTCTATGGTCATCTGTAAGAATAACAGTTGAAGGAACTCTTTTAACATGGAGACGCGAAAAATTATAGGTGGAAAGAAAGACAAATCTTAAGTCTTAACAAGATAGCCCAGAGCTGAACATATGTAATATTGAACAAACACGACTAAGATTATCCGCAAAGGAGAAGAATATAGTCCTCTGGTATGGTCATGAATCACGGCTCCACAAGAAGCATTGACATAAACGATCATTAGTTAGACTTTATTTATCTCAAAACAAACTTCTTCAATTTTCTTTTCATTAAAATCCTATTAGAATTCTAAATAAATTTATCCAAAACATTTTTTAATCAAGGTCCAATCCCTAACACTCCATTTATTAATCTCATAAGGCTGATTTAGCCTCTCATCAATTGTGAATTTAAATCATCAAAAATCCATTTTTTAAGAATATACTGGGACCTAAATTATAAGTTGTTGGACACTTTATGGGTTGTTAATTATTAAAATTACTTGTTTGTTGCCACTCCAACAAGTATAATCAAGTTATGACAACCTATCTTGGGTTCAGCTGGCAACTGTATCATTCAATCAATAATCTTTTTTATGGGTCTTCAAATGTTAATTACGTTCTACCTATGGAAATACTGTTTAGAACTTAAGACCATGAATTCAAAGCTGAAGAGAGAAAAAGATAAAGACCCTTCTATTTTTTTATTTTTAAAAATAAGTTGTTAATGATTAATTTGTCGAAAAAATAATAATTATTAATTATGATTATTATGATCGAATTCTCTATAAAAAATAGTATTTGCATAGCAATGTTTACTATGTATAGTCCTCTGGTATCTTGGGTGTGAAGTTAATAATCATTTCATAAGCAAAGTGTAAAACTTCAATGATGTTTTAGGGTCCATGCATTAGCCACTTTTGTATTTGTTATGCAAAGATAATTTATAGTGCCATCTTTGCCTTTGTTTTAAAATTATGTAAAATAAGTGGTTAATGACTTATAATAAATTTGGAACATTGACAAATTATTTGATGAAGTGGACTTCCATATTTGAGCTGTTTCTTCAAACACAAGCAAACCTTTGGTAAGTGGCAACCAACCCTTATTTCAGCCACTGTTTCATCACATCTTCTTTTACCTTTTCAAAGAAATGGGAGTCACAACTTTTTTCAAAAATTGTATCTTCATGCTCTCAATTCTTATTTTGCTCTCTAGTTTTCTATTGAACTGTGTCATGGCTGGTGTTTATGCTGTTGGTGATCAAGATGAATGGAGTAGCCAGACAAATTATGCTACATGGGCAGAAAAATACAATTTTACCCTTGGAGATGTTCTTGGTATTTCTCTTTCTTAATTCAATCTTTACTTAATTCTTGTATTTGATTTAATTATTTTTAAAATTTGTTTTATCACCAATAAATGATATTCATGTGATCATTTATATCATCATCTTAAAAAAAAATGTAGTGCTTATTGTGATTTGTCTATTAAATTTCGAAAGTTTAATTAAAAATTAATATTTAGTGTCCACAAATTTTTGCCCAACTGTTAAAAATGCTGAAATTGTTAGGTCAGACGCAATGATCGGCGTTCGAACCCTGATCTCTCCATTTTTGTATGGGTGTGAATTTTCAATAACTTGTCATTTCGTCTATCTACAAAAAAAAAAAAATTAGTCTTAAATTTAATTTCAAGAAAATTTATTTTGAAATTAAAATGTATTTTATATGTTTGTTGTTGTATTGGTATAGTTTTCAAGTATGTGAAGGGGCAACATAATGTGTATGAAGTGAGAGAGGAGACTTTTAGATCATGTGAAACAAGTAGTGGAGTATTGGCTAAATATGAGAGTGGTGAAGATCAAGTTGTTCTCAATAAGGTCAAGAAATATTGGTTCATTTGTAATATAGTTGGCCATTGCCTTGGAGGAATGAGGTTTGGAATTGAAGTTAAAAATGTTACTAATTCCATGGATGGTGGTGAAATAAATCAACAAATTCAACCAAGTCCATTGGAAAATTCTTGTATCTCTCAAAGATGGAGAGTTATTGGGATGTTCATTCCTTTTGGAACAGGATTATTATTATTATTATTGTTCAATTTTATTTTTTATTAAGACTTTGATTAGGTATGTGGTCTTTGGTAATTTTATTTAATTTTGCACATTGTGTTTTCATATCATAATAATACGTGTTTGCTTTTCATAACAATTCTTAGGCTAATAATTTATGTGAGATTTGGATAAATTGTATAGATCATACCTGATTATCACCATGTACATCAAAAAATAAATAGTAACTAATTAATGTCCAACCAACAAATTGTGAAAATGAAAATTAAAGAAATTAGCAGATATAAGGGATAAACATAAACAATTTTAACTGCAGATTTCGTAAAAATATGTGTGTTTGTAATATCAATTTTTCTGGTTCATTGAATAATTAATGTATTTGATCTATAATATAAACTAAATACATTAATTATTAAATGAAACTGAAAAATCAAACGTTTCTTATAATAAAAAAAAAACTGGAGGGAGCATAAAATAAACGTTTCAAGTAGGATAAAAACAAACTTTTTTTTTTGGTACATAGATAGAAACAAACTTTTAATATTAGTTCTCATTTTTTTTTTCCATTAATAACATTAAATATGGTCATTAGTCAAAAAATCATTAAATATGGTCAAAACAGTTAGTTTTATTTATTTAGTTATTTATTTATTTTAGACCATTATTATGGTTTTCTTTTCTTGTATTTTTACCGGAATAGTACACCTTTTTTTGTATAAAATTTAATTGATAAACAAATATACAGATATAAAAAAATTAGAAGATTAATAAAAAAAATATATTCTTCTATAATATCAAATCTCCTTTTTTTGAAATACTAAATACTATTGTCTCTTATAAATCGTGTTTTATGCCTCAAATTTCTTATAGTCTCTGCATGAAGTTACAAAGTAGTTTCAAAATTATTCTAGCTTATCTCAAAATTGTGTCTTCTTATTTTTTTTTATTATTCTAGCTTATATTAAATCTATTCAACAATAATGCATGTATATCCCTATGTTGACGTTATAGTTGTTACAAAATTGTTGGGTTAGGACTTTTTAAAAGGGACACATTGCTGTTTCTAACTTATAATTAAGTGATAGGTTTAACATGTTTGGATCTATAAATATAGAGTCATATAGGGTTTGTTAAATTGAAACACAATATTTTTCATTTTATTCTATTTTATTCTTTCGATTCATTTTTTATTTTATTTTTTTAGTTGATTGAGAATATGATGATCATTTGAGTAGATGATGAATGAAATGAATTATTAATTGCTTATTGGTTATTCCATGAAGCTATTCTAATCGAGCTTTTTAAAACTGATGCTCAAATCATCATTTTCTTCTATTTTATTATTTCCATTCATATTTTATTTTTGTTATTTTCGCCTATTTTCTTCTTTATATTCATATTTTGGTTTTGTTTGTCTTTAAAAAATAATGAAACTATGATAATTTGAGCAGATGATGAAATTAAATCATTAATTGCTTATTGGTTATTCCATGAAGCTATCCTAATCGAGCTTTTTAAAACTGATGCTCAAATCATACTCAAAATCAACTTTTATTTTGTTTGAACAATTGTTTTTTGTTTTATTGAAATAGTGGTAATTAACATTAGAGTTCGAACTCCGATTCTTGCATTTTACATATAATGTTCCTTGAAACTGAGTTATGCTTACGAGAACTTGTTGTTCTTTTTACATAATCTCTCAAATTAGATCCAAACAAGTTTTCATATCTTTTTTATTTTTCTTCTGATCCAATATTTCTTGAGAGATGATGTTGTTTAGATCCGGTTTTTTTTTTGTTGTTGTTGTTGTTGTTGTTTTTCTAAACCAAACTAGTAGAAAAAATCTAAAATTCTTAAAGATGTTTTTGTAAAGAAATAATCAATGTAGTTAAAATTTGAACCCACTTGGGGTTGGTCGAGTGGTGTTGGCTTGAGCCCTTGGAGTATATGCTCCTCTCAAGGTCTCAAGTTCGATTCCGCTTGTGCCAATTTCGGTGCTCTAAGTCCATATAGAGCAAAAAAAACTCTGGCTTTAAATGGGCCCCCCGCAAGTGGGCGGTGGGATCCCCCTTGGATTAGTCGGTCCTAAGACCGGATACCAAGTTTTAAAAAAAAAAAAAATATGTAGTTAAAATTTGAAAGGATGAATCATTAATAAAGAGACTGAAAAATATATATTTAACACCAAAGATTATTGTATAACAATAACACATACACCAATTGCCTCATATATAGGTTGGTGACAACCTCTTCAATTATTTCAACTATGCTAAGGAACATTATAATGTATAATCAATGACAAAGATTAATTATGAAAAAGGTTAACTATGAAATTGATGTGGATGATAGGCAGCAGCATTAATCTGGTGATTGTGGAGCTGGTGATCATGTTGGTCCTTACTGATCACACCATTCTCTGATGTTGATGTTGCCATCTCATGACTCCAACATGTAGATTTGTTTCTTGTCAGCTCTAGTAGTGAATCTCTTACATCTTCAGCCTCAACTATTTCACTCTCCTTTTTCTGTTCATAATCATATATTAATCAACGCTAAATTCTTCGGTACACATCTTATTTGGATATGTATCAGAATATCTATTGAAGTGGACAATTTTGGAATATTAAAATTACAAGGTTTTGAAAGTATATTATATGTTTACCTCCACTTTGAAAACATTTGAGACAAGACCCTTGTGGCTAGTAACTGTGGCATGTACTACATCCATGCCTAGAGTGTTCAAAGCTTCCATCAATTTCACAAAACCACCAGGCCTATGCTCACAGAACACCTTCAGAAAATACTCATTTCCATCTATCTGAGCTACTTCCACTTGTGGCTGCAATATCAATGTCTTGCAATGTAAGTCATCACTCATGAGAGAAACATAGAAAACACAATTAAGCACAAACAAAACACAAACACTATTAGTCATTTCATGTCTAATAAAACAATGTATATCGATCCGTAGCACCCAAATTTAATCCCTATCTGAAACAATTATTGGTCATATTTTACTTCACAATAAAACAAAAGCATTTTTTTAATGTCTCCGCGATCTCAATTACTGTGACTTGCAATTGAAGCCACATTTGGTCGCAATTCTAACAGATAATAAAAATTAGACGCTGACTTGCATTTGAGGCCGCATTTGACTTCCAAAAGCGACCTGTCATTGAGACCACATTTGACGGCAATTTTCATCGATATATATATATATATCACGAACAGTGAAATCGACCGTGATTTAGTCAAAAACCTCAGCAATTAATATAGAGATTATATTATAAACTAGGTTGTTAATTAGGTATACCTCCATCTGCTGTGTCTGCTTATCAGTAACAGCACCAACATCTTCCTGCTTTTGTTTTGAAACATAGCCATTACCAACATGAAAACCATGTTCTGCTCTTCCAACATTATTATTAGGATTCTCTGGTTGAACTTGAACACCACCAACATATTGATTATTGTTAATTCCATTAACAATGCAGTTACTTTCAGTTCCTGTGTCTGAATTTTCCTCAAGCTCATCTTGAAGTTCTTTCACTTGTTTCTGCAAATCCTTCACAAACTCAATAGCATCACCAAGAATTGAAGCTCTATCAAGCTTTGAGATTCTCGGAACCAAAGAACGAAGATTATATAATCTATCATTCAGTTTCTTCCTTCTTTTTCTCTCTGCAACAAGATTCTTTGATTGGTTTCCTTTTCCACTCCTTCTCCTATATTTTCCATCATCTTCTTCTTCATTCTGATCACTACAATCTGACATAGAATCTGATCTACCAACACCATTTTCTTGTTTCTTTTTTGAGTCTAATGGATCAACAAACATATACTGATTATTATCTGTCATCAAACTTTTGTTATCATTTTCCTCTTCTGTGTTTGATTTGAGAATGTTATTGTTTTCAAGATCATGAAGGAATGAACCATGGTATTCTTCGGAGAAATTTTCGTCGTTTTTTATTCTGTTTTGTTGCTGATTGTAACTGTAATTGAACTGTTGCATGAAGTTCATTACAGAAATGTCATGTGGAAGATTCAATGTTTTATTTCCATCATTTTCATCACCTAGAACTTGATTTAATTGCATGTTACTCATTGAATTGAAGCCAAATGAATGGTTCATTCCTTCTTGATCCACCATTGCAATGCTTTGAGATGTAATCAAATCTATTACCTGTTGATCTTCACCAACCTGTCATATTATACACAAAGCATATTTATTTAGGTAAAATTGCATCAAAGGTACTTTAACTTAATTTAAAGGTTAAAAAAAAAAATATTACAGGAAGTAAACCAAAATTCGCTAACATTACAGGAGGTAAACATTATTTAACCCTGTGATTAATATCTAATCCATCAAAACTAACACGAACTTTTTAGTCTTACTTGTCAATTCCTAATATCTAACCAAAGATTCTTTTTTCAGATACATTGAATAAGCGATTATGTATCTATATATAAGTGTGACTGTACTTGTTTAGTGACAAAGAGCTCAACTAGTCCACCAGGTACTGGAATCAAAACATGGGTCCCATTAATTGTTTCCTGCAAAATTAGTACTCAAAATATCAATATATAAAGATGAAGTTAAAAAAAAAATAGGATTCAATTCATGAATTCAACATGAATAAATTAACTAACTTGTAAAGTGTTTGGATCCAAGGTATTAGGATAGTTCAACCAATTGGGCTGGTTTGTTAATAAAGCCTGTGCATAAATCCTGTTCAAAGAAGAGATTATAGGACATAGTAGATAGATTAAAGAGACAGATTATAGGACATTTATATGTATATATACCCTGAATCTGTAGGTATGGAAGTGGAAAGTTGTGAAAGAAGATCACAAGACTTTGTTCTTGGATGTGAAAACATTGTATCCCTACATGAAGATATAGGAAAAAGATGTTCTTCTCCAACATTTTGATTACTTTCACTTCCACTACAACAGCATCCTAACCATTCAAGAAACCTACATAAACCAGAAAAGTAACATCAAAATTAATTTGATAAGGAGATAAAATTTGAATGATTAGTTATGTTAATGTATATATCTAACCTTTGATCATCACTTAATTTCCAATAGACAATGTAATCCCAGCCATTCAAACCAACAAGAGGTCTTAATCTCTCAGTAAAGTTTTGCATGATGAAATTGTTCATGTCACACTCTCTCAATTATTAATGAGAATCCAATAGATGCTGAAAAATGTACCATTATAGAATTTGTCAGATATCATAATCATACATCATGTAATATATAAGATATTAATGTACTATTAGAATATGCTGCATTTTTTTTTAAAAATACTCACATGCTATATCATACAATAAACTCAGTTGATGACAACAGTTAATTGCATCATCATTATCATCATTACAAAATTTGAATCATATGATATGCATACATAATAATATATATAACACAACTTATAACAAAAATCCTATCTCAGCAAATGAACTAGAAATAAAGTTTCTTATATCAATGAATGTCTTAAAAGCATGATGTAACTAATTATCACAAGAATATATTTTTTATATGCATATAAGTTACATTGGTAGGTGAAGTGTAGAGAGTGAATGAGAGAGAGAGATAAATAAACAATAGTTTGGTTTATAATTAATTAATTAATTAATTAATGTGTTCTGTTAGGGAATTGAGATATAGTATAAGATGAGTTGGTGATGATGAGAGGAGCAAATATTGCATGATCAAAGATAGCTTACAAAAACTTTAACAACTTTGCTAAAGTTATTCATTCGTTTGGGAAACTAATATCTCTCTAAATTCAACTACTCTTCAATGCTTTATTATATATTTAACCAAAAACAGAAACTGCACATATATATGTGTACTTGATGATTATGTGCATGATGTTAAGTTTAACAAAGACCTCTACTTTATTAATGTTGGTTGGAATTTACTGATTATGGATCCGTTTGTTTCGTAAAATGGTAAATATTGGACATAACAGCTCAAGACGAGTTAACACTCTGACATAAGCATTCGGAAAATTGAATCACCAAGTATCATCCTAAGCGCTCATATATCCTTCCACCCCCGCGATAAATTTGGACCTCTCCATGTAAATTTGGACCCAACAAATCCAAAATACCAGAGTTTCCATCAATACCATGATCATTGGCATCCTCAAACTCCTCCCTATCCTATGCATCATAATTTTGAGTATCTAATGCCAACAGAATAGGATCTTGATTGCCTTTCCTTTGGTGGACGAGGGGGGTGTACCACAAAGGCACTATTTTGGCCCAAAGCATTATGAGCACTTTGGCCCAAACTCATTAATAAACAACTTTTCTAATGTATTTTGGCCCAAAGTATATACCAGTACTAGTTAATACTGTAGTTAGATGTTTTCTCTTCCCCCCTCCGATGAATCTTTTATACTCCCCAATATTCCAATTTTGCCCTTGCAGAAAAATTCAGTTCGCAGAAACCGAATTTTTTCTAGTGCAAATTCAGAGTAAATTTTGGTTTTTAGAACCCGAAATTTGTTTTCAAGGCAAAAAAAAATTCGGTTTCTACGAACCGAAGTTTTTTCAAGGGCAAAATTGGAAATTCAGGGGGATAAAAGATTCACGGGGGGTGGTTAGAGAAAATATCATGTAGTTATTATTTGAACAACCGATTAGAGCCTTTATTCCAAAATTTTGTTGGTTTTAACATTTTTATTTTGTCAACCCTCTAGTTCATGTAGGGGAGTCTTAATAATTTAGAATTTGGCCGAAAGATAAATAATACTATCTTAAAAAAAAAAAAAATTCTTCCGAACAATTTATCTTAGAGATATTCATTAACTACTTGAACGTAATTACTTAGTTTAAACATTAAAGATAGTACAGACACATATTTTTTAATTATATATCTCTGACTTAGCTAATATATTTATTTTACAAACAAATTCATAAGAAATAAACATTCTAAATTACCTCAAAGATAAATTAGTAAATACCTTAATGACAAAATTTTACGGGCATTTGTTTTTGTGTGCATTTTTTTATGGTGCCTATGCATTGTCATTCATTTAAATATTCATAACAATCTATAAACCGTGATGTCCTTAAATCAATTTTTTTAAGTTTGTTATAACCACAAAGAATAAATACATTTTAAGTGAAGAACAACACAAAAAGCACATAAAAAAATTCACTTAAGTGTTGTCAATATCTTAATTTTTTTGTTTACATTAAACTCGGGATCGAACCCAGAACCTATAACGTACTACCAAAAACCTATAACTTAGAATAACAATCAGCCTTATCAAAATATATAATTCATTGGATTAATGTTCCATTTATAATAGATATAAGGCACCCACTTTTTTTTTTTTTCACCAACCACTTCCAAGAATTCCTTTTTATGTTGTCAAAATATCTTCGAGGATCGGTACCTTTGATGAGAATATGAGGTCGTTTCTTACTCCAAATATTCCACATCATTGCATGTCACACCGTTAATAATCCCTTTAAGTATTTTCGACGCCCCGCCGCCGAACAAAATATTCCCATCGACACAAAGGAATCCGGATGTACCGACGAACTAATACCAAACCACTTGAATATTTTATATCACAAATTAACCACTTGAATATTTGTTACTACTATTAATTTATTATGACACGATGTTTAATATTTATTTTAACCGTCATATTTTTGTTGTAATTTGATTTTACGGCCTCCATTTTATAAAAAAAAAAAATATACAAAGTAACTGCATACTTTGTCCAACAGAAATATATTTTTTTTTTGAAAAATGTCCAACAGAAATACTTCAAAGAATTAATTAATTAAGATTGAATAATTTCAAAGAGGGCCATTACTATTAAGAGTTATCCAAAATTTGATAGCATCGTGATAAAGACGCTGGCTGGCTGGCTAGAGTAGACTTGCATGATATATATACGCATGCAAAAATCTTATTTTGACCATTAATTAATTAATTAAGAATAATTTCTTTCATTTTTTTTTTTTTGGTAAACTAATTTCTTTCATTTGATTTTCCTTGTACTTGCACTTGCACAGCACCACAAATTAAATAATTGCATGTGGTTGGTTATAAGTCCATCCAGCTAGGACGGTTCAACAGCTTTTTTTATTGTCAAAAAAAGTCATTAAAGGGTTGTACCGTTTTTTACAAAACTTTCTTCTTCTATTCACACACACTCTGTCTTCCTATCCGGACCGTCCAAACAACTATTTACCGTTTTTCACCGCATCATTCCAAAAAAAGAATTTATATGATTATAAAATCATTTTTTAATAATAGTGTAAAATTAATTTACATTCAAAACAAAACAAAACAAAATTACATTAGTGGTGCGTATTACTCTAAAAAGTTGCATGTTTTCGTTATAACAAAAAAATTTACACACGTAGTTTTAATCTCTTTTATTAAACTAATGTATATTTTTAAATGATATTTTACAAATAATTTTTTGTGGTTAATTATTTTTGGATGGCAATTACAAATATGTATTTTTATATAATGGAGATGATGATCGAACTCACGATCTCTAACATACTACCCAAACTCCTCCATTACTAGACTAAACATACAGTGGCTAGCAAACATGTTTAAAACATTATAAAAAGTTCATTAAAAAATTCAAAGTTTAATTTATAAAGTCAAAATTTTCCTCACTTCATCTTTATTTTTTTGTCCAGTACGAGTTTAAAAACGAGTTTAAATTTAAATATAGAAGGAAAGAGATCAATTGAATCTAAAACAACATTAGGAATTTTGTTTCCCATAATGCATTTCTATTTTCTTTTAATCGCATATTATTACTACGTCATACATTACGTCAGATATCCACTATTTCAATTTATTGATTTGATGATTAACATAGAATATTTTTTTTTTGACAATCATAGAATATATTTAAACATAGTTAATTAATTCAATGTATATGAATATCTATTGTCAAAAAAAATTAATTTTAATTCAATGTACACTATATATTCAACCTAGAAAAATGCATTGACAAAAAAAAAAAAGTTAGAAAAATATTATTTCAACACAAACTTCCAAACAAAAATACAAAAAATCTACGTATTCGCACAACTTTTTAAATTTTTTTAATACATTTTGCACCTTTAAAGAACCATACATAAAAGAGACAAAACACAAATATCGTATTTTTCCTACAAAAATATGTTCATATAACATAATTTATCCGTTTAACAAAAAAAAACATAATATATCTGACTTACTCCATCCGTAACACTTTATAAGCAAAAATATATTTTTTAAGTTCATTATATATTTAATCCATCTGATATATATTATGGACCGGATACATTAGATATACAATGAATCTAAAAAAAATGCATTTTTACTTATAAAGTGTTAAAAAGAGAGTATTAGATTAGTCTTTTAAATGAGAGCCTCTTCATCTCCTTAAAGTCGTAAACTATATATGAAGCATTGAAGCCAACCTTTGTAGGTTGTAACAAGTCCTTTTCATTAGACCCTAACTCCTTGGGTCTTTTGAGTTGTAAGCAAAGATTGCTATCAAATAAGCAACATTTAGCGTGTGACATTCTAGAAGTGTTGACAAAATTTTCTTTGTTTTGCAAAAATTTCAAACATGCATTCAAAACTTGTGAACTCAACTCTGACGTGCTTTCGTCCTTTTTCCATGCTTCAATTAATTTTCCTATTTTACTAATATTCTTTTTTTTTTGGTCAAGACCTATTATAATATTCAATTGGTCAAAAAATCTCATAAATCTAATTTTCAATATGGTCAACAAACAAACGCTTCCTACCATGTTCATTCATTCATAATTCATTCAATTTGATTATTACTTGTAGCAGAGAAAATTATTATTTAATTAAAACCAAAACACATCTCAACAAACCTGTTACTGTTTCATTAGGAATTTGGTGGCACCAACTTTCTCCATCAACAACGTCCATCTTTGACTTCTCCTAGGTAACTGTTTTTCTTTGTTCCTTTTTGTATGTTTGATTTTTCATTCTTCAGTTTGTTGCTTCTTGTTTCACTTTCATGGCTGTCTCTTTTTGCTGTATGTTTTTTTTTTCTATTATTTCTCTTGTGTTCTTCTGATTTTACATATTCAAACATTGATTTTATAAGCTGGAAATGATGTTTTATTGGTGATCATTTTTTCGATGAAAAATATGCATTAAAAAAAATGAACATGTAAAACAAAAAAAAAAAAAAATTGTCTTTTTCAGATTTGTGTGTTTTTCTTTTCTTTTGTAAGAACTATGATATATTATTTATGTGAATATGTTGTTTAATTTGAGTTTTTTTGTTTTTGTTTGTTGGATTGGATGAAACAGTTTGTAGCAAAGGTGAGGAGGGTGAGAGTTGGATAGAGATAGAGATGGCTCAGGCTAAGAATCCAAGAGTTATGCCAAACTGTGTTTATGCTTCTAATCCATACCATGAATGCACTGAAAATTGTTTGCATAAGATCAATGAATTCAATTCCAATAAGCCACCTAAGAATAAAAAGGGTTCTGGTTAGTTCTACTTCCTCTTTGCATTTTTTATATACATAAGTCTCTTTGAATGGCGTATTTTCGTTTATCTGTTGACATGTTCATAAACTGTTTTCACCTTATTTGCATAAGTTACTATCCAGGATATCTCATAAAAAAGTATATATGAATGCAATTTGATTTTTTTTTTTTTTGTTAATGAAATAGTTTATACATAACCGCTTATATGATAATCGATTATGCTGTAAGAGCTTAATTAAGTTGTTTAATCGAACAAACAATATAATTTATTTATATTATGAAGTAAAACACCATTTCTGTATTGTTGGTGGCCTCAAAAAAGTCACTTCTTTAGTTGTATCAATTGTAACTACCGACGACCCAAGAGCGCTTAGATGAGATGGCGCGGGTGTCTTCTTCTAGCTTAACAAAGGTTCTGGGTTCAATCTCCGGCTTGGGCATGTTGCAGGCTTGCAGCCACGTTAAAACTCTTAGTGAGACATTAGTCTCTGCAGTTGCGCGTAGAGAATACATGGTTTACACCAAAAAAGAAAAAAATTGTAACTGCTGACTGGCTTATTGCTATATGTTACTGCTTATTCATGATTTTGGTATGCTTGGACTGTTTTGACTTATTGAAAGTGCTGGTAATTTATTATTTTCTTGAGTTCTAACTGCTACAAATCTCTCAACACTTATAAAATCTGTCCTTTTTTCCCAAAGGTTTTCGCAGAAGTGTAACAGACGTTGACATAGGAAAAAAGACGAACGAAGAAAAGCGCACACACTCAGGCTGTCCTAAAGCATCTAATCCTTACCATACATGTGATGTCAATTGCCAGAAAAGAATGTCAGGAGCTGATTCAGGTTTCCCTTCATTTTTTATCTACTACTATATTTAAGGATAACAAATTCAATGATGTGTAACTCAGTAACAATTTTCTCATTTTTATATATCGTGCGTCTTCTTGTCGGCGCCTTTTCCAATTTATAGGCCAAGTTTAACTTTGTTTTCTAGTTAAGATGAAAGTAGTGTGTAATACTAAGCTGGAAACTAATCCGAATTGGATCATAGTGAATGTTCGTTCATGAACGTGTATTGACTACAATCTTCTCAAATTGTAGGTGCCATTTCGTTAAACTTTGACAGGAAAAAGAGGCTAGGTTCTAAGCCTGAACTCCCAGTTCTTGACAATGTACCGAAATCGAAAATTGGTGCTATTTATCTCACTGATGCTGCATCACCAATATCAAAATATTATGAAACTAAAAAGCTGGAGCCAAAAAACAATGAGATTGTACCAGCTTCTGGTGCACTACATACCCTAGATGTCAAGGTAACAGCGACCTCGCTTTTCTCACACCCTCTTCGGAACATTCTGTTGGGCATATAATTTGTTAAGAGTTTGTTAATCTGTTATATAACAGTCTGTAAGCCACGCTAGTTATCAAATATGTAACTAATCTTCGCAATAGCATATAGTTGACTTGTCTCTTGACCATGTTTCTTTTGCAGCCTGTCAGTGAGAAAGTCCAACCAAAGGATAATTTTGAGAATCTAGACAGTGTGATACTAACAAAACAAGGAGGGGATAAAAACTCGTCGACGAAAGTTGTTCCAATATCCTCTGTTGATGACATTGGAGATGGTCTAACTTCATCAGCTGGTGGATCCAAGCACTTTTGTTACTCTGATGTTCTTCATGATGATGATGATGATGTTGACAGTGGAGAGGAGAGTGATTCTGTGGTTTCTGAGTCACGTGTTCCGGTTGGAAGATACCATGTGAAAGAAAGCTTTGCTACTATCCTGCGATCCATCTTCGATAAGTATGGCGATATAGGAGAAAGCTGCCATTTGGAATCGGTTGTAATGCGTTCGTATTACATCGAGTGTGTGTGCTTCGTTATCCAAGAGTTGCAATCAACCTCGATTATGCACTTAAGTAAGTCCAAGGTCAAGGAATTGTTGGCTATTCTTAATGATGTAGAGTCTGCTCAACTTCGCGTGGCGTGGTTACGTAGCATAGTTAATGAAATTGCTGAAAACATCGAACTCATCAATGAGCACCGATCTGTGGAGGAGGCAAAGGCTAACTCTGAGAGTGAAATGGAATCACTGAGAAAAGAGCTAGAATCAAAAATGGAAAATTTGGCTGAAAAAGAAAAAGAGGCAACAGATATTAAAACAAAAATCGAAGGGATCAAAGAGCGTCTCGGTGAGCTTGAGGTGAAGTCGTCTGATTTGGAGAAGAACATGTTATCTATCAAGTCCAAGGTTGATAATTTGAATAGCAGATCATTGCTAGATGAACTACTTTAATAAATAATAATGTAAACTGGTGATGGTGATCATGGTAATGGTATTAGTATTTTGGCAACTATGCTATATTTACAAGCTAGGTAATGCTATGATGATTACATAATACTTCAATTTTTTTGGTTAAAGATGATTATCCCAACAACTTTGGGTTGTATGAATTATGAAGACCTTGTTGAGGTCATGATAAAATTTTAGTTTATCTGGATAAAAGACACTTTTGTTTAATCACTTGAGGAATTATTTGGCCAGTAAATTTAATACTTTTTTAGCTCTACTGCTAATTTATATTATGATATTTCGGGCGTTTGAAAGGGAGAGGGGATGAAAAAAGAAAGATACAAAGAAAGAGTTTATGGTTGAGCAAATGTTAACCAATACATTAAAATATTGAATGGGGAATTTTTAGATAAACATGGTGTAGGTAAAATGTATTGATTTAAGTGTGAGTTGAGGATGAAACGGTGAATGATGAATAATTTATAAGTGAGAGGACTCATAAACCTAACACCTTAAGGTTTTGGGTTAAAGTGTGGTGTCCAACTCACTTATGTAGTTGTGCAAGACCCGATGTGATGATCCACGTATCCCTCAAGACCCAACACCTTCTTCTCTACTACTTTTATTTTCCACTCACTAATGGTCTAACATAACTATATGTATTGGAGCATACCTCTTTGCATCGAATGCGAGGTAGAGATTGACGGTCTCAAGCTTACAAAACATACTCTAACTGTATTTCATATACCAGATATCTCTTTAAGACCCTAGACTGACTATCATGAGATCTTTTATTTTAGTTGGGATTAGGGGTGGTCAAATCCAAACTAATCCAAATAAAAACCTCAAACCAATAAAAAAAACTGAAAACTTCAAAAAATTGAATATTTTTTTATGTACTTTTGGATTTCGGATTGATATTTCAGAATCAATCAAAACCGAACCAAACCGCATACATCTATTTTATTACTTATTTATCTTTTTATTATTATAAATATGTATTGCATTAATCTATTTTTTATTCATTTAAATTTTGTTAATAGTATTTGTTAGTATAATTTAATCTATTTTTTACTTTTTGATATTTTTCAAATATATAATTGATAATTTTTATTCCAGAATATTATTTTGTAATATATTATATGTTATATTTTACATCAAACTTAATATTTATTTTGTTTAAAAAGTCAAACTATTGTTTTATAGCGTTTTTTATAATATTAATATTTAATAAAAAAAATTATCATTTATAATATGGATCTCCAAAAACCGATCCAAATTAAACCGCATAAAATTGAATCGGATTTTTTTTATTTGTCATTCAAAACCGAACAAAACCAAAAATAAATTTATTTTTGAATCGGATAAGTTTTTGCCTCAAAAATCAATCCAAACTGAACCGCGAGCACCCCTAATTGGGACATTCATAGGTTTTTTCTGGATTCGTTGTTCTTGTTCATGAATTGTTAAAAAAGAAGAATTAATATGTTTTATTTAAGTTATTTGTCAAAATTGATCCATAAGAATCATCTCACTCATATCAATCTTTTTCCTTTTTTTTATATTTATTTATTGGTAAAACAAAAAAAAAAAGTATCTAACTATTATGATTTATCCATGGTGTAACAAAATAATATACGTGTGTTTCAGCCATAAAATAAAAACGTGAAGATAAAGAAAATATCTTTAGCACAACATCGAAATTGGAAGAAGCAAAGCAATTGCATCATACAAACGCAAACCAAACCCCCCAATAATCCAATTCCAATTTCCATCGCTGCTTCTTCTTCTTCTTCTTCTTCTTCTTCAGATATCAATCAATCAATCTCTGCTGCTACATACATACAGAGACAAAATCATCTAATTGTCACGCTCTTCTCTCTCTCAACGCAACGCATAAAACAAAAAGGGTAACAATCGCTAACCTAATTCACTCAATACTTTTCTTTTCAGCTTTGATTTTTTTCCCCTTCTTTCAATTCCAATCTCTGTATGTGTTATCTCTTTTCCCCTTCTCTTTTCAATTCACTCAATTCATAAATTAGGGTTTTGTTATTATTATTATTATGCAGAAAGAAACTATACAACATGTCTGAGGAACGAGATGTTCATCCCGATTGCCGGAATGCAAGTAACCCTTATCACGAATGTACTGATTACTGCTTTAGAGTCATCGCTGAAGCTAAACTCAGGATGCAGCTACATCATCAATCTGGTTCGTTTTTTCAATTCCACATATACACTATCTTCTATTCATTGCTTGTCATCAATCTTCAATTATCTAAATTTTGATTCTTTCAATTGATAATTGGATAATACTTATCTATTATTGCTTTCATTAGAATTAGAATTAACTTTGGTTTAATCATTGTGTTTGTAGTGTGTGTTTAGTTCTTCAATGACAATACTTGATTTTGAATAAATCGATTTTAGTTAAAATTGAGCTGAATGTGAAATGGTTTATGTCTGTATACATTCACGTAAAATTGAGTTAAACAATAATTTTGAGTGTAAAATCATGTTTGGAGTCAAAATCTACAAATAAATCTACAAGTTATAATCAGTTCTGGAGACAAAATAAATTCTTCCTCAAGACATACAAACATGTAAAAATTAGTTCTACACCCCTATAGAATCGTTTGCTCCATCCAAATTGAAACCAAACATGTACATAATGAATTACTTTTTTTGTAACAAGTATCTTATTTTATACATGTGTGTGTGTGTATACGCATAAAACTTGAAATGTTAGTATTATTTTTTGTTATATATGTTTCTGAGTGTTTTTGTCTATATTTATTTACACGTTGTTTGCCGCATGTATCAGAAGTTGCACAAGCTAGTGGGGGTAGTCGTCGTGAGGAAGCCATCCCAAATGAATTGTATCCTGACGAGGGAACACATGACGACGGACCGAGACCTGAAGAAAATTCTGATAGTGAGCCTGATCAGCCTGAGCCTGCTCAAGAGAACATGGAGGATGGCTCCTTCCCGAAACTCTCTTCCAGACAGAAAAAGTGGATGGAGTTGAGAGCCAAAATGGTATTAAATGATTAAAATTATTGTGTTTGTAACTTTTATTTATTTATTGGAATAAAATTAAAGATCCTTGCTTTGTTTCCCTGCCAGCAAGAAGCCAAAAAACGTAATCAAATTGAAATAGCTAATGAAAAAAAGAGGATGGAACCTCCAACTGAGTCTAGGGGTGTTTCTAAACAAAAGTGGCTTGAAGATAGGAAGAAAAAGATTGGAAAGCTTCTCGATGCAAATGGATTGGATATGACAAAGGCTTATATGCTTGACACACAAGAGGCTGCAGAAGAGAAATACAAGAAATGGGATAAGGATCCTGCTCCATTCGGATGGGATGGTATGTTTTTCAATATATATTTCCAACAACTGTTATTGCACAATCAATCACTATGTTAATTTTCTAGCCGGTTTGATTTTATATGCTCTTGCATAATCAATCAAATACGTTATTTTTCTAGCTGGTTCGATTATATTTATTCTTGCATGCATACATGTATACACACAGATATAAAGTTTAAGTGTACTTTATTCTGTCTGTGTTGGCTTCAACGCGGTTCCCAAAAATATCAAGATTTTCAGACTCGTGTAGAGTTTGTAAGCTTGCACAACAACCAGAGTTTTTAAGCTTGACTACATGGATCAAACATTATAATGTCGTATTATAAATTATAGTTTATTAACCGAATATTACAATGTCTTTTTCCTTAAGTGAGACCCTACTAGATTTGTTTGCACGAATGTTTGCTGTTATGGAGAATTGCACACATGTTCTGATACTAAAATACTGATAAAGAGGTGTTTATAGGCAGAATAACACCTCAAAATATTTGTCTAAATCACATGAATATTTCTTTTTGTTATTTGAAAGCTGACAGAGGTTTTATCTTATATGAGAGATAAGTGCCTTCCTGTAGAAGTTCTTATGGAATGGATGATAATGTAACTATTTGTTTTACCAGTTTTTAATCAAAGGACATTGTACAATGCATACAAAAAGCGGACCAAGAACATTGAGGTTGACGTAGAAGAATACAATAGAATGAAAGAAGCTGATCCGGAATTCTATCGTGATGCTTCAAGTCTCCAGTACGGAAAGGTATAATGTCAAAACATAAAGTATTATTTTTACTTCTGCATACCAATGGATATTTCATGAGGAATTTTCTTTCCTTCATTGTAGGCGCCAAAAATCTCAGAGGATAAGATTGACAAGATGGTACAAGAGCTAAAGGATAGGGATGCGAAGCGCGGGTCATTTAGCAGGAGAAGAAAATTTAACGATGAGAAAGATGTTGACTCAATCAATGACCGTAACGAGCATTTCAATAAGAAGATTGAACGTGCCTTTGGTAAATACACATTGGAGATTAAAAATAATCTTGAGCGTGGAACTGCATTGCCTGACTGAGGCACTTGCTTTTACAGTGGTGCGTTGTATTCTCATTGTTCTAATGCTGGCAAGTTTAAATGGTGGATTGCATTTTCTGAGGGTTTTTTTATCAGATGTAATATTATAGATTTTTGCTATGCCCACATATGGAGCATTGTGGAGTATTTATAACTTCTGGAGTTTAAATGCTTGCTTCAGACATGGGTTCTTCTTTTGTAGCACTCTTCTCGTTCATTCTATGTTTCAATTCATTCTATGTTTCAATGTGTATGAGGCATTTTATACAAAAATGGATACAAATGATTTGAATCAATCACGGTGCAAATTGAAATACACATCACATGATTGGATAAAACGTTACATGTTGAACCAATCACATGATTTTGATGTGTGACATGAATTAGAAATTTTTTTGACAAATAATATTAACAATTTTATGGAACCTTATTCTTTTCCAATTTATTTTATTGTTGGATATGGATTTAGAGTAAATTTATTTTATCCTTAATAAAAAAGAGAGTAAATTTATTATCCAAGAGTATTGATGGTGAAAATTGAATCCTGGTCAACCATTGATCACACATTTGATTAATGATCTTATACACTTAAAATGTGCGAAGCACTATCAATTTCTTCCAAGGTTCAAGCTATTGTATTGATCATTTACATGCTGTGGAAAATTATTTCCACCTTATCCAATTATTCATTGACCATAGTAGTAAATGCAAAGTTCATTGTCACCATTACATAAGAACTTCCAAACTAGCAAACAGTCCTATTGACTTGTAATGAAAGAAGTTTCGTCGAAACAAAGTGTCATGATAGAAAAACATGTGCTATTGACTTGGTAGCCTTTTGGAAGAACAATTCTAAAAAACTTTTAATCCCTTCAAAGAAAACGATTGGCCAAGTCCCTACACTGACTCACTGTTTTATTGACTCCAAATCTGAATATTCAACATTATATGTCAATTCCATTTGTAGTTTAATTCATACCACTCTTTTGAGTTTGAGAAAAATGGGTGTTTTTAGAGGATTATCATTTCCTACTAGTTTTTTATTACTACTAGCTTTGGTGGTTTTGAATTTAGTGTGTCTGTGTAATGGAGGAACAACTAGTACTTTTGTTAGGAAAGTTGAGAAGGGCATTAATATGTCACTTGATAGTGATGTGTTTGCTGTTCCTTCTGGTTATAATGCTCCCCAACAGGTTCATATAACACAAGGTGATCTTGTGGGGAAATCAGTGATCGTATCGTGGGTGACTGAGGATGAACCAGGGTCGAACACAGTGCATTACTGGAGTGCCGAGAACAGCAGCAAACAGAAGAAGAAGTTAGCTAAAGGGAAAATTGTTACATATAAATTCTTCAATTACTCATCTGGTTTTATTCATCACACTACTATAAACAATTTGGAGTACAACACCAAATATTATTATGAGGTTGGACTTGGGAACACAACAAGGAAGTTTTGGTTTATAACTCCTCCCGAAATTGGTCCTGATGTGCCATACACATTTGGTCTCATAGGTGATCTTGGTCAGAGCTATGATTCAAACACAACACTTTCTCACTATGAATTGAACCCGAGAAAGGGACAAACAGTTTTGTTTGTTGGAGATCTCTCTTATGCGGATAACTTCCCGAATCATGACAATGTTCGGTGGGATACTTGGGGAAGGTTTGTAGAAAGGAGCACGGCTTATCAGCCGTGGATATGGACTGTAGGAAACCATGAAATTGATTTCGCACCAGAAATCAACGAAACCAAACCATTTAAACCTTATTCGCACCGATACCATACTCCTTATAAGTCATCACAAAGTACTTCACCCTTTTGGTATTCTATTAAAAGAGCTTCAGCACACATCATTGTCTTGTCATCATATTCAGCTTATGGAAAATATACACCACAGTACAAATGGCTTGAACAGGAGCTACCAAAAGTTAACCGGACAGAAACTCCGTGGTTGAGTGTTCTAATGCATTCACCTTGGTATAATAGTAACAATCATCATTACATGGAAGGGGAAACAATGAGAGTAATGTATGAGCCATGGTTTGTTATGTACAAGGTTGATGTTGTGTTTGCTGGTCATGTACATGCCTATGAAAGAACCGAACGTGTGTCGAATATTGCATATAATGTTGTAAATGGTATTTGTACTCCTATAAAAGATCAATCAGCTCCTGTATACATAACAATTGGAGATGGCGGGAACCTCGGAGGCATAGAAACCAACATGACAGAACCACAGCCAGAGTACTCAGCATTCAGAGAAGCTAGCTTTGGACATGCCATTTTTGACATAAAGAATAGAACACATGCTCATTATAGTTGGCATAGAAATCAAGATGGTTATTCTGTTGAGGCTGATTCTCATTGGTTTCTCAACAGATTTTGGAACCAAGTTGATGATTCCACAGCACATGTTTGATGTTTCCCATTAACACATTGATTTACTCCTCTTTTCACAAGAATACTCAATGTGATGTTAATCAATAAAGTCATTATTATTACTATGTAATAATTGTATGTGGGTCAATACCCTACCACCATCAATTATTATGATTATCATTACCTTTCATTCTACTTTGTATAACTGTTTATATAAATAGTACAAAGGAACATGCATGTTGTATAACTTTAACAAGACTTCTCTGCTAGCTCATTTGCATTGTCATATCAGAGTTTCTCCATTAGCAAATTTGAGTTAAAAGTAGTTAATGCAGAATTAGGAGGAAACAAGAAAAGTAAATAAATTGTGACATGAATACAAATTGAGCAAATGGCATCCGATGGATTGTATTATCATTATGATGACATTAGTATGAGTTTAGAGAATCTTAAACATGAACAAAATGACAAACTTAAATTTCCACAAATTACTCAAGTTCGTGTATGAATTTTTTTTTTTTTTTTTTGAATAAATTCATGTATGAATCTTAAAAGGACAGAACACTCCTGTAATAGTCCTTTTCTTCCACTAGGAGAGTCATATCATTCTTGAGATCTTCATACCTGCGTAGCTGTTTAGGGGTCTTTCCTTGGATCTGGTCTGCCACAGTCTGGCATGACATGTGAAGGTTTTTGGTTTGATGTCTCTATTGCATTCCATATACTATGTATAATAATATTGTGATTAGAAATAGTTACAAGAGGTACTGCAAAGAGAATTTGATACAATCCAAAATTTTAAGAGCGTAGATTATATGAGTTATCTTACTTATATATTTTTCAACATTTATCTTTTTATCCAATATCAAACTTCTAACTAACATTTGACATACCGGCTACACATGACAGAGTCTTCAAGAAGAGGCCTACACAAAAAATTAGATATACGATAAAAAAATCCAAGTTGAACAATAAAAAAGAATTCTAAATTTAGCAAATGTTATTTTAGATGAATAAGTCGAAAATAGATATCTTATATCAGGTAGTGGATAAGTAAATTAAAGTGTATATGAAAATTAGTTGTTCAATTAGTTGAAAAATGTAAAATGATATAAAATAACTTTTTAATATTTTACGTTAGTATTTTAAATTTTTTTAATATTTAATATTATATATATTTTATTTAGTATTATCACATTTTAAAATGATAAATGTAAAATAATATAAAAGAACATTTTCATTACGAATCATATTCAACTAAATATTTATTTTAAGTCACGCGATGCTCGTTAATTCTATTCCTCTAGTGGCCCGATAATCGATATAGAATTGAGAGTTTAATCCCATTCAATTTTATAGAACCGATTTGTTAGGTAAAGATTATGTCTACTTATAAACTATGACTAGAACATCGACCCGTGCGGTGCACGGGTCTAATTAGCTGTAAGATATATAATGATTAAATAATATATGATAATTCCAATAATGTAAGGTATATGAAAAAAGTTGAGTAACATTAAACGATAGTTCAATAATAATTTTGGATAAATATTCATACAAAGAAAATTATGTTATATTACGAAAGACTTCCTTATAGACAACATTCGAAGTCTTAGTCGTATCTTCACCGTCGTCATCGATGATCAATATTTTTAATCATTTTCTAGAAGTAACTCTTGAAATTGCAACATACAACTGACCATGTGAAAACACTGGCGATGAAAGATATATCCCAACATGCTTTAAAGATTGCCTCTGACTCTTATTAATAGTCATCGCAAAAGAAATCATTATAGGAAATTGTCTCCGTTGAAATTTAAAAGGAATTATCACGTCAGATGGTGTCAGAGAAAATCTAGGTATGAAAACCTGATTACCAATATTACTTCTTGAAATAAATTTTCCTTCAAGAGCACGTTTTCCCAATCTCGTAATAATAAATATTGTTCCATTGCATAATCCTAATTTTTAATTCAAATTCCTTAATAACATAACTGGAACTCCAACTTTAAGTCTCAACTTGTGATTTAGAAGTCCCGACGTAGAAATCGTGTTAAAAAAAATCGGGAGTATGAACATCATCCACTGTTTGACTGTCTACATTTTGTGTGAGTGTAGTATCATAACTCAAGTATGTTTTTTCTTCACCAGAAATTAAATCCAACATATAATCATTTATTGTGTCGACTATTGAATTTTTAGGAGCTAGTATAGCTCTATTTTGGAAATACGTTATATCGTTCATGTTTTGTAAAAATTTGGGATATGTGCTTTCAACGATAGAAGCAAGAGGATCACCTGAATTTGGAATCAATAAATCTGATGGAATGTCAAGTTCTAAATCATCGTCGTTTTCATCTCCAATTTCCCCATCGCCAACACCCAAAACCCATTCAGAAAATAATTTTCTTTGTTCAACGTCTGCACTTGAAATACCACCGAGAAGCCTCATGTTTTTACTTAATGTTAAAACTTCACAAAATTTTTTTAAGAACCGAAGAATTAATAGTAGCATGAACAACTTCTGGCCTTGTACCTTTGGGTATTACTGGTAGAATTTGTCTAAAATCTCTGCCAAAAACAACTTTTCAACCGAAGGGAATGTGTTTATTGTTTTTTATCAACAGACTTGAGAATATCTTTTAAAGTTCGATCAACAGCTTCGAAACAGTGTTTGTGCATCATTGGTGCTTCATCCCATATAATGAGGTTTGCTTTTTGTATTAATAGCGCCAAAGGGCTTTTAGGAACTATGATACATGTTGAAAACTTGTCAACATTTAGAGGAATACAAAATCTTGAATGTGTTGTTCTACCGCCAGGTATAAGCAATGTAGCGATCCCACTTGAGGCAACTGTTAAAACTATCTCACCTTTTGAGCGTAATGCGACTGACATGACCCTCCAAATAAATGTCTTCCTTGTACCGCCATAACCACAAAGAAAAAACACACCATGTTTGTTTTCGTTAAATCTTGTCATGATTGTGTCATATACTTTATGTTGCTTTGAAGTCATAGTTAACATCAATCTAACATGTTCCTCAGCTAATGATTGTTTGTTATAATTCAATTCGTCGTGTATTAAACTATTTTGTATATCAGGAACTAATGATGTGTCTGCTCTAGGCATTGGAGGATAATCTTTTAAACTCTTCCCACAACTACGTAACATCATCTCAATATCTCTTAGTGCATATTGTATCAATTGATCATCGGTTAATATTAAATCTGCAATGTTAAAATCAAAATAATGAATGTGATTAGTGACATGACTATGATTGTGTTTGGTTGTATTGCAAAAAAATTGATTTAGCAGAATTGAGTTTGATAGATTTGATTTTGGTTAAAAGTGAGTTAAACAGAATTGATTTATGTTTGGATACATTAACGTAAAAATAAAGGGTATTTATAAAAAATATCAATTCTTTTTCCATTAATCTTTTTTGACAAAATTCTTTTTCCAATTTTAAAAAACTACAATTTAATAAACTGCATAATAAATAATTTAAAAAGTGATATAAGTAAGGTTACATGAGACATTGAAATGTGAAAGATGGTTTTTTTTTTAATAGATTTAAATATTGTTGAAGGTGTTATAGTATGAGAATATATATATAACTTTTCAAATCACACGTGATAATAACTTTTCAAATCTCACATGATAATTATTCTCTAAATTTATGATCTAGTAGAAAAAAAATCATTGATCAGGAAAGACATAAAAATATTTTGTGATGAATAATATAGTCAACAATAATTTTGATATGATATACTTTTAAAATTGATGGTGCTTATCAATTATTGCACATAATTTTAATCACAATTGGTATACTTGCCATAGTGGTTAGAAATAAAATGGAGGGAAAATGAGAAAAACAAATTAGGGTTTAAAATTTGCTTATGTATACAAGCTTATAATATAAAAGATGTGAGACTCTTAAAATATTATATCACTAATTATTTTAGGAAATAAAAGACAAAATAATAGAAAGGATGTTATTGTGTTTGGAGAAAGATGATGAAATGGATGTTATCCTAACGAGAGGCCCAAACGTTACATCAAACTCATCTCTTCCCTACAACACCTAACGGCCTCACATTAACCTTCAAAGGGCTCTAATCCTATACTCACCAACATTCCATGATCATGCAATCATAGAGTCAAAGTCATCCCAATTCATCAATTTCATTGGTCAGAAAAATATCACCATTTTTTTTAAACCAATTATCCGACTCAAAGACCGACTAACTTGGGATCAATCTCACCGTCCACTAGCAGAAACCAATTATCCGACTCAAAGACCGACTAACTTGGGATCAATCTCACCGTCCACTAGCGGAAACCAATTGACACGAGAGAATTCAAACGTAGAGAGGAGACACTTTAAGGTCCCACCGAGCCTATGCCACCTGGCCGACACATGAGGGTGTAACATATCACTACTGTACACTGCTTCACACTGAATCATGAATCTATTATATATTACTATAGTCTACTCAAAATTCATCATCATCATCATCATCACCACCTTCACTCGTTAAACTAATTAAGCTACTTGAATGGCGAAACCAGTGTCAATTGAAGTATGGAATCCAAATGGAAAATACAGAGTTGTGAGCACAAAATCAATGCCTGGAACTCGTTGGATCAATCTTCTCATTCAGCAAGATTGTCGTCTTGAAGTAATCAATTCTCTCTGTTTTTTTGCTTCATTCTTTCTTGAAATAATAGTTTCTAAGCATTGTATGTGTTTTTTAAATGTTTTGTAAATTCAGATATGTACTGAGAAGAAAACAATTCTATCGGTTGAAGATATCATTGCTTTGATTGGTGATAAGTGTGATGGAGTTATTGGACAGGTAATCAATCAATGAAATACAAGATTTTTATATTCATCATCAAATTAGGAACTGATCAAAATTCAAGTTTTTTTTTTCTTCTTTGAAAATGATTTGAAATGGTGTTAGACTATATAGTGTGGTTTTTTTGTTGCTTTGAGGGTTAATTTTATGATTTGAGATTATAGACCTCAATTTTAAATAGGTTTTTGTAATTTTGTTCAATATTTTTATTTTATCTTGTATTGTTTCATAGTACATAATATGATTTAAACTATGAGTTTAATTTTCGTGCACAATCGGTGTAAAAAGAAGTTTTACACTTGTCGTACATCACAAATTCACAACAAATCATGCGTGTGACTTTAAAAGTAATTATGATAAAAGTCAAATGTTTCTAACAATCTAATAGTTATGATTGATAGTGTAAAAACGGTTTGCACCGATGGTATATATAAATTGAATTCATAAAGTATATGTTAATGATATTGTGAATCAAAAGTAGAGGGGGAGACGAGTGTATATTTTAACATGAGAGGTAATGTAATTTAAGTATCTTCCAGGAAAGGGGATTGTAAATTACTGAAAGTTTATTTACTATTGCAGCTGACTGAAGACTGGGGAGAAGAGTTGTTCTCTGCTTTGAGCAAAGCAGGAGGCAAAGCTTTCAGTAATATGGCTGTTGGTTATAACAATGTTGATGTCAATGCTGCTAACAAGTATGGCGTTGCCGTTGGAAATACTCCTGTAAGCTATCCCTTTTCCATCTCTCATTTTTTCAGTAACTATGGTTACACTTTCATTTTAAATGCATGCGGTGGTCGTTGAGGTATCAGCTTAGTAATAAGAGTTAGGTCTTGTAACCTCAAGTAATGGGAGTCAAATCCTCTCGGAGACGATTGTAAAACTGTCATTACTTGAGGTTACAAGACCTCAAGTAAAAAAAATGTATGCTTGTTACAACATTAATTTCATTCCTTGTTTTTGGTAGGGAGTACTCACAGAGACTACGGCAGAGTTGGCAGCTTCACTGACTTTGGCCGCTGCTAGAAGGATAGTTGAGGCAGATGAATTCATGAGGGCAGGACTGTATGATGGATGGCTACCTCATCTGTATGAAAAATTATCCTTTTCTTGTTTTACTTTTATTTAGGAGTTTTGTTAAATATTGTGCAAGTTCTTCTTTGTTAGTCTTCATACGTTGAACTGTGAGTGTCGCGCGTACTCTTCAGAATGCTGGAATAACTGCTTGGCTTTTTGTTTCTCTGGCAGATTTGTCGGAAACTTGCTCAAGGGACAAACAGTTGGAGTTATTGGAGCTGGCCGTATTGGATCAGCTTATGCAAGAATGATGGTAATTTTCAAATAATAACTGTCTATTTGTCCCAATTCACGTTTACTTGATTGCGTTGATTTTTATTTTTTTTGTTATATGCTAAAGTTGTCACTAAACATTACTTGGTTTCCGAGTACTTGGCATAAAATTGAAACGGTCACGATCCTCCTCAAAAGTTCTCACATCAGATGGATATCTAGAACAAGTTAAAATATAATCTACATTGGTCAATTTACTGGGCTACCCTTCCAAAACACTATAACTTGAAATCTTGCAAGAAAATGCACTCTTTAGTTTGCAGATGTTAATGACTTTAATTTGACTATGATGCAATTTTTTTCTGTTGTATCAGGTTGAAGGGTTCAAGATGAACCTGATATACTTCGATCTCTACCAAGCTACACGACTTGAAAAGTTTGTCACAGGCATGTCCCTATGTTATTTTTTTAAAATGATTTGTTGACTTTAAATCAAATTGACTAATAATCATTTTTCCTTATTCCAGCTTATGGTGCTTTCTTAAAGTCAAATGGTGAAACACCGGTGACTTGGAAAAGGGCAGCATCCATGGATGAGGTTCTCCAGGAGGCAGATATAGTAAGAATTTGATGCTGATAGTGAAAGTTTGCAGATATAAACATATCACATTCGATTATTCCAAATAATTTGGTTTATCATGAATTCTTTTGTAGATTAGTCTTCATCCTATCTTGGATAAAACTACTTATCATCTAGTCAACAAGGAAAGACTCGCCAAGATGAAGAAGGTAAGAGTTCAAGGAACAAATTCTTTTCTTTAACTTATTCATTCATGGCATCAAGTAATGCAAATTGTTAAGATAGAAGAGAAAAGGAAAATTGGAAAGAAGGATTCATTATTATTGAACTGAATGAATGTTAATACAGCAATAGCATCCTTATATACTGTGATCTAGGATCTACTGTAAGCTAATGTGAAGCTAACATACACTAACTTATTCTACAAGTTAGTTATCAAAACTAAGACTTACACTACAAGTCAGTTACAAATCCTAACTAACTGTGTACATATTTCTCCAATTTCTCATTGGTTAGATCATTTTTATTGATAGTTAACATCCTCCCACAAGCTGATGCTTGATATATATCGAGCAATCCAAGCTTGGACATGAAATGGTTAAACTTTGGCACTGGCAGAGCCTTTGTCAAGAAATCTGCTAGCTGATCTTGTGTTGCTATGGGAAGCAGTCTCATCATTCCATTCTGCACCTTTTCCCTAACAATGTGACAGTCTATCTCTATGTGCTTAGTTCTTTCATGGAAAACTGGATTTGAAGCTATATGCAATGCACTTTGATTATCACAAAACAAGACTGGCTGCTTTGTACATTCTATCTGCAAGTCTTTCAACAAGTATAGGAGCCAAGTCAATTCACAAGTTGCTGATGAAAGAGCTCTATATTCAGCTTCAGATGAAGACTTGGAGATGGTTGACTGTTTCTTTGCCTTCCATGACACAAGAGATGAACCAAGAAAGAAACAATAACCACTGGTGGATCTTCTAGTATCTAAGCATCCAGCCCAATCTGCATCTGAGTATCCAAGTATCTGCAAATCTGAATTTCTGTGAAAGAGAAGGCCTCTTCCTGGATTATGTTTGAGATATCTAATAACCCTACATGCTGCTTTGTAGTGAGTAACAGTTGGATTATGTAGAAATTGGCTCAGCTGTTGTGTAGCAAATGTGATATCTGGTCTGGTGTTGGTGAGGTACAACAGTTTACCAACAAGTCTTCTATACAAACTTATGTCCTCAAATGGCTTACCATTATCTTGATGCAGTTTAATGGATGGATCTAATGGTGTGGAGGCAGGTTTAGATCCAAGCAAACCAGAATCATGAAGCAAATCCAGGCAATACTTTCTCTGAGATATACTTATCCCTTCTTTGGAGTGAGCAACTTCTAAACCAAGGAAATATTTCACAACACCTAAATCCTTAATTTTGAAATTGTTATCCAAGATAGTTTTAATTCTAGTTATCTCTTGTATATCAGTACCAGTCAAAATCACATCATCAACATATATTAACAATGCAGTAAAGTGACTTTGTTGATTGATTGTGAATAGAGAATAGTCAGATGTGGACTGTGTATATCCCTCCTTGACTAACAAGGATGTGAGTTTCTCATACCATTTGCGACTAGCCTGTTTCAAGCCATATAAGCTTTTGAGTAACTTACAAACTTGATTAGGCTTAGCACACTGAACACCATCTGGGACTTTCATATACACATCCTCTTGCAGGTCTCCATGCAGGAAAGCATTGTTGACATCAAGTTGATGCACAATCCATCCCTTAATTGATGCTATGGCAAGTAACATCCTGACAGTGGTAAGCTTTGCAACTGGTGAGAAAGTATCAAAAAAATCCAGTCCCTCTATCTGATTGTAACCTTTAGCTACAAGTCTGGCCTTATATCTTTCAACAGTTCCATCAGACTTATGTTTGATTTTGTACACCCACTTACTCCCAATAGGCCTGATATTGGGTGGTAAGTCAACAATCTTCCAAGTACCAGTACGAGCCAAGGCCTCTAGCTCAGAATTCATAGCTTGAATCCAGTGTTCTGATTTACAAGCCTCACTATAGGTCTGTGGTTCTGTGTGTTGTGTGAGAGACAAAGTGTAGACACTATGTGAAGGAGATAAATGATCTAAAGAATGAAAAGAGGAGATAGGATAGAATGTACCTGAAGATGAAGATTGCAGTGAAGCACTTGATGAATTGCACACATAGTCAGACAGATGAGTTGGCTTATGTTTCACTCTTGCTGGTCTAACATTTGGTGGTGAAGGTGATGGTGATGAAGGGGAAGGAATGTCAATAGGTTGAATGGCTTCATTGGTAGTGAAGTCAGTTAGAAGTGTGGTTAATGGCCTTATGGATAATTCATTAGGAGAATCAGCAGGTATATGATTTTCTGAAGGTGTAGAATCAAAAGTAGAATGATAATGCCAATGAATGGGTGAGTTATTGGCAGTATATGGTAGAATATGATCAAAATGGGTGACATTTCTAGAAATGAAAATGGTTTTACTATCTAGATCAAAGAGAATAGAACCCTTGACACCTTGCTTGTAGCCTAAGAAAACACATTTTCTGCCTCTTGGTGACAGTTTAGATCTGTTGATGTTTAAAGTAGATGCATATGCAAGAGAGCCAAAAACCTTTAATTCATGCAAATTTGGTAAGGATTGATAAAGCATTTCATATGGAGATTTATTTTGAAGAACAGGAGTGGAAATTCTGTTTATGATATATGTAGCATGTAAAACTGCATATGACCAAAAATTTTTAGGCAAATTTGAATGGTATAATAGAGCTCTAGCAATATTTAAAATGTGCTGATGCTTTCTCTCCACTCTACCATTCTGCTGTGGGGATTCAACACAGCTAGTTTGGTGTAAAATTCCTTTAGAAGCATAAAATTCATTTATAAGAAACTCAGGGCCATTATCTGACCTTACTATTTTGACTTGATGATTAAATTGAGTCTGAATCATTTTTATCAAATTTATAACATGATTCCTTGTTTCAGCTTTGGATTTCATTAAAACAATCCAAGTATATCTGCTATAATCATCTACAGCAGTAAGAAAATAAGAATGATGATGAAAAGATTTTATTGAAATAGGACCCCAAATATCAAAGTGAATTACATCATAAGCATGAGCTGCTTTATTAAAACTAGTATTATAGGGAAGTTTCTTGTGCTTAGCAAGGTGGCAAACATCACATATTCCATTTGGATCTGCTGTTACATAGGGAAACTTATTGTGCAAGCTAGCTAGTCTAAGGTGGGAAGGGTGTCCTAATCTAAAATGCCAAAGGGCAGACTTAGGAATAGATTTGTGGTTAGAACCATCAATAGATGCCACATGAGCCACTTTATCTGTAAGCTTCAGATGATACAATCCATCATGTTCATCAGCTGAACCAATCATCTTCAAATTCTTCTTGTCCTGAATGATACAGTGTGTATTAGTAAAATTGACTATGTAATGAGGTGATTGGCACAATTTTGAAACTGCTATCAAATTAATAGAGAAATTGGGAACAAATAGAACATTAGTAATGACAAATTGTGGTGAAAATTGAACTGTACCAGAAAGCTTGGCAATAGCAAAATTTCCATTTGGAAGAGTAATATTGATAGGATTGATTTCAATATATGATTGAAACCAAGACAAAGAACTACATATGTGGTGACTAGCACCTGAATCAATGATCCAAGTGCCAAGAACACATGCATTATGAAGGGAATGAGATATACCTTTGTGAATCACTGATGTATGATCAGTGACCATAGAAGAACCAACCTTAACTGAGCTTGCAGATGCAGAAGTGGAGGCAAGGTTAGAATGCTGAAGTAGTGACATTAGCTTATCATACTGCTCTTGAGAAATTGAAGGAGGATTAGCTGCAATTGGCTCAGAGGAGGCTCCCTCAGTTGCAGCATTAGCAGAAGCATACTTCTTCATATGTGGAGGAACACCATTCTTCTTGAAGCAGTTTTCAACAAAATGATTATCCTTACCACAGAAAGTGCAATTACGAGGAGGCTTGGAGCCAGAAGTAGGTTTATTGGACCTAGCTGCATTGACAAGAATCTTAGATTCATCAGGCTCAGTGAAATTACCTTGGCGTTCATGCTGAATCACCATATGAAAAACTTTGTTAATTGGAGGAAGAGGATCAAGGAGCAAGATCTGTGACTTCACAGTAGAAAAGTGATCATTCAAGCCAGTAATGAAACGAATTGTTTGAAGGAGAGTGTGATTCCGGCGTGCGGAACGCATAGCCTCACAAGCACATCGTTGGCGACAAGTACAAGTAGGAAAAGGAAGATACAACTCCAATTCTTCCCAAAGAACTCTGAGTTCAGAGTAGAAATCAATAACTGAACGATTTTCTTGCCTCAAAGCATGGATTTCTTGCTGCAATTCAGAAATACGAATCAGATCACCTTGAGAGAAGCGTTCGCGAAGATCATTCCAAATGTCAATGGCGTTTTCAAGAAAAACAACCGATTGAGCAATTGAAGGTGAAATTGAATTCAAGATCCATGAAGAAACTAGTTGATTGCAACGATGCCACGCGCGAAACGCCGGATCAAAGTCATCTTCCGGCTGAGGAAGTGAACCATCAACGAATTCAAGCTTCATTTTAGCTCCGAGCGCACGTTTCATTGAACGAGCCCAAGACTGGTAGTTGGAACCGGTGAGAAGTGGCGTAACAACGACGGAACTCGGTCCATCACCAGGATGAACGAAGTAGGGAGAAGAATTATCGAGAACGGGATCGGTAGCATTGCGAGGAGGCATGATTCCGTCGGAGAAGACGATCGGAAACAGCTAACAGAAAACGGTTATGGCAGCGGAAAAACGGTTACGGTGGATCTTAAGGCGGTTGATACCATGTTAAGATAGAAGAGAAAAGGAAAATTGGAAAGAAGGATTCATTATTATTGAACTGAATGAATGTTAATACAGCAATAGCATCCTTATATACTGTGATCTAGGATCTACTGTAAGCTAATGTGAAGCTAACATACACTAACTTATTCTACAAGTTAGTTATCAAAACTAAGACTTACACTACAAGTCAGTTACAAATCCTAACTAACTGTGTACATATTTCTCCAATTTCTCATTGGTTAGATCATTTTTATTGATAGTTAACACAAATTGCCTATGATACTGATGATATATTCTTATTACAGGAAGCAATTCTTATAAACTGCAGTAGAGGACCTGTTATTGATGAAGTTGCACTTGTAGATCATTTAAGAGAGAATCCCATGTTTCGTGTCGGCCTTGATGTGTTTGAGGTAATTGAACCTTGTCTGATTTCGGATAATTGTGTTTGCCTTTACAACCATCGTTTCAAGTCTCCGTGTGATTTTTTTTTATTAGGATGAGCCCTATATGAAACCCGGGCTTGCAGAGTTGAAGAATGCAATTGTAGTACCACATATTGCATCTGCCTCAAAGGTAATACTTATAAATCAGCAATTAGTCCTTTGTATCACTTTCAAATGATTTTCATGGTTGATTCATAGCTTGAATCACTTTCAAATGTAATCATTTGTTTCATGTACATGTATGTGTTTGCAGTGGACTCGTGAGGGAATGGCGACACTTGCAGCTCTAAATGTGCTGGTATATCCATATGTCTCTCCATAATGGATTCATTCCTATGATTTTATCAATGTAAATTTTCAGTGTCTTGTACTGTAAAACTGATGAGTCTCCTTATAACATAACAATACAGGGAAAGATCAAAGGTTACCCAGTATGGTTTGATGCCAATAGGGTGGAACCATTCCTCAATGAGAATGCTCAACCTCCAGCTGCAATCCCAAGCATTGTTAATGCAAAAGCTCTGAGTAATAACATCTTTCACTTAGGCCAAATATTGATGTAAATAAAACTTGTTTCGAGTGTTAATAATGGACTTTATGTATTTTATTTCTAATTGCAGGTTTACCAGTTTCAAAGCTGTAGTGTGGGCGTACGAGTGTGCTTTTTATCGTACAAGAGCCTTCAAAGCTTGTGTGTATGCATACTGATGGTGGCAGTGTGAATATAAAACTATAAATACTGTCTTGTTAGTATCATTATCATGTGCTTGTAGTATATTTAAAATTCTTAATTGAACACCAAGAATGCTTTAAAATAAAATATGAGAAAATTTTGCCACCTATTTGAATATATGTTTGCTACTCTTATTTAATATGTCAATTGATGATACCAGAATGCAAATTGCAACTATTTTTCGTCGTCATTGATGTTTTTTATGATGAGCTCAATCTTTATGTTATTATGGTGATAAATTGGAAAATTGATTCAACTGAACATGAGTTGATCCAATTGAAATGGAGTAACATGGATTTATATGGCTGGTTGTTCACACACAAGGATAGTAGGTACAATGAATGTGATTGTTCTGAAGCCTAAACAACTTGGTTTTCAGCATATAATATATAAAGGGGATGCTTATAGCAGTGAGTCCCAAGGTGGTGAGTATAAGTCCACATCGATAAGTCAATGATGGAATTGAATAGAAGTTAGATATAAAACTAGATGTGAGGCAATGTATTGGTAACTGAATTAAGCTAGTTAGATATAATGGTTTGGTAAACATATAATAAGGATCATCTCCGATGTAAGGAACCCTGAACAATTTAGTCCAAGACTTATGATTTCCATATTCCTTCATTATCCAAATATCAGAAAAGTGGCGACTATGAGAAGAAACACACAAACAATCCCTCAACACTCCCAAATCATAATGTAGGTAATAGGACTTATCATAAAGAGGTTGCACAAGTTCTTGATAAGACTCCTTCTCCAAATCAAGAGAAACAATGACATGTGATATACCACTATAAGGATCATATACCAACCAATTAACTGTATCACTCACAAATATTCCCTGTGGTTTTGAATATAAGTAAAGATATGGAAAGTCTTGAATCTTTCTCCAATAATTGGTACCCAAAGTATGAACATTAACTTCTTTTTTAGCTTCGTTAGCTTTTGTTTTTTTTTACCTGCCGTCATATCAAAATCCAACCACCAGACTCAGACTGCTTCGTTAGCTAGCTACTACTAGTACTACTTCACATTACTCCTTAATAACCTTTTTATAATTTTATTTTATTTTATTAAGGCTTAATTTTTACACAAAATCTAAACCTACAAAGAAAAATATATATATATATATATAAAAATATAGTTAGGTCTAAGTTAGCAAGGTGCACCTTTTCAATTGGACCAAAATACCCATTCTTTTAATTTTTGAAAGAATAGACCATGGTTACAGACCGTTGATTTTTATCAGACAGCCAAGACCTGATCTCATCAAGACTGTCTGATCAATCAGACAGCCCAGATCATCCTGATCCATCAGATTCCAGCGCCTGCGCCACACTGGATTACAACCTGGAGAGAGAAAAATTTGCTTTTTAAAAGTAGGACACGTGTCACACAATGGTTGGTTGGGCGTGATTTTTGTTCATTTAATACTTTGAACTCAATTATTTCGTTGTAAATTAATTTTTTATTTTTTTATTTTTATACCAAAATTCATAATTTTTTTTTGTCTATAAATAGAGACTTGGTTCGTTTGATTTGGACACCGGAAAAAAAACGCAATTTTTCACTACCTTAATCTCATTTTTTGTCTACTAAATACGTTACTTGTGTGTTGTAATTTAACACGCACCACTCAACCAACTCACTGAAACCATTATACCAGGAAAATTGTAGATAATATTCTTGAACTTTTGGTATATTTTATGAAATTTTTGAAGACCTGAAACTATTTTTAGTTAATTAAATGAGATAAAACGGTAATTAAAAACTAATGTTTGCTTCTGAAACCATTTTACTGGTAGAATGGTTGCACATAGTTGTATTCTGAAACCATTTTACCGGTAGAATGGTTTCAATGAGTAATTTATTAATTGTGTTTGCTTCTGAAATCATTTATCTGGTACAATGGTTTCAGAGAGTTGTAATCTGAAACCATTTTGCTGGTAGAATGGTTTCAGTAAGTTGATTATTAGTTATTTGCTTCTGAAACCATTTAGCTTGTAGAATGGTTGCACATAGTTGTATTCTGAAACCATTTTACTAGTAGAATGGTTTCAGTGAGTAATTTAGTAATTGTGTTTGCTTCTGAAACCATTTATCTGGTACAATGGTTTCAGAGAGTTGTAATCTGAAACCATTTTGCTGGTAGAATGGTTTCAGTAAGTTGATTATTAGTTATTTGCTTCTGAAACCATTTAGCTTGTAGAATGGTTTCAGAGATTTGTACTCTGAAACCATTTTCCTTGTAGAATGGTTTCAGTGAGTTGATGTAAGGTAGTGAAAAATGAGATTAAGGTAGTGAAAAATTGGGTTTTTTTTTCTGTGTCCAAATCAAACGAACCAAGTCTCTATTTGTAGAGAAAAAAAAATTATGAATTTTGGTATAAAAAATAAAAAATAAAAAATAAAAAATTAATTTACGACGAAATAATCGAGTTTAAAGTATTAAATGAAAAAAATCACGCCCAGCCAACCATTGTGTGACACGTGTCCTGCCTTTTCAAAAAGCTTTCTCTCTCTGCGAAATCCTTCCACCCACGCGCGCCTGTCGGCGCGTGTGATGCACGCGCGCGGATTTTGTGCAATCACACGCTGCCACGTGTCCTGGGGGTGGGAAAAGAAGTTGGGGGCGCGTGTATTGTTGGGTAAATTACAGAAATGCCCCTGTTGCTCTATTCTTTCAAAAATTAAAAACATGAGTATTTTTGTCCAACTGAAAAGGTGCACCTTGCTAACTTAGACCCAACTGGGTCTAAGTTAGCAGCCCCCTATATATATATATAATTTCCCAGAATGAAAAATAATAATAGGGTTAAATCACTTGGATTTGACTTTTAAATAACTTTTTCCCGAATACAGATCAAATTACATTTCTACTAGTTTGGACACCCGTGTCGTGCCAAGCACGGGCTAGTGTAGTTTGATTCTGTGGAAAATTAACTCGATTCAGTCATTTCGGTACTAGTTTGGTGAATTATGGATCCAAATTGAATTATGTGCGAAACTTTAAAGTTGAGACTCAGAAACAGTTTTGTGCAGAATTTTGATGGGGGCAAAATCCAAAAAATTATAAAAGAAGGGGGCAAAAGTCCACATTTTAAAACGGAAAGGTAAAATTCCGATTTAATCAACATGGGGCAAAATTGCATTTAAGCCATTTAGGTAGTTAAATGCAGGTTTCGTCGGTGAATTTTTAATTTAACTACCGTACTATGTTGAATTAGGTGAGATTAGAGCTGTCAAAAAGGGTCGGACTATCGGGGCGGCCCATTAGCCCTATCATTTTACATGGGCCGGGCTTCATAAAAAGGGGGTCGGACCTTATCGGGTAAGACTTTTTCATGGGCCGGCCCACAGGCTTTTGGGCCGGCCCCTTAAAGAATTAAAAAAAATATTTAAAAAATTTGTATAATCTTTTTATTGTTATATTTTGGTCCTTTTTTTATGCATAAATTCATATATAATTTTTTTAATTATTTTTGTTGTTTTATTGTTATTATTTGTGTTTTATTCCTATCTATAATCTGTTTTATTTCTATTTTTAAGCATATCATCTTTTTATATTTTTTTTTATTTTTTTTGTGCAATTACAACAAATGATATAAAACTTGGAATATGGTTATTTTAAGCCTATCATCTTTTTATTGTATTTATTTTATATTCTTTTATATTTTTGTTTTTTTTACTTAAATTACAATAGATGAATGAAAGATATAAAACTTGGATTTTTTTTTGTAGTAATAATAATAATATGACAAAAAACTTATTGGATTAGAATGAGATTATTTGTTAGAGTTTTGTTTGTTTGTTTGTTTGATGAGGATAAAGAGGAAGAATATATTGTTGTTTGGGGATTATGTGGGAAAATATTGAAGATTTAGTTGAGAAATATAACATAAATTTAGTAGAATATGTTTTTTGTTTTCAAAAAAAAAAAAGTACTATGAAAATTAGTGGGCCGACCTATCGGACCATGTAGGCTTTTGCTTATCGGGTCTGGCTAAGCAGTCCGGACCATGAAGTTAACGGGCCGGGCCGGCCCCTTTATTTGACCAGGCCGGGTCAGGCCGGCCCTCTGGGTGAGATTAATGGACAAAAGAAACATTATATGTTGGGTGCGGTGAACGGTATATATAGGTTGAGAACTTTTGGGTTAAATGCAACCGACGAACGAATGTAGCAACAATGAACAAAGCGAATAGATTTTTCAGCACTGCATCACCACACTTTGAATCTCTCTTACGAAAATATTCAGCTTCCAATTCTCTTTCAGAAACTAAAAAAATTCACGCTTTAATCATCACCTATGGCCTATTCTCTTCTTCCCAACTCTGCTCCAAGCTCGCCACAACCTACGCTCAATGCCACCATGTTTCCTACGCCTCCCAACTGTTCGATAAATTGCCTAAACGAACTTTGTTCTCCTGTAACACCATGATGAGGATGTATGTTCAAATGGGTCGTCCCCGTGATGCCCTCAACATGTTTGTTGAAATGTTTCGTTCCGGTCGGTGTCTGCCCGATAACTTCACATACCCAATTGTTATCAAGGCTTGTAGTGAGTTGTTATTTGTTGATATGGGTGTTGGAGTTCATGGGCAGACTATTAAGGCTGGGTTTGATTTGGATACATTTGTTCAGAACTCTTTGTTGGCAATGTATATGATTGCTCGGGAGAAAGAAGCAGCACAGTTGGTTTTTGACTTGATGGAAGAACCCACTGTGGTGTCTTGGAATACTTTGATTAATGGCTACTTTCGGAATAATTGTGCGGAGGAGGCGTTGCGGGTTTATAGTCGAATGATGGATGAGGGTGTAGGACCTGATTGTGCAACTGTGGTTTCGGTTTTACAGGCTTGTGGGGTTTTGAAGAATGTGGAGCTTGGGAGAGAGGTTCATGCGTTGGCTCTTGAGAAAGGTTTTTGGGGGAATGTGGTTGTTAGAAATGCACTGTTGGACATGTATGTTAAGTGTGGGCAGATGAAGGAAGCACAGTTGTTGTTGAATGGGATGAATGAGAAGGATGTGGTGACTTGGACAACTTTGATTAATGGATATGTTGTGAATGGTGATGCAAGAAGTGCTCTGATGTTGTGTCGAATGATGCAGTTGGAAGGAGTGAAACCGAATTTGGTTAGTGTAGCTTCTCTGCTATCAGCCTGTGGTGATTTGGTTTCTTTGAAACACGGCAAGTGCCTACATGCGTGGGCAATAAGGAAAGACCTTGATTCTGAGGTCGTTGTGGAAACTGCCTTAATTGATATGTATGCAAAATGCAATGATAGCAACCTCAGTTATAAAGTGTTTATGAAAACCTCGAAGAAGAGAACTGCCCCGTGGAATGCAGTACTATCTGGGTTCGTACATAATAGGCTTGCAAGAAATGCAATACAACTCTTCAAACAGATGTTAGTGGAAAATGTACGGCCCGACAGTCCAACCTTTAATAGTCTTCTTCCTGCATATGCTATTCTTGCTGACCTCAAACAGGCGATGAACATACACTGTTACCTTATAAGATTTGGATTTCTTTGCAAACTTGAAGTAGCTAGTATGCTAGTTGATATATACTCAAAGTGTGGAAGTTTAGGATATGCTCACCAAATTTTTGATATAATTCCTCCCAAAGACAAGGATATTATTATTTGGAGTGTAATAATTGCTGCTTATGGAAAGCATGGGCACGGTGAAATGGCTGTCTCACTTTTCAATCAGATGGTCCAATCTGGTGAGAAACCAAATGAAGTGACTTTCACCTCTGTTCTGCATGCTTGCAGCCATGCAGGTTTGGTTGATGAGGGTTTGTCTCTGTTCAATTTTATGCTAAAAAAATACCAAGTTATTCCACGTGTTGATCATTATACATGCATAGTTGATCTTCTTGGCCGTGCTGGTCGACTGAATGATGCTTACAATCTTATCATAACAATGCCTATAGCACACAACCATGCTGTATGGGGTGCACTACTTGGTGCATGTGTGATACATGAGAATGTTGAACTGGGAGAGGTGGCTGCTAGGTGGACTTTTGAGCTTGAACCTGAAAACACTGGAAATTATGTTCTGTTATCAAAACTCTATTCTTCTGTAGGAAGGTGGAGAGATGCAGAGAATGTCAGAGATATGGTAAATGAGGTGGGATTAAGAAAACTACCTGCTCGCAGCTTAGTTGAGGTTAGCAATATGTGAATTGGACACGTTCTTATAGAGTAAGATCAGAGGTCAGGTTAACAACATTAGCCAGAAACATGAAAATTCTATCCAAAATGGGTGAAGGCATTTCCTTCTTAGAGGGAGCAGTGCCTACTACTTGTTGGTTGTCATTATGTTAATTATGATGGAGATAAATGTTACATAAATATATTTGGCAACATAGAGTTCAAGGAGGAGAATTGGGCTCCAATTTCCCTGAATGCACTTTGTTACTTTACTACCCAATTGCCAATACTGGTGCTTTTCTCACACATTCATCGTCTTACAAGTTTTACAGTTGCTAATGCCATGTTTGCGGTTTCATCCGATACAGTTTTCCAAGTTATTCAGGATTCTTACCTTTACGAAGGTTGTGTCAATTCATTTTGCACTCCTTAGTCCTGCTACTACCACTTAATCCCATTCTCTTTATATGTAGTTGGATTTTGTTGCTACTTCCAGTTGGTTTAAGGAATCACGGAACAAGATATGGCAATTGTTTGTTCCTTGCCATTGGTTTATGTGGAACTCATAATGAATTTATTTTGATGACAAGCGTGTTCTGTTGCCAGATATCCAGAGATTACATGTTAATGATTTGAAACGGCGAGATGCATATATATCCAAGCCGATACTGCAGTGTGAAATATCAATGGAATTTCCTTTTGTAAGATATGTTGCTGCATTGGATGAAATCCCACATTCATAGTGTGAGAATGTACAATGTTATTGTAGAATTTGATTCTTTACAAGCTTTGCACCAAGATGAGAAAGGAGTTGAGTAAACATGTCTATCGGGTTGTGATCTTTGATATTTGTCTGCTCCTACATTATGCTTTGCTCCAAGTTCGTATCTGTTACACAAAGGGGGTATAATTTGTTCATGTACCTCAATTTGTGATCAGCTCCACACCCTCCCGCTCGGCCTCACATGTACATTTGGTTCAAGTAGCCTTCACGGCTTCACTTGTTTAGTCCACCAAGATAAATAAGGTTTGATCTTCACTGCAAAAGCAACCAATTTTTATGCATGGGAAAGGAGGCTACACCAACTTAAGACTTCACGAGGTACAATATAACACAAGAATTTTATAACTGAGATTTTGATCCTATAGCTTCACAATTAAAGTTTAATTTATATTATATTAATATATTTATTAAATGATGACTGGTGTTATGTATGGTTTCTCTTAAAAATTTAATTTTTATACTGAAGAATTTATATAATTGTGAATTTTCTATCATTATTATTATTATTATTATTATTATTATTATTATTATTATTATTATAATAAAGTTGTATATATGATAGCTTCTTTGTGCTATAACATTATTGCCACTATCTCTCCATCCATCTCTCTCCATCGCTCTCTCCACCATCTCTCTCTCTCTCTCTCTCTCTCTCTCTCTCTCTCTCTCTCTCTCCATCCACATCTCTTCACTCTCTCCTTCGCACTCTCCATCGCTCTCTCTTCATAATAGTTTATACTCTACTTTAGAATGGCAATGGGACAAATGACACTACTAATTATATTTTATGCATGTTAACTTTTATGACAAAAATGTTTGCAAGTTGCAGTTGAACTATACATATATTGAATTGGTTGCTTGACGGTTTTAGTAGAATTTCAGTAAAGCATATGCTACAATGTGTATGCTCTTAGGAATATCCATTAGGAGACTCAGCTTCATTGAAATATCTGGAAGTTATTTGTAAGATTCCGATAAACAGCCAACTTTGCAAGGATGCATAATTGAAACTTTTGTCTATCCAGGGGTGATGTCATTTTATAGCTTGTGAAATCAAATGTATAGTTATACATAAAATTATCTTTTTGTTGGGGTGAAATCAAATGCTCAGAGTCCTCAGGGACCAAAGATCATGTTACTTCTTTCCAGGCATTTAAATTATGATATAAATTTCTTAATTTCTGATGCTATTCCAAGGGACTCTGGTGGACTGGAGCCTATGTAATGGGACTTGGAGATCTAATTAATCTTCCTCAAGTACAGGTTGGAAACCAGGAAGAAGCACGGTTTTCATTCTTACAGGGTGGATATGTAGAAGATTTTGAAAATCAAGGTAGTTTATATCCATTGCGATTTGCTTCTATATTAGCAACTAAGCTTACATTTTGTTACATGTTTCCTTCGTTCTTGCATCCCAAAGTTGCTCACCACGATTTCTTGAAGTTAACTCAGCGCACGGTGACACCATGGTTTGGTTAAAACCCAAACAAATGCTAAATGGTACTTCAATTAGGGATTTTTTTTATTTTATTTTTTAAAAATGACGATTTTATTTAGCGAAGATATGTTGATGTTAGAGAGATTGGACGATCTGCATTAAAGGGAAGCAACCTTACAGACATATAGTTCAATTTTAAGAATCGTATTCTTATTACATCATATTGGAGCATCTAAACAACATAAAATTGGTCTGTTTTATGCAGTAAGCTGTGACTAAATTTGTTATCTTGTATCTCATCAGCAAATGTTGAGGAAGAAAGAGAAGATCTTGCTTTAGCCAATGCAAAAGAGAAGGCACTGCAGCTGCGGGATAACTGCAATACTCTAATTAAAGGGGATGCTAAATCAGGAGCAGAATTTTTCGCAAATCGAACTTATCAAAAGTCTGAATATGCTTGATGAAAACACCACTCCACAGCCATTTTCCATAGGAAGGAGAGGAAGGGCTTAAAGATTTATTCTTTGCCTTGCATTTTGATTGTAATAAATGAGAAGAGAAAGAAGTGCATATACATTGATCGTTCTCTGATCCTAGTTAGTTAGACTGTTAAGAGTCAACTGTCATGTATTTAATTTATTTATTTAGGATCAAACTCAAATTCTCAAATGAATTAGAAAGAATTTTCACAAAGTACGACCACCAAACTGAGTTAGTATACACATTTGTGCCAGAAAAGGCAATGAATTGTAACTTTTAAACATAAACATCGGATGTAGTATTACCCAATGGAAAAAATAAATCATTTAGCCAATTATATATGTGTCTGTATAAAATAAACTTATTGATGGATGTAGTATTAAGAAATTAAGAAATAAGTCAAAACTAGAATTTCAATACAATTGTATTATTAAATAATAAAAGTCTCGGAAGAAAAAAAAATCAAAGCTCTCTTTGGTAAAAAGTATCGTATATCGGATAAGTTAGCTGATAATATGAAATAATTCACATGTTAATTTTGCAAATAAATTGTTAAATATAAAATGTCACAACAATGTTTTGTAAAAAAAAAATGTCGCAAAAACTTTTTTTGGTTACATAAGAGAAAAAAATAAATAAATAAATAAATAAATAAATAAATAAAGAAAAAGCCAACAAGGGATCACTCTCTAATAAACTCTACACCCCAAGCATCTTCCCAGAGTGGCTTAACCAGATCTCTAGGAGGAGTAGGAACATTCACCAATGGCCACCTAATTTAGCCAACACATCAGCACACGCATTTCCCTCACGAAGAGTATGAGTAAGAATCACCTCCCAAACATTAGCTAGCAGCTTTCGAATACAACAAATCTCATTCGCTAAACGATGATGTGCTGTAACCCTTCCTTAATTAAATTAACAGAGAGTAACGAATCAGAGCAGCAAAGCACCTTACGGAAACCACGTTCCCAACACAGCTTCAAACCGTACCATATCGCCATAATCTCGGTAAAAAGAATATTCTGCATCGCAGCAGACCCGTAGAAACCCCAAATATACTTGCCCTCTTTGTTCCGTAACAGTCCACCATATCCTGCAGCGTTAGTCGAACCCAATAAACTCCCATCCACAAAAAAAAAATGTCGCAAAAACTTATTTTAATTTATCTTTAAAATTTTCAATTAAAAATATTGAAGGTGAAAATGAGAGAAAATATGACATGCTTACAAATTTTACAAATTATAAACACTTGAAGTAGCATATCAACGGCAATAATATTAGTAATTTTTAAGACAAAAAAAAATTATTTTAAAAATATATTTTCTTAATGGAAGTCTTAAAATGTTTAAAAGAACCAGTAAAAACAAAAAAGTGTAAAGAAGAGGAAATTATATTTATCTGTTTTTTTGTTTAATCAATTAAATTAATTTATCTGAATATTAGCAATTTAGCATTATTATTATTATTATTATTATTAAATTAAAGTGAAGCAGGGTGCAAGAACAAGAATACAATACCCTGCGGCTATCATTTGATTGCAATTTTCAGCAAACGCAAAGAGAAGAATCAGAATCAAAATCGAAATTGTGAATCGAAGACGATGGCAGTTGAAGGATCATCGAAGAAGATGATAGCAACACAAGAGGAGATGGTTGAAGCTAGGGTTCCATTGGCATACAGAGATCAGTGTGCGCATTTGCTCATTCCTCTCAACAAATGCAGACAAGCTGAATTCTATCTTCCATGGAAGTGTGAGAACGAACGCCATTCTTACGAAAAGTGCGAATACGAACTCGTTATGGAGAGAATGCTTCAGATGCAAAAGATCCGTGAAAATGACAAAGCTAATTCCAAACAACCCCTTACTCAGGGCGCCGGTGCCGGTGCTATTCCTCTCATTCCCAAACCCGCCAATGCTTGATTCCTTTCTCTCCGTATCCGTATCTCTCTGTGTAAGTTCCTTTTCCCTTTCATTTCATTCAATTTTGGATTTTCTTGTTTATATCGGTTTTCTTCGAATTGTAATTTAGGTTTTTGATTTTCGATCTCTTGTTTATGATTAATTAGGGGATTGATGTTTTTTACTATATGAAAGGTAGATTTGTGTGCTGCTTATTCCGCATGCTGTTAGATTTGTGGATATTCCACATGCTGTTTTCACCAATTAGGGTTTGATTGATTAGCATTTAGGGTTATGTTGTAGGTGTAAGTTATGTGAAATCAATCAATAGAGCATTTGTGTATCTCATTGGTCATATTTGATGATGATATGATTCAGTTTTAGATTTTATGCCTTTCTCCAAACTCTCAAGCTTTCATTGTTACCTTCTCCCTTTGTCCTCTGATTACTAATATAATATGGTATCAGAGTAATACCTACATTTTGCTGCCATAACAATATGGGCCGATAAATTGTTCCATCACGGCTTTACATTTAAAGGAGGGTTATGAGAATGGATTTGTTAATGCGTGTTCAAATCAATTCTTATATCTTACTTGTCCAAGAAAACTGCTGTTTTATACATTCTGTGTCTCTCATTTCGAACTGGTTGTGGTAATTAGTAGTTACCCTTACCCCTTCAGGTTGCCCGGGAGGAGGAGAGGGGGTGCTGAAGAGCATGTAGTTGTGTGGTAGTTATTTTGTCATGTATTTTGAGTTTGTCAGTATCTGTATAAATCAGTTGATTGGTTTACGGTTAATAAGTTATATAAACTCTACAAATAGATCATTTTTCTATCTCATTTGTCATATTTGATTATATGATTTGATTTCATAGTTTGTTGGTATATGTGGTTAATAAGCTCTGTAAGTAGAGCATTAGTGTGTTTCATTGATTATCTTTGATAGTATGATCCCATTTGCTTCTTCTTGTTTTTTTTATCTTTTCTCCAATCTTTCATGCTTCCTTATTACCTTTTTCCCTTTATCCCCAGATTCCTAAAACAGTTTGATGGGAATGCAAATTGGGGACAGGGGATCCATAATGCTAACCTTGTCTATTCCTCGGGTATCTGTAAATATATTTTAGGTGGACTGAACATGATTTTAGTTAATATAATTATAACCAGTCCTGTGGCTGAAAAGTAATATGAGAGCTTTGCCTTTTGAATGCTATATGTGAAATTCATCATTGCAATGCAAGTAGAGATGGTTAGGCACTTAGGCATGATTACGAGCAATAGTGTAATACCTAATCACTTGGCGAACCCACCCTTAAGAGCTAGCTATCAAAGGGGAAGAACCAAGCCCCTTAAATACACCATCGAGCATCCCATAGACCCATACTACTCAGTGTGGGACTTGGGCACCCCATAATACCTAAGTCCCTATCATAGTGCTCCAGACAGATGAGATCCATGCTGGCTTTGAGGAATAAAAGTGTCATTTTGAACATTAAGTTGAGATTTTGTATAGTGAAACAATTACTTGTGGAAACAAATGTTGATGAATTTGAAATTATATACTCGGGCTGTATTATTAATTGCAGCAGAAATATGGCAGGATATAACTCAATTCATCTGTTTTAAACTTAATAGTAGGTCTCGAACAAGTTATACCTTTTAACTTTATTTTGCTTTTTTCTTTTCTTATCTCCCTTATGATGAGTCTATTTTTTTTTGGGGTGTGGAGTTGCTTTAAATGTTGACTCTATTTTAAAAGGATGTATTGTCTCATTCTCATGAAATTTTAAAACAACTTTTAGGGTATGTTTGGATGAAGTATTTTCAAGGGAGGGAAGGGCTTACTTTTTTCTTTTAAATTACTGACACTATAAAATAGTTTCTAAAATCAATAAGTGTGATTGAAGTACTATATGTTCATTTATCATGTTGTTCTTTGATTTTATTTTTTTTAAATATCAATATATTTTAAAGGGAAAAATACACTCACCTCCCTTTCTATCTAAATGTAACAAACACCCCCTCTATTTTATTATTAAACACAAACCTCCCCTGCCGTTTTTTTCATCCAACTTCTGTTTTCTTTCTTTTCATTTCTTTTTTATTCTTTTTCTTGAGAAACAGAGCACTCTTTCTAAACTTGTGTCTGCCATTTTGTTTGCTCCAAGCAAGTTGTACACAAAATCTTTCTGTGTTAAAGCTAAAGACAATAAATCTATCCCATCCACCTCCCCAAAGCCACAAGTATTCCTCCATTCCAAATTATGAAATCAATGTCGATACTAATTTCACATTCCTTTTCCAAACACCCTTGTCATTGTTGATGATGTTTCTGTAAGTTTGTAGAAAAGGAAACTCAAAACTCTCAATTGATCAAGAAAGAAGATAAAGGGAAAAACTGGGTCTGTTACAATAGTAACTAACTAACAGGTTATCTAACTAGGTACTAATTTATGCAGCTAATTACACAGTTAAGTAATTAAAATAACGATAAACATTTCATGTGTCTAACAGTTTCTTCCATAATAGAGATACAAAAAGTGATTAAATTGTGGGAAACCTGAATTTTTTGGAGTGAAATCATAGTTAGGTAGAGTGGTGGGATTGTAGAAAATTCAAAAAAATAAATAAATGATGGTGAAACTGAAAAGTAACAGTTTTGAATGTTAATTTGAATCACACTTAATTCATTTTTAGAAACATTTTATAGCTTCTTAATTTGAAAAAGAAACAAATAGGCCTTCCGCCTCCCTCCCCTCCAAAACCCTCCATCCAAACATACCCTAAAATTTCAATTGTAAAGACTGTGATTACTGCAGAATCTGCAAATCTGTTTGTCACTTGTATTTCTGCACAACAGGTTGAAGGTGGTATTTATGAATGTGCTTCCTACTGGATTTTTTTATTAATAGTATACTTGATTGATATATAGCCTCTTTCTGCACTATAAGAGATTAGAAAGGAATCTTTTTTATTTTTAAATTTTAATATTGTGAAGTGTAGCAGTTGGTATTAGCCATGAGGTGTCATTTTGTAAGCTTGCTGTCCACCTTAGTTTTTGTCTGTTATTATGTTGTTCTTAGTGCTTCGAGTTCTTGCACTTCCTAATTGCTTTTTGATCATGTTATATTTGATGCAGTTCAACTTTTGACAGGAACCTTTGCTTGCGTGGGGATGTTCTTTCATGTTTTTCTATTTTATGGATTCATGTTTGCCTTGGAATGTTTGTCCAGAGACTTCTACAGACTGATTATACTCTATTTCTTGCTATTTTCCCTGTGGTGATACCATGTTTGTACTTGAAGAAATAAAATCTCATAAAGGGAATCACTAACTGATTGCTTTCATACCAGATCTATTTCCTTCCATTAATCACAATAGCAGTTGAAAATTTATAATAATTAGTTATAGGATTTGGTATCCGATTTTAGAACTCATACATAGTTTATCGAACTATTTAATCGGGCGGTTGAATGAGGTTTAAAGTTTAACCCAATGTTGCCTGCTACTGGATTGTGATGGACACGTTTATTTTTCTTTCCAAATGTAAGATTCTAGGATTTATTATTTTAACAGATTTTTTAAAAAAATAAAAGAAATTTTAAGGAGTATTTTTAGTAGTTTGAACTTTGAAGAGTCTGGTTCACGAATATGCTTTGAAAGAAAGCAAACTATACACGTAATAATTTCCAATGACGATGCTTAGGAGAAAGTAACATCAAACTCTTTTGATATAAACACTCTTTTGTTTTACTAGCTGGTCCCATCAAAATATACATGTAACCAGTTTCAATGACGATGCTTAGGAGAAAGAAACTTTAAACCGTTGCTTATATAATTTAGGGTTTAGGGGCTTATTCCAAGTGATGAAGTTTTATTGTGAAGAGTTTGCCTATAGTTTCTCTTTATGTCCCCACATTTCTTTTAGGTCCCTAAAACACGTGAAAAAATTCAGTTTCTATTTACTGAAGTTTTTTTTAGTGTAAAGTTTACACACAAAAAATCTTCGAGTTCTAGAAACTGAATTTTTAGCGTGTTTTAGGGGCCTAAACGAAACGTGAAGGGCCTAAAGAAGCTACCGAGCTTGCCAGCCTTGCCTATGTGTACTTTGTTTATCACTTTTGAGAGGTGATTTAACGCATTTTGTTTGAATTGGGTTGGATTCATCCCAACGTGTGTTTTAGGAAATTCACCTTATTTTAGGCCCTTCACGTTATTTTAGGAAAAAAATTTCGGAACGTATTTTCCGAAATTTTTTGCGTGCTAGGGGGTGAAAGAGAAACATAATTTTTCGTGTTTTAGTCTATAGGCCCGAGCTTGTCCCATTTTGAAGTTAAATCTTTGATACATTGACAACAACAACAAAAAAGCAATCTAGTAAGACGAAAAGTTGGCTTATGCAGTGCTCGTGTAAGATATCTAGCCGGATATAGTTGAATGTATATATGGAACACAAACGTAAATGAAATTAATATACTATTCTCTTTGGCTCTTTTTATAAGAAACATTTCTGAAATTTTTATTTGGTTTTTTTTATGAGAAACACTTTTTAAATTTATTTTTTATTAAATACACAATTTCATTTGTACCCTTATTAAATAAAATCAAATATTTCATTCCAATGCAATAGCATTAATTAGAGAGACATATTCCCCATGTTATTTCAAGGTTACTTTTGGAATAAAACATAAAACTTTAGAATTACTAATGAGAAAATTACCTTCCTTTGATATATGTATTTTTTTCAATGTGTTCCTTATAAAAAGGATCGGAGACAATAGAATATTATATTAATTAAGACATTCAAGACGTTTTTTCTGATTTCTCGCGGGAATGAAGGATGAACTTTTTTATAAGAGGGAATGAAGAATGATTGAAGAAGGTTACCTACCACTTTGACTTTACATTCTCAAGTCATTAAGTTGGATTGGGTTTAAAAAAGCTTCTTTTACAAGTTTAGTGACCCTTAGTGACCCAAATATATAAAAAATTATCATACTTAATAATTTATAATTCATATGTAATATATTACCTTCAATTACTTTAGATTTCATTAGTTAATATATACTATCTTCTTAACTAATTATAATCGCTAAATAAATACTATAAAGTTTTATTTTCCATGAAAAAATAAAATAATGGAATTTTACATAATCTTTTGGAAATTCATGCATGGAAGTCAATCAAAACTCCTTTTATTGTGAAAAGTAAAGTAAACAATTGGGCAGTACACAATTTTCTTACTTACTTGCAAGTTGCAATTCAAATTCTATTCCAAGAAGAAAAAAAAAGTAATGATTAATGGGGATAGGTCCCATTTAATTTCTTTATTTAATCCTTGAAGATGGGGAATTAGGTGGGATTCATGTACAATAAGGTTTTATTTTTGTTTTGATGCATGCTCGTCTTCGGTTATCTCATGCACGTAACTGACTGCATATTTAGAAGGTTGGTTCCATTTCAATATATAATTCACTATCACCAAACTAATGACGCCAGAGACAAAGTACCTCGTGACATATATATAGGTATAATTTGCTACATATATTGGTATTTGTTTATTCAATTAAAAAATTTATTACACAAAAATCTGTTTGCAAGTTTATGTAATATATATGTTTTAGGCATGCATAGAATTTGTGTATAAATGACCAAATGAATCAACTCATATTTGTCTAAATATGTAAATTTTTGTGTTAACCCTCCAATTTTTTAAAAAAAAGATGATTTTGATAATTTGAAACTTTAAAAATTTATTTTCAAAGCCATATCATATGCATTTTGAGTTTTTTCTAGTGAACAATATATACTACTGTTTCTTCTTGGATCCTCGCTAGAGTAGGTACTTTGATTTGATATATCGTGTCTTTTTCAATTTTTCGTGTATCCTTAAATATATTTTGCTTAAAAGCCTCTAGAAGGAATTTGCAACATTCGAAAAGACATTTTATTATTGTTCAATAATAACAAAGAGATTGATTCAAAAAATAATGTTATAGTTTGATGATAAAATGAAGGTAAATTCTTTATATTTTATAGAATTTTGTTGGGTATCAATACTTGGTAAAAAAAAATAAATAATTAAAATAATTAAATATAAAAAATGTTATTTTTAATGTAAAAACAATTTTTTATTATATTTTATTGTTTCGCGACCGAACCCTGAATTATCAACTCATCTTTTATGGGAATCAAAGGTTAAAAAAAAAAAAACTCAAAAGATAACGTAGTGTAATTAAATGGTAAACAAATTCAAATGCATACAATAATCAAATGACTTCTATTAATTGTATGGTGTTATCTTTTTCTTTTTGTGACGAGAGCGAGTATGATGTTCTCTTATTTTTTTGACTGAAATATGATGTTCTCTTGTTACTGTTTATAGGCATGTTTTTGCTAAAAACTCATTTGCTATAAAGAACAAATATATGGTTTAATTTAAGAAGATGAAATAGTTGTACAAACCAGCTTTTCTCTATATATAGATAAGATTTATTTGTTGGAATACTCTTTGTCGTTGTATTAAAGATTAGTATTTCTTTGATGATAATAATCAAAATCTTTAATGTTTTAGGTTTTGGATTAGTCAAGGTCTCTATCTTCTAAAGAACAAACGTCTTTTTCACACTTCAATAATGCACTTCAAATTTGACGTCTTTTGTCTTTTGTTAATGTGGCTAATTATTCCTTTAATTACTAATTATTTATCACTTTGTCAAAACTAGTGGGCAAAGTATAAATGAGGTCAAAATATATACTTTGTCTTTTCCGTAATAGATATCCTTCAAATGAATGAATTAGCCATAATTTAATATTAAACAAATACTTTTGATTAATCCATGGATATGGGCCTTGATTGACATGTTGAATTTAAAGATTCATACCTTGATCGAAGTGTTCATTTTAGAAAATTTTGTTAAGGAAATTGATTTGTTGTTAGGTTACCTTAATTCAAGGAAGATATAGATGTGTGTGGAAAGAATATGAAAGAACGTGGGGTTTAATTTGTTTTTTGTATATAGGGATTCACTAATCACTATATCCTTTTTGACAAAATTATATGGCTATGACAAAGAATGTCAAACCTCATTTTGGGTGTAGCTAGAATAACACGTGGATGGCTTAGCATTTTAAGTCCTAAAATATTACTAGTACTATTGACTTATGATATTATGGCTCAAATCGCTTCAAATGATAGGGTGCATGAGTGGGTTAAAAGAAAGTAATTACCTTTATGTTTGATTTGTAGTGTATTATAGACTTATCTTTATGTTTGAGGCAATTTTTAGGATGGATGAGTGTTGTATATTATACACGGTGCACAACACTAATAATAATTTAATAATCTAGAAATGGTATCCAAAGTTTGATTGAATATCAGTATAAAAATTCAATATCATGTCATATTTATCTATAGATTAAAACTGTGATGTCTCTGAATTTTACAATCTACAAATCTCTTACCATTACACTAAAACCTAATTTTATCCTTTATAATTTATTTTTATTTATATATATATATATATATACTTATGTTTTAGGTTAGATGTTACAAATTATAAACTTAAGGAACCTTAAAAAACTTAAAACATATTTATTATATAAACGTAAAATTTAAATCACATCAAGATACATTTTTGCCTAAAAACTATAAGCTATTCTTATCATCCATTTACTAATTTTACCAAATACAGTAGAGCATGTCATTCTAAAATCTAAAATCTCATTCAAATTTTGAAACAACTTCAAAGTTAAAAATGGTCCTATAGTCTATAGCAATATTCACATTTAGTTTTGGTTGTTTACCTTTCTTTCTTTATCTCCAAAACAAAAAAGAGAAAGGAAGATAAAGGGAAGAATAGAGGATGCACATATACCGAGGCACGTCACCGTTAACCTGCTCACGCCAAATTCACCGGCGTCCTCGACGCCACTCCACTCTGTACTCTGTTGTTTTCCCCTCACACTACACACACCTTTTTGTTAATTAGCTAGCTTCAATAATATACTAGAACAATTCATATACTACTATTAAATACTTTAGAAATCCAAAAGAAAAATAGTGGCAGGATTAAAGTTTCTCAAAAATAGTAAATTATTTAGTTTATATATAGTGTAAATATTTAGATTATATGCAGGAGTTAGAATTCTGAATACTTCACTTATTCATTTTAAAGGTGTAATTTTTAGGTACTGGTTTACCTGACAAATAAAAAAATAAAAAATGAGTGGAATTGATAGCTCAACCAGTTAAGCTAGTTGAACTAAGGGTTAAAGAGTTGAAGGTCCAGGATTCAAGTCGAGAAAAAATTAACATAGCTCACCTATAAAAAAATAAAAAATAAAAAAGTTAAACTTGAACAAAAAAAGTTTAAAAATTAATATTTTACACAAACAAATAAAAATATAGTCTATTTTTTTTTACTTCAAACAAATTTTAAATAAATGGTTGTCTAACTTGTGCAATCTTGCACATATTAAACAACCAAAAGTAGTAATTTTTTTATTGAAAACAATAATTATTTATTAAAAAAATATAAATTTATTATAAAATGTAAAAGTTTTTATACAAATTTACTATTTTGAACATTTTAAGAAAAACCCTTAAATATATACCAACAATAGGTTGATATAAATGGTAAGCGACTTAGACTTTTTAAGTAATTAGAAGTTCAATAATTGACTCTTATGTATTAAGAAAGATCGGTTAGAATGAGTGTATCAATAAATTAGGTCATCACAAAAGAAAGTGAATACTTCCTCTTGTTCGTAAAATTCATTTTCAGTTTTTTTTTTTTTTTTGTCAAGTAACATACTGATTAAACTTTGAAACGGGGAGTCAAAGGTTCAAACTTCAACTCTTGTAAATAATACTATATGGAGAATGTTAAGATAGGACAGGACACATGTTATGAAGACAAATGTGATAAATTTTATTGAAATTTGCACATTCAACTTTTCTAACATTAAATATTTTATATCATTAAATTTTAAAATTTTATTTTTAGATAACTTAACATGTATTCTTAAGTAGTTTAACATGACCCGTAATATATTTGGTAGTTGCTTACTGAACTATATTATGGAGCAAATTTCTTTTCACTTTATAAACCTCTTTTTCATTTTTTGTAACTTAATATAAATTAAGTCTTTTTCAAAATTTCACATACATTAATAATTTTTTCCCATCTCTCATAATATCGACAATTATAATGGTAGCTTATCAAAAAAAAAAAAACAATTATAATGGTAAATATATAAAAATAACACAAATTAATTTTGAATACAAGAAGAATTGAGGAAAAGCAAATGATGTTAGTGACTGTATGTAGGGTCCTGCAAGAAAGGGAAGAATGGGGTCATGCAGCCTATGACCATGATCAAGAACAGTGATAATGGTTGTATAAAATTTAATGCTATTTTGGAGTGTTTCATAACTCATCATTCCATTTATGCAGGAATTTCCAGCATTCCCTCTATCTATCTATGTTTACCTTCTGAAAATTCCATCATTATCATGCTGACACATACACAGAAGGAAGATAAAGGAGTGAGAAAGTGATAGAACAGAGAGAAAGTTGTTCTCTTCTCTCCATAATTCCTTTTGCCTTTGCCCTTATTGAAAGGTATACCCCCCCCCCCCCCCCACAAGTCTGCAGTTTTTCTGTCATCTTTTAGAACAATTCCTTCTTATTAGCTGAGTTTACCATTTTGTTTCTTTCCTCTGTTTTCTTCTCTTCTCTTTTAAATGGTCACATATATAGCTGTGACCAAAATTAATTACCACATTTATTGTTTAAACTCCGTACCACTATTCCTTATTCTTTTTCTACACTCTTTTTTGTTCTTCAAATTTATCCATATATACCTCTATTTATACTGTTATTTGAATAGACATGGCTCTATACAGGATTATGGGAATACTGTTATGTTCCTATTTATACATACTAGTATGTTTCAATTCAAATTTGAGGATAAGTTTAGGGCCGGCCATGAGCAAGGGCAACACGGTCCTTCGTCAAGGGCCTAAAAAATATGGGGACTCAAAGTCAGTTTGTTAAGTATTTAATTGTAAAATATTTGGTAGGAATGTTCAAATATTAGTTAATTGTAAAATGTATTGCAATTTATTTTATAGTTTAATGGGTTTGTCATTTGTGTGAAATAATGTGTGTTCATGGGTTCAAATCTCATTTGATGCAATTTTTGTATTTTTTTTTTTTGTTAAGGATCCAATTTTTAATTAACAATTTTGTCTTTTAAAAAATTAAAATACATTTTAATTTTACTAATTTTTTTAATTTTCAATAAGAAAATTTCTTTTGACGCTTATGAGTTTCTCAAACGTCATCCACCGCTAAGTAACAAATGATGTTATTTTCTCAAATTTTTTATTTTATAATATCTATAACATAAAATGGTTGTCGTTTGTCAAAGTCTTAGTTTATGAAGCTGCATCACACTTTGCGATTTGAATTTTAAGACTTAAACCTTCTTACCCTTCTCAAATGTTTTGCTTAATTCTAGCTCATGCTTTAGCATATCTGCTCTTTTTGCTGTTATTCATTTCACATCAATTTTCATCATCATAAGATGAAAGGGAAAGAATATTTTTTTTGTTAGACCCCACGAAATTGCATTCTCCATAAAAACTATCTCAAGTCAAGTAAAACAGTTTTCATTCAATTTGGTTAAATAAATTTCTATATCCTTTTTTTTCTTCACTTTCTAATCAAACCTTTTAATTTATCTTCTGCTAAACAACACAATAAATCATAATCTTTTACTCTTTATCTTCCTTTTTTACCTAGTAAAAAAAAAGTTAGTACTTTCACGTAGAGTTGTCAAATGAGCTGGTCCGGTGGACCAGACAATATAAATGTGACAACCTGGCTGGCTCAACCCAATTATATTTGGGCCATGTGGGCTAATGGGTTATCCCGGCCCATTTGATTTTTTTTTCTCGATGTATTAGTTCCTTAAAATTATTAGTTTTATCGGAATATAATTGAATGCAAGTATAAATAATTTCTACATCATCACTAAATATTAATTAAACTCTGGTTTGATTATTGTCAAAAAAAAAATTGAAACAAATTAATAAATTATAAACTTAATTTTTATAAAATATTAGGTTAATATAACCATTTTATTAAGCTTACACATTTAACTATATTTTTTAATTGATGATAATTTTTTATATTTTTATTATTATTATTTTTCACAAAACTAGCATAATTTTTTATAATGGGCCGGCCTGAGCCCGAAGGGCTAGCCGGACCTAGCCCAATTTTCATTTGGGTTACGTGGGCTTGGGCCAAAAAAGACCCGGTTGTATTTGGGCTAGCTTTTTTGAAGCCCAACCTGACCAAATATGTGGGCTAATGGGCCGGTCCATCAGCCCAACCCATTTTGACAGCTCTCACAGACCATTAACATGGACCCGGTTTAAAGATGGACCCTATCTTTTTTTTCGAACTGCGGTTATCTCACTTATCATCTTAAAAGTAGAATTTTTAATCACTAAACTACTTGACCAAAAAAAATCATCTTTTAACGGGGTTAATTATAGTTTTGATTCCCCTATTTGAACTCATTCACAAAATTAATGACCCTATTTTAAAAATCTAATTATGGTTCTTTTAGGGCCCGGTTGATTCGAGGTAGATGGAGAGGAGGGGAGGGGGGTAATCTTGACAAAAAAAATTCTAATTATTAAATCATTTTTTAAATAAAAAAAAATGTTTTTTATTCTTGAAAAAAAAGAAACAAAATTTAAAAACAAATTTTTTTAAAATGTTCCCTCACAATTTAAAATATTTCTTTTGCCAATTTAAAACATTTTTTTAACCAATCAAATCTCTCTAATAATTGAGATTTTTTGTTTTGTTTTGAATTTTTTTTTCAAGAATAAAAAACTTTTTTTTAAAAAAAAAAAAAAATTTAATAAAAAGAATTTTTTTTTTGTCAATATTACTCCCTCACTTTTCCTCCCCTCCATCTACCTCGAACCAACGGACCCTTATGCTCAAAAAATGAAAACTAAAGTTGAAGCCGAAGTTGTATGACAAGTGATTTTAAAATTTGTGGTGTGTTTGTTTATGAAGAAAGAGGAAGGAAGGAAAAGTGGATGGAAGAGAGAATCTTCCTTTGTTTGGAACGAATGAAAAGGGAGAAGGAAAGGAAGGTGTGGAACGGGACCTCAACTTGAAATGACAAAACGAACCTCAACTTTTTAATCTAGCATTTATTTTTCTGTTTGTTAAGGCATTTTGAGCTTATAGATTAGTATAAGCTTTTTTTTTTTTTACGAAAAATTAGTACTATAAGCTTATATGATAACCAAAAAAATATGTTTGGTAAACAATTTTTAAAAAGAGCTTATAGTATATTTTTTTACTCTTATGGTCCTAATTATAAGAAAAAAAATACTTTTTAGATACAGTCAAAGTTTGATGTATCTAGACTATAAGATTAGATACATTAAACTTTCAATGTATTTAAAAAATGAATCTTCTCTTATAATTAGGATCGGAAGGAATAGTTTATAACTTATTGTTCAAACGTTATTTCAAATAGTTTATGAACTTATAGTTTATCATATTTTCTTTCAATTTTACGCATACCATCTTACTTGAAAATAAAATCTTCATCCGATCTGTAACCAAAAAAGAAAAAATACTTCCCCTAATTCTTGATATAAGAGAAATTTTACTTTGTAGATTCATTTAACATCTAGAGTATCTAGTCTACAACATTGGCTAACTAAACTAGATTCTCGATCAATTTTAAAAATAAAGTTTCTCTTATATATATGATCTAGTGGAGTAAAATATTAATTAATCATATCATTTTTATGTCATCTCATAATTATTAACTAGTTTGATCGTTAATTTCATTCGCTATAAATTAAAAACCAACCTACAAACTATTCGCTATAAGCTCATTCTCGATAAACTACTTTATCATCTATCAACTATAACTTTTTTATCAAATAGATTAATTTTTTTTACAAATTATCAAACAGAACCTTAATTTCTTAACTAATGGTTCTGAGCGCATATTAACATTTTTTGTAAATAAAAAACCAAGAAAGAAAGTTGATTGATTGATTTTGATGGCACGTCTCATCATATATTGAATGATAGTAGATTGACAATAGTTCAGAGTTGAAATTCCACATACGGAATTCATCACGTTGACGTAAAGATCCTTCCAACAATCTCAGCCCTTCATTTTTCATGCGTAATTTCGAGGTGCCAAGTTATTTTGCGATGGAAACTTCCAAGGAAGCACAGACACTCCTCAGATTATGTGTGTTCGTGTCCGTGTCCGTATTCAACACCGACACGGAGACTTATGATGACACTAAATTATGTTATTTTTTCAAATTTTTATCGATGTCGACATGTCAGTGTCTGTGTCTTGTCCGGTGTCCGTGCTTCATAACTTCCAATAACAAGTTTTTTTTTTTGAAAAATGCTAAGCGATACTTCAGACGTCCCTTATTATTGAACCTTTAACAAACGCCGCGAATATTAGGAAAAATTGTTGAAGTAATAAATTTGTTTAAAATGTGTGAATTCCTACCAATTGAATTATGTTCGTAAAATTTTATTCCAAGTTGGAATTTTTTATTGTAAAATTATTGTCTCTTTGATTTTTTTAGTTTGAGTAATGTTAATCCAAATTCTAATAGTACTATTGTTAATCAAATAAAATAGTTGACTTGGGATTTTTCATCTGTTTTAGCCGGCTTGTGTGACAAGAAGGGTATTCTCCCAGCAAAGGACTTAACAGAAATGTCTAGTCAAAAATTCAGAAGGTATTTTGAATATTTCGCATCTTTTAGACAAACAGATGTGATACAATATTCCTCTTAATCCATACTACCAGTATACTATTTATTTGAATCTGACCGACGTGTATCCAAAAGGCACATGTCAAGGGACTCAAAATTAGAATTATTGTATTGAAAAATATAATAAATTGACTTTTGAAAAGTGAAATACATAACTTTTAAAAAGAATATTTCTATATTAAGTTTCTTATCTTGTACCCTTAGAGTATATTTTAGCATTTGCCTATTTATTTTTATTATAGTGGAAATGGAATGCGTCAGTATTTCCTCTGATATCTCCGGTCTTTTATATAAATAAAAATTAATATAAATTAAATACAATTTTTTTAAATAGTCTTTTCATCTATTATTATTTGATTCACTGGACCGTAAGATTCGGATTTCCGTTCAAACGCTAGGATGAACTAAAATCACATAATTGAAATTAGAGTGGTGTAACAATTTGGCTTGACATGGTATTTAGTAAAAAAAAAATTGACCGACCAAATCTACACCGATTTATGGTCTGTTTGGTTTAATCGAGAGGAGGGGAGGAGAAAGATTTTAACGAAGGGGAGGGAAAGGAAAGGAATAGGAAGGGAGGAGGGTATTCATATGTTTGGTTCAAAAGAAAAAAGGGGAGGTAAAAAAAATAATTGCAACTAGGTTTGGTTCCCGGGGGAGGGAAGGGATAATAAAACTAAACTATTTTTTTATCCTTATAATTTTACAAAATCAATAGGAGGGGAGGAGAGAAATTTAATTGCAACTATGTTTGGAAGAATGTTTTGACTTTAATAAAAAAAAGGCTTAAATGTAGTTTTACCCCCCCTGTTTTGAAAAATGCGGAATTTTACCCCTCTATTTTATAACGCGGAATCTTACCCCCCCCCCCCCCTATTTTATAATTTGTTGGATTTTGCCCCCCACCAAAATTCTACACAAAATCTGCTTCTGAGTCTCAAGTTCAAAGCTTCGCACATAACTCAATTTGGATCAATAATTCACAAAATTGACACCGAAACGACCGTAATCGAGTTAGCTTTCCACATAATCAAACCCCACTAAATTTGGAGTTATATAGAGAGATTAATTACCGTTTTAGTGAAGGTTTATCCAATTACTAATTCTGCAAAAATCTACTTGTGACCTTCAAATTCAACATCGTCTACCGAACGCATCGTAACTCCAAATTCGACGAAATTTAAATGCCAAGAAGGTTAATTTCTTTAGCTTTCCATATATGTAAATAGTATTAAAAAATGAGCTACATGGTGACAGGCATGACGAAAATACCAGTAGTAGTTTCAAACGATAATTAATTTGAACATATATTCACTAAAACGGTAATTAATCTCTCTCTATAACTCCAAATTTAGTGGGGTTTGATTCTGTGGAAAACTAACTTGATTGCGGTTGTTTAGTTACCATTTTGGTGAATTATTGATCCAAATTGAGTTATGTGCGAAGCTTTGAACTTGAGGCTCAGAAGCAGAATTTTGGTGGGGGGCAAAATCCAACAAATTATAAAATAGGGGGGGTAAAATTCCGCATTTTAAAATAGGGGGTAAAATTCCGCATTTTTCAAAACAGGAAGGGTAAAACTGCATTTAAGCCTAAAAAAAATAATGAAAGTACAATCAAAATTCATATGAAAAGAGGCGTAACGGGGATATCCGAACTTTGTTGGGATACCCGATCCTCATTGAGGTATAAGTTTGAGGTTACATTTTTTATTTCCGATTGAAATTGGGATGTGGATTTGGGAAAACCCGAACTTTATGGATTTGGGTTTGGGAATGGCAGAATCCGCCCCCACCCCATTCCCATGTTTACTCAAAACAAGTTTATTAACGTTAAATATATACACACTGCAATGAAGGAAAGAAAAAAAGGATAGTTAACTATCATCCAAATTAATCTCCCTCCCCTCCAAAATCTCCAAACCAAACAAACCCTTAATTTCGTTGTGGTTTCATCATTTTTTAGAAATAGAAGTGGATAAATTTAAACTGATGATTGATATACAATTTGGTGTCATAAGAGGAGTCTAAAGAATCATTCACACATTCGGCTAAAAATAACTATATAAATGAGTTAGATACATTATCTTTATAACATTATATTTATGAGTCTACTCACTTATAAAATATTTAACTTTTACTTTTCTATCTAATTAAATACTTAACTCACTTCACACTTGCTATAATACTTTTTACATACTTTTATTTACTTGATAAAAAAATAATACTTGCGTTTATTTAAATATAAAAGTTATATACTCTCTCTGTCCCTTTTTATAAGACCTAATTTGACAAAATTTTTGTCTCTTTTTATAAGACCATTTTGCAATTGTCAATGACATTAATTGTTATTTTTCCAAAGTTACCCTTATTTACTTTACATAGTTTTTTGAATAACATTAATTTTTTTTTTATTTGATATATAAAGTACTACAATTAATTGTAAGAGTAATCATGAAAAATCAATATAATTTTTCAACTAATTTAATACTAATATCAACTTTCGTAATACGTATTTTGTCAAACTAACTCTTATAAAAAATGATGGAGGAAGTATATCATCGAAAACAAATTAGAACCGTGACAGTGAGCAGAAATTTCAAATTTGATTTTTGTTGAGTGCACGAGTATGCCCGCATAGTTTATTATTTTGGGGTGCAAGTGTTGGTAAAACGAAAATGTTAGTGTTCTCATAACACTAATTAAAGAAACTCAATATAATAAACTACATTAAAATTTATGTATAGTCAATATTTTTAAGATATATGTAGTCAATATTTTTAAAATATAAAAAAATGTTATTTTTAATACAAAATATATGTTCTGATTCGACTTTAAGTCCACATTTTCGAGAGATTATACGTTTTGAGGTTAATCCATCATGGTTTTGTCCTTTGTAGAAAATGCGCCTCCGTAATTTGAAAGGTGTGATTGTTGTATATAAACTATTTTTAGCATCGATTACCAAACGATGTGAGAGATTGTTTTGGTGTATCCAGAACAATATTATTAAGTAACACATATATTATGTAGGACATCACATATATTATGTAGGAGTCGAACTTCGAACTTCAAACACTTTAATTACTAATTCAATTTCAAGGTAAAATTTGTAACTACTAAAAAAAACTAATGCACCTGATAATATGACCCTAAGATGCTGAGTATGAGAATACTCCGTATGAACTACTTCCTCGAACCCTATATATAAGAAAAAGTTTATTTTACAAATTCATGAAATGATTGATGTATCTAATCCATTTTTTTTGACCAAATACATTAATCGATTTATAAATCTTAAAAACAAAAATTTTCTTATAAAGTACTAGAGTGAGTAATTCAAAATTAACATGACATAACAAGAGAGGATATATGGAAGAAGAAAGAAGGGAATTGAAAAAAGTGGTGTGTACAAACAACAACTTCCCATGCACGTCCTCCTCCTTCTCCAGTCTAAATGGTACCCACAAAGAACATATTACTCGGCACAACACACATGTAACAGTGTGGGGCGTGTTTGAAGGGTAAAATGGTAATCTAACCAACAGTATTTTCCTTAGAATAATGATATCGTATTCACACGTTATTCACACATAGGAGTATATATAGGAGTATACTACTAGTATTAGTAGCAGAAGAAAAGTAGTATAGTATTTTATTTGATTTTTCTTACACAGTGATGATGACGATGTTGGCGTATTATGTAGCAGAAAAACAAGTCATTAGAGAAAGGTCAAAGTGAGGCAGTTGAGTAAGTAAGGAAGGGTAATAACCTAGCCAAGCCATCTCTCTCTCTCTCTCTCTCTCTCTCTCTCTCTCTCTCTCTCTCTCATTATGGTATGTGGCCAAGCAAGCCAAATACTATTAGCCCAAGCTAGTCTTATAGTAGCTATAATCATTTCTTCGAAGCTCTCAGCTCTGATCTTCTGTACCAATAAACCAGCCAAGCCAGGCCAGGCCAGGCCACCCTCCTCCTCGTGATCTGCTTTTTCGGATTTTCAACTCCATATCCATTCACTAGTACTAGTACTATTTTCTCACTATATTTTTCAATATTTTACTTTTAAATTATGTCATTTAACAATTTTAACATAAATTAAGAAACACGGGTATATTAATAATCAAAGTTATACGTTTACGTTTCTAAAAAAAAGTTATACATTGACAAGTTTAGAATGATTAATTATGTCATTTAATTTGAGACGGAGAAAATATTAATTTTGAAACAATCTTTGTTTGCTAAAGTGAAATTCATTTTAAAATAGAGGGATTATTCGAAGGTGACACCTAATTTATTCTTTAATAATTTTGGGTACTTGTCCAACAACTAATCAAAATAAATCACATAAGAATATTTGCATTTGATACCCATAATCAACTTGTAAAAAACTTTTATTTCAAATGCACATAGCTTGTTTTTATTGATTGATAGATAAATATCCCAAAATTATCAAAGGGTAAATTATTAAAACCCCGCATGTTATGCAAAATCTTTTTTTTTTTTTTTGGGTTACAGTATTATGCAAAATCTCTACTAACTGAGTTATGCTCATTGTGACTCATTTTTCGGTATTTACTATATAAATTTCAGAAAATGATTACCTCACGTGCAAATTTGACGATTATTACCCTTATGACATCAATATTATGACCAGAAATTCGCAACACTGCATATTTTATATAATTGTCCTCTTTGAGTATAAAAACCCCTTAATGAATTGAAATATATGTGGACATTATGGATTTATTCTTATCATCTCTAATTTTTCTCTCATATTTTCTCATTTTTTCTAAATTCAATGGTTGATTATCTCTCTTCTTAATTATATTTTATTCTTTATAATTTATCAATTCTTAGATTAAGAAAATAAGAGAGAATATAAGGGAAAAATTGGAGTGGATCCAAATGATCTTCAAATTCATGTTAATCTATAATTCATTCATAAAATAAAATTATTAACAAACACACTCAAGAATGCATATTTGCTTCAAAAAAATAAAAATTATATTTTATAAATATATCACAATTAAAATGAATGTTTATTTTGTACTTATTGACACTTGGATTATTGTGATTGGCATTTGACAAAGAAAAGAAAAAAGAAAAGAAAAGAAAGGTACATCAACTACTATAATCAGATGGATCAGGTATTATCAGAGTAACACCAATGTCCTAAAGGAATTTTCAGAGCCCTCTCATCTATATTCCTTCGTCTTTTCATTTTCATTCTCTCTCTCTCTCTCTTTGTTCCCTCCCAGCTGGATTCTGTTTCCATAGGGACCTCCCAAAAACTACTATTCTTTCTCCCCTCTCTCTCTATATATAAATACTATAACACACAACACAAACACATAAACTAAGTAGCTTTTTTGAAAGGAAGAAGAGAAAAATCATCATCATCTTCATCATGAGTAGTAGTTGTGGAAGAGATTGTGGTGGATCAGGAGGAGTGAGACCTTACATAAGATCAAAAGTTCCTCGTCTTAGATGGACTCCTGAACTTCATCGTTGCTTTGTTAATGCCATTCAAACTCTTGGTGGTCATCATAGTAAGTACTTTTTCATATCATATTCATATTCATAATCACTTTTTCTAGTATCAACATTTTCCTTATTTTTCTTTTCTATTCATATGATTGTAGAGGCTACCCCTAAACTTGTTCTTCAGTTGATGGACATTAAAGGCCTCACTATTTCACATGTCAAGAGCCATCTTCAGGTTCCTTTTTTTTATTTTTTTATTTTATATTTATTTATTTTTAAAAAAAGATTTTTTTTCTTATTGGGTTTTTCTTCTTTTTTGCTAACTAGATGTACAGAAGCATGAGAAGTGAAGTGGGAAAACAAGGTACTTGAAAAAAAAAACATTCTTTCTTTACTTTACTCAACAAAGGAGTTTTTTTTTTTGGGTTCATGTCATGTCATTTGTTAAAAAATTGCATGGTTTGTGTGCATTGAATGCAATACATGTCTTCAATCTATCTATTGTTCTTTCTTCTCTTAGTATTTATTTGAAGTTCCAATATAAATCTCAAGTGAGTTTTCTTTATGCATAAGAAGGAAATATAACACTACAATGCTCATTTATTAGCCCCTTTTGCATTTAGTTCATGCCAAAACAGTGTATCAAGAATATAAAAAAAAAAACCATGTCCTTGTAACTATAGTATACTTCTAATAGTATATATATTTTGATTTGATAAATAAAAAACACAACTTTTATGTTTGCTACATTTTGCATTGTACCTATATAGTACCTTTGAAGCTTTTTTTTTTAATGAATTTGTTTAATTTATTAGGTAGGCCAAGTAACCAGCATAAAAACCAAGGTTTTGAAGAGCATGATGATGGATGTGTTGATGAAGTGAATGATGTTAGTGTTGAGCATTCTTTGAGGAGAGAATCAGATTCTTCTAATTTCTCAAAAAGGTACTAACAATCTTAACTTTATTTTACTTTACCATAATTTGAAACTTTTCAAACATTGAAAAAACAAATAAAGTTAATGGTAAAGTGTAGTAGTACTAGTATACAAAAAGTTGGAGAAAAATAAAAAGGGTTAATAATACTATTTTGTTTAATCTTTTGGTTTTCTGAACTAATTACTTTAACTTTATTATATTTTTGAAATTTTTGAAATATGGTTTGATTGGGATTGTATTGTACTATTGTTCACAGGGCTAGAATAGAGAGGGGAAGTTGTACAACAACTAATCTGCAGCAATGCAGCCAAAGAAGAATCTGTGATGATGCTGTAAAAAATCCTCTGTACTGCTTTTATGACTATGTACTGCAGCCTAATAATACCAATACCAATACCAATACCAATACCATTACCATGGGTAGTGAACATGATGATGATGATGAGCATAAGAATAATGGAGTAAAGGATGATGAACAAAAGTTTTGTGGATGGCAGAGGAAGCAGATACAACCACCCAAGTCTTCAGATTTTTGCATAAACCTCACTTCTTTCAAATCTCTAAACCAACAATCTGATTTCCCTCAGGTGAGTTAGTCACTTGCACCCTGCTATTTGGTAGTACTAGTATTTTGGTATTAGTTAGTACTAATAAAAGTTAGTAACTTTGTTTTTTATGTACTTTTATTGGAGGAATCTATCTGCAGAAAGAAAATATAAAGAATTTTAAAAAGTAAATAAAGTTAGTATTTTTTTAATATTTGTTAGTCTCTTGAAAAATAATCGATTTTTGTTGACCTAAATATTTAAAATAGACCGGAGAAATTAACATTTTATCATATCTAGTTCATATCATCTCCGGTCATTCTCTTCATGTTTCTTGTCCTGCACTGATCATATTGTTGTCCGTTAAGTAGATTAAAATGGATGGTTGAGATTTGTGTTGTAGTAGGATCAATGTACCATTAAGTAAGTAACTTGAGAGAGGATGAATTCCAATTTTATCCAGTGGTAACTTTTTTTGTCCCATTTTAACTCCAAATAAAGAGGATTTCAACTTGTCCTCCTAAACTAGTTTTTTGAAAAAGTTATAGATGGAGTGGAGTGTGGTGTTGGGTTTGGATTTTATTTCACTGCCATACTAGCTAGTAGGTTAGTAGCTTAAGAAGCCTATAGCTATAGTAGGAGTATATATTTTCCTAACACTTTCACTTTTGTTCAGTAAGATCTTACGTTTTGCCTGTTTCAATATTTAAACCATTAATTTTGGGATCCACGTTAATGCCAAACCGTTGGTTTCTCAGCTGCCCGTGCATTCTCTTTTCCATTTGACAAAATAAATAATCACTTTTTAGAATGTTTTCAATTAAATATATACTATTTTTTAATTTTTAGTCAATACTGTGGGGTATATTGATTCTACTGTTGTGAAAAGATATGTTTATGTTTACATTATTATTATGCATCTAGTCTAGTATAAATTGAATTTGTTCCATTATTCTCAACGGAGTTGGTTTTTTGAAAACCACGTTTGAAACAAACACAGAATGAACACGCTTAAATTTAAGTGTGAAGTTGTCAACAAAAAATGTTACTAATATTCTATTCAAACATTTAATATATATCGACCTAAGGAAGTGGTTAGATTAATGTTTTGGTCCCCTTTTACGTACAACCTATGGAAATAATGGTTATTAGGAATTATACGTAGTAGTATTGTATAGTAGCAAGTAGTAGAAAAGTACTTTTCATTGTCCAAAATTTATCATGACTTCTAAAATTAAACGTTACTACCTCCTTTATTTGACATTCACTGGTCCTAACTTATTATTGGAATGTGACTTTTAATTTGGAAATTTATACTTGTCCTTTTATTGCATTCATATGGTCAATTCTTCTTTTGAAATTATGCGTCCTTCTTAACAGTCAAATTTTATTTACCTATTAATCGAACTTACTTCGGATTTTGTTTCCCTCAAAACCGGAGGGATTGGACCAGAGAAGATAAATCTTGTAAAAATATTGGTTTTTTTTTTCCATGTGAGAATGTTTATAGCAGACACATTTACATAAGTGTGACCATTATTTCTTATGTGTGTTTGTCCCATATTTACAGGATAGTAATGTAAATGACAGAAATACCCCTTCATGGGCAATTAATGGACTTACCAAAACTGACAGGGCACATGTAGAAGTTGAAGGTGAAGGAGGACATGAGTTGTCATTGTCTTTAACATTGCAAAATCCTTCACCTCAGACAAGTAATGTTTCTTATTCGGCCAGTGAAATCAGTGAGGCAATTTCATGCTATCCTCCTCCTCCTCCTCCTCATCCTAACCCTACTGCTCTTGGACTTGGTGGGTTTAGCAGCTACTACAAGGACTGCTCTAGAGCATCATCATCTTCTACTGTCAAAGAAAGGATTAATTTAGACCTTTCTTTAGCCATTTATGGCAATTGATTTGATGCTACTTTACTGTAACATCTTTTACTTTAGGCATAATTTTACTGTAGCTATTTCTTTATTCTCTTTGTTTTAAAATTTTGGTAGTACTACTACTTTTCTTGTGCCTACTCACTAGGTGCATGCAATGACTTTTCAATCAGAATTCTAATTTAATTTTATGATGTGCTTTTTTGGGTGTTATACTGTTATCTAAACTTTCTAAATATGACGATTAATATCCAAATTGGTGCTGAGAAGCTAACAGTAGAAAAGACACCACTTACTAAGAACTATCTATTGGAATTGGAACAGTAACAAAGTAATGTAATGTGAACGAAAATAAATATATAACCAGATTGATTATTGCTAAAGGCGTTTTATTATTCTGACTCATTGTTGAAATGCAACCAAAAATGTAGGGTTCAGATTAGGACATTCTTGACATAATGCAAATTCAATTTTGACTTGAGATATTAAATGCTTTGAAAGAAGACTATTCTTCAGTATGTTTATTTGTTTCTAAACATCACTTCTTTTTTGTTTTGTTTTATTCAATGCAAGACTTGTTCTCTAAGACTTCCCCTCAAGTTTTTAATTGGATTACTAAGCTTTAGAATGTGGCTCATTCTAGCATGGGAAAGGGTGGTAGGTCTCCCATGGTGGGAAATAAATGTTAACCTTTAGATCATAAAGGTATACAATAGACTATAATAAAGTGTCCATACCATATTTTATCCTCTTCCATCAAAATTATTTTTTAATTTATATGCTATTATTAAATTAATTATATTTTATTATTAAATTATTTTTATATGCCAAAATTTTATTTTAATGTAATATATATTTCACGTCGAAGTGATGTACAATAACAAAGGTGGAAAAAAAAATCTGAAAATTGAACTTAAAAATAGAGAAGATAACACAAATAAGAAAAAGTCTCATTGTACTTAAATATCTCATTTTATTAATTTAATATATCTGTTTTTATACTATTAATAAATTAATTTGTATTTACTCGAATTTTATTTTCAATTTATTTTTATTTTAGTTGTATAATTTTTTTTCTCTTTTAAATACTGTTGTTTAGCAAATTCTTTGAAAAAAAAACATACATTTATATTATACATACAAGTTTCTCACGCGCCCTATCTTTTGTCATCCGTTACCTACGAGTTTCTCACGTGACCTATTTTTACTCGTCCGCTACTTACGAGTTTCTCGCGCATTTTATTTTACTCATCCGCTACGTACGAATTTATCGCGCGACCTATTTTTACTCACCTGCTACTTTCGAATTTCTCGCGCGCCCGCAACATTTTTTTTGTACATTAAAAAAAAACGTTTTAATTCATAATAAAACTATATTTAAATTACTTGCTAAGTTTTGTAATATTAAATAGTGTATAATTAAACATAATAATATTTATTTAAAAAAACATAACAATAAATAATAATCCGTTGTATGTAAGATATAAATAAAATCTTGTAAAAGAAAAACAAAATAAGAGAGGGGTGGGGGGGCTTGCGTTGGAAAATATGGTACGCAATAGTATTAGGGTAAAAATTTGAATTGATATCAATTGGTTAGCTCTAGCATTTTTACATATATTTATTTCTTTTAAATTGTTTTAAATGATAATAAATTGTAAAAGATAAAATTGGATTTTAGATAAAATATCAAGGGTAAATATGGTAAAACAATAATAAGCTATAAATTCATAAGCTAAATTAAATAACGTTGAAAAATAAGCTATAAACTCGTAAAATAAGCTATATACTCTTGGTGAAATGACCGTTATCACACTAAACTTCTTTTTTAGTTGTATGAGTTTATAAGCTATAAGCTAAAAGCTAAAAGCTAGTTTATTGGTTTTTCCAAACAGATCTTAAATCAGATTTTTGGTCTTGACAAACAAATCCTGAGTAAAATGCACACAAGAGTACCGCGTACTTGCAAAATTATACAACTAAAAGTAAATAAAAAATAATTTAATAATAGTATAAAAATGATATATTAAATTAATAAAATGAGACTTCATCTTATTTGTGTTTCATCTCTCAACACTTTATTTATTTCTAAGTTCGATTTGTAGTTTTTTTTCCCCACCTTTTTTATTGTACATGTACACTTCGACATGAAATATATATTATATTAAAATAAAATTTTGGCATATAAAAATAATTTAATAATAATATATAAATTAAAAAATGATTTTGATGAAAGGGAATAAAATATGGTGTGGACACTTTATTATAGCCTATTGTATACCTTTGTGATCTAAAGGTTAACATTTGTTTCCCACCATGGGAGACCTACCACCCTTTCCCATGCTAGAATGAGCCTTAGAATGTTTACACTATTGTGGAAAAGGTGAGGGTGATTAAGATGTTTAAAGTATAGATTATGAAGACTTTTGAAATGATAGACTTATGAAGACTTTTGAAATGATAGACTTGGGGCTTGCTCAATGCTCATAATTTTCTCAGCATCGAGAAAAACAAAGGAAAAAGCCTTGTTCAGCACTTCAGCTTGTGTTAACAAATCACATTTAATAACAAGTTAGCTACATCATAAATAGGTTCAGTAAATCACTGTAAAAAAAAAGTGAAGTAAAAGCAAAAGTGGCTATAGCATTAACTTGTTAGAAAGGGTGAAAATAATACATGGCAGGTGAATTCTCTCATTAGCTGGTTTAAGAGGGATTACATTACACTATTGGTTCTTCCATTTGCAGGGACATAAGAAATCCACCAGATATTTGCAGGGACAATGTAATAGTGTCTACACCCCTAAACCATGCTGAAGTGAAACAGCCCTTTTCATTGAGCCACAGACCCTTCTTTATTATTGGAATTAAGGGCCTTGACACAGAGTTTAGGCTTAGTGCTAACCAGATTGCTGGGAAGAACAGAAACAGCAACTACTATAGATCCACTAGGTACTCCAGAAAGGGGAAGAACCTCAACAAGAACAGAGAGCTGCAAAACAAGTATTTTATTCAAAGCATGAATTAATCAATGTGTGTGAATACCAAAAGTTATAATTTGTTTAAGGGAGTACAGTATCTTTTTACCTCTGGAGACCTGAGATCCACTACTGAATCTTTAACAACATGATTGATAGCGGTACCCACTATTTCGAAGCATTTAGCGCGGTCCAGCAAACTATTAGAACCATTTAAATTTTCTTTCACAGACTTTGTTTCTTCTATTCCTCTTCGGTTATACCCAACAGCAAACTACAAAATCAATGCACACACACACATCAAACATAATTTATTGTTTTTATTGGTGGACTTCCAACTACATGATATTCAACTCTGATAGCAGAAACATGTTATGTATGAATAAATTATTGTCCGAACTTATTTGGAACTACATTCATTTAAGAAATTTATATTTCATAATCTCTAAATCATTTAATTACATAAAAGAATATTTTCAATCACTAAGTTAAGTTCCAAACAATGCACAGAACACAATCTCAGTTCTGACTTCATTGGGCATCATCATACATGTTGAAATTAAAACTATTAAGATGTTATGAAGCCCCAAATACTAAGCCAGCATTCTGATATCAGCTTCATCAATATTGAAACTTTATTAAAAAAAATTGGCTCTTCTTTGGCAATGTGGACAATGGGAGGGTGTGCTCTTGTATATGAAGTGATGAGAATTGCCAATGAGTCCAAGATCATTTCCTTAGCTTATGAAAAACGTGACTAATTTGCAAGTAAAAGGTAGTATTGAATCAAACCTTTAATGGTCGTCCTAGTTTGTCCTGGTTAGCATCCACAAATTTCTTAACAAGCATTGATACTACTTCTTGCAGTTCTTTTTCGTTGCTTGGATAGGCAAAATGCGATGGCACCAACTGCAGCGGAAAGTTATAAATCATTCATATTAGTACAAAAAAGGAAAGGGGAAATATGAGGTATACGTCCATCAACCAACATATATGACATCCACATAATAAAACCATCATAAATAGAATTTGGATATCCGTATTTTTATCCATAAATTATTTTCATTCTAAAAGCTTATGCTCCGATGCGAGCAACGTACATGAGAATGGCAGTTACGACTTTTTTTTTACAGAAGCAGTTATGACTTGAAGGTATGGAAAACAGAAAGAAACATGGAATTTATCAGAGTAGACTGTACAGGTAACAATCACTAAAAATGAAGTGAAAATGTATAATCACAAATAAAAAAAAGAATTGTAGCATTCTTTAAGGTTATAACTTTAATCTAATCAAAATTTGTATAAGTATTCACTAATTTTTTTTTAACATAAAAATCTGCCACCTTCATCAGAGAAAAAATTGAACAAGGGCATGCCATTGTCAGCGATATAATTAAGAAGTGGGTGAACGAAAAGAACCATAGTATACAAAATGGACAATGAGAAATTGGGCCTGAATGAAACAAGCAATACAAGAATATGAGAAATTGGGCCTGAATGAAACAAGCAATACAAGAATATTGCAACTCAGCCTAAGAGCTACAGGTGAAAGGCATTCTACCTTCTATCAAGTCTCGACCCTGCCTCACCTAGGTAGGTGCCTAAGCATGCAAAAGAAGTTTTTCAAGTACAACATAACTTAAAAAGCTCCTAGTTTCTTTTCATACATCAATAGAAAATAGAAAAAGGTGTAAATAGGTACAAACGAATAAAAGGACACACGACCAAAGAATGCAGGAAGAACAAAAACAGTCTAGGAAAAGCTTCAAGAATACCACAAGCTAAAACTCCCACAGATATCCTTAAAGCAATAAAATTGTACAGGAAAATTGAATTGAAGCTTCATATATCAACTTTTCTTTATCTTGTTCTCAATTGTCCTATACTTCTTAAAGTATATTAAACAAAAAAAGTGGAAAACTTAACAGAAGGAACACTAATTGTAAGATTATACAAAATTCATATATATGCATATAAAATAGCATTAGTAAGACACAACAACCTTAAATCACTTGAAATATTTGTGTAAATTTAACTTCATAGCTCACAAGTAAGATTATTAAAACCTTAAATCAGACTTCAAATACTTATATAAATTTAAATTCGTTCACAAGTATAAATCACATAAACGTTTCAAAGTCAAAGATGATACGAATTCAACGATTAACAGGGACGATAAATAGGATTTAGTGTATATTCTTAATCACAAAGGGCAAGCAAAATCACAAAATTGTGGGATTTTACAATTCAAATCGGAATTTTAACTAACATACCCTCTTGTATCAACATACTAGTATTGGCTTTGGCTTGGCTTGGCTTGGCTTGGCTTGGCATAACTACAATTTCTAATAATTACCTAGCATGTAGCACCGACACTTGAGATTGAAGGCATATCCAGTGTCCAATACATGTCACGAAGACATGTGGCTATAAACAATGACTTCTATCTTTTAAAATTATTGTCAATGTCTACGTGTCAGTGTTAGTGTAGCGTCGGGGGTCGGCCTCATGCCTATGTTAGTGAAAGATAATTGCTCTTTCTCAATTCCTAGGGTAACAATATGAAAGGTGGCATGAAATAAGGGTTGAATGAAACCGAACATATAGCAATGATAAGAGGTGGAGATGATTTACTACTTACAGAGGCAAAGTTAAGTTGCCAGAATCCAAAGCCTGGATGATATTAGATACAATACCAACAGTATCAGGGGATGTGTCTTTAGGAAAGGTAAAAAGTACCAAACCACTCCTTATGAGTTTAACCAAAGAAAGATCAGTGATTCCTTCTTCTTCTTCATGTTTGTTGTTGGAAAAGTGATTATGAGTAATGAATTTATGAAGGATGTTAATAGCTTCTTTAGTAGCGCTTTTCTCCCGTTCTGAAAATTGAATTGATGAAGCACGCAACGGAACTAGGTCAATAATTAAGGAATGAAATGAAGCAAAAGATGAATAAGAAGAGAGGAACATAACATACTGATAGTACAAGTGATGAGAAAAGCGGAATGAGAGTGAGTGAGAAGAGAAGAAGGAGCATTGTAGTCAAATCGTGGGAGTCTGATTACGCCTGAGTGTTGTTCCCACGGCTTCATTTCTTCTTCATCTTCTATTCTTTTTGTCGCCGTTGCGGTTGCGGTGGCGGTGGCTACGGCCGCGGTGTCCATTTCGATTTTCTCGAACAGCCTCTTTTCTGGAATTCGACTTCAGAGTTCACTAGTCTTCCTTTACTTCATTTTTTTCTTTTATTCATTTTTAGAAAATGTATTTATTTAACCTTCTTTATTTTTTTATTCTCTTTTATTTATTTAACCTTTCATATTGACCATCTACTATGGTTTCAACATTCAACACCAACTTTTTTAATTTCCAACACTTCACATTATTTTCTCTTTCTTCCACTTAATAATTCAACACTCATTCAACATTTATCCTCTCCAATGATTTTTCATTCAACACTCTACCCCACCACTTTTTATTTCATATTCTTATTTAAATTTAAATTTTTATTTTTATGATTACATAAAATTACAATTATCGATTAAAATTAAATTAAAATAATGAACACTTAACAATTTTTTTTTTTTAGTTTTTTGTAATAAAAACAAAACTTATTTAAATAATTGTTGTGATAATTAGAAGAATTTTGGTTGTTGAAATGATTGTTGAGATCTATTTCATTAAAAAAAAAAACTAAAACTTCAAAATAAACACTAATAAAAAGATAATAATAGGATTAAGATAGTGAAAAACTTATTTTTTTTCTGTGTCCAAATCAAATGAACCAAGTCTCTATTTATAGAAAAAAAAAATCATGAATTTTGGTAAAAAAAGTAAAAAATAAAAAAATTAATTTGTAATGAAATAATTGAGTTCAAAGTATTAATGTGATAAAAATCCAGACAGCCAATCAAAATGCGCCACATGTCCCTCCTTTCAACATTCAACTATGTTGAATTCTTTTAACACCTCTCTCCTCCACATCATTCAACACACATTTTCAACATACCTCTCCAATCATTCAACACCCAAATTCAACACCATTGTAAATGGTCTTATATCAGCCATCTTTCTGAGCCTAATTCCTAAATCCTAATCAAAATATCAATCTGATAGAGACTTAAATCATGGATTGGGCCTTGACTTTGGCCCAAACCTAAAATGTGAAAAGGAATGAAAGAATGACGAGGTGGCAAAGAATGCATGAGGAGTGCATGTGTTGCATAATGAATTGATTATATATATAGTGGTTAGTAGAAAGAGAAGATTCATTCACTTATTTGGTTAGTTTTTTGTGGATCACTTTCATAGTGATTTGGGGAGCACTATGTGCTTTTGGGATTGGTAGTTCCACTACCATTTGTTACATGTTTTCATTACTCATTCTACTGTAATTTGAACACTTTGCATTACAATTGCAAGTTTGCTTTATAATCCTGTTATCATTATCACTGTTTCATTCTTAAATTCATACACATACCTATCACAATCTTAGTCCCAATTCTACAAGACCATCTCCAATGGTGGTTCTTATTTTTTTAAGTACTAGTACCTAATAGGAATTTGTGTGAACCCGAGCTCGTCTAGCGACGACTCGCACGAATGTTGGTTCCATTTCCACTGAGATCATGAGTGTCGGTTCCATTTCCATTGAAAATAAATATATAACCAGATTGATTATTGCTAAAGGCGTTTTATTATTCTGACTCATTGTTGAAATGCAACCAAAAATGTAGGGTTCAGATTAGGACATTCTTGACATAATGCAAATTCAATTTTGACTTGAGATATTAAATGCTTTGAAAGAAGACTATTCAGTATGTTTATTTGTTTCTAAACATCACTTCTTTTTTGTTTTGTTTTATTCAATGCAAGACTTGTTCTCTAAGACTTCCCCTCAAGTTTTTAATTGGATTACTAAGCTTTAGAATGTTTACACTATTGTGGAAAAGGTGAGGGTGATTAAGATGTTTAAAGTATAGATTATGAAGACTTTTGAAATGATAGACTTATGAAGACTTTTGAAATGATAGACTTGGGGCTTGCTCAATGCTCATAATTTTCTCAGCATCGAGAAAAACAAAGGAAAAAGCCATGTTCAGCACTTCAGCTTGTGTTAACAAATCACATTTAATAACAAGTTAGCTACATCATAAATAGGTTCAGTAAATCACTGTAAAAAAAAAGTGAAGTAAAAGCAAAAGTGGCTATAGCATTAACTTGTTAGAAAGGGTGAAAATAATACATGGCAGGTGAATTCTCTCATTAGCTGGTTTAAGAGGGATTACATTACACTATTGGTTCTTCCATTTGCAGGGACATAAGAAATCCACCAGATATTTGCAGGGACAATGTAATAGTGTCTACACCCCTAAACCATGCTGAAGTGAAACAGCCCTTTTCATTGAGCCACAGACCCTTCTTTATTATTGGAATTAAGGGCCTTGACACAGAGTTTAGGCTTAGTGCTAACCAGATTGCTGGGAAGAACAGAAACAGCAACTACTATAGATCCACTAGGTACTCCAGAAAGGGGAAGAACCTCAACAAGAACAGAGAGCTGCAAAACAAGTATTTTATTCAAAGCATGAATTAATCAATGTGTGTGAATACCAAAAGTTATAATTTGTTTAAGGGAGTACAGTATCTTTTTACCTCTGGAGACCTGAGATCCACTACTGAATCTTTAACAACATGATTGATAGCGGTACCCACTATTTCGAAGCATTTAGCGCGGTCCAGCAAACTATTAGAACCATTTAAATTTTCTTTCACAGACTTTGTTTCTTCTATTCCTCTTCGGTTATACCCAACAGCAAACTACAAAATCAATGCACACACACACATCAAACATAATTTATTGTTTTTATTGGTGGACTTCCAACTACATGATATTCAACTCTGATAGCAGAAACATGTTATGTATGAATAAATTATTGTCCGAACTTATTTGGAACTACATTCATTTAAGAAATTTATATTTCATAATCTCTAAATCATTTAATTACATAAAAGAATATTTTCAATCACTAAGTTAAGTTCCAAACAATGCACAGAACACAATCTCAGTTCTGACTTCATTGGGCATCATCATACATGTTGAAATTAAAACTATTAAGATGTTATGAAGCCCCAAATACTAAGCCAGCATTCTGATATCAGCTTCATCAATATTGAAACTTTATTAAAAAAAATTGGCTCTTCTTTGGCAATGTGGACAATGGGAGGGTGTGCTCTTGTATATGAAGTGATGAGAATTGCCAATGAGTCCAAGATCATTTCCTTAGCTTATGAAAAACGTGACTAATTTGCAAGTAAAAGGTAGTATTGAATCAAACCTTTAATGGTCGTCCTAGTTTGTCCTGGTTAGCATCCACAAATTTCTTAACAAGCATTGATACTACTTCTTGCAGTTCTTTTTCGTTGCTTGGATAGGCAAAATGCGATGGCACCAACTGCAGCGGAAAGTTATAAATCATTCATATTAGTACAAAAAAGGAAAGGGGAAATATGAGGTATACGTCCATCAACCAACATATATGACATCCACATAATAAAACCATCATAAATAGAATTTGGATATCCGTATTTTTATCCATAAATTATTTTCATTCTAAAAGCTTATGCTCCGATGCGAGCAACGTACACGAGAATGGCAGTTACGACTTTTTTTTTACAGAAGCAGTTATGACTTGAAGGTATGGAAAACAGAAAGAAACATGGAATTTATCAGAGTAGACTGTACAGGTAACAATCACTAAAAATGAAGTGAAAATGTATAATCACAAATAAAAAAAAGAATTGTAGCATTCTTTAAGGTTATAACTTTAATCTAATCAAAATTTGTATAAGTATTCACTAATTTTTTTTTAACATAAAAATCTGCCACCTTCATCAGAGAAAAAATTGAACAAGGGCATGCCATTGTCAGCGATATAATTAAGAAGTGGGTGAACGAAAAGAACCATAGTATACAAAATGGACAATGAGAAATTGGGCCTGAATGAAACAAGCAATACAAGAATATGAGAAATTGGGCCTGAATGAAACAAGCAATACAAGAATATTGCAACTCAGCCTAGGAGCTTGTCTAAGAGCTACAGGTGAAAGGCATTCTACCTTCTATCAAGTCTCGACCCTGCCTCACCTAGGTAGGTGCCTAAGCATGCAAAAGAAGTTTTTCAAGTACAACATAACTTAAAAAGCTCCTAGTTTCTTTTCATACATCAATAGAAAATAGAAAAAGGTGTAAATAGGTACAAACGAATAAAAGGACACACGACCAAAGAATGCAGGAAGAACAAAAACAGTCTAGGAAAAGCTTCAAGAATACCACAAGCTAAAACTCCCACAGATATCCTTAAAGCAATAAAATTGTACAGGAAAATTGAATTGAAGCTTCATATATCAACTTTTCTTTATCTTGTTCTCAATTGTCCTATACTTCTTAAAGTATATTAAACAAAAAAAGTGGAAAACTTAACAGAAGGAACACTAATTGTAAGATTATACAAAATTCATATATATGCATATAAAATAGCATTAGTAAGACACAACAACCTTAAATCACTTGAAATATTTGTGTAAATTTAACTTCATAGCTCACAAGTAAGATTATTAAAACCTTAAATCAGACTTCAAATACTTACATAAATTTAAATTCATTCACAAGTATAAATCACATAAACGTTTCAAAGTCAAAGATGATACGAATTCAACGATTAACAGGGACGATAAATAGGATTTAGTGTATATTCTTAATCACAAAGGGCAAGCAAAATCACAAAATTGTGGGATTTTACAATTCAAATCGGAATTTTAACTAACATACCCTCTTGTATCAACATACTAGTATTGGCTTTGGCTTGGCTTGGCATAATTACAATTTCTAATAATTACCTAGCATGTAGCACCGGCACTTGAGATTGAAGGCATATCCAGTGTCCAATACATGTCACGAAGACATGTGGCCATAAACAATGACTTCTATCTTTTAAAATTATTGTCAATGTCTACGTGTCAGTGTTAGTGTACCGTCGGGGGTCGGCCTCATGCCTATGTTAGTGAAAGATAATTGCTCTTTCTCAATTCCTAGGGTAACAATATGAAAGGTGGCATGAAATAAGGGTTGAATGAAACCGAACATATAGCAATGATAAGAGGTGGAGATGATTTACTACTTACAGAGGCAAAGTTAAGTTGCCAGAATCCAAAGCCTGGATGATATTAGATACAATACCAACAGTATCAGGGGATGTGTCTTTAGGAAAGGTAAAAAGTACCAAACCACTCCTTATGAGTTTAACCAAAGAAAGATCAGTGATTCCTTCTTCTTCTTCTTCATGTTTGTTGTTGGAAAAGTGATTATGAGTAATGAATTTATGAAGGATGTTAATAGCTTCTTTAGTAGCGCTTTTCTCCCGTTCTGAAAATTGAATTGATGAAGCACGCAACGGAACTAGGTCAATAATTAAGGAATGAAATGAAGCAAAAGATGAATAAGAAGAGAGGAACATAACATACTGATAGTACAAGTGATGAGAAAAGCGGAATGAGAGTGAGTGAGAAGAGAAGAAGGAGCATTGTAGTCAAATCGTGGGAGTCTGATTACGCCTGAGTGTTGTTCCCACGGCTTCATTTCTTCTTCATCTTCTATTCTTTTTGTCGCCGTTGCGGTGGCGGTGGCTACGGCCGCGGTGTCCATTTCGATTTTCTCGAACAACCTCTTTTCTGGAATTCGACTTCAGAGTTCACTAGTCTTCCTCTTCTTCATTTTTTTTCTTTTATTCATTTTTAGAAAATGTATTTATTTAACCTTCTTTATTTTTTTATTCTCTTTTATTTATTTAACCTTTCATATTGACCATCTACGATGGTTTCAACATTCAACACCAACTTTTTCAATTTTCAACACTCCACATCATTTTCTCTTTCTTCCATCTAATAATTCAACACTCATTCAACATTTATCTTCTCCAATGGTTTTTCATTCATTCAACACTCTACTCCACCACTTTTTATTTCATATTCTTATTTAAATTTAAATTTTTGTTTTTATAATTACATAAAATTACAATTATCGATTAAAATTAAATTAAAATAATAAACACTTAACAATTTTTTTTTAGTTTTTTGTAATAAAAACAAAACTTATTTAAATAATTGTTGGGATAATTAGAAGAATTTTGGTTGGTGAAATGATTATTGAGATCTATTTCATTAAAAAAAAAACTAAAACTTCAAAATAAACACTAATAAAAAGATAATAATAAGATTAAGATAATGAAAAACTTGTTTTTTTTCTGTGTCCAAATCAAATGAATCAAGTCTCTATTTATAGAAAAAAAAATCATGAATTTTGGTAAAAAAATAAAAAATAAAAAAATTAATTTGCAATGAAATAATTGAGTTCAAAGTATTAATGTGATAAAAATCCAGACAGCCAATCAAAATGCGCCACATGTCCCTCCTTTCAACATTCAACTATGTTGAATTCTTTCAACACCTCTCTCCTCCACATCATTCAACACACATTTTCAACATATCTCTCCAATCATTCAACACCCAAATTCAACACCATTGTAAATGGTCTTATATCAGCCATATTTCTGAGCCTAATTCCTAAATCCTAATCAAAATATCAATCTTATAGAGACTTAAATCATGGATTGGGCCTTTAACTTTGGCCCAAACCTAAAATGTGAAAAGGAATGAAAGAATGACGAGGTGGCAAAGAATGCATGAGGAGTGCATGTGTTGCATCAGGAATTGATTATATATATAGTGGTTAGTAGAAAGAGAAGATTCATTCACTTATTTGGTTAGTTTTTTGTGGATCACTTTCATAGTGATTTGGGGAGCACTATGTGCTTTTGGGATTGGTAGTTCCACTACCAATTTGTTACATGTTTTCATTACTCATTCTACTGTAATTTGAACACTTTGCATTACAATTGCAAGTTTGCTTTATAATCCTGTTATCATTATCACTGTTTCATTCTTAAATTCATACACATACCTATCACAATCTTAGTCCCAATTCTACAAGACCATCTCCAATGGTGGTTCTTATTTTTTTAAGTACTAGTACCTAATAGGAATTTGTGTGAACCCGAGCTCGTCTAGCGACGACTCGCACGAATGTTGGTTCCATTTCCACTGAGATCATGAGTGTCGGTTCCATTTCCATTGAAAGAGAAATCAGGAAGGACGAGTTCATCTTTAGCAGTGTATGGAAGTTTTTGTTAGTGGCCAACTAAAAATCAATCAATTCAATTCACAATAGAAAGTTATCTAATTTAGACAAAATCGATCAAGCGAGGTAAAAGACGGTGACACCGAAAGTTAGGATTACCCAAAAGGCAGTGGGTTTACACTGAGGGATGGATACCCAATTTGCATTCCCTTCAAACTATTTTAGGAATATGAGGATAAAGGGAAATATGTAACAAGGAAGCTTGAAAGATTGGAGAAAGATAGATAAAAAATAAAATGGGATCATACTATCAAAGATAATCAATTAGTTCCACAACTATGTGCTTTTCAACAATGTTTCTAAAAATGAATTGGACGTCTAAGTAATCTTTTATAACCACTTTTCAATGACTTAAAAGAAAATCCAATTCAAATTTCTGCAAAAGACATAACATGGATTTTATCATCCTCACGTCTCAGTACGGTTTATGTGAGAAACTGCAGTTTATAGCTATTTTGTTTGATCGCGTATGCTTCACGTTTACAGACCTCTGTCCCGTAAAAGAAGCACAAGTTTAAAGACTTCTGGTCAGTTTTAAAATCATCAAGCCTTTGTAATCCATACAATAACAAAAAACTCTGCAAATTCTGAATCTTTTACAGTTTCCAAGAGCCCTTATAAATTACAATCAATTTTGACGATCAATTATTCATGCACTGTCAAGCTCAAAAACAATTTGTTCAAATCATTGCATTCACTGTGATGAAACTTCTTTATCCTTCTTCCCCGAGAGATACCTACAAAAGAAATTGCAAGAGATACAAACTTTAATGAGTAATCTAACATCTATAGCTCCACTCAGTCAAAATAAAAAGACTAACATTACATTTAAAGACTAGTTCAAATTGAGATACAGTAGAAAGGATAAAATAGAGATGTACTTTCATAGAAACTATAATCATAATCGTAAACCTTAATAAATTGTGTGCACGTCAGAGTGACAAAAATATATCTACAATTTGAATAAACAATATCACGCAAAGTACTGTCAGTTATTGTAACTTGAAGAAAGTTTTTACCACACCAGATCCAAAGCAGAGAGAATAACTAGTGGTGGTCAAGTTAAAAACACATCACAATTCATGTTAAAAGCATGCTACAAGTTAAAATAGCATTAAATATTATAACACGTGAAACATTATTGTCACAGAAAGTAATGGCAAATAGAACAGGTTGCAATCACAGTTTTGTTTTGCTTGCATGTAAGCTGCTTACCCTTCTGCCTTTGCCCATCGGGTATGTTGATAGAGTTGAACAGTCTCATTTGAAGCATGACACGCAAGAAGTAGATAGTTGCGTGGCTGTACCATCCATGCAAATCTCATGAACAATGCTGAATAAACACACATTGCTGCAGCAATAAAAACGAGATGAAATAATTAATCCACTGGCCACATGACAAAAAAAATTACAACATTTCATTAAAGCAAATGTGCCAAACCTCCTGTCATGTTGCCGGAGATCATTTCTGGAGGTTTGTTGATGTCAGCCAACCCCTTTCCATATAAAAAAAAAGTTTGGCAGCATATTAGTTTAAAATTAAAGGTTAAGACCATTTTTGTACACTAATGAAGTAAATAAATGCAGGACTTTGGTAACAACATCAAAATATGATCATACGAGTGAAACTCACAGCTGCGACGAATCCCCAGTTGGCAACAGGTCCCCAAAAGTGAGTTGTTTTAGGACCAACTGGACTGTTCCAAAATGCTTTGAAGGCAGCCATAAGATACCACTTCTACTGCAGATGGTCATTATGAAACAGTAAGATGACTTCAATAGAGTAAAAATATCATATCACAGACAGGTATGTAAATACAAATATTTATTTTATATATTTTAAAACCAAAATAGTAAGACTGCACTTCACCACTACAAAGCAAAGTTGTTCTCAGAAAAAGACTGCTAATCCACTCACAGATGAAGGAAAGAATAAAAATTATCCAGCAATTGCACACGCGCGGAGTAAAATTCATATATTTAGTCCTACAGACAAAATGTGTCCTCTCCATCTGCTTATTATTACCAAAATACCTAATCTAGTAAAGTAAAACAGGTATACAAAGATGTCAGTAAAACATCACTATGATAAACTATAGTTTATTTGAAACTTTTTTTTTTATTAAAGAGTTGCAACACAAGGACTTCCCAGGAGGTCACCCATCCTAGTACTACTCTCACCCAAGCACGCTTAACTGCGGAGTCCGTTTATTTGAAACTAACTTATATGCCTAGAAACAGAAATATAAATCCAAATATTATTCATCGGATTGGTCTATATCTCGAATTAATAAACTATTATTCTCTATCTGGCCTACTCTTCTTATCATCGTTTCCACTAGTCTTCTCGCCAAAGTATTTTTTTTTTTTTTTTTTGAAAACTTGGTATCCAGCCTTATCTTCTCGCCAAAGTTGTTAACAAACCCACATGGGTTGGCCTGGTGGTGAATGTTTGGGACCTTGGAGTGAGATCCTCTCAAGGTCTCAGGTTCAAATCCTTCCGGTGGCATTTCCCGAGATCCTCTCAATCTATACAGAGCAAAGCTCTGACTTCATTTGGGCCTCTCACTAGTAGACGTTGGGATTGGTGTCCGTCGGATTAGTCGGTCGTTGGACCGGACACCGAGTCTTTAAAAAAAATAACATTGTTAACTCAAGATTATGGTTAATGGTGGATGGCCAAGACTCTACCATATAAATGTGGGATTGCCACCTATGGTGCTTCACCACCAATTGTCTATAGTGACTGGCATAAAATCCACCATGCCATTCCGCCATGTCTTCTATTTAATATCCATTTTAACATTATAATCTCTACAACAGTTGGCTTGTAGTGTTTTCACCACCAAGCAATTGAGTCTCATTCAACATCAATCATATGCCTTATAATTGACCAAAATTTGTTTAAGCAGTATTTTTCTATCAAATATGTTTAATAATTCTAAAATTGATGAAGGATGCATACATAAGAATTGAATGAATCTAAAGAATTTATCTGTATATAGTGCAGAGGACACATACATACATAATAATAGACGATTAGATCGAAACAAGTAATTATATTAGATGAAGAAAATTGATGAGAAGGTACCTCTGAAAGAAAAGAGAGAGAATGATCGGCGGCGTCGATAGGCGGAAGAGAAGAGAAAGGCAAACAAATCTAGAGCGAGAGAGCCACGGTGGTCCCACGGAAGAAGGAAGAAGAATGATTTTTGCACTTCAATCAATCAATTTCTCAAACGACATCAATGTTTGCGTTTATCCCGGCTAATTTTTATTTTTAAATTTTTAATTGCTTTTTTTTCTCTCTCTAAAGTAAACTATCCATTTATAATTTAGCGATATTTACCGATTAACTGAGGAGAACAACTCACATGTTAATAGTTCAAATTAATCATTTTTTTTTACTGTTTCTTTGTCAAATAGTCTGTTGGTTAGAAATTTCACACTTAAGTGAATAAGTGGAGTATCAAGATTTGAACCCGACCTCTATAAATAAAATGCGATATTCCTACCAACTGAGCTAAGGTTATAGGAATTATTTCTTTTTACTACTGTATTTCGCATGTTTCAAATATAATTGATAAGTTTTATTTCAAAATATTAATTTATATATTATATTATATCAAATATATTATTTTACCGCGTCTTTATAATATTAATATTCAATTAAAAAATTACAATTTATAAACTGGATATTCAAAAATCGATCCAAATTAAACAACACAAAATTAGATCGGATTGGATTTTTTTAATTAACCATCCAAAATCGAACCAAACTGCGAGTGATTTTAAGTTTTAACATGAATTTTTACCTCAAAACGTCATTTGGTCTATCTAAAAAGATTTGACAAGTGGAATGTAATAAGTTAGGAAACACCGACACTTCTCAGATTAGGCGTGTCCATGTCGGACATGTGTCGGTGTTCGTGTCTGACACCTACACTTATAATTACACTAAATTTTTTCAAATTTTGTGTCAGTGTCATGTGCCCTTGCTTCATATCTAACAAGTGACCGAGAAAGACAGTGATATAAATAAATTTGCATCTTCATTTGAGGTTTTTTGATCTATCTTTGAGTTTCATACATTCATTCATTGATTCACATATGAGCCAACAAGTAGTTTTACGGCCTCTAAGACATCATTGGCCATGGCTGTTTCACTTTCACCATTCTCCTACTTCTACTTCTGCCAAAGCACTATATCTTCATCTTCTTCCTAACTCATCAAAACCATCATCATCATCACCAGAACCCATAAACACTCGTCGTTTCTCGTTAGCTGCATCTCGAGGAAGCCTTCGAAGAACCAATGTTCAGAAGGATGAAAAAGAAGAAGAACAACAACAACAAGATCCTTCCATTAAGAGCCGCAACGAATTGAAACGTGAAGCTAAACGTGCTGTTAAATGGGGAATGGATTTATCTTCCTTCAATCCTCCCCAAATCAAACGCATCCTTAGGTTCTTTTCATTACTTTCCATTTTTTTCAATTACCCACTTCATAAAGTTTCATTCTTTGCTAACTTTTGTTTTTGGGTTGCAGGGTGTTTTCTTTGGACCAAATTGTCTATGAAGCTCTTATGTTGGTTAAGGTTCTTGTCTTTTTCTTTAACCAACCTACTATGATAAAATATGAATATTATGTTTGTGCTTCTGCAAATGATGTTTTTTTGAAGAGAAGGTGTTTGTTGTTTTGCCGCAGAGAATGGGACCAGATGTTCGGGAAGGAAGACGGCGTCAGTTCAATTATATAGGTAACTAATCAATTATTACTTTCAGAGTATCATGTTCTGTTCTGTCTGGGATTTTTTTGGGTTGACAACACAACATGCATATATGACAAATTGAAGACTAGTTCATGATCAGCTTTAATCCGTGTTGTCAAATACCGGTGATAGCAGCGCTGTAGTGTAATGAATTTGGACAAACAGCTATTTTCTGAGCTATGCCGATGACAATATTGCTTTAAACATTCATTCATGTAATTATCTTTCCAATTTGTTTTGCATTGATTATGATTATCAATTGGCATGTATACATTAGTTTATTGTAGACTATACTTGTCAGTAGTCATTCAATATGTGGTAAGTTGATAAGAACTGCTATGATATTCATTCAATATCTGGTAAGTTGATAAGAATTACTATGATATTATGTTCATTCGGCAGTGTAGTGCAGATTCAATGTTCTTCATACATTAATTGTTGTCTCAGGAAAATTGCTACGGGATGTGGAACCGGAATTAATGGATCGATTAATAAAAGCAACAAAGGATTCTGATCATGAGGAGCTGCGAGCCTTAACTGGCTTAGTGTGTGATGATCCTGAAGATGATGATGACTCGATAGAAACTGAAGACGAGACGGATGATGAGGTATGAGTTCATGTCTAAATTTCTTACCGACTAGACAAGAGCCCACAAAGTTTAATACTCAACCTCTATCTCCTCTTTGTCATATTTTGGTTGGGGGGTAATTTTGTAGTATTTTCGTTTTTGCTTTCTTTGATATAACTTGGTTATAATGTATTATGTCCTTATGATATATTCTTATTTTTTTGAGCATTTTATCAGGAATTTAAGAGTTATGATGAAAGTCAAGTAACAAGGTGGTTTGATGGTTTGATCAACAAGGACATTCAAATCACCAATGAAGTTTATTCAATGCAAGGTGTTGAGTTTGATCGTCAGGTAATATTTTGCACTATGAATGATCAAGTTGCTGCAGATTTGTGCCTACTTACATTTTCATAACACATTAATTACTCGTGAAAAATGCATCTAATATTTAAAACCAACATTTATTTATGGAGTGGATTCATATTAAATAGAGAATAAGCCTAGATTTTTTTTCTTCTGAGATTCACGTACAATTCATCTAATAATAAAGAGTGTTTCTAAAGTGTGCAAAAAAGTGTATCGTTAGCATTTCTTAACATACATTTTCTATTCTTACTTTGTATGCAAATTATATAGTTAGAGGCAGAACCACATACAAGTTCAGGGGCGATGGGGTGATGATGGCTCTCAACTATTAAAAACTCGATAAACACTCCTGAAATCATGTTTTTATCGAGTTTATAGTGGTATTGATGGGGTGATGATGACTCTCAGATATTAAAAACTCAATAATCTCATGTTTTTCCCATTAGACAAATCTCCACCATTCAAACACTATAATCTCATTTTCTTTTCTATATTATAAATCATCCACCCTTTTTTTATAAGGGCCTAGATTTCACATGACCACAATATCAATGGAGAGAATTTGTTCCCATACTGTTACTATCTTTTGCAGGAGTTGAGAAAGCTCGTACGTAAAGTGCATTCAACTCAAGAAATGAAGGCTGCCGATGAAGAAGAGGAGAAAAAAATAGAGACAGCAGAGATTAGGGCTAAGAAGGCCCTCAATCGTTTCCTTCGTATTCTTTCAAAGAATATTGCTGATGAACATTAATACATTGTTAACCTTAACCATACATTGTTTTGGAAATATATTTTTCTTAATGATCTGAATAGTGAATGGTTTTGAATTTTTGTTACGATTGATCACTAAATTTATGGTGCTGTCCTCGATAAATATTTGTATTAGGTCAATACACCTAACAGATTTATTTGATTGACTGTCTAATTTTTTTAATAGCAGAATGGTATGAATAGTCAGCTAAGCAATCCTATGCTCTCTCAAATCCACAATGTAAAGGAAACATTTTCAGTCTCTTTACTCTTGTTTTTTCCGAGATTCCGACTGATATCAGTGGGACATATCAGTATCACAGAATGCAAAACTCACAACCGAAACAGAGAGAGAACAGAGATGTATTTACTTTAAACATTATGTTTCATTCAACACAATTGATACAACTACGATGAATATGATATTTAATGGCTAGGCATACTTGGTTGCCAAGCAAATTATTTATATATAACCACATGACAGGACCCTAATTGTCGGCTATAGAAACAACACATAGTTGCATGTTTTCAATCTCAACTATTGATTGGAAACGAAACGGTTCATATAATATACTGAAAAATCAATTATAACAGATCTCAACCGCCGATCTAGGTTTGGACTACTGTGTCTAATTCAAATCTTGGTTTGGCCATGACAAATGATTTATACTACGGTGGTGTAACTAAATCAAGTGGTGGTGAATTTATTAGTTTTAACAACTTAGCAAACATGATATAAGCAAAGATTTAATAGTGGTGCATAAATGTTGTCATGTCAGAGTTTCTTAGTGAAGTGCGTGGTTCAACTAGCTTCTCAAAATTTTAGTTGCCTTGATTTATTTTCAACACCTAAATTTCAAGCTCTGTATTTTACATTTTAAAAATAATAAAAATCAATATTAGTAAAATCTAAATCATTGGATCTCAATTCAACAACTACGGCTGTTATGACTATGTCAATGTCAAAAAAATGATTGCAGAGAATCCAAATTCCTCTTTTTCCTAGAATACATTGGATAAAATAATAGTAGTAATATTCAATGTCTAATGTAATGCTTATGAATGTGGCAAAAACAAGATGTTTGACAGCTCAAAAAAAATTATGTGGAAAGAGGGTTAACCCATATCATGAAACTTCACATTATTTTTTTAGTGTGAAAATTATTGCATTTCTATCCTTTTTAGTATCCAAATCTAATGGAGTTAGAGTTTGTTCCGTTTCATTAAGGCTTTGTTTGGATTGGTGGTATGAGATGGAATGGAGTGGTATGTGGTGGTATGAAGTGAAGTTCCATTGTTTGGATTCTTTAAAAATGAATGGAATGGAGTGGTATGTGATGGTATGGATTCCATCCCATTCCATCATTTTCTCTTATTTTTCTTCCCCTCCAATTTGGGGTGTATGGGATGGAATACAAAATGTCCAAACAATGGAATACATTTTATGCTCCATTCCATCCCGCTCCGCTTCATTCCATCTTATTCCATTCCGCTCCATTCCGTTATGTACCATCAATCCAAACATAGCCTAAGATTCAGTCCTTTTTATGATCCAACATTAGTATATAGCACGTGGGAGAAATGCATTGGGACAGATTTTGTTGATCCAAGAAATCAGGAAGTGAAGAGGAGTAAGAGAGAGAAGGGTTAACTGAAAACATATTGTAGAGTAAGAGAGAGAAAGGCAAATGAAGGATGAAAGATGTGGGTGGAGATAATCTTCCCCAAGAGTCTTATAGTCTCTTCTCTCCAATTCTACTTTCTGCTACATTCATCAGTACTTGGTTTTTCAGAAATGGGTTGATTCTGTTTTCTTCCATAAACACGATTATGCACTTAGGCTATCAATTGTGTTATTCATTCATTGACAATAAACACAAGTATCAACTCATTCGTCCATGATTGTTTCATTACATTAAGAAGTGGAATTGTTGCGCTCCTCCTCTACTCGCACCAGTGCACTTTTGTTGGTGTAAGCCAAAAAAATTTCATCATACATGTCAATCAATAATATCTGACTAAAAAGTAAAAACAAAATGGCACACATTATCATAATATTCCGCATAAAAACACAATTGCTCATAAAATTTGATTTGTCAACCCCAAAAGAAAAAAGATCCAACTATCACCAACAACAATTAACTTATACATGTACATTAATTTAACAAAATAACAAAATCTTGTGTTGTCTGATTTTCCTGACAAACGCAAGCAAACTAAGAATGCGCATTAATATGCAGAATCTCTCACCCCCATCATTGGGGGCTTGGGGTTTACTCTATCATTTAGGTCCAAAAGTTTGCAAAAATGAAGCTGGCATATTTACTCATTACGATGCCATTTTATTCTGGATTTGCCTATGAACATGTATAAGAAACTCTACATAGGAGAAGCCACCTGCGGTCTTGTCTTCTATCATATACGAGAAGAATAACATTCCTGATGGATGGCAAGTAAGATAGGTTAAGTTGAAAAGAACAGAACATGGTAGACATAACAATTATCCACAGTTTTCTTTCATCAATAAAAAATCTTCATATTCTAAACAGGTCTAGCAAATTAACCAACATGCAAGAATCACAGTATGGGGTAGTTGATTCTGAAATATGAAACTAATTTTGATAAACATAATAGAGAACACAACATGGCACAAAATATTCCATATAGATCCCACACGTGCATACATATAGTAGTGACTTCCTAGCTTTGTAAATCAAAGAGACCGAGTTCGAATCCTAACTGAATAATGTATAGCCTAGTGTCTCTCCCTCTCCCTAAATAAATAATAATGTCACCTCCCTATCTTAAAAACAAAAATTCCAGGCATGAAAATTAAGGAGACAAATCGTTAATTAAGTCCAAACATGATTGACCATATTGTTCTTGAACCGGTATCCAAAATATATAATTGTAAAAATAAATAAATATTGTATGTTTGATGCATATTAAGAAGAATTAGGAGAGATAGTAAGAAAAGTGATACATTTTGGTTTCATCTGACAGTGAAATCAAAGAGAACAGAAAAGAAAGCCACATGCCAAACACTAGCTAAGTATCAAGTATTATGCTTTTCATGAAAACATAAAGCCTAAAAATAAAAATATTAATCTATTTCAAAAAGTGGGTTAAGACATAAAACTTAGCCAATAGGATGGTAATGATTTCATGCGGTTTCATTTTTTAAATTAATTTTAATATGTTGATGCTAATGATGAAAAATCCACCCTGTACTAAGCAATGGAGTTTAATCAAACATTCTAATGTACTGACCTGATTGATCACCTTTCCTGCAGAGCTTAAACCTGCCAGATATAATTAAAAAAAAAAAAAAATTACACTTTTTTTAATCAGCAAATGACACGAAAGATTAGTCAACAGGGTTCAGGATATGTTTTAATTGTCAAAACAATTAGCTTACCGGAGGTAGCAAAATCTTTGCCGCCGAATCTCATTCACCACTTCATTTAACTTCTTTGACAGCGAATTGTCATATTGTTGCAATACAAACTGATAAAAAAGAGTCACTTTAGATAAGCTTTATGGAAAGTACTTATAAAAAATAATATTAAAAGAATCTTGAAATAACTATAAGTCAAAATTAGCTTCCACGACTCAATTGTTTCGAAAGGTCTTTTATTTAACATTTTAACACTTATAAGCTTATGAAGACTTCTTCGTAAGTAGAGAACCATGACTTGATTAAAATTGAGAAAAGTTCTGATGAGTTAAAAGCTAATTCAAAACCCAGCCATAATTGTCAACTTTGTATTGCCAGTTCTGAACAACATAGTACTAGAACAAGTTGATGAAGTAATAAAAAACACCAGGCTTATGATTTGAGGATGGTGGAAATTCCCTTGAAAATAACCACGGCTAATAGTGAAGTTTGACAGATTTTGCATCTTAAGACAATGGCAAGGCAACAGGGGCTTGGAGAAAGTGAGAGAAATTAACATAGAAATTACCAGAGTTGGAATTTCATCAACTGTAGAAACACCAAACAGTTTCCGTACAATATCTGCATTCACAGAGTCTCCAACATATATTAAACAATCATGACCATTCTCAAGAAGATATACTCCATCATCACTAATATGTTCACTAGAAAGAGGTAGGAAGGAAGGAATAACAGATTCTTCATCTTCCTGCAATTTACAAAATGAAATTATTGTCTCAAGAAGTATTACAAATATGAGATCAGTTTTAATAGACTAATAGACACTAGTGTAAAATGTGTGATCTTGTCACAAAAAAATAAAATAAAAAATCAACCATTTAAAATTTCCACTGCATAGCTTATTGCTGACAAATGTTTAAGTAATAAAATAACATGTACTAGACACATGTATAAAAATAACAACTCATCATCTTCAAAATATGATACATCATCAAGTTCTTATATCTGAATAAGCACTTGTTAAATTGCAATTAATAAATATTATGGAATATCACACACATATTAATTAATATACACCTTTGAGTCGAGATCATGGATAGCCAACATCCTAGGATACACAAGCGGTATCGCCAATGGAGCAGAGAGAGAGGACACATAATTTATCCAAAATGACCGTTCATCTATCTTCCCATCTGTTCTCAACCCTGTACTCTTAGTTAATGCTGAAAAAGAAATGAAAAGTAAAATTAGCACCCACTTATAACTGGCCTTCTGAAGGAGTCCATATCCCCAAACATTCTGAATTTCAACAATATGGATTGACCATTAACAAAATAAGAAAATGTATATCAGCTTTGACGGTCATCCTCAAATCAGTAATCACAGCTAAAACAAGAACTTGCTTTAAAACAGAAGGACAAGAATAAGGAACTAATGCAAAGTCAACGAACATTTTAAAAAATAATCCCTAGTCTAACCAATAAATGCAGGAAAGTAACTCAAAGGTGGATTTCGATCACATGTTACTAGCATATAAATGCAGAAGTGATGAAGTAGAAACAAACAAATAAATTGATTAAAGGCAATCTGTTTGAATGCAAGGTAGAATGTAACAGGTAAATAAACTATAAGAAATAAAATCTTAATTTCTACAGCATTGTTCGTCAAAAATACATTAGAAATCACCACATACCAAGTGTGTACAGGGGCAAAAGCTTTAGGGCCTCCGGAAGAATAAGTTGTCCAGATGAGGATACCGTAGCACAAAATTTACGATATGCAAATAGTGCATTGATGCAAAGGGTTGTCACTTGTTCCCGGACAAGAGGAAGTGGCTTTGAAGGAATCTCACTAGCAGCTACAAGCAAAAAAAGGTGTTAAAATTCTTTTATCCAAAATTATACAAACCTATGCCATAGAATACGAACAGGATGACAACACCACAGAAACGACAGGTACAATATATACAGAGAACAAAATTTGATATAGAGTTTCTAACAATCAATATATGGTCGCAAGCAACAACAAATAAAAATAGAATAATCACAATGGTGATGCACATTGATGGTAAACGGGATACCTTGCTTCAAGAAACAGCAAAACTGAGTATCCAAGTCAGCCGCGCGGAACAGATTACTCAGCATACTCGTGACAGGAAGAGATAAGGTTATGACGCGTATTCTTCTCTGGCCATACACAGTTGTGTATAGAAGAGCACACTAAATAATGAAAAAGAACATAAAATTAAGAACAAAATGATACACGAAGTGACTAAAAAGTTTCCAAGTGTAACATCAGGTAATCTGAAGATAACAAACTACTTGGGATAAAGTAGATAGCAAACTTCTCTTATACCTGAAAAGCACATTCTGATCCATCCTGCAACTTATCATCATGTTTCAAAGTAACCATGAAAGTTTTGTCACAGTCAATCTGCAAAAAAATAAAATTTAAAATTAGCCCACAGGTTGAACATACCATGGCGTGTTTTAAGGAATTGATCAATGAGTATGTTTTAAGAAAGTAAGTGTTATTTTGGTCGACATAATAAAGGCATGGTACCACAATAAGTACCCCCTCGGTCCCTTCTTAACAATCATTTTTTTAGAAAAAGTTATCATTTGCAAAGTTCAATGCAACATTGATTTATTGCAGAGAGAGAAATTGATGGAATGAAATAATAAATAGTAATTAGGAATCCTTCAAATTCATTTAGTGGAAACCTTCAATTTAACTCCCTTAATTTTCCCTTGATTTTGTACAACCTTGCAAGTTATAACAGAGAAAATGGGTGATATATGTAATCATTAGGAATAACGAAGAATCTGGGAATGTATGGTGCAGTTTCTTAGGGAGGTAACAATGGAAGAAGCTAACACCGGTGAACAATGGCAGTAGAAAAATTTAAAGGGTAGAGAATTGTATGTGTAAGGGAGTGAGTGAAGAGAGACAGATTAACTGTATATTTTTTATTGATGATGATGACATTTGAGAATTGTATGTGTAAGGGAGGGAGTGAGGTAAAAAACTGTTAATATGTTGTACCAAAAAAAAAAAAAAAAACTGTTAATATGCAAGAGAGTGACATTTGAGAGAGAGATTAACTGGATATTTTTTATTGCCAATGATCTAAGTAAATAACACTTTTAATTTATCTCAAATATGGTGTAGCATAAATTAATTTTTGTTTTACAATCTAGACTCTCAAAATCATCCAATCATCACTATGCTTATATTCACCCAGATAAACATATGTTTAAGGTCTAATATGCACACACGAATATGAATATAACTATATCCAGCATCTAGAAAATAATACTGACCCCAGGTAAGTCAACATCTGTTGGGATGCGTTTACAAAAGTTGCCATAATATTCCTGTACTTGGATGCCCTGGCAAAAGATAAAATGAAAATTGTAGAGATGATATGTTGCATGAAAAGGTATTGAAAGAAAGTGAATCAAGCAGACTACCTGACTGCACCTCACACGCATTACAGCCTCAAAACCTTGTGGCCTAGTGACATTCCATCTAAGATCGTTGTAAAGCTTTGCAGGATCAGAAAGAGCTGAGAATGGGTAATAATAATAAACCTGGACAAGATGAGAAGTTTAACATTTAAATTCCAATGTATGCATAAAATATATTCATTTGCATAGCATTTAGCTATTTTTATGTAAAATGCTTTATACGAGAAAAATAGTACAGATGTAATATCTCATAAATCTGAGAGATAAGACATTTTTAAAATTCTTAAATAAATATTTTTACTTTAATAAAATAATCACATGTATTCCGTTCTGGATCAAGTTTTGACAAATGCAAAATCATAGTAGTCTAAAAAGGATGATACTTTTCCAAAACCTTTGTTGCCTATTTCTTCATATACAATAACTGCCAGTCATTGTGAATTTATGATATGCTATCAAATTACGTCACTCTTTTGCAAGAAGAATACTAGCAAAACAATTTTTCTAACAAACTATCACTGGGCGTGAAACACACATCGGTCCAACCAAATCTTCTAGGCCCTTGTTTATTTGGTGAGACCCACTCCCTGTTTGAGCAAACCAATATGAATTTCACTGGACGATGAAGAGTGTATTGCTAACATTTCTCTTTCCTCTGTTTTCTTTATATTATAACTTTCTAGCTTGTGGTTGAAAGCATATCCAGCATTTTCAGAAAGATCAATTTGCATAAGTGGAAATGATAAGAAAATAACATTGGTTTTTTTTCATCATTACTGTAAAAATCTTATAAACACTAAAAATAAAACAGTAATCAGATCTCACCCTTCTAGCATAAAATGCAATGAAAGCCAAAAATTCTACTGTTTACTTAAACAATAGACTTGAGCATTGAGGTATACCTGTCCACCCGTAGTTCGTGGGATGGTCGATATGGAAGCAATGTCGACATAACTCTGAGTAGTCACAAATACATCGACACAAACCTGCAGTATTACAAAATTATTATACTCAACCCATCCACAACAGGGTGCTCATCAAGGTCACAAGAAAAAACAACTCATAACTTCAATTGGACAAAAAAGCAATGCAAGAACTAAGGTTAGACCTGGTACTCAGCAAGTTCAACTGCTAGTTCCTTCAATGTTTTATCTGCCGGTTGAAGTAATTTATGTGCTTCCTGAAATTCAATAACAAAATTTCATTGAGCAATATGCAAAAACCGTCTGCTCAACAAATCAGTATCTGCACTGGACTATTTAGGAGGTAGAACAGATAAAACAATGCAAAGTATCAGTTGAATCATGTATAATTTTATGTAATTTGCAGATGGATATTTTTGAATTTTCTCTAGTGTAATTCAAATGTCTAATATTAAATCTATTAAGGGATCTACAAATATATGCACTAATCCCATGTCACCATGTTACAAGCTCAACTGATAAGAAAAGAAAAGACTCCAACAATGCAAACAAACAGCTTGAGATGAATACCTTTTCCCCTGCAGAGATGTTTGTTCTACCTTCTGCTTCACGTGTAGAAAGGGCACCAATGCCAATAGATGGCAAGACTGAAGACAACCAAAAAAAATGAGGAACGCTAAATATACTAATCCATGAGCCAAAAAATAAAACAAATAAAATTGTATGGAAAAAAAGAGAAGAAATTAGCAAAGATAAAAGTAAAATGATTACAAGAAACTGAACAAGAATTAAAGGAAAGACTAGACCAAACATAAAACAAACCACCAAGCCCAAACACAAATAATGCCAACGGAACTATAATAGTAATTTTGTTTGTTAAAAAAATTAATTGCATGAACAATTGTTGGCAGGATCTATTAGTTTTGAAAGATGAGAATGAGCTTTTAAGACAACAAAAGCTTTTGGATAAAGTCAAGAATGTTTACTGTATACTTCTTTTGTCTCGTATCAACAATGAATATTACTCATTTTTTATCAAGAAAATGTATTTTTAGTTTATTTATTCATAAATTGTGGTATTGCACTATAGAAGAAATTTGTGACTTCCTGAATACTACCAAGTACTAACTGTCATTATACTTAGATTAGATACTCGCTTTCACTCAAGTAAAATAAATCCAGAAAAGAATTGGTCAAATAACAAATGTGCAGATGCATGCATGTTTATAACATGCTTTTTTATGATCTATTCATGATAGCCCAGTTGGGATGCTAATGGTTACATTTATGTAATATAAATAACAATTAACTAAGAAATATAGTAGTTGAGAACCACACCTGACTGGAAAACCAACAGCTTTCCTCCCGTGTCTTTCATTGCAAGGAAAGCCGCCTAAAATAAGAAAACAAAGGTATGTGCATTAATATTTGAAAATGCTAATGAGTACCCTTAGGGCATTGGTTAACGAAACAAATATAAAAATTTTGTGTTCGAATTGTGTATTCAAGTTTTTAGAAGTATAAAAACTGTTTTCGATACAAAACTTCTATTTTTGGCTTCCTTAACTAGTGCCCTTTGGTCACACGTTAGCATGACCTTCAATATTTTCTGTATGCAGATATTGTTTTTGGATAGAGGAATGTGTGTTAATTTGTCAACCTCGGTTACAAGACAGTATATAATAACATGTGCCAATAATAGCCTGATAGGAATCTCTCATAAAGACACTCTACATATAAAAAGGAAAATGTTGGGGGTGGGATGCAAATAAACCTCAGAAAAGCAGAAAGGAGGCTAACAAGATGAAGAATTTAGAGAGTCAAGTTATAGCAAAAAATCATATGAACATTGAAGAAAATATGGTGATTCCATCTCTATAATCATCTCAGCAAACAACATAAAAATCAATGCAAAGTCAGACAATTACAACATTAAAGAAAAAATGCAATACCTTGATTGCGGCACCAAAGGCCGATTCAGCAGTTCTATTACTTTGGAACATAGTAGGAATGCTTTCGAGAAGTACTTCTAAATGTTGACGGCACTAACCATAAAAGAAGCAAACCAATTAACAATATGGTTAGACCAAACATAAGGAAATAAAACAAAGTAATCGATTTATCAAGTAACCTTCTGCAAGCAGGAAAATATTTGAAACTAACCTCAGATAGTAGAACAATTACATCAGTTTGCAAAGGAGTATAAACATCTTGGACATCAGGAACAATGAGCATCAACGGCTACAAAATTTAAATTTCAAAATTAGCCAGAGGCTCATTTACCTAAAAGGCTAAAACTGCAAGAGCTAGCTATCTAAATTAAGTTAGTTTTTTTTTTTATAAGCAAATTGTTAGTATATGTTATGTTAGTTTTTCTCCTTTGCCAGGACTTGAATCCTGGACCTCCAACTCCTTAACCCTTAGCTCAACTGCTTAGCTCAACTAGCTTAACCAGTTGAGCTACCCATCCCACCCCTCTAAATTAAGTTAGTTAATTGGCACTGTATCTAACAAGTTGCAAAGGAATATTTTTTATGTTTTAAATTTCACAATTCAGTCCCAAGTTAAAAAAATTGATGCAAACATATAATAATAGAAAATCACTGTTTCCACCATTCTGAGAGAGAGAGAAAACAGATTCAAACAACTGCAATCAGCAATATGACCACTCAGTTTCCTAGACACCAATTACATATTAAATATAGTATATAAATCCCAAATCTCATTCACCCTCAACAAGTAGAAACATTGAAATTAATGCCTAAAGCAACATCCGGGTTTTGTAACTAATAGTTTTCCACCTCAAATTCACAAACATAAACGGTACAAGTTTTTGTCCACTGCCCATAAGAGCCGCTCGTCCGGGTCGCCGGTCCAACAATCGTTGGGGCCAGCTGCATAGGCTATTAGCAGACGACGAGTCAAAAGCTCCTGCTCAAGCAGTTCAATCCAATTGAATTGAGTACCTACGACTGTGGAATGCTTCTTATATGTTCGTAAAATAGGAACTATATATATTCAAAATTTCTAATTAATTTCAACAAAATGAAAACATGAGTTTGAAGGTAGATCTTCCTAAACAAAAACTCGGTAAGTTCAGTATGTTTAATTGGGTATTTATGTGCTACCTGCTGCAACGCACGTTTCAAGTTGTAGAAATGAATTGTTGAGTCAAAAGTTGCAATTCCCACCTGTGTACCAGGACCTTCCTGTAGCAATAAGACAGAAAATTGAAGTTATGAAGTGAATGTCTAACAAAATAAGATATTTGCCAGAATCTCTGGTTGCACCACCCATATTTTAAATCAATATAAAAAGAGTCCTAGAAGAAATTAAGTCAGATGACTAACCACAAAAAAAAAATAGAGGTTTGTCAAAAGGAATGAAAAAACAACAAAGATAAACCCAAAGTATGCCATAGTTGGTAACTTGGTTTTCCTTTGGGGCAATTGGTTGTTCATATAAGTCGTTGCTGTTTTTATCCACTGAGTAATTGCAGAAAATCATATAATATGCTACATAGCAACAGCCCTAATATCGTCTCACACATTATCTGAGAAACAATAAAACAGATACATGCACAGGCATGTATACGGACACACTTCTCTCGTTTTTAGCCGCCCCACTATTTCATTCAATTTGACCCTAATAAGAATTTAATTTAAACATATATAATCTATATCATTGAGGAGTATGTTAACCGCATGATGACTGAAATCATAACTATATAATAAAAATAAATAAGGATAAAACGAAGTTAACTCAATCCTGGTTGCCAGGAATTACACCATTCTCATGTCATACTAATAACCAAATATAAGAATCCTCATCCCGTGTAATGGAAGCAAGAAAATAATTGTAATTCCTGTGTCAAATGTTCTCTCTGGAGGTTATCTAACTAGAATCATAAACAGATTTGAAAATGGTCATACGAGCTTAGCATTGATAGTGTGTTGTGAGATCTTCATCAAAGATGTGCCTCAAAAATCAACGTAATATTAGACCAAATGACCAAAGAACCCACATAATTAGACAATACATGAATAAATTACTGCAATGATAGTTATACTATTATAACTTAGTGGGAAACTGATTTTTCATATCACCCCATTCAATTTAAACAATCCATTAATTTTACTTCACTTTTGTTTTGGAAGCAGGACCATAGAGGAGGAACAATCTTAATGGTTTGTCTTATGATATCAAAGCAACAGTCTAAATGGATTATAACGAATGAATGAGTTCAAATCAAACCAATCAAACAAAAGAAAATTTGCAAAATGTTACACTTCACAAATAGTAGTATGTATAAATGGTTGGTAAGTTGTTTATGATTAAAACTCACAGGAAGGTCTGTGATAACTTGACTTATGGCACTGCAAGCTGCAGCTGTTGCACCAGTTTGAACTGCATTCATTGATACATCAATGAGAAAGAAGTACACGGCGGGCATTGGCTCACGGACCTACACATAATAGTGAATTGGACAACAGTCATCACAGGACACTTAAGGATGAGCAAAACAAGAATGAGAGAAAAAAAAACAATGTATATTCCAAACCAAAGCATAAGGTGCTAACTTTGCATATCATCTTAGAGCCATAACATAAATTTCGGCCATCATATAACTAATTTGTATTTCACTTATTTACACTTATGCACCTAATTTGCTTAACAAAAAAAAAACGTAGTACCAAAGTACCTAACTTTATCTATTTAAATTATATTGGGTCTATTCCTATTTAGTTTCCTAGAAGAATACTGATCTGTTTTCAAGCAATGGAAAATACATTAGTAAAGAGTAAGACCATTGGATTATCCTATTCATAAAGAAGGACCCATTGCCATTAACCTCTTAAATTGTTTGTCCTACAATGCAGTATTGCATTAATCCTTCATGTAATGAGATCATCTAATGGTCCTAAATCCTAATATCAACGTTCATAATTGCTATACTTAATTTAACATTTAACATATCATACATTTAAATTTCACTTATTTACACTTATGCACCCAATTTAAAGGAAGTTTAGTTTATTTTCCTTCAACTTGGATTTTTCAGAGAAGGATTGACATTCAACAGCCGGTTCATGAAGATCGCTGATTCATCAAACAGATACTTATGGCAATGAAAAAATATGTATTATGTTAAAATTTTATTGTTTAAGGTCAAAAGAATCTTGGTTTGAACCTTCGCAGACCAGATATCATCTCAAATTAAACAAATATCGCACATTCAAATTATTTAAATGCATATATATTCTCCTGATGATGAACATCTCAACAACAGACATATACACACAAATATCCATCTTCACGTTGCCCTGAATATTTACAGGTGATAAACTAAACATGAATCCTACTAACCATGAATTCTTTAGTAGCAACAAACTCAACCGTTCCTCTAGATAGCTCAGGCTTTTCGTCAGCATCTCTACGTCGACCATCTGGACCCAAATTGCAGTGGTAGTCCCGTGGAGTTTCATCACTAAATCCTGTAATATAAATGTAGAGTCACAATTAAATGGTTGGCTGGCCGTGTCACAAAAGGAAAAATATTGAATAATCTCATTCTCTTCTATTTCTCTCTCATATCAAACAACACATCAAATCCACTCAGTTTATCATCTCTTTATCTTTTGTCACACTCTTTCTAACCCCTTTCTCATTTTTTTGCACAGCCTAATATAGCCTCAGAGAAGGGGCAGGGGGGATTCTATGGTATTATTCGTGCCCTCTGATTATCAAGCGCTGATACTGATTAGGGCTGTCTCTGCAATGAAATATGTACATTCTTCCAGTCAGACCTATCTATCCGATGAGGTTTTCTATTTTTCTTTGATGCTTTATTTTCCTTTTCATGCTAAAGAGGACCCCTTATCCTCCAATTTCTTGTACTTCCTTCTCTGTCTAGATGAATTTCTTTTATCAAAACGAAAACAAGTAGTGCAACATATGCATAAACTTGTAATATTATTTATGATCCTCAACCAACCATTGATTGACTTTGCCAGTAAATGACAAAATAAAGTTTTATATTTCTTCTCTCTTCATTCTAGGGAAATGTACGGTAAAAATTCATCTCCAAACATAGCATATTATATACCCACAAACAATAGTAGGATGAGCAATTGTAATAATACTAACCACACAAATTGCAGATGAAGCGTCTTCCCTGATCAATAAATTTCATAAAGGGATTTACATAAGCCTTGCAACGTGAGCAACGCACAGGACCGCTCTCTCCAAAATCAACAACCTATATCAATATTAGATAATTAGAAATTATTACACCAAATATTGATTAAAGAAACATGTTAGAAATAGCAGAGCATGAAATTCACAAACTTTATCCTATAATTATATTTGCCACTACAGCTATACAAAATATGATTAGAATGCAGTTTTTATGGGTTCAACACCAACCACTGATCTTATTAGTTCAGGCATAAAAGATTGAAAAAACTTGAAAGAAGAGAAACACTTTGAACATTCTCTAAGGAAATACGAGCAAGTATAAGAAAGACGTAGCAAGTTACAATATGAACAAATAATCCCAAAGACTGTCACTTCATGAGTCCTTAAAATGGCATAGATGTTTTCCCCAAGCAGTAATGCTGAAAATAGCTAGCATGCCATCAAACATTTGCAAACGATAGAAAAATCCCAATTTTTCATTTAGATCTACAACTAACACTTCAATTAAATTTTTTAAAGGAAAAAAGACACATGCAGAAACTTCAAAGGAATAATCATTGTACTTGAATGGGCTCCTCAGATGGGTGTGGAAGTGCCAAAGGTTGGACTAACATAGCCAACTGCATTCCCGACGTTGTCAAAAGATCAGCAGTGAAAGGGACCTGTTTCATTAAACAAAAAGAACAAAGCAAATGAAAGAAAATCAATATAAAATGATAGAATCTCAACAATTCAAAATTGAAATAACCAAACTCAGAAATTACTGTAACACAAAAAATCAATTTGAACAAAAGAATTTAATCTTTAGAAAGAACAAAAAAAAAATACATCAAAAAATTAAAGCCCTTTAATCCCGCTGAATATGAGGTCATCAAACACACACACACACACACAAACGCACACACAAACAGCCGTTAAGAAACCACAACATAAACGCTACAAACAAGTGAGACAGACAAGAAATCTTGGCAATTTCCATGAACTTATTCATAGCTAAAAATATATAGATATTAAACATGACCTGATTGATTGTGCACTTCATGTAACGTGGACTGCAGTTGCCTGTATCTCTTACAATGAAATCACTTGTAGCAGGCTGGACAAAAAAAAATCATAAGCAGTGGTGGTATATATGACTTTACAGAAAACATAAGACACGGCACCGGCTATGAAATGAAAATTCAGATTAAAAAAGCTTTTGAAATAAAAATACTGTAAAAGGAAAAGGATAATAATTGAAAAAAAAATGAAACTTATAACTAATAATACTACCAAAGACTAAGAACATGCAAATACACTTAGCAGGCCTCAATTTTAACATAAATCCCTCTCTCTCTCTCTGTTTTATATTTAAAAAGAGAAAGTCATTTATCCAGAATTTTCAGATGAATACCGGAGGGATGGTTGCCTGGTTGCCTTGACGAGTTTCATGCAAGATCACTGAAGACCCTGGTGTGGGCCTTGGAATTTGATTGGGGTCAATTTTGGAAGGCCCTGCCATGGGGGCTCCAGTTTGACCAACTGCAGGTGATATAGTTGTAGTCATAGATTGATTTGGCAGTGGTGGTGGCATGCCAAACATCCTGGGAGGCTGTGCAGAACCAGGAACTGAAGGAGGTGGAACACCCTACAGAATTATGATAAGTATTAGATAACACTTAAACAACATTATGCCCACAGCTATGCATTTAAGATTTTTACCATTGCCAAATGCCCACTTATTTGTCTAAATATACACATGATAATAGCACACTAATTCTCAAACACTATGTATTATTTAGTTAATTACATAATGATATGCTTAGTGTCTCTCACGCATGTTACATAATAGACAGAGAACATAGGAGTTTTGAAAATTTAGATAACAGTTGAAGCATGTCTTCTCATTTTTTCCAAGTCAAAGCTTACATTTTACAGACAACTTTATACCAAACCCCCAGTCTGAAGCATAAATTGAAAAGCTACATATCACAAAGCAACAAGGGCAATATACCATATTATGTGCGTAGCCTCTTCCAATCAATTATTCAATTAACAGGCAACATCATTGCTTTTGTACCTACAAGACTACAACCTAACTAAGTAACACTCATGCATACACATCGGGCACCCTTGTTTATAATAAATGTATAAACTAATCTTCTGCTTTTCGCATAGGAGCCAAAAATACAGCTCTACCTTTCATTCGTCTAACCAAACATACCTCTAGTGGAGCTAAGATAATGCATCAGCAAAAAAAAATAAAAATTCAAGCATACTTGAAAAAGTCTATTCCTCGTACATGGCGGTTCATACATAGCGGTAAAAGAGTAGGTTATATTTTTTCAACAAAATGTTGTTAAGAAAACTAAGATAAAATAGACATCCAAAAGCAATAAGTTCAAATACATAATAGATACCTGTTGGGATTGTGTCTGCCAAGAAGGTGCTGCAAAAGGTGAACTTGGAGGCTGCATCATTCCTGGAGGTGCCATGTTATAAGGAGACTGAGGCTGACCAGCCGGAGCAGGAGGAGCTCTCATTGTTGGAGGTCCAACCGGTGGTTGTTGCGCACTGCCAACCGGAAAGCGTTGAGGGCCTGGCATACCCCCAGCAGAAAATGCAGGCGGCCCGTTATTCATCAAGTTACTGGGTGCACTGGTAGGAGGCATGCCAGGGGGAGCACTCATTGGCGGTGAAGTGAAAGGACTCGGGCTAGGACGACCACCAAAATTTTGTGAAGGAGGCCCAAGTGGACGACCAGGTGGAGAACCACCAGGCGGAGGAACACCAGAAACCGGTGGTGCAACATTACCCATTGGAGATGAAAAAGAACTAGGAGGTGGTCTTGACCCAAATGGTGAAGGTTGACCAGGAGGTGGTCCTGCCCCAAATGGTGTAGGCTGTTGACCAGGAGGTGGTCCAGTAGGCCTTCCAAGGGAAACAACATTTGGAGGTCCAGTAGGCCTCACCAGTGTCCCTGGAGGTGGACCAGGTCGTGAAAAAGGCGGGGAGGAAGCCGGGATCCCTGGCGGGGAAGGACCAGATGAAGCAAAAGGCGGTGGTTGGCCGAAAGGTGGAGGTCTAGCAACAGGATTAGAGGTCATAGGTGGTCGATTGAGATTCAAATTTTGCATATTATCAGCTAATCCATCAGAAGAACCCCTAAAATTAGGGACATAATTAGGGGGAGGTGGGTTACTTCCGCCGGGTCTAGGTGCCCCTGGAGGCACAGGAGCAGCCATAATTAATCACACTTGATTATTAAAAAAATCAAATCCAAACCAAACCTCTAATTATCGTCGTTGAGCTTGAATTCAACAGATTATGAAACTGATGCTTAAATAAACACGATCCAAATCTACAAGAAACATGAAATCAAAGATCATTGAAATAATTGAAGAAAAATTGAAAAGGATCGAGGAAATTGAATGAATAAATCGTGATCAAAGAAGAAGAAAAAGGGAAATAGAAAAACCTGAAATGAATGAGATCGTTCGTTCGTTGTTGGAGAATCTGCTGGGAAATTGAGAGGAGAAGAATGTGAGATCGGGAATGTGAGATTGAGGGGTTTTAGAGAGTAGTGGTAAATAAATAAATGTTGATTACGTTATTACTCTTTAATTATATCAGCGCCCAATTTTCATTCTCTCTCTCTCTCTCTCTCTCTCTCTCTCTCTCTCTCTCTTTCTCTTCACTAACTTTCTTAAGGGCCGTTTGCTTCGCGTTCTTTATATGACGTCAATTACCGATTATCGACCAATGTCTGTAGAGGTGGGAATAGGCTAGGCCGAGCTAGGCTTTGCCAAGCCTGAGCCTGGCCTGTCAAAAAATCGAAGGTCTGAGCCTGGCCTGTGGCCTATCATAGGCTTAAATTCTAGGCCTGAGCCTGGCCTTTTGAAAGTCTGATGTGGCCTGTTAGCCTGTTTAAAAGCCTATTTCATATGAACATATTTAAATAAATAATTATATTTATTTTGAAATATACTTATGAACTAATAAAATAATGTTTCATTTGATATTTTAGAGAATTTGACTATATATGTCATCATATTTCAATTCTAGTTTATAATAATACATTTATATATGTTAAAAACTAATGTAGATTAATAAACTTAAATTACTTAAAAAGTTAATAGATTTATAATTTAATCAAAGTATAAATTTTAGGGAGCCCTTAATATGAACCTCAAAAATAAAGGTCCACCGATGGACCTGTTCAAATGACCCACTACAACAGGTTACCTTCAACTAAGTACTGAGGAGTATTTTCGGTAATACAAAATTTCAAACACAATAAGTTTTCTATCTTCTCCCTTTTGTTTGTGGAAATAGGAACACGATGGTTTGGCGTCAAACACCTGACCGGCAAACCTCCCAAATTTGGTTTCTACCGCCACCCTCGTTTTCCTCTCTCTGCCGTGTTCACAACCAATTTCCGCCCTGGTTTGTAGCATCTCAATTTTCATTTTTTCTTGCTCTATGATGGTTAATAGTTTGTGTCTAATTGCACAAGAAAATTGTTTCTCTCTAAAATTCAATTGAAGGGGAAATGAAATTGGGGGATGAGGATAAAGATGATGAAGAAGTTGATTGGAGAGGATGAGGAAAAAAAACTTGCATATTACTGTGTCTGACATTTTTCTTTTGGGCTGAATCTAAAATTAACTTTTTTTTTTTTACAATAAAATTAACATTATGCAGCAATATAAGCCTAAGCATTGAACACTATTTAACAAGGAGCCGTCGTGTCGGAGAAGGCCTTTGGCATGGTAATTGAAGAGAAAAAGTGTAAGAAGAGTAAAGGCATTTGAGAGTAGAGTAGTTTGTATATGAAAACATTCTAAAAAAAATTAAAAAATGACGGTAAGTAACCGGCTGTAATAGGTAATTTGCATAGGTCCACCAGTGGACCTTATTTTTGAGGTCCATATTAGGGCTTCCCTAAATTTTAATATATAAATAATAATCGTAATAAAAATATTATTCATGTTAACTTAAATAGGCCGGCCTAGTAGGCCTCAAAGGCTTTTTTAATGGCCTGCGGCCTGGCCTTTTTAGCTAAATAGGCTTATAAAAAAGCATTGGCCTGCTCTATTTAAAGAAATAGGCTGGCCTGGCCTGAGCCTATGTAGGCTAGGCCTTAAGGCCATGTAGGCCGGCCTGGCCTGTTCCCACCTCTAAATGTCTGCTCTAGATCCAAAATTCATCATATCTTTTTGGTTATTTATTTATTTATTTTTTGGAAAATATTAAATAGTGCATTTCAAAATGAAAATTTTGTCTTAAAATTAGTGCATTTAATGCATTGAAAGTGTAAAAGGTTATTTTTATCAACATTAACTTTATGTTTTATTTCTATTTTTTGTATGCTTAACAAATGCACCGGGTGCACTGTTTAACATGACACTTATTTTTTATAGACCAAACTTATGTACAGTTCCATATACACAATTCTTACTGTGTTACATATATGGGGAAGTCATTTTTATTTAAAAACAATTTTCTTTTTCTTTTTTTAATTAAAAAATATAAATAACTACTTTTTTGTAAGAGAAACAGAAAAAACTGCGTCTAAAGAAATGCATATAAGTTTTTTTCTTTTTTATATACTATTTTATTTATAAGATTCTTTTATTTTTTTACTCAATATTTTAAGATTCTTTTATTTTTTTACTCAATATTTTAAGATTCATATGTTTTGGCTCATCTTATAAAAAAAATTAATTGGCTCGTGTTGGCCTATATTTTGGGTTACCTCTACAGGAGGTTTTTTTTTTCCAAATGACAAGGAGGAAATTAGTGTCATAATATAAGTTTCGAATTAAAAATCATTTTATTTTATACTTATTTTTTTATCCTTGCCACTTAAGTATTACGTTTTCTACGAATGAGTTGTCTATTTGAAAGACTGAATTTTTTAACTTATGTAAATAAATAAAAATTTATGTATTATTATAATATTTTTAAGGTAATTTATGAAAAAATAGCTTATAAAAACACATTTTTGTTAACTGATGACAGTTAATTATATGATATTTTAGTGGTAATTTAAGGTTGTTTTAATAGCAATTGAAGCCCAAAAGTAAGCAAATATCCGGAAAAAGTGAAGGTATTTGGCTTAGAAACAAGAAAAGTGAAAAAAGCATAAAAAAGGACAAAAACGTAATAAACAGCGCAAGTCATCGTACCTACGATGAGATCAAGCGTGGCACGATGAGAAAGCGGTTTAAATTGAAGAAAATATGCAATAAATCTTTTTCATCGTACCACGATGACTTATCATCGTGACACGATAAAGGCGGATGAAGAAAAACAGAAAATCTGGAGAATATCTTCTATCGTACCACGATACAATCCATCGTGACCACGATGAGACAAAATTACACGTCATCGTGGCCACGATGAGTGCGATGGACGCGTAGAAAATCTCAAAACTCAGCTGAAAAACTACAAATAGAGTCCTCCTCCTTCACAATTATTCATTCCAAAAAACATTGAGAACTATTCAATATTCAAGAAAGTTAGGAGAACTCTAAGAAGGAGACTAGAAAGGCTAAGGTGCTCCAGAGGCATAGGGGTAATCTTTATGCTTTCTTTTCCTTGTTGTTTTGTTATGGTTTAGTAGCTAAAGGGTTAGGTCAAGTAGATGAACTCCCCTAGTACTGCTTGACACATGTAATTTGGTTATTTTTCAAGACTATTTACAATCGTTATTCATTTATTATCTGTTACTATCTCTATTTATCATTTTATACACTAACATATATGAAAGGCCGCATATTTGTTAGTAATTAGGGTCAAAGTGGATACCGTGACACATCCAAGACTACTGAATCAAAGAGATATTATAATCTGTCAATATGAGACCATTAAATTCAGTATTTGCGGTTAGGTTTGAGACTAATAATTACACATGATTAAATTATGTACTGATATTAGGAAACCAAGTATGCTAGAGAACTTGTTAAATTTTGAATCTCTAAAGGTAAGGACGCCCCTTCAAGGCTGAACCCGTTAAAGGTAAGGACACGAGATAACGAAGGCTAAACCTAGCTTAATTGGTTCGGCCTAAACAGATTACAATAGAAGTAAGGATAATTATACTAGGCTTACTTTAATAGAAATTAATCTCCAAATAATACTTCGATAGTAAGCGGATATAGCGCAAGTTACCAAGCAGGAATAAAGGAGAGATTCAAAAGTCCTTAACCATTGTTCCCATTTGATAATTCAAATATTTCATTACTCGTTACTTTAATTGTCATTTATTTCAAGCTGTTTAAAACCCCTTCAATCAAACAAAGCGAATGTAAAGCCTTTTACTTTAATTTACTTTCAGCACATAAATTCATAATCGAAATTGGTAACTTTGGCACAATCCCCGTGAAGAACGATAACTTACTAATTTGTTACTTGGTTGCGATTCTATGCGCTTGTAGAGCCACCATCATTAACAAAAACTTATACGTTAATATAAAAATTTATTTATTTGCATAAACTATTTTTATAAGATGAAACATAAGTCAAATCCAAAAGATCCCTATTCTAAAAATTGAGGTTAAAAATTGTCCTATTAGGTTCCATAATAACTAATATAAAGTTTATGGATAAATAAATTTATAGAGTGAAACTTTTTTAAGAGTGAATGTAATTAAATCTCTTTATGGAAATATTTTTTTTAGAAGTATGTAAATTTAATGCTTTATGAAAAAATATATTTAATTTAATAATAAAAACAAATTATTTTCAGTCAAAAAGAAATAAAAACAAATTATTATCATATCTTGTATATTTATTTATTTACTGTGAAAATTATTATCATATATTTTATCTTCTATATTTATTGAAATAGAATAATTTGATAGTCTAATAGACTTGGTATACTATATAACCTAAATATTGACCCTTTTTTATTAAAAAAAAAAAACTCATATATATTCAATAAGTTGTTAATGAACCCACCAACAATGAATTGGTCCAAGTGGTAAGGGTCTTGGTCCCCTTAAGCATGTGGTCAGGGGTTCGATTCCTGGCTCATGTGTACCTAGAAAATTCGGTTGGGAGGGGAGAACCCACCTTGTGTGCCCCACATGTTCCCTGACGGAGATTAGTCATCACTTACGGCGGTGGAAACTTCGTACCAATATCATGGTAACCAAAAAAAAAAAATGTTAATGAACCCTCCTAAAATGAATCGTTCAGGAGAACCCGAATTTAATTCCTGGCGAAAATAATTATTGGTCATACTTTACTTACCCAGTGGCCGAACTCTAGATTACTATACCCCTTTCCCCTAAGAACGATGGGGTTAACACAAAAAATCATAAATATATTTTATGATCAACTAGAGGGGAATAAGCTTCGGGATCCTTATCTCTAAACTCAACAAGGAAGTCGTCGCAAACATTTCCCTCCCGAAGAGTATGATTAATGTGAATCCTGCAATCTCTAATAAGAAGCTCATTGATGTTTTGAAGGATGACTGCATAATGGTGTCAAGCATTGACAGGTTGTGAGATAATTTTGATTGCAGTCTTAGAGGCTGAATAGCATCGCAACCCTTGTGATTCGTAAATCCCAAGCCATGACTAGGTCATAGTGGATTGCCAAGAGTTATGCATGAAGGATTTAGAGAAACCAATATTGCCAGCAAATCATCAACTTCACACGTCATCACCGTTTCAGATTAAGCCCCCGAAACCCAAGATACCATGATTTTCGAGACTACTCCCATCGACATTCAAAATCATGTCAACACCCCTATGAGCATTCCATCGAACCCACCTAGTTTTCGGTATTGTAACTTTATTATAGAAGCACTTGAGCAACAACTGCACATAGTTTTCTATTGCATCTTACCAAAGACAAGAGGAACTACCTCGTTTGTCAAGCACAAGAGATTCCTATCATTGTTAATTATATCACATATTAGATTAGATTATTTAAATACCACAAAGAAAATCAAAATAAATGAAAAAATCCTAAAAGTTAAGGCGCGTAATTCAAATTCATTAAAGTTTTTGTTAAAATAAATATTAAAATTGAATAAATTTACATGAGACTAAAAACATATTTAAATATATAGTTTCTTTTTCAAACATATATAGATTATAATAAAAATTAAAATGAAATACATGGCAAAAAACAATAGTACGTAATACGTTTGGTTATATATTTGTGAGCTTATATATGTGACATTTAGGATCAATTGTTTTTTTACGGATCTTACAACTGGGTGAAAAAAAGAAAATGAAGAGTAAGCTCCGTGGGTTAGGTTCAAACCACATGATGTCATGATATTACTTACATTACCAACTTAATTTATTTACTATGTTTAAATTTATAAAAGACCCTTTTTTGAAGTTCAAATTTATAAAAATATTTCCATTTACTTTTTTTGAAATTATTTACTATGTTTAAATATATTTTTACTATTAAATCCGATAAATTAATATTTCCGTATATAAGTACTGTACGTCTGTACAGTACAGCATATGAAAGAAAAGTTGAGTGTTTGATTTGATACTTTGAAAGTTCCGTCCGAATCTTAGAAGTGGACAGACCATGAGAGATTAATTAAATTTTTTTTTGAAGGAGAGATTAATTATTATTTATCAGTACTATTAAATGAAAAATATCGTAAAAATGAATGAAATTCCACGTCGGTGTAGACGGTTAAAAAATGCTAACAAAAATTGAAAGCACTACTCTCTCACATCACATGACATCACTCGCTCATAACTCATAACTCATAAGTCATACTACCAGTAAGCAAATAAATAAGAATGCGTTCCGCGTTCGTAACGGATTTGCCACGAATCTCGATTCTTCCAATTTAACACTCTTCTTCTTCTTCTTCTTCTTCACATTCACACTTCCATTTTCATTCACATTCTTTTCATGCATCATATTCATTCATTATTAAATACTCCAATACCCAAACACTAGTACTAGTAGTTAGTTAGTTACTGATAAATAACATGACCGCACCGCCACCGACGACGACGATCTCTCACGCGCCGCCGCTGTATTACTTTCGGTGACTCCGTCGAACGACATGTTGCCGGAGTCTAAAATCATTCATCTCCGGTGCGCCCTTGCTACGGCGCTATTCTTCGCAACCGTTTCTCTCTCTTGCTTAATCTTCTTCAGAGACATTGATTCATACAGATTCTTCTCTGATTTCTCTTCCGCTTATCCTCTTTCTCGTTTTCCTAGCTTTTTTCCCCTGGTGATTACTGATCCTGTTGCGGTAAGTTCCGTTTCTTCTCTTCTCACTGTTTCGCGTCTTTTTTCGTTTCTATTTATAGCATTTTCTGCATCGGTGATTTCGTCTACTTTCTGCATTGTTGCATCGATTGGAAAGTAATTTGAAACTTGATTTTCGCTTTTATACGTACTTGAATGTAATGTAGTTGTTGTGGTACCTTGAATGACGTGTTTTCCATTTTTGGAATGCTCACTGTTATGAGTTATCTTATCGACTTAAATGCAATTTAAGCTTTAATTTCTTTTGAAAACTTGAATATTCTGTTGGACATTGTCTTTTGAAAAGTGTTCTGAAGAGATATACTACTAATTTTGGACCGAAATTTGTTTACCGTCCTTAGTTGATATTTTAAGTTTCAACACAATCAAAGCTGGTAATTTGAAAAGATATAAGTAATTGAGTGTAACCAATATCAGACACCAAACACGACTTTAATCAGACATGTCAGTGCTACATTTATAGATTCCATGTATGCGATTGAGGTCATAAGATATTAAGATTCGATAAAATTTAGATTTCAGTTAGATTAGATGTCTCTCAAGCATTATCTGAGAAAAATTGAGGATGAGATGATGATTTTTTGATTATAATCAACCAAAACAATCGATAGGTAGTAACATTTACACTAACCAACAGTAGTGATTTCTCGCCTGTTGATATGAGTTGTATTTCAGTATTACAAAATATGCAGAATCTTTTCTGCTAGCTATCAGCGGTGTGGTTATTTCATATTTAAAATTCATTCTTTGGTCTTATGAATTAAGTGAATTCAACCATGCATTTAATTCTGATCTATTATTGTTTTATTTAGTTTCATGATAAGCATTAGCATAAACATAACCTGCATGAAAGTATTATTACCATTTTACCAGGAGAGTATCTTGATGCCGATCTGCTGCCCCGATGGAGGGATTACTTTTTTTACTGTCGCGGTTTATCTGTGCATTTGTCCATGAAAAAGGTAAATTTAATTGACTCTTATGCAGACTAGCAATGAATTTCCACTTGAAAAAATCTTGAACGAGGCTGCCATGGAAGACAGAACTGTTATCTTGACCACGTTAAATGAAGCATGGGCTGCTCCAAATTCTGTCATTGATCTTTTTCTTCAGAGCTTCAGAATAGGAGATCGTACCCGTAGGCTTTTAAACCATTTGGTAATCATTGCATTGGATCAAAAGGCATTTGCACGCTGTCAGGTTATACACACCTATTGCTTTTCTCTTGTTAGTGAAGAAGCCGACTTTCATGAAGAAGCATATTTTATGACTCCTAGCTACTTGATGATGATGTGGAGAAGGATTGATTTCCTGCGTTCTGTTCTTGAGCTGGGATACAATTTCGTGTTCACGGTATTTTTTCTTTTCATCACTAATCTTTTCAAGCTCACAAGGACATAACTATGTAAGCCTAAAGTTTGTTTTAATTTTATCAGCTACGAAATAAATTCTCATAAGTTTAATGTTTATTATTATTGTGATGGGTTTTCTTAGATAAATAATGCTTAGCGGGGGAAATTTGTCTGTTAAACGAATGAGTGAGTTGCTTATGTTATGAGTTGACTTTGTATGCTACATATGATATAATTTGTCAGCATTTTATATGTAAATATTATATTGGTTACAGCAATATAAGTGCATACTGTTGATTTTATCCTTTTAGCTAAGTTATGGAGCATGGCACATTTTGTTAAAAAGATTGATAATGAAAATGTAAAATTTGACACCTGAAGTTGTGAATAAAGTGGATGCTCTTTTACCCTATCTGGGGAATCATCATTCCTTAGTTATCATTGATAATTGAACAAACCATTTTCCTCTCCATCTCATTTCCAGACATTATAGTGGAGACACAGTAAAAATTGAATGTATGCTGAACATAAACTTTGACTTGCGAGTTGCAGTTGAACTGTTGTAACAATAATAACGCTTTTGTATATTGCTGATAAGTTTATGGCTATGCATTTTATTGTCGCTGTTAACTTATTATCATATCTTCCTACAATTGATCTTATTAGAAGCTGTATACATTTCTAAGCTCTCTTGTTTAGAAACTTACATGATGTTCCTCTTCCAGGATGCCGATATTATGTGGTTTAGGGACCCATTTCCGCGGTTTCACCTTGATGCAGATTTCCAGATAGCGTGTGATCATTTCACGGGTAGCTTTGATGATGTACAGAACAGGCCTAATGGAGGATTCAACTTTGTAAAGTCCAATAATAGGTCAATAGAGTTTTACAAATTCTGGTACTCTTCTCGAGAAACCTATCCCGGATACCATGATCAAGATGTCCTTAACTTTATCAAGGTTCACCCTTTCATTGCTGATATTGGACTGAAGATAATATTTTTGGATACAATTAATTTTGGCGGGCTTTGTGAGCCAAGCAGGGATTTAAACCAAGTTTGTACGATGCATGCAAATTGTTGCTTTGGTATGGATAGTAAGCTTCACGACCTTAAAATTATGCTTCAGGATTGGAAACATTATTTATCATTGCCTCCAAGTTTGAAGAAATTGTCGGTTGTTTCCTGGAGGGTTCCTCAAAAATGCAGGTTTGTCTTTCTATTCATAATTTAACCTTGTTTTTTATTTACCATTCTTAAACTACTCTTTATTATTGTTCATTGTTTTGATGTCTTCTCTCTGGGGCGAAATTTCTCCGCAGCCTTGATTCTCTCAGGCAACATGGTTCACCAGAGCAAAGTGTTCATGATTAATGTTTTGGTTGCATGTGTCACGTTTAAATGTGGAAGTTCAACGATGCTCAGGGATGAAAGGTTCGATATAGATTGAATTAGGAAATTAATTTTTATAATCCAGCATCTGAAGGAAGAATCTTTCCGCACTAAAGTGCACTTAGGCAATGTGAAAGATGTAACATGCTGTTCAATTCATTGATTTTAAGTGTTCCCTAATTTAATTTTTTTGTGCTTTGCACAATTCTGTTGTATTTTTATTTAACTATTTTCTGATCCTCAACAACCACCCTGTCCTCCTCTTTCTGTAACAGAATACCTGAAACAAGGGAACTCAATCAATCTCTAACTGGATAGAAATTTAAGATAACAAGGTGGAAGTGAATTATTGAAGGTGATACTGATGACAAACACCTTGCTACTCCTTGAACCATTTCCGCTCATCTTTGCTTGGCAACTCAAGTGCTAATTTAACAGTTATACTTGTTTATGGTTTTGGCCAAACTGAATCAGACTTTAAATCCCGCCCTTCCTTGGAGGGATGGTATGCAGACATGTTAGTGTCCCCACTCTCGATATGCAACATTAACATTGAGTAAATCAGCCATTTCGAGATTTAAAGGTCAAATAATTTGGTCTTCGACATTAACAAAATACAAAAATGACTTGTAAGATTGAATATAATTTAGAGTCACTAGTTTCTTTGGATGCAAAATACAAATGTGATACATGATTTTTAACTTTACGACTCATTTTAAAATTTTCTTAATTTCAAAGACAAAATAAGTGACAAGTGCACACTTGACAATTAAATTTGTGATTTGCTCCTAACTTGATTTGACATATTATTCACTTAGCAGTGATCAATTGGATAGAAAAACATAAAGTAACAATTTCCCTCTTGTGAGATCTAAAACTTAAGTCTGAATTTCAAAGGGAAACCGGAGTTCTTAAGAAAAACTATTTTAAAAGTATTGATAGTGAAAACTGCATTTGCGCCTAAGGATGCTTGATTCATACCAAAAAAAAAAAAAAGGAGAGGATAGATTTCGGGTGCAGTGAGATGTTTTTTCAGCTTTTTTATGAGTGGGTTTGAATTTAATTTGCAATTATGAGTCCCCTAATATGTATATGATCCAAACATGCACCCCTAGTAATAATCGACTGCCACAAGTTGACAAATCATTTCAATTTGCACATTTTAATTATACAACTTTTAATTACAATGTTAAGTCCAAGCATTGATCCGCAACAATGTACACACTAAACACCAATGTTGACAGGACTCAACATTGCTACGTGACTCTAGCGAAGCATCATGCATGATAAGCAACCAGTACATAGGGCCATGGAGAAGATTTATAGTATAAATTCTTCCATGGATAAAAAATTTGGCAACCCTTTGATGCTAGTGATGATGCTGTGATTGAACGAACTTCTATCGGTGATTGACAACTGATAGTCATATTACAACAAGTATTCAACAATTTCTCATTCTAGATCTTCGTTTTTTTATGTTTGAAGGTTAGGGATGTTACCTTCATATTAACAGCTCCTACAATTGAGTCAATGTCTTTGTCTTCGTGCTACTTCTATCAATTAGTGAATTATTACTTGAACCACATTAATTGAGTAAGGGTAAATAGGGTTTTACCCCCTGTAAAATAGACGAATTTTGCATTATCCCCCTGCAAAAATAAAAATTGGGATTCCCCCTCGCAATGTCAAAATTCTTTGCTTTACCCCCCTATGTTGACAAGTTGGACGCTGACTGGACATATTTGATGATATTGCATCTTAAGTGGCTTTTAATTTAGTTTTGATTAATTTAATTAGTGTCTCATAGATAAATAATTGTCTAAGTGGATTTTAATTCATTTTTATTAATTCAAAAGAAAGAAAAAAAATCTGGAAGAAGAACAACATCATGAACACCTTTCTTATTGTTCAACTCCATCAAAATCTGGAAATTCATCTTGCTTTCTTAGTCTTCATAATCGGATTCTAAACTCACACCCATTTTTTAAACACCACCCATCTCCTTTCCACCCCCATTAATACCCTCCACCAGCGCACCAAATTTGAATCCCACCCACTAATTAGATTCTCTCACTTTTCCATCTTCATATCATCGTCCTAAACCCATTTTTTCCTCCTTCATTTATATCTCAGCAAACCATTTTTTTTCAAAAACAAACTTGGGAAAAAAAAACTCAACAATAACAAACCCAAAAATTAAAAATCGAGCTTGGGAAGAAAACCACTTTTAGATCTTTTTTTTTTTCATTTTCATATCTGAATTTAAAGATTATGGATGAAAATGTAGTTTGGAGAGAGATGAAATTGAGAGATGATGGGGGTGGAATTAGTAGTTCGATTTATGTGTTCGATTTATGATGTGATTTCATATTTCTAATGTGATTCCTGTGTTCGATTCTGATTTTATTCGTTTTTTGTGTTCTTCAAATTTGGGTTTGATGAGTTTCTGGGTTGGTTAATTTTCTTCAATCTTCTTAGATCTGGGTTGGTTAGTTTTTAGACTATGCTGGTTGTTGCTTGTGGGAGAGATGAAAATGACGACGATGATGATGAGAGAGAGATGAAGATGTTGTTGTTGCTGTTTGTTCTTCCCACCCATTTTTTTTTTTTAATTTTAAAATGACATAACTCATTATTTGGCAAGATAATAAAAAATTAAATAAATAAAAATATAGAAAAGCCACATATAGTTGCCACATAAGCAAAAATAAGATTCCAAATCCAAGTTGTCAACTTAGGGGGTAAAGCAAAGAATCTTGACATTGCGAGGGGGAATCCCAATTTTTATTTTTGCAGGGGGTAATGCAAAATTCGCCTATTTTGCAGGGGGATAAAACCCTATTTACCCATTGAGTAATGATGCTAGGATAGAGGTTATTCTTATTGGTACTTCATCACAATTAGGTTGCAAGTTTCAATTAGTAAAATCGAGAACGGAAGTGTCATTCAGAGAGACTCCATCAATAAAGAATATGGACAAAACTTATCTACGGCTAGCATCAATAGGTGCTGTTATACAATTACAAAGTTTACAAACACAAAAAGAGGCATAAACAACAATTATATAACATAAAAAAACAGAACAAAGACGGTAAGATTCACGGTAAAAATAGAATAAAACACGTGCCACAATAAACAGCTATAATACAAAACCATTAGGATTGGTCTGGTGGTACTTAGGTGGTATCCACGATGTCCTAGGATCAAACTTCATTGCCTTAATTGTATTAAAAAAAAATAAAAAAAAGCTATTATACAACATAATAAGAGAAATATGAAAAAACAAAGATAATAAAAGACTAAACAGGACCGCAAGATTCACAGTAATAATCACAAAATTTTTGGTACCACACTTATCCAGCTCAGTCATCTATCTAAACGCTTGCTGTCTAAAAGAACACCGTGTTCCCAAGTTTCAGTGTACCTACATATTCATATGATAGTAGTCAATTTGGTGACACAGTCATACTTGAAGGGTGGTTAATATAAATTGTTTGGCGAAGAAATATAATCAGCATACTGAAAAACAAAACACATGTGAACAACTCACTAATTAAACTAACTGAGTTTATACCTCGTTCCATTTGCATTCACACAAAAAAACTGCCCATGTCGCCATCCGTCTTTGAAATTGCCAAAGAAGGCATCACCAGACTTTGTGTAAAACCGCCCCTCTCCATTTGCCTTTCCCTTCCAGAAGTTTGCAAACCACCGATCACCAGTGTGAAAATAAAACCAACCCTACATAATTAACAAGCATCATTTACCTTCAAGTGTTTTACCAGAGTAATATCCAGCATTATAATGTATGACGCACTTCAAAATTTATATAAAAAGCAATAACTTGATTATAGCTGTCTAAAATTTATAAGTTAGTATACAAGATCAACACTGCAATTGCCAACAATTGGAGATATGTATTAACCAAAATTTCTTCCGTCAAGTTGTATGACGGTATACTTATTATTACTGAAATTTTCATTGGTATGTGCTCTCACCTGCACATAAATTATATACATTTTGGCAAAAAAAAAACCAGATACAATAACAGTTGCTAGAAGACTTATATACCACAGTAATTTGAGTATAGATACAACATATCAACAGTAAAATGATTTTAAAATATAATTACTTATTGTTCGTGTTGAGCTTCAACGGCATCAGCAGAATTAATTTTAAAACGGTACAAAGTACAAACCTTGCCGTGCATGACATCATCCCTCCACGATCCTTGAAACATATCTCCATTCTTGAAATAGAATGTTCCTGGACCCGATCTCTTGCCACTGTGCCATAACCCGTCATAGATATTTCCATCTTGAAGAACAAGACGCCCCTGGTTGTAGATTTTCATTTAACATAGTTATTCTCTCAGCTTGTTGGCCAAAAAAGGGTGGGGGAAAAGTTCCCGAGTCTAGCTGGAACAAACTCTGCTAGCTATTACAGATTTGTAAGAATTTACCTTCCCTTCAGGCAGACCACCTTGGCACCGCCCCTTGTATCTTCCGCCCCTATATTGTATTTCCACAACAGGACTCCACTTTGTTGACAAATCACGTTCTGCCTCCTGTAAATATAAAGTCAAACCTAAAGAATCTTTACCAGTTGGGATTGCAATATATTTTCAAAATTTACAGCACAAAAAATGAAAGTTTATAATGAAGTAATGATAGTTACATAGTTCAATCTACTACGTCATAGTTAAACTAACAATCTCAACGAAACAAAGTACACAGTTCCTATATTTCTCAAAGTATAACCACATAAAAGTTCGAATCTGTCTTGCACTACATAAGCACCAGAGGTAGTACAGTCTTGGGGGGTTGTTAGGTAATATAATCTTTGGGGGTTATTTCTTTGGAAAGCTTAACTTTGCACAATAAAAAATTATCCTCTGCCCCCTACAATCAATAGGAGCTTAATGTACAACACACGTCCAATTTTGAAGAACGGTGTCCTTTTACATTGTCAGCTATAGAATTCATGCATTTCTCTAGCAACACTTAATAGTACTGCCAGAACATTGCTAATGTTCTCTTTTTCAGTAATATATGCATGGGAAATCATTAAAAAAATCAAGAAACTTTTACCAGCATAGATGCAGCACGAACAGACAGAACACCGTGCTTCTTTGGTTTATTACTATTAGCATGTTTTGCCTTCAAAAGTGAAGATGTAAATTCCATCACTGCTTCTACACCTGCATCCGGCTCATGCTTTTTTGACCTAAATGTGATTTCTAAACAGTCTTTCAACTCTTCTGAAGGCCTCACACCAACAGGAAGGTGGAATATGCTTAGGTTATCAACCATTGGTGTAGCATCAGCTTCCCTTTCTTGGGACCACTCTTTTGCCACTTCAAATCCAGGGCCCAGATTCCATTTTCCAAGCTGCTCCCTCTGAAAAGCTGAGTCGCCTAGTGCAAGTTGATTTGAATTTTGAACAATAGAAATTATTCAACAATTGTCAAGTGCACCAACACAAAGAAAAATAATTATCCATCTCACAAAATTACCTTCTTCATTAATGGATTCATAAGGGATAGGACAATTGGCTATGGTGTCAAATAAATCTTCATTTTTTTCAGAATCCCTGTCATGAAAGATAGGATAAAATTTGTTTGAAAAAGGAAACAACAAAGAGAGAGAACCTGCATGTAAGATAATGTATGTAAATAAGATAGAGAGGAAACCTCAAAGCAGACAACTTTGAGCTGTTGTTGCTCACGTCTGGCTCCAATTCTGTATAGTGCTTGTCAGATCTTTCGTCAACAATACTGGGAGTAATCCTATTTTCCCCCTCATCACTGTCATGAGATCTTATCATTTCATGAGAAGATACTGCATCCTCTTTCCCATAGACAATTTGTTGTTGACTATGCCTTCCCCAAAAGCTAAAAACACGAGGAAAATGCAGGGCAAGTTTGGATAGTATACCACTATTCTGGGAAGGTTGTTGCACGGTTAAGCTGCTTTAATCATATGAAAAGGGAAACCTGTCAAAACTTCTAGGAAGTATGGACGTCAAATACTTAACAAATAAAGAAAAACCCTGTCCCATTGATTGCATCAGATTCATTGTTACCAACTTACCATCAAAATTACACATGGCCACACTATTCAATTACCAAGTAGAAATGTTCTAATGAATGATAAAAAGTATTAAGGTAAAGGGAGCTACTATCATCAAATTCAGTCACAGAAAATAAGTTTACTAACAAGCATTCATAACTTACCCAAGTGTAAGGACAGTCGTGATCAGTAGGTTGGGCTCTACATCAGGCTCAAGTACTGTTGATATTATAATATCCCTCGTGTATTCAGTTGTTTGACGGAAAGTACGCAAAAATACTGCTATATCGCTCTCATTGATGGGTTCAGAACACGCAATAATGCATATAACTACACTATTTGGATCCTGAAAAAATTGGTAATTATAATTTTATACAGCGAAAGAGAAGGAATAAGAATCAGAAGATTAAAATCTAATAGCATAAGATCAAATATTTTTAAAAAGGGATCTAAAACAAATAGCAGAGGAAATCATTCTGAAAAGGGATCTACTAGCAATATGGTTATTTTATGCACCCACAAAAAAAAAAAAAATTGTGTGATCCACACACAAAGCAAAAATAACAAATATGCATGAATATTTAAGGTAGGTGATACCTTCAAAGAAACACCCAGGAAAGGACAATCAAATATAGACTGCAAAATTGAAGTTTTCATATTATAAGCAGCCCCAAATCCAATTCTGGCTTCTTTATAGCATTCCAATATCTGCACATAGTAAGACAGGTTTTAGAAAAAGAGAGTGCATTGATAATAAAGTATGGTCCTGTTTGAAGAAAGATATAAACAGGGCTAACAGAGCTATAAAGCAACATTTATGGGCAAATGTTTGAACTGTTGGTGAAAATCTTAGAAACTTACTTTAATAATTTCTGAATTGCATGTTTCTTTCATGCTACTGTGCAATCTATCTATAAATTTTTTGTGCATTTCCTGTAAAACATTTCATCTATAAGTCTGTAACCATATGATATTTTTACACAAACAACTAACAAGTTAGCAAGATAAATGCTTGAAAATGAAACTTACGGATTTTAGAACAGATATGGCCTTAATAGCTAGCAAAACAGCATCATTTGCAGTCTTCATAGCCTCATCTAGAGTCAACAAGTCTTTTTTGAGAAGTGCATCAATATCAATTTCTGTCCCATAAACAACAAAAGTGGGCAAAATTTCAGACTTTTTGTAGGCATTTTGGTGATCCTATTAAAATTAAATTTTACTTTTCTTCTCCTATTCAACTTTAATCAGTTTCATTAATAGGAACTTTAAACAACTTTCAGGATCCACCCTTAATCCCAATGACATAAATCCATCCAGTTACCATAACTTTCCAATTATTGTCACCCTATGCATGTTACACTTGAGAAACTCAGCAGAATGCCTTTTTGTTTGCTTTACAGGCAGCTTGGATGGTTGGAATAAATGTTTTGACTTTTGATAATTGTGTCCAAGTTTGAGTATGTTCAGGCAATATGGATAAAAATTCTTTGTGGGTGTGGCATGCAAGAAATATAATTCAAAAAGCATTCCTAGAATATGTACAAACATTGATTTTCATCTACTAATTGGTTACTTGATACTTATACAATTATAGTTACACAGGACACATAGGAAGGTCTTAAAATCAGTTCCATGTGCTCAATTATTATACTTTCTATGATTTCAAGGTGATTTGCAAAGAAAATCTTGGGAAAGAATATATAGCCATGAACTTTATATGGGCATTCATTTTCTATTAAGTAAACAAAAATATATATTGCCCTCTGTTCTTCACTCATGCAACTAACAAACCCAACTGACACTTACCAATATCAGATTGACTAATATTGATTTTTTAACTGATTTGCTTTCACATATCGTGTTACCAACCAAACAAAGACACTGGGCCAACTTGTGACATATGCCTATGGGAAAATCAGCAAGTTTCACCTTCAAACTTAGGACAGCCAAAAATGATATGACAGCCTTTAATGAAATTTTCAATCATTAACACAACTAAATCTTCTTTTCAGTTTTCAGAAAAAGAAAAAGCTTTCCTTTCAAATGTAAAATTAAATTTGGCAAAAACCAATGGACCAGGAAAAAGTTGCAAAAATCTGGCACATAGCTCACCGATAAGTAAATTAGTATTCTCCTTAAGCTTCCCCATCAAAGCTTTTACCTGAGAATTCATAATACAAATAATTATATCACACAAACAAAAATGCTTGAATCACAAAACATAACTGATTAAACGGGGAAACTAATGCACTCACGATAAGTGAAAATTTTAAGATGTTTAATAAACCCCCAGTGACATTTTTGTGAGAAACCATAATTGACAAGATGCTAAGCTCACTGAATTATTCATCATATTGCACACAGATTCGTTTGAAAAACAATCACAAAGATTGATTTGAGATTGTAATTTCTGATGTCATTACAGCAACATAGTATATTATACACAGTGTCAACAATACCTCATCTTTTCGTCTTATCCCTTCAAAGCTAAAAGGCTTCAAAACTACAGCAACCGTGAGTCCATTTGTGGACCTTACAGTTTCAAAAATGTCATCAGCGACAGTGTGGTCCGGTCCATATCCTGCACTAGCCACCTAAAGAAGAAAAATGGAGGATAACCAAAGGTCATATTTAGACCGCTTTCACAAATCATGGCTGGAAAAAATACATCTTAAGCCACACAGCCTAATTCATGTCAGTCAGATTTACCATATCTTAGTAATGCAAGAAGTCATGCCTTAGAATTTCAGTTGGATAAAATAAAAAATATTTTCTATGGTGATGAATATCAAATTTATGTAATTCGGTTGATTTGTGTACTTCAAAATATCAGTTTAACAGGATAAAACAAACTACACTTGAGGTGACTTTATCGGTGAAGATCACCAATATTGCAACAAAGATTTTACTACAAGAGTTTTAAGGAAAGGAATGTACAAACAAGGACAATGGTCTTTGAGCATGACTTCATAAATACTGGGGGTTCGACAATTCTTGGATAAGGTTCTGCAGAAATAACATTAAATATCAGTAACTTTAAACCATGGAATGTGCGATATGTATGGATACTTGAACTGAATTTTCATATTTGAAATAAGGCATTACCCCTGTTTTTCTTTACTTATTTTCTATTTTATTGAAACATTATTATTTACATAATGTATATGTGTTTTGATTTGTGGTTTAAGCTTCATTTTGGTAGTGAAATGCATAGCATATTGACGAACAATTGAAAAAGAATGTAACTGCTGTTTCACACTTTTTTTATTACATTACAGAAGAACAAGTGAAGAAGAATCAGAAATGAGAGGAAAACCTTCTTTAGTAGACCTTTGCTGTAATTGCACCTCTTGTGAATCTTTCACAATGACATTCCTGCAGTATATTGATAAATCGAGTCAAATCCAAAATTAGGGGGAAAAGTCAATTCCAGAACAAATTAGATCATTTTCTGCAATGGAAGAATAAGTTATCAAACCACAACCAGCAGTTACTTATCATACACTCTAAATGATGTACTCCCTCCGTCCCAAAAAGAGTGACCCAGTTGACTGTTTCACGTATGCCGATGTATAACTTTGACGATTAATATTTTTAATTGTATAATAATAAAAATTATAAAAATTTGATATTTTGAAAATACTCATCGAGACGAATCCAACAACATCTTATATGCTAATATTTATTTTTATTTATTAGTAGAAAAATATGGTCAAACCAAGATATATGAATAGTGTACATTTTCAAAATAGGTCACTCATTGTGGGACGGAGAGAGTACTATTTAATATCTGGCACAAAGAGAACAACAACGCTAATCCAATCTTACTAATTATTTTGCAAATTACTTTCATCATGATTAGGAGAACTAAAGGTGATCCAATTCCCTAGTTCAGTCCAAGTGAAGAGTAAGGAAAATGATTTATGTCACAAACAGTTCCCTCACGAAAAAGTCACAACACTATATCATTTGCAGAGTACCCATCATTTCCACAAAAAAAAAAAAAAAAAAAAACTTAGCCATTTCCCAATTCTCCTTAAAACCGGACAAGTGTTATTTATTTGTGATCAAATTCCTGTGTTAAATAACAATGCTAGAAGATAAAATTCAACTCCTAAAACTAGTAAAAGTAATAACAAACTATCAACCAACTTTTTCATTACCTAGTGCCTGCTAGAAAATCATCTTAAAGAACACTAATCATCTAAATAATTTGTACTAGACATAATTATGCTCTGCAATTTTGTATTTTGCCAAACAGGCCCGTTGTAGATAAAGGTTTGTTGCTCGTTCAACCCTCGCTCACCCTGCACGATACATGTAGGGATTCAGAAACTTTCTCTATATCTCTATTTTAACCAATCATTCTCTCATCAACTAGTCTTATTTTAATCATCAATCTATAACCTAAATACATACACTAAAGTCATCAAATATGAAAGCTAGATAATCCATTTTCGCGCCAAAGCTAAACGAAAATCCTGAAGTAATCAAATACTACAACAGTGAACGACATTTACATCCCTAGTTACAAAACAAGTTCCAATGCCAAATTCCAAAATTCACCAAAAGCGATTACAGGATAACGCATGAAAAACAACAATTGCAGCAATGAGGAAACTAGATGATTACCAAAAGCGCAGAGAAGACAACTGAAACGGCGAGTTTAAGCAGGAATCAAGAACAGCATCCTTCCTACCGCCAATGGCAATGACTTCGACGAAATCGGATTTAGTTTCTCCATTATCAATTCCTCCATAACCGTTCGACGGAACTTTCTCCGAGCATATTCTGATCTGTAGAAACGGTTTTGAATTGCGACTCCGACGAAAGCCATAATCGCAGTGAGGAAGAGAAAGAGAGCATTGACAGCGAAGTTGATTGGAGTTAAAATGGAATAAGGAAGAATTGGAAAACGGTTTGAAAGTAGGGAATGAAGAAATCTCCATTTAGCGTTGTAGAAGTGATAAGGCTAAGCTATCTTCTATTTCGCAGTGCTGCAATTAACACCTTGCTATTTCGTACAGTACTTTCTAGTGTTCTTGGGAAAGAGCCCGGTAAGATATAATTTCACCGCGACATAAATAAAATTTAGTTAAAAATTTTATTTTATTTTGTTGAGAAACTTTACTTTTTTAAAATTTATTAAAAATCTAACTTATGTAGTAAATAATATGGATTAGATTAGATACATTAGATTTTTAATAAATATATAATGTAAATTTTTCTTATATTAAAAGATTAGAGGGAATATTTTCGGTAAGAATTAAACTTGATAATACAAGATAATACAGGGCATGATAAAGTTGTATCGGAGAGAGATAGAGCGATAATATTTTTATATTCAAAAATTAAATGGGTATTTTTCATATTTTTTATAGTTGCATTGTGAACAAAAAGTTGTCATGTGGTTTAGTGAGGGACATAAATTATTGTTTTATCCTCATATTTGGAATTAGATGATTCATAGTTGGTAATTATATATTTTCTCATCGTTTACATAAGAGGTTAATTAGAGACAATGAGTTTTTTTGTTTTTTGTTTTCAAGGACAGAAAAAAAAAAAAACAGGTTCATGGAGAAGATATACCAGTTCTATGGTGGCGGTAGCCATGGCCCATGGTGAAGATGGTTCTATATAATAACGGTTGTAATAATAATAAAGTAAAAAAAATTTCCTGAAAATAATAATAAGTTAAATTAAAAACCATATTTAATTAATTTTTTTAAAACACTTTTTATGTGTGCCACATGGCAGTAAATTATTCAGCCATGTGGCACTCTGTTTGTTAAGCGCGATAGTTTATATCAATTTCTATTCAAATCAATTTCGACAAGCGGAAAACTAATTCGAATAGTCTCAACCGTATAAATCTGAAATAGAATAATTAAGCATCAATCTAAACAAAATTCATACATAATCGTAGACATGAAAGTGATACAAAACAACATAAACACTCAAACGAAATTGCTATTAAAAATCAAACCTCAAGAATTCATAAACGGAGTTCCTTACACCAATGGATCAATAGAAAGTTTAGTTCTCCATAGCAAGTAGTCGCCTGGGGTTATATTTCGTGAATCACATAATGAAAATCCTCTAGGTCAGAAGTCGGTTTAAATATAGCGAGATAAATGGGCCATAAAACAATTGGGCCGAAAAATATAAGTTATGCTGAAAATAATTATTCTTCCTAAGTCTGGAACATTGACGAGTAAATATAACCCTCTTGCGCTATGAACCGGGCTCTGGCTTCAAAATAAGAGTTGTATATTTCTCCGTTAGCTTTCTAATGCAACTGACTGCGCCTCAGTCCGATATTCCTAGCTCAGTTTGTGATCTGCGCAATAAGAAGGTGTCAATTACTGTTTTATTACGAAAATAAATAGCAAAACTGAATTATTAGCAAAACTAGACTCTAAACACAAAAACATGATAAAAACACTAAAATAGCAGAAGAAGTCATAAATTGCCTTAGCACAAAGTGATTAAAAAGTGCACTAAAAATGCACTGATCAAATTCCCCCACACTTAAGCTTTTGCTCTCCGTGCAAAATTTTAACGGTCACAAGCAGTCAACATACTCCAGGTTTCAAGCTTCAAGCCTTAGATTGGAATTCAAAGATTGGCATAATTCTTATCTATCAACTTTCAATGATAATCTTGCACGTGTGTGTGTACTGTCTCCTACTGTCAACCAAAGTAATGTCAAGATCCCTCGCTGAAACTACCCATTCTAAATGCTAAGATGTCATTCTTTTCCTACAATTTTGGAGTTAACCAGGATTTCAGTCTAGGGGGGGCTATTTCTTTTTAAGAGATCCAAAGCCTTTCAATTTCAGCACAGGGGCAACTTCTTTCAAGCTTTACTACTTATTATTATTATTTATTATTTTAAAGCTTTAGGACTACTCCACCTTTTCACCTGACGGGAACTTACTTGTAATAAGATGTAAGATGTTAACAAACCCAAAATTTTTACTTTGTCACAAAACGCCATTTATCCCTCCAGGGATTTAAGGTTCTTTATTTCTCTCTTTTGTTTTATCCTCATATTTGGAATTAGATGATTCATAGTTGGTAATTATATATTTTCTCATCGTTTACATAAGAGGTTAATTAGAGACAATGAGTTTTTTTGTTTTTTGTTTTCAAGGACAGAAAAAAAAAAAAAAGTTCATGGAGAAGATATATTAGTTCTATGGTGGCGGTAGCCATGGCCCATGGAGAAGATGGTTCTATGTAATAACAATTGTAATCAATGTTTTAAGAACCGGACCGGACCGGACGGTTTGACCGGTTCGACTGGGAACCGGACACAACAGCGGTCCGGATGAGTGCTAAGAACCGGTAATCTGTAGAACCGGGAAAAAACCGTTTGGAACCGTTCTGAACCGTCCTGAACCGCTCAAACCGTCGAACCGGTGGCGGTTTTAAAAAACCGGCCGGTTCGGAATCTAGCTTTAAAAAAAAAAAATCCCTATTTTTCAAGATCTTTTCAGTGTTTTCACGCTATTTTTTAGCCAAGATTTTTTTTTCTTTTCCTTTTATACATTGATTAAGATTTATCTTTGTCTTTTACATAATTAATTAACAGAGTTGTAAAAAAATCCAGACATAGAAAAGAAATACAGAGATCAGAAAGATTCAATTTTCTTTTCCTTTGCTTTTATACAAATAAAAGTAACTGATTTGTTTAAAAAAAGTAAAAGAAAAGAGAGAGATTTGCTTGAAGAAGATAAAGAAAAGAGAGAAAAAGAACAAGATTGAGCTTGAAGATGAGATGTAAGAAAGGATGTGCCAATAAAAAATAAGAAAGAAAAAAAAAGAAGAAAAAAACTCACGTGAGAAGAGAAAGATGAAGTGACGGCTGATTACATTTGCATATTGTTTGTATTGTATATATACTAAGACTAGATTAGGTATTTATATTTAGGGTTTAGTAAATGGGCTTGGGTCAAGTATGTTCTTTTTTCACTAATAAATTGGGCTTATTGTTGAGCTAAGTATTATTCTTTTTATTTTATTTAATATTTATTTATGTATTACTTTCTTGTTATTATAATAAAATTATATGAACGGTTCAATATAAACGGTTCAATAACGGTTGAACCGATCCGACCGGTTGAACCTTGAACCAATGGTCACAACGGTTCGACTTCCGGTTCGGTTCTTAAAACATTGGTTGTAATAATAATAAAGTATTTTTTTTTTTGTGTAGATAATAATAAGTTAAATTAAAAAACATATTTGATTCATTTTTTTAAAACACTTTTTATGTGTGCCACATGGCAGTAAATTATTCAGCCATGTGGCACTCCGTTTGTTTTACTACTTTTTTGTAACGACAATCTAACAACAAGGACTTAAAGCAAATTTTTTGCAAATTGCAAGATCAAAACTAAATAAAATAAATTACAGGGACCAATACCAAAATATGTTACAATTGCAGTGACTACTAACATATTTAAGCTTTTTAATTTGTCAAAAAAAAATTAGAAAAAGGAAACAAATATAGTATTACTATTACCTAGTACTGGTAGTAGTATTCAGAAATCCATTGTTTTAAATAAAAAAGAATATAAATTCATATTAATCAGATTAATTTTTTCATAAAAAACTGTTTCTTTTTCTTTTATTCTTTTTAGTATAGAAAGAACTTTTATTGCACTATGAGCCAAATCTAATTAGGTCTCAGTGTCTCACAAGCTGGAACACACTATTTCTCGACCATTTTTGTAAGTCAAAATTCTTTTTTGCACATTTATTATGGAGTAGCTTTTTTGTCTTAATTTTACTATGTAATATCTCTATCAAAATTTCTAAAATGACCTTATAATTTACGTTCGAACTTTACAATTATGTTAAGGAGTAACATGTAATTGTAGTAATACTAATAGTTGCACCATTAATTAGACTCATAGACGTATCTCGGTTTGACAACTAATGTTTTCTACGCTTGACCCAATACGTATGAATGGGTAAATAAGAGTATTTACCTTTTTTTATGGTCTTACCTCTTCATTTTTAGTTTACCACTCTACTACGGAAAAAAAAAGCGCGTAAAAGTCACTCTCCCTTTACTCTCGTGTCATTCATTTCACTCTCTATAACAAATCATCACGAGTTATTTGATTCTGTTTATTCCTAACGAACTCAACTCTCTCTTCCTCTCTCAGTCTCTCTCTCTCTCTCTCTCTCTCTCTCTCTCTCTCTCTCTAACAATGAAGAACAAACCTTCTAATTCTAACACTCCTTTTTCCCGTTCAAATTCAGCTGATCCCGATTTTGATGCTAGCGTAGAGGTTTCTCCTGACCTTACCACCACCGGACGAGTTACAAGATCATCCAAGAAACTTCTCATTGGTTCCATGGTGGCTTTGATCCTGTTGCTACCGTAGAGGTTTCTGCTCCCCTTACCACCACCGAACACGTCACAAGATCATCCAAGAAACCTCTCATTGGTTCCAGTTCTGGTGGCTTTGATCCTGTTGCTACCGTAGAGGTTTCTGCTCCCCTTACCACCACCGAACACGTCACAAGATCATCCAAGAAACCTCTCATTGGTTCCAGCTCTGGTGCCTTTGTTCTGGTTCCGCGAAAACCTAGAACTCCTACCGTAGAGGTTTCTCCTCCCCTTACCACCACCACAGAAGGTTCCGGTGCCTCTGTTCTGGTTCCGCAAAAACCTAGAACTGGTACCGTTATTACGACGAAGTTGAAGAAGAACCTGGCTGCTACTGCTGCTGCGAAGAAACTCGATGCGGTGAAGAAGAATAATAAGGAACTCGATGATGATGCTGCTGCTGCTGCGGCGAAAAGGAATCAGAAGCAGAAACAATCCATGGTGAATTTGTGTTCCGTTAAGTAGATTTGATTTGATTTTTTTGATTTTTTGATCTGATTGATTTTATTTACCCTAACTATGATATTATTCATTATTTTATGTGATTTCTTACAAGAAGAAATCTACTGTCAAAACGAAGAATAACCAGGATGATGAAATTGAAGTGGCATGTGCTGTCAAGGTAATTGTGTGTTGCGTTATCCATATACATAAATGTGATGTGATTGATTGAGTTAGATTTATCATATTATTAATTATTTTTTCATGTTTACTAACTTATTTATTTACTCATAACATAAATTGAATGTGAAAGGAGCTGGAAAACTACTAGAAGACATTCGCCAAATCCTCTATGTTAGGGATCGTAACTTGTTAACAACAGTACAACAATATACTGATGATGCCATGGACAAAATCGAGAAACTTTTGCGGTGAATTAGTGTGTCTACTTTGCATTTCTATGGGTACACGGTTTACTTTCATTGTTTAACATTGTTTAACATTTCTATGAGGATAAAACAATAATTTATGTCCCTCACTAAACCACATGACAACTTTTTGTTCACAATACAACTATAAAAAATATGAAAAATACCAAATTCTAACAATGTTAAACAAGAAAGTAAACCGCGTACCTATAGAAATGCAAAGTAGACACACTAATTCACCGCAAAAGTTTCTTGATTTTGTCCATGGCATCATCAGTATATTGTTGTACTGTTGTTAACAAGTTACGATCCCTAACATAGAGGATTTGGCGAATGTCTTCTAGTAGTTTTCCAGCTCCTTTCACATTCAATTTCTGTTATGAGTAAATAAATAAGTTAGTAAACATGAAAAAATAATTAATAATATGATAAATCTAACTCAATCAATCACATCACATTTATGTATATGGATAACGCAACACACAATTACCTTGACAGCACATGCCACTTCAATTTCATCATCCTGGTTATTCTTCGTTTTGACAGTAGATTTCTTCTTGTAAGAAATCACATAAAATAATGAATAATATCATAGTTAGGGTAAATAAAATCAATCAGATCAAAAAATCAAAAAAATCAAATCAAATCTACTTAACGGAACACAAATTCACCATGGATTGTTTCTGCTTCTGATTCCTTTTCGCCGCAGCAGCAGCAACATCATCATCGAGTTCCTTATTATTCTTCTTCACCGCATCGAGTTTCTTCGCAGCAGCAGCAGCAGCCAGCTTCTTCTTCTTCAACTTCGTCGTAATAACGGTACCGGTTCTAGGTTTTTGCGGAACCAGAACAGAGGCACCGGAACCTTCTGTGGTGGTGGTAAGGGGAGGAGAAACCTCTACGGTAGGAGTTCTAGGTTTTCGCGGAACCAGAACAAAGGCACCAGAGCTGGAACCAATGAGAGGTTTCTTGGATGATCTTGTGACGTGTTCGGTGGTGGTAAGGGGAGCAGAAACCTCTACGGTAGCAACAGGATCAAAGCCACCAGAACTGGAACCAATGAGAGGTGACATGTTCGGTGGTGGTAAGGGGAGCAAAAACCTCTACGGTAGCAACAGGATCAAAGCCACCATGGAACCAATGAGAAGTTTCTTGGATGATCTTGTAACTCGTCCGGTGGTGGTAAGGTCAGGAGAAACCTCTACGCTAGCATCAAAATCGGGATCAGCTGAATTTGAACGGGAAGAAGGAGTGTTAGAATTAGAAGGTTTGTTCTTCATTGTTAGAGAGAGAGAGAGAGAGAGAGAGAGAGAGACTGAGAGAGGAAGAGAGAGTTGAGTTCGTTAGGAATAAACAGAATCAAATAACTCGTGATGATTTGTTATAGAGAGTGAAATGAATGACACGAGAGTAAAGGGAGAGAGTGACTTTTACGCGCTTTTTTTTTCCGTAGTAGAGTGGTAAACTAAAAATGAAGAGGTAAGACCATAAAAAAGGTAAATACTCTTATTTACCCATTCATACGTATTGGGTCAAGCGTAGAAAACATTAGTTGTCAAACTGAGATACGTCTATGAGTCTAATTAATGGTGCAACTATTAGTATTACTACAATTACATGTTACTCCTTAACATAATTGTAAAGTTCGAATGTAAATTATAAGATCATTTTAGAAATTTTGATAGAGATATTACATAGTAAAATTAAGACAAAAAAGCTACTCCATAATAAATGTGCAAAAAAGAATTTTGACTTACAAAAATGGTCGAGAAATAGTGTGTTCCAGCTTGTGAGACACTGAGACCTAATTAGATTTGGCTCATAGTGCAATAAAAGTTCTTTCTATACTAAAAAGAATAAAAGAAAAAGAAACAGTTTTTTATGAAAAAATTAATCTGATTAATATGAATTTATATTCTTTTTTATTTAAAACAATGGATTTCTGAATACTACTATCAGTACTAGGTAATAGTAATACTATATTTGTTTCCTTTTTCTAAATTTTTTTTGACAAATTAAAAAGCTTAAATATGTTAGTAGTCACTGCAATTGTAACATATTTTGGTATTGGTCCCTGTAATTTATTTTATTTAGTTTTGATCTTGCAATTTGCAAAAAATTTGCTTTAAGTCCTTGTTGTTAGATTGTCGTTACAAAAAAGTAGTAAAACAAACGGAGTGCCACATGGCTGAATAATTTACTGCCACGTGGCACACATAAAAAGTGTTTTAAAAAAATTAATCAAATATGTTTTTTAATTTAACTTATTATTATCTACACACAAAAAAAAATACTTTATTATTATTACAACTGTTATTACATAGAACCATCTTCTCCATGGGCCATGGCTACCGCCACCATAGAACTAATATATCTTCTCCATGAACCTTTTTTTTTTTTTTTCTGTCCTTGAAAACAAAAAACAAAAACACTCATTGTCTCTAATTAACCTCTTATGTAAACGATGAGAAAATATATAATTACCAACTATGAATCATCTAATTCCAAATATGAGGATAAAACAAAAGAGAGAAATAAAGAACCTTAAATCCCTGGAGGGATAAATGGCGTTTTGTGACAAAGTAAAAATTTTGGGTTTGTTAACATCTTACATCTTATTACAAGTAAGCTTCCGTCAGGTGAAAAGGTGGAGTAGTCCTAAAGCTTTAAAATAATAAATAATAATAATAAGTAGTAAAGCTTGAAAGAAGTTGCCCCTGTGCTGAAATTGAAAGGCTTTGGATCTCTTAAAAAGAAATAGCCCCCCCTAGACTGAAATCCTGGTTAACTCCGAAATTGTAGGAAAAGAATGACATCTAATATTTAGAATGGGTAGTTTCAGCGAGGGATCTTGACATTACTTTGGTTGACTGTAGGAGACAGTACACACACACGCGCAAGATTATCATTGAAAGTTGATAGATAATAATTGTGCCAATCTTTGAATTCCAATCTAAGGCTTGAAGCTCGAAACCTGGAGTATGTTGACTGCTTGTGACCGTTAAAATTTTGCACGGAGAGCAAAAGCTTAAGTGTGGGGGAATTTGATCAGTGCATTTTTAGTGCACTTTTTAATCACTTTGTGCTAAGGCAATTTATGACTTCTTCTGCTATTTTAGTGTTTTTATCATGTTTTTGTGTTTAGAGTCTAGTTTTGCTAATAATTCAGTTTTGCTATTTATTTTCGTAATAAAACAGTAATTGACACCTTCTTATTGCGCAGATCACAAACTGAGCTAGGAATATCGGACTGAGGCGCGGTCAGTTGCATTAGAAAGCTAACGGAGAAATATACAACTCTTATTTTGAAGCCAGAGCCCGGTTCATAGCGCAAGAGGGTTATATTTACTCGTCAATGTTCCAAACTTAGGAAGAATAATTATTTTCAGCATAACTTATATTTTTCGGCCCAATTGTTTTATGGCCCATTTATCTCGCTATATTTAAACCGACTTCTGACCTAGAGGATTTTCATTATGTGATTCACGAAATATAACCCCAAGCGACTACTTGCTATGGAGAACTAAACTTTCTATTGATCCATTGGTGTAAGGAACTCCGTTTATGAATTCTTGAGGTTTGATTTTTAATAGCAATTTCGTTTGAGTGTTTATGCTGTTTTGTATCACTTTCATGTCTACGATTATGTATGAATTTTGTTTAGATTGATGCTTAATTATTCTATTTCAGATTTATACGGTTGAGACTATTCGAATTAGTTTTCCGCTTGTCGAAATTGATATAAACTATCGCGCTTAACAAACAGAGTGCCACATGGCTGAATAATTTACTGCCATGTGGCACACATAAAAAGTGTTTTAAAAAAATTAATTAAATATGGTTTTTAATTTAACTTATTATTATTTTCAGGAATTTTTTTTTTACTTTATTATTATTACAACCGTTATTACATAGAACCATCTTCACCATGGGCCATGGCTACCGCCACCATAGAACTGGTATATCTTCTCCATGAACCTGTGTTTTTTTTTTTCTGTCCTTGAAAACAAAAAACAAAAAAACTCATTGTCTCTAATTAACCTCTTATGTAAACGATGAGAAAATATATAATTACCAACTATGAATCATCTAATTCCAAATATGAGGATAAAACAATAATTTATGTCCCTCACTAAACCACATGACAACTTTTTGTTCACAATACAACTATAAAAAATATGAAAAATACCCATTTAATGATGAAATTGAGTGGTGGCCTTACACAATGCAAATGTATGAAATGGAGTGGGCCTGCAAAAATTCTCCGTAGCACATGGTACATAGACTATTTTTCTTAACATAATATAAGTGCGAAGTTTCCGGCACCATTAGCAATGATTAATATCTGTCGGGAAATTTATATGGCATACAAAGTATGTTTTCACTTTCAAACATGATTTTTTCCATACACGCAAATTATGAATCGAACCCTTGGTCACCTGCTTATAACGTCCAAAACATTTATTGTCCAGACCAATTCATTGTTGACCATGGGCTAGTTTTATAGGAGTATTGGCTAAGCTGGTTTTTTTTTTTAAGAGGCTAAATTAGCCCACCCAAGTTGGCATCAGAGAGAATCGAACCTGAGACTTTAATGAGGAGCACACTTTCTAGTGTTCTTGGGAAATAGCAAGATATTGTTTCACTATAATAAATAAAATTTAGTTAAAAATTATTTTATTGTTGACAAATTTTAATGTACTTAGTCGATATGAATTAGATATATTAGATTAGATTTTCAATGAATTTAAACGTAAAATTTCTCTAATATTAAAGATGAATTTAATTTATATGCACCGTCGGTGTAAAGTTATTTTGCATATTCGTCCAATAATATAACGAACATCATGTATGATAATTAAAAATACATGAAGTGTCACATTCAATAAGTGATGTGACAACGCGTTATTGGATGTATGTGTAAAAAACTTTTACACCGACGGTGCACAACAATTAAACTCATTAAAGATCGATGAGAATATTTTTAGTAAGAATTAAACTTGAATTATCTTAAGGATTTGTCTTAGTTTGTTGGTTACCTCTTTTAACCATTTTGAATTGCAGCTAACAATCCTACACATTTACCGAACTTTTGTGAGTTTTTATGAACTAAGTGTAGAAAGTAAAGATTTTCCCTTTAAGATATTAAGATCGGATGCAGAGATGCTTAATGAGTTTCTCCTAAGATGAATTGTTTACAAGAATTTGATTTTTAGTATAAATAATTATTGATTAGACTTTTTTTACGCCGCACTTGAATTCTTGATTATTCAAAGTCCTCTTCCCCTTGAAATCAGAGGTTTAATAAAAAATAAAAATAAAAACGTCTTGCTAATGAGTGTCCCGAGACACTCTTTAAACACCTTAAATATTAAATTTTAAGAAATTTTTTATAAAAATGTGTCAAGTGAATACATTAAAAATTGAAATATTTAACTTTTTAAACGAATAATTTCTTGGTAAAAAAAGAAGAATAATTTCTTTAAACAAAATAGTTAAAGAGTGTCACAGAAATACTCATTAGCATTTTTGTGTAGCCACTCTATCAAAGTGATGAATCCTTACATTAGTTTGTAGTCTAAATAAATAAAGATATAAAAACAAAATAAAATTATCTTCTTGACAAGTTGTTACAACCATCCACCACCACTTTGGAGTCGATGTCAAGAATAATATTATGGATCTACCATTTTTTATAATTCACACAATTGCTTGGAAAAAATCACAAATTTCTCCTCCTTGACTAATAATATTAGTGCATAAGTGATATATTTATGTGATATCTATTTGATGACATGGAAATGCATTATCAAATGAGAAATTATCTAGATAATGTTTTCACTTTAAATATCGTTATTTTTGGAATATAAATTAATCTACCGACAAAATGCAGATAAATTTTTATAAGAATTCAAGTAGACTTGAGTATTGGTACCTAAGTCATCAACATAGGCATAGCAAAATGACAAAATGTATTAGGATTTAAGGACATAAGAGAGTCAATTTAAAAGGCTATTTCGATAGGTGGTAGTGTCTCGTGACTTAAGTATTACAGAGCATTTTGATATATTCAATGTGAGACTTCTAACATTATCACATCCTTTAAGAGTTGACGTCCACGACAACTTTCACTCTATGACACTGACCCGATGATAGTCATTTTCTTTTTGGCGGCTTAACTCACCTATCCGTATTAGGTGGGAACACCTTAATCCGGCATATAGGTAGCCTAAGCCATTTCAGTGACTCGACTCTCAATAAAGCACAAATTGTTAGGACTTAAATACATGAAAAGAGTCCAACCCAAAAGACTAGTCCGATAAATGAAACAGTGTCATGATGATTTAAGTATCACATTAAACACTTTGATATACTCATGCGAGACTCCTAACAATATGCAAATTCTAAAGTGGCTACGACTACTAGAGTCCTGGGCTATGTTAGTAGCCACTCTTCTAATCAATTTTTGCCAATTATACTTTTTAAATATTAACGGTTGATTTTGATGGATCTCATTGACAAATCAAATTATTTTCATTTTAAATTTATATATATATATATAATATAAATTTATTGCCATGTCTATGAGTGACTAAGCAACATTGTTAAGTATGGTTTCATAGATTTATAATTGTACAATTTTAAATACCAACAATAGGTTATAAGGTCACGATGCATACTTCGAGACATCAACATATGATGTACCAAAAGGAACTTACTTTTCTCTAATTGAAGATGTTCTAATAAAACCATTGTATTGTATTTTTATAAATGTGCATCCAAACGACACAAGTTGTTTGATTTTATCCAATCGAATACATTATTTAAATTGATGTTTGGGGATGGAAACAATAGTCTTTTGATTTTTTTTTTTTTTTTTTTTTTTTTTTTTTTTTTTTTGGTCAGGTAGCCTAGTGGCTTGAAATTCCACCTTTAAAGATGGATAAGTGGAGTGTCCAGGGTTCGAACCCTGGCTCCTGCATATAAAATGCTGATGTCCCAACCAATTGAGCTAAGCTCATGGGGACGTCTTTTGATTTTTTAAACCGGTATATTACAATCAACAACTTGCATGTTAGACCTTTCATTTATTTATCTCATGGTCCACGGTGAATATACCACATACTCCGCATTATATTTTAATTAATAATGCGGAGTATTTTAATATACTCCGCATTATATTTCACCAATTCTTTAAAAATACTAGTCACCATATTTCAAAAAGTTAATAATTTTTACAAGACATTTTCTCATTTCAAGGCTATTCACAATAAACGACAAAAATAATAATATTAAATGAATATGAAATTCACAACATATTCAAAATATTTATTTATTTTCGCAGGTGTGACAATTGTCATTATGAAAAACAAATTAATCGATCTTTCAAATTGTATACTTATTAAGCTTTGACTAAATTGGTATAACGAATTAAAATATAATATAATTTTAATTAAAATACTATTTATTTAATATAAAACACGTTATCTATATCATATATATCTTTTTTTACTACCAACTTTATTTTTTTATATCTTAAAAATATATAAAACATGTCTTATTTAATATACTTTATTATTTTTCTTTTAAAAAATAAAGTATTTTCTAAAAGTCGTAGACTAATTTTTTTTATAATCAGCCTATAAATTTTGGGTGTCTGTTTTGTATCTGTGCGATAAAAAAATTAGGTTAAGTCTTGATTTGGGTTATCTTGAAGCAATAGTGCTCTTGTTCAGGTTCACGGGACATAATCAGGAACCTTTATAGGCACGATTACTCGCAGGTATAAGCACTATCTTCAAATACTTCGTATTTATTCCATTAATTGCTTGCGTTGTATGATTTTTCATCGATCTACTTTAGATATTATACTCAATTTGCTAAATTATGAGTTTTTTGACGGCTAGCTAAATTACGAGTTATTGTCTTGTTTATTCGCGTTTCATATAAATATAGTCAACAAATAACTCATTTGAAGAGTAAAATGTTTGAAAGCTTATCAAGAGCCGATCTGGTTAAATGATTTTAGATCTTCTTTGTTTCTGATTGAATCATCGATTTAGTTATAAATTGTTAGTGTTGGATAATAATATGGGTGTTCAAATCTAAATCGATCCAATCAAATCACAAATCGATTTTAAAAAAATCAAAAGTCGCACAAAGTTGAATATTATTTGATGTTTTTAGATGTCATTTTGTGAAAATCACTTGGATTAGATCAAATTTTAGATTGATCAAATCAAATTGTTTACGGAGCAGATCAAATTTTTAACATAGGATTGGATCAGATCAAATTCGATCTGATCCAAGTGGTCAATCCAAAACTCGATCTGATCCAAATGCTTTCACAAAAGGACATCTAAAAACATCAAATAATATTCGACTTTGTGCCACTTTTTTTTTAATTGGTTTGTGATTTTAATTTTTATCAATTTAAGATAAATTTTTAACAAGGAATAATTTAAATCGAAATTTGATCTTAAAATTAGATAATTTTTTTAACATAGGCATAATTTAAGATAACTTTTTTTTTCTCTCTCTCTTCAAATTTACACTTTTATTTATAAAAATGTCACTTTATTTTCAATTATTTGTTTTTTAATTTCAAAATTAGTTCAAGAAACACTACATTTTTCAAGGCTTTATGTTGAAACATTGGTGGGAGTATTTAGATATTCAATGTGCAAAGAAACATGTATTTAAACAACTACAAATGCAGGTAACGTGAGTGCAAGTACAATCCTAATCGACTTACTGAGAAGATTTGAAAGGTGATTCTATGATTTATTTTTATTTTTTGTCATTTAAATGTTATGTATAATTTCATTTAAATTGAAGTAGATTGATTTTTATTTTAAGTTGGGCTTGGATTGCCAATCCTAATTTTGATTTTCAATTTTGTACGAATAACATGGTAAAAAAAAAATGAGCACCATATATATATATATATATATATATATATATATATATATATATATATATATATATTCTTTTTTAAAGATGAGCACCATATACTTTTATTTTTATTTTTATAATTTATAAGAGAGAACCATATACTCTGTAGTGTATGTTACGCTTTTTTAAAATAAAAATTTGTACATATATTACAGTTTACGGAGCACATTTAAAAAATACATATACCTTAAAAATATATACTATATTTTATGATATAAATATATTTTTATGAAAAATGGATGGAAAGAATTTGTTAAAAATGTAAAAACATGTTAAAAATCTTTCAAGACATATTTATCACATTTTTTATCTCCTTGTGTGCTCAGCGAAATTTTAAAATTATCCCGATTATTATTTTAAGTTGGGAGCCCAATTCACATTTTAACTAACGAACTTTATAAATTTTGATTGTTTTATCTCTTTCACTCTTCATGAAGAGTGAGGGGACAAAACGATTGCTAGTTAAGGTGTAAACTGAGTTCGCAACTTAAACAAGAAACTATATTTTTTCAGTATTTTCTTTTTTATAACGTTCGCTAATTAAATCACACTAGTTAGTTGTAAAAACTTTGATTTGTGAGATTGAGAGGTTATTATGAATGGAAGAGGATTCAATTTGCATGTTGGACTTTTCAGAATTGTGATTATGTTGTAAGGTTAAAGAAGTAGTGAAGGAATTGAATTACACTCTCCTCTACTAGCTGCCATTAAAAAAAATAAAAAATTCTCTCTACCAGTTCAAGAATATATAATTTGATTTGAGTTGAATTGATATAACAGATATGGCTGCATCATCATCCTCAACATCACTGTTTGGATTCAGAGTCGAGGATCCGAATCCGATGAAGCAACAACATTTCTTGCCACCATCTTCATTTGCAACTCCTGCTGCTGCACCATCCCAGAAGAAAAAGAGAAACCAACCTAGAAAACCAAGTAAGTTTTTCTCAACTATTTTATTAATTACAATTATATCTTATAATCTCTAATTGCATGTTTCAACTCGTAGTCAATTAGTAAATCAGTGTGACTTTTTTAGAAAGGTTGCAGTGATTTTGTCAAGCTCACCGTCAATTTATACAAACCTCTCAATTCATAGTTAAAATGCGAACTGTATTTTTTTTCTTTTTCTAGATTTTGTGTTTTTACACACTAGCTACTTAATTTGCGAGGGGTAAAACTGAAAATACAGGGTGTGCGAGAGAAGGATGGTGGTGCAAAAAGAAATCCCCATAAATTTTTGCTGAATTGGGCTGGAATGTATTCCACACAGTTTGTTGTTTATGGATTTGGGCTTAGCTTATGTTTTCCTTTTCTTTAGAACAATTTTTCCGTAAAACATTTCTAAAAAATTCCACATGATTTTATAAGTGTATTTTTAAATAACACGATTCATTCAAAAATGTACTTTTGAACAACACAAAAAATGGTGCAGTTTTTCAAATGTGTACATGCAAAGTGATTTTTAGAGATTTTTTTTTTTGCCCAAGATGTCCAAATTCGATTTATAATCCACAATCTATTGAGAGAAAAAAGTACACATTCGAACTATACAAAATTAATAATATTTTTTGAATACATAAACTTAGACTAATGTTTAGGGTGTGAAAAATATATCACTCCAATAGGACAGAGGAAAAACATAGACAAGACAAAGGTTATAATTTGTTGGAAGAAAGTAGTCACTAATTAGAGTCTAAGAGAGTCTCACCATACTCTTTTCATGGCTTAATTAATACTTAACCACTAAGTATTGAAAATAATGTTTAGTGTTTGAATCTAAAAAATTAAAAATATTTAAAAAATCAACTAAAAGATATGTAAAAAGGTTGGACAGGATCTCTTGTTTTGAAAAGAAGCATATTAGTTATTGTTTGACTGTTTTTGTATACCTATATGTTGGAATATTTAAAGAATGTAAAGAATAAAAAAATGAGGTAGTACAGTTATGGATGCAGGCTCTTATCCTTTTATATTGCATTTCATAATACTTTATGATTTTCTATTTGGTTTCTTGTACTTTGGATCTTTGTCTAAAAGAATGACAACAGAATAGAAGCCAACAAAGAAAACGATGATTGGGACATCATATTATAAAAATTTATAGTTTTATATTGTTTGAGGGTCCTTTAATTACATATTGATCCACTTGATTGAAACTATAAAAAATAAAATAAAATAAACTACTACACACCTTGATTGATGTTAATAATCTTAAGATAAAAAGCTAGCAGTAACACTATATGACTTTACCAACTTTCATGTAAGGTTAAATTAAGACTAGAGATTAGGTGTCCAAACTCAAATTTTATTGGCCAATTCATATGCTTGTAACAGGTTGACTATTTAAGGAATACATTTATTTTTGGTTTAACTCCTTAAATTACATAGGCATCCACATGTAACATTTTTTAGGTTTATAATGGGTAAATGATTTCTCATCCATCCTCTAAAATGCTCTGTGATGAAAGTTCAACGCAAAAGATTAGTTTACGAGGTAAGAGAACTTCATAGTTTAAATACTACATACTTTCACTCTATTGGATTAGTGGTATCCCTTTACTCTTAGACGACTCCACTCATCTATTAACATCATATAGTGAGCCTCATTCCAGTCTATATACCACTCTACAATATGCGAGACTTCTAACATAACCATATCTTTTAAGAGTCAACACAACAACTTTCATTCTAGCGGTCTAGTGGTAGCCATTTCTTCTTTGGCAGATTCACCCTGTATCAATAGTCAGTGGTGAGCTTTAATCCAACTTGTAGGTCGTCTTTCATGGGAAACTCTCAACGAAAACATCAATTATTAAGGCTTATTTCCACAAATTAAGTAGGAGAACCTCATATATATCACATTATATTGAACACTTTTATCTATTCAATATGTGTGACTTCAGAGATATGTCGAATTTTAAAGTTGAATCGAGTCTTCTTACCCTTAGTGTGATGGATTAAGCTGTTTTTACAACAATAGTCCATAGAAATAATTAGTCTTCTTTCTCAAATAGGCTCTCTTAAGTTGTAGTAGTTAAACTATGAACCACTTATGACTCCATAATTACTTGGTCCTTAATTTTTCTCTTATCAAATACTAATATGAGTAAAAAAAAAATCTTATTTATAGTTATGCTGTCATTCTATCAAAGAATGACACCCTCCTTTGTACCCATTGGTTGTTTATTAAAAGCTTTATAAATAAAAATAAAGATTTAGAGAGAGAAAAAGGACAGCAATGTGAAGAAAAAAGAAATGGAATGATAAAACAAAGTTGCTAAAAACAATGATAAAAAAAATTCGATAATAATATTATTAACCATCCCTATCAAAATACCTCATAATTCCCGAAAAGCACAAATTTCACTTTATTCCAATTCATGGTAATATCTCACAAAAAATCATCTTGACAGTGATTAAATTTCTTTTCACATAAATTGTTACTCGGACTTGAATTTTATGTAGTCAAAAAACACTGCAGTTATGTAGTTAGTAGGTTTTCAGATTGTTTGATTTTAATTAAATGATTTTAAATCACGAAGTGCATATAGTTTCACTGCATTTGAATCTTCAGTGTGCGTCTTCTCTAGTTATGTGCGTCTTCACCTTATAAAATTCAGCTGTCTCAACCAAAATTTTAAACTCAAGTGGTCAATATAATTTACTGAAAGACGAATATCAGGAAAACCGAATTCTATTTCTAGGTAAAATAATTTTTCGACCAAATTTTACTATCTCGAGATGGAACTCCATTTTTCTTAAAACAAGAGGCATAACATAAAAATTGTACTGTCTCTTGAGAGAAAGTAACAGCCATGTGAAGTTATAAAAAACCACCCTGTTTCTAAAAAAATTCTGTTTCATTTGTTTATCCATAGTGGTTGGATTAGGTCTTTTCTTGGGTCTTTTGATTGTGATTTATTTTATTTAATCTATTAAATTAAATGACCAAATTACCCTCTAGTTATGATTGTGACTTTTTAGAGCAAAAAAGCTAACAAAAGACACAAAGAAGCCATGGCCATAGCCATCCCAAAACCAATTAGATATTGCATGCAATAAGAAGTGAAAGTGATAACAGAACAGAATAAGCTCTTTCAAACCAAGTCAGCCAAACACAACAAAGAGAGTTACAGAATCATTTTTTTGCTTTTTCCATGTCAGTAACCTTTAAAATGGTAACTGTATATACAGTACACACTCACTCTGCACCCTCCACTGAATTTCAGACATAACATCAGGTGTTTTTTTTTTCCTTCATTTTTTCTCACAAAGAAAAAAAAAACCAAGTTAGTATTAAAATACTAAAACCAATAAAAAAATAATTTCAGTTTAATTAATATTAATTCATAATTATCTTCATTTCATTTACCAATGCTAATTATTCATTCATGCATTAACTTATACATTTCAGTTTCATTGTCCTTTTTCTTTATTTTTGAAATTTTTTGTGGGGTTGCATGATGAGAGAAATTTTGTCTGAAAGTGAGTGAGAAGATACTTAACAAGAGAGAGAGAGAGAGAGAGTGGTGTAGTAGCTGTTTCATACTTTGTATGTCGTTTTGTGACTAAGGATTGGGTCCACCGACCCGTAGGACTTACCCTCTCTATCAAAATAATTTTTAATTTTTTTTTTCATTTTGTAAAAAATATTTATGACAAGAGAGAGAGATGAGAAAGTGAGGAAAATCTGGAAAAACTTTTTGAAGAGGAAAAAAAAGGCAGAGAATATTAATAAAGTTAGAAGCAAAATAAAATGTTATGTGTATATGTGTTGATGTATATGCATGACACCAAATCATCATTGAAAATATTAGCTCAAGTTTCTTCTCATTTAAATCTAAACCATCCCAAGCAAAAAAATTATATCAAATAGTACTCCTCAACTGAAGAAGGGTTTAATTTATTTTTTTCTTCTTTTTTCAGCTTCTTCTATAGCTTGTTAGCTAGCCCTATCAACCCCATCTAGTTTTTTTGTTTTTGTTTTTTTCTATTGCTTTTGAGTTTTGTGAGATTGAGAGGTTATTGTGAATTGAAGAGGATTCAATTTGCATGTTGGATTTTTCTGAATTGTGATTGTGTTGTAAGAAGGTTAAAAAAGTAGTGAAGGAATTGAATTACACTCACTCTACTAGTTGAATTGATATAACAGATATGGCTGCATCATCTTCCTCAGCATCACTGTTTGGATTCAGAGACGAGGATCCAAATCCGATGAAGCAACAACATTCCTTGCCACCATCTTCATCTGCTGCTCCTGCTGTTGCTGCTGCACCATCCCAGAAGAAAAAGAGAAACCAACCTGGAACACCAAGTAAGTTTTTCTCAACTATTTTATCAATTGCAATAATCTCTAATTGCATGTTTGAATTCGTAGTCAGTTTGACAAAATTACAGTAAATCACTGTGACTTTTTCAAAAAAGCTGCAGTGATTTTGTCAAGCTCACCGCCAATCCATATATACGCTGGACTAGTTGTTTTTTTCATCAATAACACTACTTTATTTTTCCTTTCATAGTATTTTCATTAATTCTGCAAATATTTTTGGGACTAGTTTTTGTGTGTGTTTGTGTTTTTTTTTTTTTTTTGTTTTCATTTGATATGAATTCCCTAGTGTTGAACCCTAATTTAAAAACATATATATGTAAAATGGAATGAAATTCAATGTCAATTTGTTTGACATGGAAATTAGCCTTTGTCTTGAAGCTTCATTTTTTATATTTATTATGGTGTGTGTTTTGAATTTTTCTAATAATTTTTTGTTTGGCTATTTTCAATGGAAACAGATCCAGATGCAGAGGTGATAGCACTATCTCCCAAGACCCTAATGGCAACAAACAGGTTTATTTGTGAGGTATGCAACAAAGGGTTCCAAAGAGAGCAAAACCTACAGCTACACAGAAGAGGACACAATTTGCCTTGGAAGCTTAAGCAGAAGACTACAAAAGAGCCTAAGAGAAAGGTTTATCTCTGTCCTGAGCCCACATGTGTTCATCATGACCCTTCAAGAGCACTTGGTGACCTCACTGGCATTAAGAAACATTTCTCTCGCAAACATGGTGAGAAGAAATGGAAGTGTGATAAGTGCTCCAAGAAATATGCTGTTCAATCTGACTGGAAAGCTCATTCCAAAACTTGTGGTACTAGGGAATACAGATGTGATTGTGGCACTCTCTTCTCCAGGTAACATATACCAATTCAATTCATTTTACATTCATTAATGTCAAATCCGCAATTTTCTCACTTCTCTCTACTTGGTGTGTCTGTCTGTGTGTGAGTTTTATCAGTAGACTCTTAATTCAAAACTAAAATTTTGAATCGAAACGATAAAGGCTGAATCTTAATGAGGTCATTCTATCTGTTAATTTTGTTCGTAAAAACTACATACATGACATATAGTATATAGATGTCATGTTACCCTTTTTTTTTTCCTTCTTTCAAACAGTTATTTTTTATGACATTATGCAAATATGGTTTGGTTTAGGGCATAGTAAATAGTACTAACATTAAGTTAGATTCTTCAAATGACTAAAGAGAGGAAAAAGACTTAGATGCTTTTGTTTGGTATTATTTATTTATTTATTTCACAACAATAGTAATTGATTGATTAAGATTCTGATTTTGGTATGGTTTGGTTTGTCATGTATATATCAATAGTAGTAATTTGTGTACGTTGTGGGCAAATGAAATGGATGGAAACATCCACCCACGTGAATAATCTCTGAAAATTTTCTTAAGAAACAAAAAAACACACACACACACGAAGGAAACACCAAACAATTCTATCTTTGTTTCTCTCTCTTTGTCAAAAAGCATAATAGGATATTATTATGGAAAAAAACACTTCAACTTTTTTATGATTTTACTTCGGAAACTGCGCTTTTATTGTTAGCCCATTTCTTTTTCTTCATATTCACGTGTTGCTATGTAATGAAGTTTTGTGGTGTCTTTGTTTTCTTCTTTGTTGGCTAGTTGTGTTCAGTACACTGTGTTCTTGCAGGTTCTCCTTTTCATGATAACGTTACGACCTAATCAAAACTATTCAACCCTCTTTCTATATTGTTTCTGTACTTTTTTTTTCTTCTTCCTTTCACATGATTTTTTAAGTTTAATTTGGAGTCATGATGAATTTTAATGATTGGAGTCAAACATGTCACATGTTTGGATTTGCGGTAAATCTGACAGAATTATGATGCGATATTTTGATCATTTCACATAGCAGTACAATTTGTTGTTTCGACAAATTTATTGTATTGTACCTTGATTTTTGTTAAATTTTTTCGTGATTCCAAAGAATCACTAAGATATTAAGTGACACAAAATTAATTTTTTTTTTTGTTGACAAATGATTTAGTTAATATTTTTTTATTCTCTTTCACCGATATTTAAGCCCTGATCCTCAATTTCTTCGACTATTAGCTTAAACCAGTTCTTCGTTAATATAGTCCTTTAACTTTGAAATATTTTTATTCTTATGCTTCATTTATTGAACACTCATTGGTACTTCTTGATATTGCACTTCTTAATGGATGATATTTTCATTAATCTTATAATCAAACTTTGGTGTGAAATTAATATCATTCCACTTAGTTGTGGATTTTAGGAAGTTTTTAGTTATACCTTCTTAAACATTTATAGAGATATGCCACATAGTCACATTATCATTTTATGTAACTATACTCGTTTCATAAATACACGCAAATTTTTGTCCTCGGGTTAATTAATTAAGTATCACATTCTTTCATTTAAATGTGAATTAGAGTTTTATTGTCTTTTACTTAGAAAAGGCCAAGTCCCACTTCTAGTAATCTATGTATACTTCTGGATATGTATGTGACAGCTTTTAGAGATACTACTATCATAGTTACAGTGTCTACAATCAAGCTTTTCAATTAATTTATATTACTATTTTTAAATTTTAAAAAATCTTCTTAGAAAAAAACTCCATCTTTAACATCCTCTCCTTCTTCATATAAATAGAAATATTAGCTCATAGTATATTATATTTTTAATAAAAGCTCTAGTATATTTTATGTGCTCTTTTTGGTAATTAAACTCTGAAATTTTAATGATTAACCGTGTAATATTATTGATCTATTTTTTTTAACAGCAATTGTTAATCTAACTCAACTGTAAAATAAATTATCGATCTAATTCATAATTTTTTTTAGATTTCTAGTTGGGAAATTCAGCTAAGACAATGTGATTTTTTTTCTTATTATTATTTTTATATTTTTTTAACGTAATTATATTATTATTATTATTATTATTATTATTATATATTTTTGTATTTTATTGTTTGAAAGTTGATGCGGGAACTGTCAAGTTGCAGAAAATTTTCCAGCCCCCATTCCTTTAAAATGAAGACATGTGCATGTATGTCTGGTCAATTTTATCCTAAAAAATAAAATAAAATTGACACATTTAAAGTCATTATTCTACTGGCGAGAATTCAGTCTAGTTACTTTTACAACGTGACAAATCAATATTTGCATCTTGGTTGAGAAATACCCAAATGTAAGGTCGAATAATCCTCAAATAAAATTAAGAGGGTTGGTCCACAAGTCTTAGCTAACCTGACAAAATAATGCCAAAATTATTAGGTCAGACGTTATGAATGAAATTTGATCCAGACTCTCACCTGTGTGCGTAATTTTACAAAGACTTTGACATTTTTTGTCTATGTACCAAAAGAATTAGGAGGATATATTATTATATCTAAATAATAGATAATTTGCATTTCACCAATTTTTTCTTATTATAGTTCTATTTTTATTTTGACTAATTCATTCGATGTCACCATCCATTGTCAAATCATCACTTGTGTAGGGTTAGAAAATGTCATATTGTCTGCTAGTATTTGATTTAAAATCTATACTTTCTCTTAATCTAATTTTTTTTATCACAAAAAATTACTTTGATTCATAATACTATTACACTTACACATGAATGAAAATTATCTATCTATATACTATATATTCATGATGAGAAAAATCATGTAATTAATTAGAAACTTTTTATTGCAGGAGGGACAGTTTCATCACTCATAGAGCTTTCTGTGATGCATTGGCTCAAGAGGGTCCTAGACAGCCACCAATTACCCTACCTGGTGCCATTGGCTCTCACCTCTATGGAACCACAAGCAACACCATGGCTCTTAACTTATCACATGTTTCCCCACAAATGCACCACCAACAAGACCACCACAGTAACTCAGCTACCGATATCCTGCGCCTGGGCGCCTCTGCTAATCGAACGGGACAATTCGACCACCACAACATTCTCCAACCAACTTTCAGACCTAATAATTCTTTCTTCAGCAACAACAACATTCATGATCCAAACCAAAACTATGTTCCTGACCAAGGTTTAATGATGCAGCAGAATAATAACAGCAACAATAACAATCTCTTCAACATACCGAATTTCCTTTCGAGTAATAACAACAGTGCTACTACAAACACTAACAGTGGCAACAACTCATTCTCTGAACACTTGAATGTGAACAACAATGAAGGAACAAATTTCTTCACTGGTTCAGGTGGAACAACCAGTGCTCCATCATCACTCTTTAGCAATTTCCCTCAAGGAGGTGCAAATAGTAACATTAATGCTGCTGCTGCTGCTACTTCTATAGCTTCAATGTCAGCAACTGCACTTCTTCAAAAAGCTGCTCAAATGGGTGCAACTTCAAGCAATGGAAATGGAACTACCGCAACTTCGCTTCTGAAAAGCTTCGGAAACAATACCGGTAGCAATTCAGCTTCTTCTGGTGGTGGTGCTGAACATAACAGACAACTAATGAGCGGTGGAGGTGGTAGTGGGAACTATGGTTTTGGTGGTGGGAATGAACAGAGTAATTTGCATGATTTGATGAATTCTTTTGCTGCTACTGGGAATAGTTCAATATTTGAAACTGGAGGAGGGGGTGTAGGGCTTGGAAGTGGAGGTGGAGATAGCAGGCAGATGACTCGTGACTTTTTAGGTGTTGGTCAGATTGTGAGAAGCATGAGTGGTGCTGTTGGAGGACAAAGAGAACATGCAGCTGCTTTTAACTTGCCAGGTTCTTTGGAAGGAGATCAAAGAAACATTAATGCTGCAGCAGCATTTGGAAGAGGAGGAGGTGGTGGTGGTGGTGGAGGAGCTGGAGGAAATTTTCAGTGACCATCATCGTTCTACAAAAAGGTATGTATCTTATCTTAGTCTATACTCAAAATTCAATTAGCTATAGTAACCTAGATATGTTATCTTAGTCTATAGTAACTAGTATGATATGATGATCAATATTGCGAAACAAATTTGCTGCCGTATATTTTCAGACAGTTTTTTTTACACAGTTTTACATCACAATCGTCTGATCTAAAATATATGGTTGATGATATTTTAAATCATTTTTATAATTACATTAATTTGAACCGTTTAATTTATAATCAACGGTCAAAATTTAAAATTGTATGAAAATTTTGTTAAAAATTACTACAGTATAATTCTCTTAGATTTGTGTTTTGTTGGATCCTTTAATAAGCATTTTTATTAGTTTTATTTTTAAAATATTTAGTGTATTAGTTTGGATTGATGGTTAATTTGGTGAAATTATATTGGACCACCGTGATATTACATTTCAAAATTTTGATAAAATTACGATGACATTGACATCATAATTTTACTAATTTTAAACATACATTTAATATTTTTAAAATACTTTTATGAGTAGATTCATCCACTTTGATTTTTCAATGCCCCAAATAAATTAGTACTTACTAGTATTTTGAAAATTAAGTAGGGGACTATAAATTATTATTTTTTGCCAAGAGGTAAAAATTATTATTGGTTGAAGTAATATTAATGATTTTTCAACTGTTTTTAGGTGATAATTTGAACTTCATATCTCTTGAAGTTAGACTTTTTTTTTTTGAAACATTGAAGTTAGAATATATAAGTTTTCATGAACAAATTAATATTACTAATAAGAAATGCTATATGCACTTCTGATATACTTATTTGTATTCTGAATTTTGATTTTTTTGACTACAAATATATAGTGATATATTTTTCATTAAAAAAAATTAATAAAAGATATATTAGAATAATATTAAATATTTTTATTTAGTGATTTAAAATGAGACCTATTTAGAGATACAGGATATAAAAGAAAAGATGCTATATGATGTAGTATTAATTTGTTTTTAGTGTTAAAAAAAGTGAGAGGGGGGGTGTGTGGTCTGACAAGTTGTCTTGCATGGTGCAGACAGCGATGTTTTGCAGAACTTATTTGTTTCTTATATTGTCTTCTCCTTTTCATTTTTTTACTTTCTTTTTTTGGTTGGCTGTCATGGACAGTGTGAGTCACGAGTCAAGTGCCAATTTTGTGTCTCTATGAACAAATAATATCTTTCCTCCTCTTATCAACATGTTTTTTTCTTGCCACGTCAGATAGACCCTACATCTATATATTTTTGCCTTCAAATATATGTTCTTACAATGTTTTTTTCTTTATGTGTATGATTCAACTTGATTATGACAAAATTATAGTGATATCAAACTTGAATAATAAAGTATACAATGGTCTTTTGACTTTTCTATATATTTTATTTGTCATTTAATTTTATTTTTTATGTTACAAGATATTGTTGTGAAAATCTAGGAATTGAGTTTAGTCAAATATTAATGCAATTATACGGTCAGTCTTTTTGAGTTTGTCTGATCAAGATTATACCATTCAGACTTTAAGCTCAAAATTTTATGTTAATCATAAAATCAAAATAAGTATTAAGATAAAAATGTCTGATCTTGATCGGACGATTTAGAAGTACTAACTGAAGTGGCTGCTGGTCATGTGCATTGTTGTTTCTTTCTCCACAACTTAGGTGTATTATTTGGACCAGTGTTCAGTGCAGTCAAAATATCCATGCAGTCATGCAGTCATGTTTTGCACACCTTTAGATTAAGTTTTGATGGATTCAGATTTAAAGATGGATAGTTAAGATTCACCTGCAGTCAAATAGTGACTGCAGGGAATCCATTTCCGTATTATTTAGATTGATATCATACACGTTTTTAACTGCATATTAATATTATGTTTGTTCTTATATGAAAAAATTATTCCATGACTAATTAGTCTCTTTTCTTTATATACAGACACATGATTTTCGAATTATATATGTGATGTTTGCTTAAATAAAGTAATTAATAATCACATTATGGCTTGGCTTTTTGCAGGGATTTCAACATGCTGCATTCAAACATGATCTGATTAATGATTTGGAGAGCACATTGAAGCATATGTGGGAATTCCTGAATTTTATTGAAGCTTCTTCAAACTCCTTCAAACCCCCCTTCCCCCCAAAAAATTTTAAAATAATTCTGATACATATTAACTTCAAGATTTTCATGGTTTATTTTTTTATGGTTTAATTTTATAGATTTTGATATTGGATAATTGATATTTATCATATATATCGACTATATACCGGTTATGAACCTATAACTTTGTTCATATCTTCTTGGTTTTTATATGATTTTTTTATATTATTTTGGTTTAAATGTATGTATGTATGTATGTATGGGTTTGGAGTGAGATGAGTATCATATTAGATAATTAGAAGTCTTGAGTGAGATTTTGTTATTGTTGATTTAGTTGTACTTAGGAGTGAAATGAGTATCATATTAGCTAATTAGAAGTTTTGGATGAGATTTTGTTATTGATAATTTTGTGCCTTTTTGGTGGAATTAGCTCTCTTCATTTTGTTTGTCGTATGTGGATTTTTTCTTAAGGTGTGTAGTATTTTTAGGTGATTAGGATGTGAGGTAGTGATGACTTTAAAATTGTTATGTCTACATGTAATTTTTGGAAAGAGGTTAGAGTTAGGCTAGGTTTGACTATGGTTTAATGTTCAGTTGTGTGGCTCATTTAGAAGTCCGGTAATTAATTTATTTTCTATGTAAAGACAGTGATTGTTGAGCAAGTGATAGACAAGATAAAAAAATTCTCGTGAGAGTGATTGCATAGTAAGACATTTGTGTATTCATGTACTTATTATAAGTGAGTATCATGGAGCATGTTTTGTGTTTGAGCCGATAGTGGTTTGTGGGGTTGATTGGGCCGGATCGGTCTGTGCTTGTTTTGTTGGTAGCTCGATTTATGTTGCTATTCACAATGAGTGCCTAAGTTGGTTTGAGGGTTTGTTTGGTAGGCAGTTTCCCTACTTGTGGTTTTGTTTTCGATGTTTATTGCTTGCTATCTTTCACTTTCCCCTTTTTTGTTATGAAGTTTTATCTTGAATACTCTTATACTCTTTTTATTTCCAAAATTTGTTATGTAGGTTTGTAATTTTTAGGAAGAGATTAGGGTTATACTAGTTTGACTATGGGTCTCATGTTCAGTTGTGTGGTCTATTTGAAAGTCACGTAGTTGATTTATTTTCTATGTATGTAATTTTTCAGAAGAGATTAGGGTTAGACTGGTTTGATTATGGTCTGATGTTCAATTGTGTGGTCTATTTGAAAGTCATGTAGTTAATTTATTTTCTATGTAAAGACGGTAGTCGTTGAGCAATTGATAGACAAAGTAAAAAAAATCTTATGAGAATGATTTTGTAGTAAGATATTTGAGCATTCATATACTTATTATGAGTGCTTATGATAGAACATGTTTTGTGTTTGGACCAATGGGTTATTTGTTTGATTTTGAGTGTGTATTTTTGTTTGTCATTGTTAGGCCATAATAATTTATGAATTTTTTTTACTCTCGATTTCTCTGTGGTCTTGTTTTATTTTTTATTTTTATTTAATTGCCCCGTTATTTTTGCCCTGGAAAGGTTATCACCAATTTTTAAGCATATTATTAGTGTAAAAGTCATCTTTTGTCAAAATCAAAGTACCAAATGAGTTTGGTCTATTGTTGAAGAGTTTGGATAGTATGCATAAGTTCTTAAGTTCGATCTCATTGACAATATTGTAAACCATGATATTTTCAACCCCAATGTAAATGCGCAATCTTGCAAATAAAAATGCAATTATGATTTTGAGACCCCTTAATCGGAAGTCAGCACCTATCTGTCGAATTAATCTAACATGCGATGTAGTAATACCATGTTATATTAATCCAACATGCTGCCATAACGGTAGCATACGAAGAAAGTTATGTTAATCTTCCACTATAAATTTTGCTTTGGACAAAGTAAGAAATGTTATTATTTATTTTTGAAGTTTCTGATTTGCCAAATACAATTTGAGTCATCTGATCTCTATCTAACAAGTCTATTGACTACATCGATTGCAAATTTATTAAAAATAATGACCGCACTAAATCCAAATCCAACACCAAAACTATGGACATAGTACCTTAAGCGTATTGACAACAACGACTGCAACTTGACCGCAGTAAATCAAAATCTAACGCCAACCAACCATAGACATAAACATAACAATAATAATAATAATAATAACAATAATTAACAATCAATAGTGAAAATCCATTTTGCATATGTAGAAACTAAACATCCACAACAAAATTGAAAGATTCATAAAATTAATTCTAATATCTCATATATGCTAAGAAAACAAACTTACTAATTTTTTTCATTTCATTTGCTGTAAAATAACTTTTATCTAAAAATTCAAAACCTACACTCATATAACCATTACAAATAACTTCTGTCTATCTTGTCTTGTGGGCTTTAGACAATTTTTTCTTTCTTTTCTTCACAGCCTTGGGGACTTTGGTTTTCCTTGATTCTCTTTTCTCCTCTTTCACCTTCTTTTTATTTTCTTTTCTAGCTTCTTTCTTAGCCAATTTCTTATCAAGAGGAGTATCTGGATCACTTTCAGAAAACGAAATCTCTTCATAGTCACTTTCATTATCTTCGTCCTCGCCGGATTGATACTCGGCATCATTTTCTAAGTGGTTGGGTTTACCGTCAGAGATGACAAGTGAATCTTCTGTAGTATTTGATATCTGCTTTTGCTGGTCATTTTGCAGGGAAGGTTCGGTTATTGTGAGAGCGTGTTTAAGTCCAGTAATCGTCTGATAATATAAACCTTCAGTGTCTTTCCCACTTGTTATACGTTGCACATCCTCCTCAGCATTCTTAACATCATCTAGTGTCTTTGGAATGTATGACTATGACAAGAGTTTCAGAAATTAAACTCGTCAGAATAGAGATATAATATAACATTAACAATCAATGTGCTAAAAAAGAGATCAATATGACTAGTGCTTCTAGTTCTTCAAAATACATTGAAAAATTGATCATAGCCACTGTTTAAGAAAGTAATTATGAAATTGGAGGGTTAAATAAAAATGAATTTTACATTTTTATCATATAAATTAATGAAATATATAAATTAATAAACGGCTGCAGTAATATCATATTTAAATGGGATAATTTAGATTTAGAATCAGATGTTAGCACATAGAAGTATTAGAATAGTTGTTGTTATGCTTATACTCAATGAGCCGATGTTATTACCATCTCAATCATGACCGTGTCATCGCACGATTTAACAAATCGAGATCCGCACTCTGAATTGCACAACACATGGGTGCCACTGTGCCAGAAGGTAGGATCAAATCTTACCAGCATGATCATGGGATCAAAGGCGGCAGAAAGGCACAAGAATAGGCTTGTTTTGAGTTCTGAGTCAGGTTTTCGTAAAATGGCTAGATTTTTTTAAAAAGCAAACCCCTATTATGTTGGTCATTCCACAATCCACAACTCTAGCTCAGTACTCTCTCACTTGACCTCTGTTATCATTCTCCCTCATTCTTCCATCAATAGATTCAATTCCTGGTGCCACCTCCTGCGACTCCTCTTTCTATTGTTATGAACTTAGGGTTATCAAAATTCATCTTTGAAGTTATTTATGAATATCTTTTATGCACATGTGCATATAACTGTAAGTATAATTTTGCCCTTTGATAGTATTTTACGGTCCGTGTTATGTGTTATGTTACAATCCTCAAGTTACAATCTTACAATCCCTTCTGATCCTAGGTAGAATCTCAACTCTTTATGTATCTTCTTAGTGTGTCTTAACTCTTAATTGTGGTGTTTGATGTATGGTAAGTGTTCCGGTTTCTGTAACCTAGAGGAGTTGATTTCCATAGTTTGTTATACCCTTCTAAAAGCATCTAGCAGTTACAAATAAGATCGCATGTTTTGATCTTCACGACACCAATACAAATATCTATAGATTAAACTCCCTAAACTTCTTACTTCAATTTTTTCTTCATTTTCTTGCATTCCCCCTTCACGTTCTCACATTCAAACAAAAAGTAATTTAATATGGCAATTACCTGCGCAAATACCAAGTCTGCAATCTCATCCTCTGCAGTTACATCTCCTCTAGCCAGAATTTTTTGTTGCACCTGCAAATTTTTGAAGACAACAAAAATATGTTTCACGTTTTTCAGAGAATGTAAACAATGGCAAACTAATGACAAATACCTTTTCCAAATAACTATCCACATCATCATCAGCAATCGATGCATCAACAATAAAATCAAACAGTTCTCTTAATGTCATGACACCTACACCATTTTTTTTAAAGAAATCCTGCAAGTAAAACAAGTAGTTAACCACACCTTTTCCTTATTATCCCCATAATGAGACAGTAGACATGTGTAATTTAAAGCTAGAGCTTAGGAGTGCTTACCGTTACATGAATAATATCTTCACGCAGAAAATCAAGAGCATGAGGATGGTCAGGGTCAACCGCTTGAGAAACATCAATAATATACAAGTGACCCTGATAAATAAAGAAGAAATATGTAAACTACTGACAGAGAGACATTTAGTCACTAAGATATGAACACCCAAAGGAGTATTTACCTCATAATAAAGTATATTATATTCACTGAGGTCACCATGCACCAATTTGCACTTCTGATATAATGTCCGCATTGCAACAATTATCTGAAATAGAAATGCTCATAATGTCAGCCAAAAAAATGGCATAATAGAATAAAACTTAGCACCTTTAGAATTTAGAAAGGTATAAGAAATGTGTGAGAAGTGATTCCATGGAGTATATCGCAGAACAATAACAATTTGTTGAAAACAGGGACTATTTGAACAACTCTAGCATTTAGTAATCACTCTAGATAAAAGGTTTCCGAGGACCAAAACAGGGACTATATGTTAAAGCATCCCAACAACATACTATCAAAGAAACCAGCTAAAGGGCTAATTTCTAACTTCTAAACCATGCTAACTTTTACTAGACTATTGTATGACACACCTCAACATAGCCTTCCCGTAACTTGTCTAAAGATAAATCTGCATCTTTGAGACGTGGAGCGGCCCAACCATCCTTTCCTGCATGAATCAAATAACCAGAGAACTTCAGTTAAAAAGCTACTTGCATTTCTTCTTACTAAACTGCAGTATGCATTACCAAAATGATATGATATCATATACTAGAGCAAGAACTTGGAATTTTCTAGGACTGATAATGCATTTGATCAAATATTGAACCATGCATTACTTCAGTTTCCATCTATCTTCCCTTTTTAATCAAATGTGGCATTTGATATAACAAACACAATTGAGGGCAATTCATTATAACTAGACAATCAGATTGTATCAAAATGCAGGATAAAAGTAGTACCAATAAATTCCATAACCAGGATATGTAGCCTCAGAAGTTGTGGAGTAGGGCACCTAATTCCTTCTGCCTTTAGCCTACACTCCAATATAGACAGGGAGAAAGAAAACAAGAACAGCTTAGGCATAAATGTAATCAGAAACTCTTTTTACATTGGAAAAATATGAAAGAACAAACTAAGTGCTCGGCATAAAGGGGTCCATTTAATAACAGAAAAATATAATACAACAGTGGATGACTTATGTGATTTCCTTCTTTCATCAATTCTTCTTTTCATATTATTCTGATTGATGGTATTAATTTACGTTATCAAATTTTACAAAGTATTATCCTAACAGTTTTTAGTTAAGTTCATATCCAACAGAAGAGGACAAAATGAAAAAACGAAACCTCATAAGATTCCTCATTTCCTTTTCTGCCCATGTTTTAACCATTTTTCTGGGATTATGCTTGCAGTACCCATTTCTAAACCGGTAATCTCCTTGCACATATCTATCTCTATCCCTGATATCAATCAGATCATAAAGTCAGTTGATAATTGTTAATATTTCAGCATGAATCTGTAATAACTAACACTTAAAGTACTTACTTAAACACGAGAATCGACGTTTTGTATATTTTAATTGCAAGTTCTTGACCATTGGATTTGGTGGCATGATAAACATTTGCTTCCTTTCCAGTTGAAATGCATCCATTCATATCTTGAAACACACCTCTGTTGAGCATCTTGAATAAAACCATGCGTGTTCTTGGATCAATTGCTTGCTCAACGGTGGCTCGGTCAGCTTTCTCAGTAGTTTTAGTTTTACCAATGGCCATGTCTCGGACACTTCCGCGAATGGCTGTTGTGACGGTGTTAGACATGGCAATATTCATTCTACCTTCCCACTCGTCCAATGGAGAAGCACGAATATGGTGAGAGAATCTTTGATTCCGATTGGAGAGAGGTTGGAGGGTAGAAGAATGAGAATGGTGACCACCATGAGCATTAGGGCGCCACGAATTAAGCGAAGACCCATTAATGGATTCATATTCGTCATCATTTCTTGAATCCAACCAATCCAAAGCATCGTCGATTTCTGAATCCGAAGAATACGACTCTGAGTCTTCTTCTTCTTCTTCTTCTTCTTCTTGTTGTTGTTTGTGTTGAGTTTCACTATCATCAGGTAAGGGTTTGTGTTCGAGTTTGTTGTCCATTGTTGAGAGCTACTGCGGAGGCGGTGATTGTAGCTCGGTGATTAGTAACCCTATATCCAGTGGCGATTCCAGTAATATTAGAGAGCCTAGGCAAAATTTTGGAGGGAATTTTATCAACCAAATTTCTAGATACAATAATATTTAAAAGACAAAGTTGTTTCTGCAATTCAAAAACATATTTAAATTACATTAGTACTTCTCTTTTTATGCAAAAGAAAATATTCTTCACAATATACACTTGTAGTATGCCTATTGTAAGGCTTGGTCAATTATGAAATCAACATAATATAATGTAATTTCCCCTAATGAAAGAAATCCATAACAAACAACTGTGAGAAAGAAACTGATATCTGATCAAGGAGACTACATTTCAAACTGAATACAAATATCACAAGACTATCTTATTCTTATTTAATATTGTGTATAAGATCAAACTGAGATCAAGAATACAAGGTTTGTCATCAGCTTATAAAAGAAAGAAAGAAAGTGCTTCATCAACAAAGGTGATTTTGATCCATCAAAGTGAACACAACACAAATGTCCACAATTAAACAAAGTTTTAGTTGCAGTTACGATGACAATAATATCACAAAGTAGAAAATCACCAAGTTAGTTTACAACAAGAGGCATCATGAAATCAAATAGTTTTTAGAACAAAAACCCTTCATTCTCACTATTTTAGAACAAAAACACTATTGCAGAACCAACCAAAACTACTTATTTATATAACCAAAACAGCTTATTTATATAATCACTTAACAATCAAAACAGCTTAATAAATTTAAAATTCAAAACAACACCAAATCATCAAACAAAGATTCTAGATTGAGAAGGTTAGGTTGTTAAAAATTAATTGCAGTATGTTAGTTTGCTTACCTGAAACGAGACGAAGAGAAAGAGTGAGTGCGGTGCGGTGTGGTGCGGCGCGGTGAGCTGAGCAGTGGTGCGGCTGCGGCGGAAGATTGAACGGCGTTACGGCGAGGTGAGGGAGAGAGATTGAGAGCAGTGAGAGAGGGATTGAGAGCGGCGGCCGGTGGCGGTGGGTGAGAGAGGAACAGCGATTTTGAGAGAGAGGGATCGAGAAAGAGAAAGCAAATTCTAACTCTTCCTTTTTCTGTTTTTGTTTTCATTTAAAAAAAATATATATATATATATATATATATATATATAAGAAGGGCAGCCCAGGCACGTGTCAGGCATGCCCGGCGGTATACTCGCCACTGCCTATATCGTACTATTTGAGTCATTTTCTATATGAAAAATAAATAAATAAATAAAATAGTGATTTTCTCATTTAATAATTTAACAATTAGTTTTTAAAGATTTTTCGTCTAAACTCTAAACCGATTATCCTCTCTAAACCGATTATCCTCTATATGTAAATTCGATTATTGTGGAATTTAAATGAGCATATCTAAGTCATAGGTCGAACTCAGAACCTTTATTAAGTTAAAAGAGATTCACGTCATTTCATTTAAGAGGTACACTTCCTTAGGCACAACACCAAATAAAAGGTGTTGATTTTTAAAAATTTAAACATAAAAGATTAAATTAAAAGAGATTCACGTCATTTCATCTAAGAGGAACACTTCCTTATGCACAACATCAACTAAGGTACCTTTTCACCTAACTTTTTTATTGTTAATTTTAGTTGTACTTAGAAGTGAGATGAGTACCGTATTAGGTAATTAGAAGAAGTCTTTAGTGAGATTTTGTGGCTTTTCGGCGGTGTTGTCTCGCTCCATTTGTTTGTTGTTTGTGGTTTTTTTCTTAAGGTGTGTAATATTTTTAGGTGATTAGGATGAGAGAATCCAAATTTGTTATGTATGTTTGAAGTTTCTAGGAAGAGATTATGGTTAATTTAAAAGTCCTATAATTAATTTATTTTCTATGAAAAGACGGCGACTCTTAAGTACTAATTTATAGGCATAATAAAAAAAATTCTCACGGGAGTAATTTCAAGACATCTAAGTATTCATGTATTTATTATGAGTGAGTATGGTGAAACATGTTTTGTGTTTGGACCGATAGTGGTTTGTGGGGTTGATTGGGCCGGACCAATTTGTGCTTGGTTTGTTGGTAGTTTAATTTATGTTGCTATTCACAGTGAGTCTGCTTATGTTTTTCTCATGCTTGAGTTGGTTCGAGGATTTGTTTGATAAGCCGTTGCCCTACTTGTGATTTTGTTTTTAAGTGATTTTTGCTTGTATTTGGCTAGCTATCTTTCACTTCCCTAGTATTTGAATTTTGCCATTAAAAAAAAATTGTGTCCACAATGATTAACAGTTTAATCTTTAATTAATTAGATCAAGTGAAATTAGAGACATTAGAGCTAGCAACCGTTTTCTCTAAGTTGTTGCTCCCAACAACATTAGGTATCATAAGTAGCCGTTCTCTCTTCTTTTCACGATGATTTGGAAATAAAGAGAAAATAGGTCACATAAATTTGACACTCAATTCTATGGGTAATACGAGACATTAGAAATAATATATTCATTACTACTACTTTGATTCCATGTGTCAGCACAGTTTGACCGTAAAAAATTTTTTTTACTACTCACTACCTAACTTGCGAAGAGAGTAAAATTGAAAGTTCAGGTAGCGTCAAAAGAAAATCTCAGAAAATTCTTGGTCTAAGATTTGGTTTTACATTAAATTGACAAGCATAAGTTCCATTGTTGCCTCGGCATTGCCCTCCAGGGGTGTGGTGCTACACTCCACATGCAAATTTCATAATGTAGAAAACCATCCATCAATATCATACTTCAAGAATATAGTCGTGTAAATTAGTTGATATTTTAAAAAACCCAACAACAAATTGATGAATGAAGCTTCTAAGTCATGATTCAACTACTTTAAGACACTCAAACCAAGATAAAACCGCTATCTAACCACCAAAGTAATTGAACCATAGTAAAACACTAAAACCAGTTCAAGGTTCAATTGAACCGTTTGATTCAATTCGGTTTTAATAACACAAGTTTATAGTAGCGCAACTGACAATTTTATGAAGCAACAACAAAGCTCATGTGGAATCCAATGACAAGTTATTGCTTTCTTCCTCTTCCTTTTTTAATCGGTTGTGCATCCATTTGTTCTTTCCCGGTGACTTCAGAAAGATCCACTGCAGAATTAGAGGAATAATTTTGTCATTATCCTTGTTAACAAAATAAGAGCCAGAAATCAGAAGCACTATTTTACAGTTAAAAAAGTTTGATTTTAACATGGTATTAACTACAACAACAGCGGCCTTTTAAGGAAAATATTATGCACATAGTATGTTGATTATTGGCATTAACATACACTAGTCAATAAAGTTCTACTTATTGTTCTTACTTGTGATTTCAGTATTTACTAGTATATTACAGGAAAACAATTTAAAAATAATTTCCCATACAAAATATACTGCTCTGCAAATAAACGCCAAAATGTATGCTGATCAACAAAGAATAACAAATGACATACCTTCTGGTCCCCGAGCCATCAACGTAAAGAATATATTGTTAAGTTTCTCCATCTTCTTAGCTTCTTGTGCTTGGTCTGTCTTATACTTTAGGCACTGGTCAAAAACAACAACAATCAACTTTACAAACATTTATATGTGAGATGTGACTTAGACAGCAATAAGGAGAGGGGAATAAAATATTTTGTTAAAGTGCAGTTAATATGCTTATGCACAACACTGCATTCACAGGGTCAGACAAGTGACAAAAAATAGTATATTCTAAGCAAGATAAATTACTCAGCAGAAAGTCTAGTCATAACCACATTTATCGATTCAAGGAGCCACATCATGCTTACTTATACCCTCTTGTAGCAAAAGAAAACAAGTTTTGAAATGTGTAACTTTTAACGGCCACCTATGAGGATTCTTAATTTGGCAAAGATAACTTCATCTGGTACGCCATCAGGAAAAGGAACATGTAAAAATGAACAATGATGTTTCAACTGTCATCCATCAACCCTCTCCGAAGGCAAACGGAATATAACTATTTACACTTTATAGTGCATCAGTAAACCAGGGCCACCGAATTAATTCCTTCAACAATGGATATTCCAAGGGAGACCATCGTGCTGTCATAGACCTAATCTTTGCATCGGGGGTAACGGGGTAACAACGGAGACCATTACCCCGTTACCCCCGATGTAAAGATGCCATATAAATATTTAGTTTGTCGGGGCTAACGGGGTAACCTAGAGCTAATATTTAGTTTGTTGGTGGTAATAGCCTAGACCTAATCCTAAGATTTCATGTGTCTAGGTTTGGCCGTTTGGGTTTAGAAATGTATATCATATCACTAAACCTATGCAAAATACTTAACCTGTTTAACAACTGTCGAAGGATTTCATAACCCTACTTAACCTGTTTAATATCGAAGGAATGTATACAGAATGTATAAAAAGGGTAACAAATGATATATAATTTATTTATTTATTTTTAAACCATAAAGTCCATCACATTCAACAGAAAAAGAAGCTAAGCTATATTCATAGATAAAAGATAGAATCGATACCTGTCTATTATCAGTGACCTTGAGTACCAATTTTCCATCACAATGTCTATACTTGATGACATACCGCGTCTATATTTCAATTTTCAAATCAAAACCCACAGAAAATTAGGGCGTGTGAATAATAAAGTAGGAAAAACGCATTTGAATTGGAATTACAGTTGTTTATCGACGATGATATGTTAGCGAAAAGCAAATAGAAGAAAGAAAGTAACATACAGAATCGGGATCGGCGCGGAATAGGTGAATGGATCGATCCAAAAACTCGTCCCATGAAGTAATGTAAACCATGATTGCTCACTCGCTCGCACTTTTTTATGCTTCAGTCACAATGAAATCGCGGGAACAAATTGATGTCAGAATTTGTAATTCAAGGTTTAAAAAGAGGATGCGATTGGGGATTTGGGATCTCGTAGATGCTAATTTGTATGGGACTGTTTTGCCCTTTGTGTTCCCAAGAGTGGCAAAATTTATAGGGGTATAATGGGAATGGTGTATGCGTATGGATTTGATGTTATTAAAAAATAAAATAAAATAAAAACTGCAATTGGTCAAATCAATATCAATCTATTTATACCCAAAAAAAATAATAAATCAAGTTCTATTTATTTTATAAATGTATCTTGTTTATGATGAATTTTTCTGTATTTTTTATTTTTTACACTCTTGATATTTATGTTTCTCTTTTGTTAAAATACTTTTTTATCATACATCATACATATGTACGTATATTTGGTCATGTGTGTTGTTTCTTTCTCCACAACTTAGGTGTATTATAGATCGATTGATATCCGACATTTTTAACCGCATTCTCTTGTACTCGGTGTAAATTTTTTTACACCATCAACCAATTACAAGTTATCCTTTGGACGAATTTTAACATTGGTATGTATAACTAAAGCCAAATAACCTTGTGATTCAACATTATGTTTGATTTACAATGTAAAATATATTTTGCACCCTGCATACCAATTAAACTCTTTCAAATTATACCAGTTTAATATTTTGATAATAAATTTTAACTCAAGCACCACTATTTACCATTCTATCCCATAATACTTTTTAGATAATCAAAATATAAAATAAGATACCATTCCAATCCACCCTATTTTACCACATACAACCAGATTTATCCGAAAGGCACTTTGTAAAAAAATAAATTTAACCTATAACAAATTTAAGTTCCTATTTAAATGAGGTGAGAAAAATGTAGTTGAAAACCCATCAGTGCTAATAGTAAAAACAATTCAATAGTATCTAAATCCCTGTTCCCTTAATAATCTTTTGATGAAATGCGGCAAAAAATTGTTTTGATGAATCAAATTTTCCATATAAAAGCTTTTTAAACACATGTTCCATATACACTACCATCTCGTCTCATCTCAAACAGTAAACATAGTATAATAGATGGATCCTGTGAATGGCGCTCGACATAACATTAATAATGTATTTTGTTTTCCCAAACATCGTAACATTAGTTTAGTCCTCAATTTCAACTAGACTGAATGACAAAAAATATGACAGGAGAATCTAATATAGCGTACAACTTCCATAAAGCAGAACTACATGCAGCATCATCAACCAAAGACTAGTTGTATAGACGTACAGCCACCGGACAAATCACAGAAATAGATGGAAATCATAGGCGTCCTATCACAGCTTCCACCTCAGAAGGAGTGTAAAGATGATATGCTGGAGCAACCCTGGCAATGTCAACGTTGTTGGGAGTGACCTAATGTAAAAAGTACAGAGCAAACATGTTATATTTTATTCTACATTCCATTTCAGTAGGGGACAACAGACAGAAGTACATGCATTTAGTTTTAATTTTACCTTCTCTTCCATAACTTGCTTCAGAATAGATAAGGCAATAGTCTCAGCCTCTTGAAGAGTCAAGTCCTGCACAAACATAATAAATCAACACCAAATTCATTTGTTTTATATATCATCTTGATGCCTCAATACTGAAAGATAATCTTTAAGCAAAATGTTGCCAGTGCATAGAAATGCTGTTACATTAATTTGACAATTGAAATTATAAAAGACTTAATTGGTTCAACATTTTCCAGACAATAAAACACAAGCAGTGGACATATACTTAGACATATATCAATATGAGTTGTAAATCAATGTAATTTTTTAAAAAGAAAAAGAAAATGTGGCTGAAATGCATTCCTCCACAAATCCATTCAACCCATCACCCCAATTCCTTTCTACCATGCTGACCATCCGTACGACCTAGCACTAAGTAGGTCTCTAGCAAACTTAGCAGCCTCGATGCATTGGTACCAATCACCACCTTCCATGTTAGTATTCTGTTTTTTCTGTTGGCTTTGCAGCTTTAGACATTTTTTGTACATGCAATCAGACGAGGAAAAATGGGCATATCCTCTAATGTACTTATTTTCCCAAATTTTTTTGCTTTTGATATTTTACTAATGATATCAGATGGGGGGGGGGGGGGGGGGGTGAAGGATTTGCTGCTATTGTATTTAGCGAATCTCATTTTAGCATAGCATTCCCATGGCTGTGTTCCTATTATTTACCTGTAGGGGGGGGGGGTGTTAGGGCAGCAAATTTCTGGATGGCTGGAGTACAGAGGAAGAGCGCTGACCAAAGAAGGGGGTTCTTAAAAAAAATAAAAATTAAATCTCAGCCATTTTGTTTTAGCCACGTCTAATTAGCTGGAGATCTCTATTTTCTCCACAAACAGAGAGGATCTGAACTCTCATTCCCCATTCACACTTCCCAACCCCAGCTAATAATTTTAATGCTATGAGCAGAATAGAAAATAAACAAACAACCCACGGTAAGAACATGGATTACCTTGTTGAATTGTTCTTGCAGAGAACTGTCAGCACCTTCTGATCCTGAACCAATAGCTTTTGCATTGCATTGCCAGAATGTTCCAGAAGGATCAGTGTAATATCTGCAAATCAGAACATTTCAATTCAGTACGAACAATAAGTCCAGAATGAAAAAGGCAACAAATGATCACCAGCAATTAACCAAACTGTATCATCTAGTGACAGAAGTAATAGAACCGCTGCCTACAAAAACACATTACCCATGCTGCATATTCATTTTCAGTTTAAATAATGAGCTGCATTAGTATGTCTGTAATGGGTAAAAATATGAAAATTGCATACAATTTAGTCTTAAGTCCTTAGAGGGAGGTTAGATGCAACTACCCCCATTTGTTTCCTATTGAGGTTCAGAAGGTGCTAAGTTGCTACCGTACACTGGTCTGAACATAGAAACTAAAAGATAAGAATATGTTTTTCTCCGAGAGTTGAACATGCAGTGTAGACTGCTGAACCACGGAAAGTAAAAAATGTCTTCACGCACAAATCAATGGTAAGAGTAGGAGCTGTATTCCTTGAAACCATGAAGGAAATGAAAAGAAAAAAGTGATGAGTGAAGATGTTATGTTACTTCCAAGTGAAACAAAAAAGAGAATGCTACAGAAAATGAATTCTTGGCAAATATGGCGGTTTAGAAATGATTTAACATCCAACCAAAGTCACTAGAATCACAAGAATCGGGTCAAAACATCAAGTCAATAAGTGGTCACTATCACTCATTAACCACTCTTTGCATATAAATAAATGAATAACCAGAAAAATTGTATTGTTCTTGAAATATTTCTCACTACTAGTCCGTTCTCTGAAATTTAACCAATCCCCAGAAAAGAAAGTGTAACATGCAAGGAGCCAACAATATCATAGATTTAGACAAACATGGAAAATGAGTCAAAAGGACAACTGCACAAGTCCATCACATGACCCATAAGTAAGCACTGCTTAGATTGAAAGAATACTTACAGGCTAGGCCCATTCTCGTCATGGCCAGCAATGAGGAGAGACACTCCAAATGGTCGAGACTGCCAAAGAGAAAAAGAAACAGCATGTGTTAAAAAGCATACAAAATGGTGTCCAACATCACCACCAATAAGTATCTTATACAAAAGAAAAAAGAAACGGCATGTGTTATAAAGCATACACAATGGTGTCCAACATCACAACCAACAAGTATCTCATACAAAAGAAAAAAGTTTATTGGCCCATGCAACCAAACCCATCTGTACACTATACAAAAAGAATCTTACACAAGGACAGGGACTTACTCCTTTAATAGGAATGTTATATATTTGACAATAGATGTAAGTTTTAGATGTTTGTGCATCTCAAAATATAGCAACTAGAATTCTGTTTACATCTCAATTAAACGTTCAGAAAATACAACACACAAGACATTGATATTTCTAGGAAGTTCATAGATGAAAAGCAATTGGGGTTCACAAGTTTTGGGCCTTAAAGAACACAATGTTAGCAAGCAAACCAAAATAGACATGAAAGTCAACTCTAAGAAATTCTTTACCATGGATTCTTCATCGCCCTCACCAAAGCGCAAGGCTAGATCACAAAGAGCTTGAGTTGTAGACTCAACAGTCATTGGTTCACCATATGAAAACCTATGATTCTGTGTACAATAAACCAAAATATATCAATAATTAACCAACCAACTACCTACAATATCAATATCCTATAGAGGTAACAAACAATACCTGAGTTTCAACTCGTGCATGCTCAACAAGTGTACGAGCATCAGCAATCAATCCACTCATTGCACAGCCAATGTGGTCATCAATTTCCATTATTTTCTCCACACTACTAGGCTCCTGAAAGCAGAATTTATACACAAAACAATGTAATCAATATCTCATGGCAAATAAAACTATTTTTCATTGTACACAACTATGAGCACCGCAACCATTCTATCTAAAATGATCATCAATAATCAAAATATAGAAGTACATCTAGAAACTAGAAATCAACCAGATGTCCCCGGAATTCAATCTATTGTAAGCAAATCCATATCACTAAGTAATCAATATTTTCTTACTTGACAAAATCACATTGTACACTGACATCTAATAGTAGTGTGACGATAAAACAATGAAAATTTCCACTAAAGTAATAAAAAAATCAAATAAAGGAAACAGGGACAGACCAGTAGAGGCGAAGTGATACGCTTTTCAACAGCAAGAACAACACCTTCTTTCGTCTTCAACCCAATCGCGGTTGATCCCAGCTGCAATCCAATAAAGAAAAATCAAAATCAGAAACACAAATACAAATACACTAACAACACAGGTAGTAGTTATAAACCCTAATAGAGCATATACCTTGATAGCTTCGATTGCATATTCAACCTGAAACAAACGGCCTTCGGGAGAAAAGGTATTGACTCCACGATCATATTCAGTCCTAATTCGTTCGCACAAAATCAATTAGTTAGACCTAGAAATAAAACCCTAACACAATTCGGGAGAATCCATATTATTATTATCGAAGAATGGAAATTTGTGCGAGAAGAGAGAGAATAGAAAGGGTTTTTACCTTGTGAGAAACATTTTAGATCGGATTCGATTAGATCAGTGTATAAAACTGGGGCGAAGGGTTAAGAAATTGAAGAAGAGAAAGAGTGTGATGTGAGATGGGAAGGAAGTGGGGTACAGTATTGTGGCCTTTTTATGAGTAAATTTTTTGTTTCTTGTTCAAGGGGATGAATGAAGGGGTCTCTAAAATTCACCAATTTTTTAAACCAATTCGGTGATAAAAATAAGAATTTTGGAAATAAAGTTAAGGTTTATTGGTAATTGTTGTTTTTAACTTTTTTTTATTTTTATTTAGTTGAAATTTGGTTTGTAAATTTTTGGCAAAATTATTTATGTGATTTCTATTTTTTTAATAACATTTTAATATTTTGGCAAAATATTTTTTTAAACGTAAGAGTTCAGATTAAAATCTAAAATAAACGTAATAAACTAAACACACAAATAAGTCTAATTTTCAATTTCAAATCTATAATTTTTTTCCTTGATCATAAATATATATTATGCCTCAATGAAAAATCAAGGATTAGAAACTTGAAAAATCATACATGGATGGAGACAAAAATGACATTAAAAACAAGTTTAATAATCCCATGAAAAATAAATAGGTAAGTAGTAATTTTTGTTTAAAAATAAAGGATTAAATATGTTTTTCTCCTTATAAATTATCTACATTTTTTTTAGTCTCTATAAAAAGTTCCAAAATATTTTTCGTCATAAATTTGTATCTCTGTTCTTTAGTCAACACTTATATATCTTTAAAATTTTTGAGAATACAAGTGAATTGACTCAAAATTAGAGACCTAAAGTTATAATAGAAAACTAGCGGGCCAGGTAAGCGCGTTTCGCGCTTGCCTGTGTCTATCTTATATTATGATAAGTTTGTTAATAAAAGAGTTTTGCTGCTAAAAAAAGATTGTCTTATATTTTGATGAGTTTGTTAATAAAAGATTTTTGTTGCTACTAAAAAAATCAAAGGTATTGTTGGTATTATGAAAAGTCCACACCAAAACTCATATATCCTCTTTATATTCGGTATAGATATAGATACACAGGGGAACAAAACTTGTAAATTTTTTCTTTTATAGAAATAAATTTTAGGGATAAAAAATTATTTAATCCAAAAATAAATAAATAATTTGGAAATGCCTTATTTACGGTACTGACATGTTAAATAATTTAATGGAGCTTCTATGGTACATTCTAATAATTTAATGATAAGAAAAATGATTTTCTTTAAAAAATATTCATTTACCTTTAATCTAATTACTTAATGTATTGGTACTTTAAAAATTATCATATTTACCATAAAATTTGCGTAATTTAATCTTTTAAAGCACTTATTTTCTACATCACTTCAATTGTATTATACTCCCTCCGGTCCTTTTTATAAGGAACAATTTGGAAAAAAAATTTGGTCCTTTTTATAAGAAACAATCATTAAATTTATTCTTACAATTCCATTTTTACCCTTATTAAATTGTATCCATTCCAAAGTTATGCATTAATTAGAGTGATATATTCCTTAAGGATAAATTAATACACCAAGGTTAGTTTTGGAATAGATTGTAAAATTTTAGAATTTTTATTAAGAAAGATAAGGTTTCTTGGTATGTGTGTTTTTTTCAAATTGTTCCTTATAATAAGGACCGGAGGGAGTACTTGTTTGCATATATATAGACCCTTGTGAATGCTTCCTGAGATATTTTCATGGATATAATTTCGTCCTTATTCCGTTTGTCCTTTCTTTTAAAATGCACCATCTATTCAATTCCATCCATTCACAATTCATTATCCACACCAGAACCTGGCTTCATGAATGATGTAAGCTCCATTCCATTATCTTCATTTCAATCTCATTATACATATCTATGTTGTTACATTGACATTAATATATCCTTTAATTAATATAAAGTATAAGATATGATAGGATATTATTATTATTATTATTATGAAGGGTCATTTTGTTACTTTGATTAACTAAAAGTGGCATTAAAATTAAACTTATTAATTCCTGATGTTATCTGCAGGTTAAATTCTGGTTTATGTACATTGAACCGCATATTTATAGAACCAAGATGTTGCATAAATGAATCCGAACGGAAATCAAATGATTCAAGTGGCGTGGCATTGAAGAAGTTCAAGAAAGACAGTGTTTACATTGACAAAAATGGCAAATTAAGGAACTTCAATCACAAGAAACTGTCCAGAAAAACATGTAATCTATGTTGTCCTATCTGAAACAGTGTGCGTGCGTGCATACGTGTGTCTGTGTTTTAAACGTCCGTTGTTGATTATTTTCTTTGTGTAGGTGGTTCTATGAGAGGAAGAGGATGGAAATTTGGTTCTGGATTTGTTGATGGGATATTCCCAGTGTTGAGTCCAACTGCACAACTAATTATGGAGTATCTTCAAAAGGAAGTGGATTCCGAGAGAATTTGGGGTTCACTGGATAAGCTTCCACCCTCTCTTGATGCATGGGATGATGTTTTAACTGTGTCCGTTCAACTTCGGATGAGAAAAAAATGGGATTCAATCATTTCGGTGAGAAACACATGCTGCTACAGCATACTAATCCTATGCAACTTCACACTTTTAATTTATTTTTTCAATGGATTATGTTCCGGTGCACAAAATATCCCACATTGCTTGAGAATCAAGACTAAGGATAGTGTATTAGCATGGGATGGCTCGTAGTTTACTAATAATTGTGTTAGGTAATCGTATAAATTGTGTTAGGTAATGCCGCACCTTCTGAGACATAGGCACAATTGACGAACTCTGATCAAATCTTGTGTGCTTCCATTTGCATTTTTTCGTGTATGTTTTCTTTTGAACCAGGGTTGATCTTCTAATAAAGTGAAATCTGTTCAGATATGTAAATGGATACTGCTAAGGAGTTCCTTCAAGCCAGATGTGATATGCTATAATTTACTCATAGATGCTTTTGGGCAAAAGTTTCTATACAAGGAAGCAGAATCCACTTATTTGCAGCTTCATCAGGCTAGATGCATTCCTAATGAAGATACCTATGCCCTTCTCATAAAGGCCTATTGTATGTCTGGGAAGCTACAAAATGCTGAAGCTGTATTTGCGGAAATGCGAAATTATGGCCTTCCTTCAAGTATGTTCCTCAATACACTTGTTTTTTTATCGGTAGGAATCAAACTCGGCACTTTAGGTTTACAACACTCGCACACTCTGCACACCAACCACTCATCCATATACGTTGAAATAGAAATATGATATTAAAAACAATTGCTGATTGACACAATAATGGCTCAGGTGCTGTTGTGTACAATGCTTACATAAATGGATTAATGAAAGGAGGAAACTTTGACAAAGCAGAAGAGATTTTTCAAAGAATGAAAAAGGATGGTTGCAAGCTATCTATTGAAAGTTATACAATGTTGATAAATTTATACGGGAAGGTACGCTATTAACAGTTATTTACATATGATTTATGGGACTAGATGTATCATTCATGTATATTTCTAGATTATAATTATGTTAATTGTATTGAAATTTGAATTTTTATTATGCAGGCTGGTAAATCCTATATGGCCTTAAAAGTTTTTGATGAAATGTTAAGCCAAAAGTGTACACCTAATATTTGCACATACACTGCTCTAGTGAATGCATTTGCCAGAGAGGGATTATGTGAGAAAGCTGAAGAAATATTTGAGCAGATGCAAGAAGCTGGACTTGAACCTGATGTTTATGCTTATAATGCCCTAATGGAAGCTTACAGGTTGTTATTCGAAGATGGTGTAAATGCCTTCTTCATTGATTAATGTATTATCAATTTGGCTTATACCATATTTACTTTGATCTAATAGTTTATATATCTAGAAAAAGTTAACGATTTTTCTTCTCGGAACAGTCGTGCAGGTTTTCCTTATGGGGCAGCAGAAATATTTTCACTAATGCAGCATATGGGATGTGAACCAGATAGAGCCTCATATAATATCTTAGTAGATGCATATGGGAAAGCAGGTTTTCAAGATGGTAATGATCTGCCCTAGAAACTTATCATTTTCTTTTGTTTATTCACATAAGACGTGTTTGGATAAACAACTTAATTAAGCGCCTATAGCCAAATGCTTATGTATAAGCTATTTCTACAACAGAATATAAAATAAAGTCAAATTGTATATATGTGATTAAGCTATAACCTGTTTTCATAAGCTATCTCGGAGAGCTAATGAAAATAAGCTGAAAATAGCTTACAGACATGTCATAAGTTGGTCTGACACATGTTTTTCTTCTCTTCCTTTTGAATGAAACATAGATGCTGAAGCTGTTTTTGAAGATATGAAAAGAGTTGGAATAACACCAACAATGAAATCTCACATGGTACTTTTATCTGCTTATTCCAAAATGGGAAATGTGAGTAAATGTGAAGACATTCTTAACCAAATGTGTAAATCAGGCTTAAAACTAGACACTTTTGTTCTCAACAGCATGCTCAACTTATATGGAAAGTTAGGCCAATTCGAAAAAATGGAAGAAGTTTTAACAGTGATGGAAAAAGGATCATATATAGTTGATATTAGTACATTTAATATCTTGATACATAGGTATGGACAAGCAGGATTTATTGAGAAAATGGAAGAACTTTTTCTGTTACTTCGTACCAAAGGCTTAAAACCTGATGTGGTTACTTGGACTAGTAGAATTGGAGCTTATTCTAAAAAAAAGCTTTATCTTAAGTGCTTAGAAATATTTGAAGAAATGATTGATTCTAGTTGTTATCCAGATGGAGGAACAGCAAAAGTACTTCTTGCAGCATGCTCTAACGAAGATCAGATTGAGCAGGTTACTAGTGTGATTAGAACTATGCATAAGGATATGAAGACTGTTTTAGCAGTAGCATAAGTTTTTGAACTTTGAGAGGATAGTAAAAAATGTAATGTATGTTAATGAAAAGAATAAAATTAACTTGATGTAAAAGTGATTTTGATGGGAGGAGAATACTCTCATGTTTTGCACATTGGTAACACACAAAATGGGATAAGACTTCTCTAAATTAAACGAGTCACTTTAGAGAATAGAGCGAATAATATTTAAATTTCATTTTCTAACTTGTATTTACGCACCATATGAGTCTTTTATGTTTTGGCTTTAACAAAAAGTCATACTTTAGTCTATTTCTGTGCACTCCAAGTCTCAAATCGCCAACTATGAATTGAGTCTAATCTAATCTAAAATAAAATGTCAGTTTTTTATTTATTTATTGATATAATAATAAAATAAAGTGGCAGTGCCACGAGCAACACCTTTTTCTGTCTATCAATTTTCTATTTACTAAACTTGTGCCGCTAGCCCTCGTGTAGCACGAGCAACAATGAAGGATTATTGACATTGTGTTGCTGCCACTCTATAAATTAGTACAATTTAATTGTAAATATTTTCACTAAAATTTAAGTATATTGCAATACTAGTAGTTAAAAAAAAATAAAAAATTCTCGTGATTTTAACTCAGTTGACAGAAACATCATACTATATGTATAAGAGGTGGAATTCGAATCATGAACATCTCACTTATTTACCTTTAAAGTGAATTTTTCAATCGGACAAAAAAAACTAGTTGCTTTTTTTTAGGCTTAATTAATCTTTTGGTCCCTTAAAGACATTTTAGGTTTCACAATGGTCCTTTAAAGAAAAAAAGGTCCGGATTGGTCCCTTAAAGACACATCCGTTTCTCAATTGGTCTTTTCTGTCAATTTTTTACAAAAAAACGTTAGTTTTAATTGACTGGATTGTGGATGCCATTTAGTGTAAGTCTTATTAATTTTTAAAATTTTAACCATTGGAATTTTTTGTTATATTTGGAGTTAAAATTTAACGGAAAGGACCAATATGACAAACATATGTCTTTAAGGGACCAATCCGGGCCTTTTTTTTTAAGGGACTAATCTGAGCCTTTTTTTCTTTAAGGAACCATTGTGAAACCTAAAATATCTTTAAGGGACCGATAGACTAATTAAACCTTTTTTTTATTACTGGATAGTTCATAAAGTTGTCAAAGGTATTTATATAGTCACAAATATTTAGTAATTTCATTTAGTTCCACTCACATAAATTAATTAATTAAAAAATACATATTATTTAATTATTTTTTACTTTATCAAACATATGTATTCAAAAAATAAATAAATCAAGTGATCAAAATTTTTGTAATTATCCAAAGATTCCTCGTGAATTGCTTACTCAATAGTATATAAATAAAACTATTCAAATGAAAGAAAATCCCCGTTTGAATTAATTTTTTTAAGTTTATAAAAAATAGCTTACGCAAATAAATAAATTTTTATTTTAATTCATAAATTTTTACTAGCAAAATTTATATATATTGATTTTTTTTTCATAAACTATCTTGATAAATTCATGAATAATATATGAAAAATTATTTATTTACATAATTTTTTTTTAACAATTTATTTATGTAAATTATTTTGCACAACTAAAAAATAAGTCGATTCAACCGTGAACCGACCCTCAATAAAAAAACACAAACAAATCCCATAAAACAACACACTTCACCAACATAATTTTGACATGGAACAAATACTAAGTCTCTCAGTGTCGGATCTCAAACTGAGTACCTCGAGGTTGAAGAGAACATCTTCAACCAAATGACCTCTAAGTAAATTAGTACGTGTTAGATTTAGAATTAGTATGTTCGAGACCCGGAAATAGACTAGTCCACAAATCATAACTCAATCGATAAAAATATGTCAAAATTGTTAAGTTGAACGCGAAATTTGAACTCCGACTCTTTCACTTATGCGTGTGAGTTTATAAATTTACTTTTGTTATTCCATTTATATATATAAAAAAAATATAGAGTATTTTTATTGGACTTGGGTGTGAGATATATATATTTTGGTATTTTAGTGTGATATTAATTTACACCGAGAGAATTATTCATGAAACATAAAAATAAAATACAACGGTGAATATAAATTTGCATGGTGATTGGGAGATCCATGAGAGAAAACAAAACAAGAAAGGAAGGAGGTAAGGTAGGTGATGGAGAGAGAGAATCCAAATCCAAATGAATAAATAAATGAAGCATAGAGCTGTCACCTATTAAGCACATATACAGACACGGACATCGGACACGACACGGATACTGACATGTTGATACTGATAATAATTTAAAAAAATGACATAATTTAGTGTAATTATAAGTGTCGGTGTCCGACACGGATACGGACACGTGTCCGACACGGACACGCCTAATTTGAGGAGTGTGAGTTAGGAACCAAAATAAAATGGTACTATTATTATTTATTACTAGCGGGCCAGGCAGGCGCGTTCCGCGCCTGCCTGTGTCTAACTTATGTACCCAAAAAAAAAGATACGCCTTATGTTATGGTGAGTTTGTTAATAAAAGATTTTTGTTGCTACTAAAAAAAGCAAGGGTAATGTTGGTATTATGAAAATTCTACCCCGAAACTCATGTATTCTTTTTATATATTATAGTATAGAATAGATATAGATGAAAAAACCATAAAAAAAAAAAGTGGAAGTTAAGGGCAATTATGGAATAATTAAAAAACCATAAAGGAAGTTAAGGGCAAAATGGACCAAAAAAAATCGCGCCTGCCTGTGTCTAACTTATGTACCCAAAAAAAAAGATACGCCTTATGTTATGGTGAGTTTGTTAATAAAAGATTTTTGTTGCTACTAAAAAAAGCAAGGGTAATGTTGGTATTATGAAAATTCTACCCCGAAACTCATGTATTCTTTTTATATATTATAGTATAGAATAGATATAGATGAAAAAACCATAAAAAAAAAAGAGGAAGTTAAGGGCAATTATGGAATAATTAAAAAACCATAAAGGAAGTTAAGGGCAAAATGGACCAAAAAAAATCCAGCCCAAACTCCCTTATTCCCTTTATATATTGTTATAGATTAATTAATAATTAATTAATTAATTAATTGTCATTACCAATATAAATACCCTTCTTCTATCTTGTTATTTTCTTCATTCATTCATTTTTACAACAAAATTAATCAACACACTCACTTAGATCAGAGATCTATTCAATTTCTGTAAACACTCAAATTGTTCACTTAATTTCCATTTGTTCGAGTTGTAGAATTTGAAATTACGTGGATTGATTGAAAATGGCGGGTGATTCACAGCAACAGAGTTGGGTACTGATGGTTACTGCTCAGACACCAACCAACATTGCTGTAATCAAATATTGGGGTAAGAGAGATGAAACCCTAATCTTACCTGTTAATGATAGTATCAGCGTTACTCTTGATCCTAATCACCTTTGCACAACCACCACTGTTTCTGTTAGTCCCTCTTTTCAACAAGATCGCATGTGGCTCAATGGCAAGGTTCATTTTCTTTTCATTTCAATTTCACTGATTCTATTATTGTTTAATTTTATCAATATGTTTACACTTCAATGATATTTACTGCGTTGTTTACATTATTTTTACTAGTTTACTATATAATACCGACATTTCAGATTGAATGCATGTCTGATGTTTGATTGTTTGACTGATACGTGTGGTTACAAATTACTTCAGTTTTATTGACATGTTTAGTGTCGTGTTCGTGTTTGTATCGGTGCTTTGTAGATAGCTATTGTATATTGTTTCAGTCCGGATTGTCTGCTGTAACTTTAACTGCTTCAGGCAGTTACATGCAGTAAACAATATCAACCATTGAACAGTTCTAATTTACGCGTGTAGTTAGACTAATTTCACACAATTCTGATATCAACCATTCATTTGCTATCCGATGGTAGGTAACGGTTACTGTGTTAATGCAGTAACAACATGTAATCTACTTCCATTTTGTGTCCACTTGCTTGTCAGTTTTCACACTTTTGTAAATTACAGAAGTAGTACAATTGATAGTTTTTTTTATTCTATCTGTATTTGTTTATGTGTTCTAGCTAAGAATAAAGATGTTTAAGTAAGATATCATAACTGATAGAGATTTTGTTTGGGTGTGTCGAGATGCTGGCATTGAGAATTGTCATGTTTTTGCTTTCTAATTTTAATTGTGGTTTTTGGTTTTGCTGGTTAGTGTAGGAGATTTCTCTTTCTGGGGGTAGATTCCAGAGCTGTTTAAGGGAGATCCGTGCTCGCGCTTGTGATGTTGAGGATAGTAAAAAGGGTGTTAAGATCAGTAAAGAGGATTGGAGCAAATTGCATGTACACATTGCCTCCTACAACAACTTCCCCACTGCAGCTGGACTGGCTTCATCTGCTGCGGGTTTTGCATGTCTTGGTAATACACTTTTGTATTGATTTTTTTTAAAAAAACTTTGTTTCATTTAATAGTTATGAGTATGACAACAAATTGGAATTCATTAGTGGTTGCTGGCCAGTACTTGTGCAGTCTTCTACCGGTTCTCAAATTGCAAAACCATTTGCGCATTCAATATTATATAAGTCATCAGTTTACCGTACGGTTGAGCTTAACGTATGATGCATTGTATGGGTAATCCGCCAAATCTGATTGTGATTGATTAGTTGCTTTAGCAGGTTTAAGATCTAAATCAAACGGGTCATAGAATAGTTTTAAAGTTGCATGAGACAAGAAGTAGGTTCGAGGATCTAGTAATTGTTTGTAGTAGCCATTGTAGTGTATCAGCCAGACTAAGACAGAACTATAGGAGGAAAATTGGAGACAAAAGAACAACAGTCAACTCTATTATCTCATAATCTGAAACTTAGAAAATTGACTTAGACTATTTTCCATATTAATAGTTTTTATTGTTCTAGACCAAATATGGAGAGGGCAGTGATAAACGAACTTCGATCAGGAAAACAAAATCATTGGTAGTGATGATCAATTTCCAGTGGATATTGGTCTTAGGTAATAACTGTCCTGAATTGCATTGTTTGCTAGCCATAACTGAGAGACTAAAATATTGAGTTATTAATAAGTAGTCTGTGAAAGAAATATTGCTATAAATTAATTAAACCTTTTCGCTGACAAACAGACTTTTCAGTGTTGCATGTTTAATGTCTTATGGTGTGGATTCACATAGGATCTTATCCTTTATTCAATAATCTTTTGGAATGTTGCTTCAAATTTTAAATCCTTAAGGTGTTATATGCAGATGGTCAGTTTTTTTTTGTTCTGTCTAATGCAATTTCAACCTAATTTCCATGCTTTCATAGTTACAATAGCATGGTTCTTGACTCTTACTAATTTTATATTAGGCCTTATATTTGTCGTCATATTTCATAATGGTTTCTGTCTTTTCTGTTTTGCAGTTTATGCCCTTGGGAAGCTGATGAATGTCAAAGAAGACGAAAGCCAGCTATCTGCTATTGCAAGGTCTTTCTTTTCTTTACTACTTTTTCAAATTGTAAGGTGTTATGGCTTGGTTTGGACACTTGTTTGATAATATATTCAACAATTCCGGATATTCACTATATACAGGCAAGGATCAGGTAGTGCTTGTCGCAGCTTATTTGGGGGATTTGTGAAGTGGATAATGGGAAAAGTAAGTTTTTATTTTATAAGCCATTATATCACCTGAAAATCTATCTGTAACTTATATTCTCTTGATGTTTATAGGAGGAGAATGGAAGTGACAGTCTCGCAGTTCAACTTGCTGATGAAAAGCATTGGGATGATCTTGTTATTGTTATTGCTGTGGTATGTCATATTTTTAGTCTTCATTTAATTAAATGGATTAGTTTGCTGTTCAGTTTTGGCTTGTAATATATATTTCAGTAAAGATGGTATGTTGTCGTCATTTTTCAATCTAAGCACTATTGGATCTACACTATTGTATTATCTCTTGTCATACTATGCTCAATATTCCCATCTCATTATTTATTTATAGGTTAGCTCTCGGCAAAAGGAAACAAGCAGCACTTCAGGAATGCGTGAGACTGTTGAAACAAGTTTGCTTTTACAGCATAGAGCAAAGGTACTACATCCACTTCCTTCGTACAATTTTTGTATCAACCATGTTAGATGAGTATTTCTCTAATATCATGGTTGTTAGTTAGGAATGTTTGAAAGTTTTCTCATATAAACAACTATGCCATGGTAATTTAAGTTTGATTAATTTTTGTTCATGTCCTTTTCTCATTTGAACCACAATAGGAAATAGTGCCGAAGAGGATACTGCAAATGGAAGAAGCCATTAGAAACCGTGATTTTGCATCTTTTTCACAACTCACCTGTACCGACAGCAACCAGTTTCATGCAGTCTGTCTGGATACATCGCCCCCTATATTTTACATGAATGATACATCCCATAGGTAGGTTCTGATAATTGGCAGTTATTTATGATGATTATATTTGTTTTATAAGATCACAAGTGTGATACATTTCTGTTCTAATTTATCAACTATTCTATTTCACTTCAGGATAATCAGCATTGCTGAAAAGTGGAACCGTTCAGAAGAATCTCCCCAGGTTTGAATTACTTTCTTGGTCATATATGTCTTGTGCGCAAAAAGGTTTATTCCTAGGGTCAAATTTTGTCAATTGTTTGGTTACCAATCACTGAATATTCTAAAATGAGAAGCATGACTAGAAATATTGGCTCATAACATTTGAACTTGAAATTAGAAGAAACTTCCTGAATATACGTATTTATTCTACATGAATAATGTGTATACACACCGCTTGTTTGGTTGTGTATGTATACACGAACACACACATAACAAACTAACATGTATAAATTCGTAGGTTTCTATCTAAATACTAAGGCTAGTTTTGATGTGCAGGTAGCTTATACGTTTGATGCAGGGCCAAATGCAGTTCTAATTGCACGTAATAGGAAAGCTGCTACCCTTTTAATTCAGAGGCTGCTTTACTACTTCCCTCCAAATTCAGATGACCTAGACAGGTGCTTTTCATGTTTTGGTATTTTCATGCATACTATTCTAAGATTTTTGTCAATCTTTTGAATTTCTTAGTTACCTGGAAAACTTTCCTCCCTCCAGTTACATTATTGGTGACAAGTCACTTGCAAAAGATGCTGGGATCAATGGAATACAAGACATAGAAGCTTTGCCACCACCTCCAGAAATTAAAGATAATATTCCATCACAAAAGTACAAGGGGGATGTCAGTTACTTTATATGCACCAGACCAGGAAGGGGACCTGTTTTGCTTACTGATGAAAGTCAAGCTCTTCTCAACAGTGAAAACGGGCTTCCCAAATAAGGTTCATGGGAAATATTCCCATGGTTGATCTATTCTTCACCAGGCTTTTCTCAGCCTGGAATGTTTTTCTTAGACGTCCCATTCAAGGAAGCCTGTGGTACCCATGGCATGATTATTTATGTTCATTCCGAGTTTGCAGTTTGTGTTTTGCTTTTGTGTATCTGTAATTCTTATTTTTAATTCTAGTTAGTCTATTTTCTGAGAGAAAAATAAGCACCTTTAATTTAATTCACCTGATTTTGCAAGTTCAATTTGTCCGATTTTGATGTGATCAAATTTCTTTCCTTTTTTGTATTTTGATTTAAAGTTCTTTTTTACTTGCATTATTCTTGGCTGAAAAAGATGCCCTACACATCAGATAATTATCGCATGGTTCTGCATAACATAAAAATTGTCCACACTCCTCTGGCTATTCCTCTCATATATATTATTCCTCTAACAAACTGCACTGCACGCGAACATTAACCAATAACAGATACACTTGAGTGTCGTCTTGTCTATGCTGCTTAGTTGTAGCCTAATATTAACAGTTGTCTTGTCTATGCTGCTTAGTTGTAGCTTAATATTAACCGTTGACCGATGGAATCAATACCCAAGTATTCCGGAGGAACATACTAGTTAAGTTTCAGTATATGTGATACTGCAGTAGTATCATTTGAAAATTAGTAATATTATTTAGTAAAAATTGTTCCTAGTTGCAGCCAACGACTGTAACTCAGTTGCATAGCACCTAAACTTGTTAGATTTTTGTACAGTGTATTCTTGGGGAGGGGATGAAGAATCTAAAGTTTGACAGTCAAGCAAGATTAATCTTGTAGCAAGACGAAAAAAGTCTACGACTGTGGAGATGCTAGTATATAATTACAGTTACTTACTAATATTCAAAGTTTTTGTTCTGAATGATTTATGATTTGTCAAAATTGATACCAACCACTAATGTACTGAACTAACTGAAGCAACTTTTCATTGCATAAAGGTTCTCTGTAAAAAAAAGAAGAAAAGTGACATTGCTGCAAAGATCAATCAATCAATGACAATTAGTAAAAGTAACATTTTTTATGGTCCACAACACCGTAAGTCATGCCTTGATCAAACACTTTTTCATCAACACAAGTACACACCAAACATGGCTCTTCCTAAATTACAAAAACTCCTTCACAATTAAAACTATGCTCTCCCCTTGAGCTTCCATGGCAAAACCAAACCTTCATCTGCTGTCATTTTTCTTCTTCTTCAGCACCTTGCTAGGCTTGTTCCACTCCACATTATCACTGATCAATCAAGAGGATGTTCCTGGCTGGCTTGCCTTGGAAGAAACTGAAGATGTCAACATGGTGCAAACCAGTAGAGATTCATGGAAAAAATGTGACTTCTCAGTTGGAAAATGGGTTTTTGATCAATCATACCCTCTTTATGATTCCAACTGTCCCTATCTTGCCACTGCAGTTACTTGTCAAAAGAATGGGAGGCCAGATTCAGATTATGAAAAATGGAAGTGGAAGCCATTAGGCTGTTCCATCCCAAGGTAACGACGAAGCATTGTTCACATTGCTACCCTTTTGTTTTCTTATATGCTTGCATTGCATCATCAATATCTTGTTGCTTGTTTACTTATATGCATGTAATAGTGTGTATGTTTGGTTCCGCTTTTAGAGGAGTCTCGACTTTATTGTTCAATCGACTTTTACATAAATGTATTCAAATATAAATCAGTTTACATTCAACTTACTTTTAGCCAGAATCAATATTACATAATCAATTTTTGTCATCGCAAAACCAAGCACACAAACTGTGCTGATAAATTTGGCTTGTTGATGACATTTTCAGATTTGATGCACTGAAGTTTCTTGGTAAAATGAGAGGAAAGAGAATAATGCTGGTGGGTGATTCTATAATAAGAAACCAATGGGAATCTCTTGTATGCTTAGTTCAAGGAGTTATTCCAACTGACAAAAAAAAGGTCACCTATGATGGTCCTTTGATGTCTTTCCATGCTATGGTAGGACAATATTAATCAATCTTATTATCCTTAATTTTCCTTCTAAAAATTATTCACTTATATTTTGTTCACATATAGGATTTTGAGACATCAATTGAATTCTTTTGGGCACCACTGTTGGTAGAACTGAAGAAAGAGTCTAATAATAAGAAAATTCTACATTTGGATTTGATTGAAGAGAATGCAAAGTATTGGAAAGGAGTTGATATTCTTGTATTTGATTCTGCTCATTGGTGGACTCACTCCGGTCAAAGTAGCTCGTGAGAAACCTTTCTTGTTCTCTACTTTTCCATTTGAATTTGAATGTAGTATCCTTAATTAGCTTATTTCCGTAAGCTCTCTAGGATAGTTTATGAAAATAGTTCGACTTTATTTTATTATTTGTTAAAGAAATAGTTTGTACATAAGCACTTATATGATATTCGTTTATGCTATAAACAAACACTTCACATGCATCCTAATGGAATCAGTCCTGATAAATACCAGGTGGGACTATTACATGCAAGGAAATAGTATCATCACAAACATGAACCAAATGGTTGCCTATGAGAAAGGACTCAGTACATGGGCAAAGTGGGTGGATCTAAATTTAGACCCTCGAAAAACCCGAGTTGTTTTTAGAAGCATGTCACCTAGGCATAACAGGTACTAACAATTTCTTAAATTATACCAGTGTCTACATATCAATGTTGTTCGTATTCAGTGTCTACCTCAGTGCTTCATAGATTAAAACAAACTGAAATTATCAACAACATATTTACGCATTTCGTTTTTGTGTAGGCAAAATGGTTGGAAATGTTACAATCAAAGGCAACCTGTAAAATATTTCAGCCACTTACATGTTCCTGGACCACTAGTAGTGCTAAAAGGAGTGTTGAAGAGAATGAGATTTCCTGTATATCTACAAGATATTACAACATTGACTGCTTTTAGAAAAGATGGACATCCTTCAGTGTATAGTAAGGCACTAAGTCAAGAAGAGAGGCAGAAACAAGGCTCTGATTGTAGCCACTGGTGCCTCCCTGGTGTGCCTGATATTTGGAATGAGATGCTTAGTGCATGGCTTTAACTAAAACTAAAATCAATGGAATGGATTTTATGGAAAACAATGTAAGCAGTGTACAACATCTGCTTTAGCTTTGAGTTTTTTTTTTAGTTATTATGTAGAGGCTTTTATGGTTACTCCTGCAAGAACATTGTTGATTAAATGTTTTCTTTGTCATTAAGGCTATATGATCAATGTATAACATTATGCTTATAGTATTTGTCATTTTGATTTCCTCAAACATGAATGCTTCTTAGTCCAGTAGTTTGAACTGGGAAACCGAATAATCAATATTGTGTAGAAGGTTCAAAGTTTAAATTTCTATTACTAATATTCATATTTTTCTAACAAACTAACATCTAACATTTTGCGTGTAAAAAAAACACCTCAGATACCTTCTAGGCTTCTAAGGTTGGTTTTAAGGGTACATATTCTTATTATGAAGCTAAGCATTTTTGCTCCATTGAAGCTAGGAGAAGGAAAAAACTAGATCTATTTGATTTGACCAAACGAGGGCATGAGATTCATTTGCAAAGGAGTTTTTGGAGTAGCTTAAACTCATGAAAATGATGCCTTAGGACAAAAGCAACATTATATGATATGTTTGCAGAAACTAATTAAGCGGTAGCAGAAACTAATTAAGCGGTACACAGTTAATACAAAAGGACTTCGAACACTATATTTATCGTTACTCCAAGTAATAGATCCAAACATATCTTCCTTCAAATTAGTTAAAGTGGAGGAGAAAATAATTTGGTAACTTAGTTTTTTGCTACGTTTTGTAAGGTGTAGCAACTGATCCTAAATCTGTTGTAATGGGATCCTCCATATTGGTAATTTGAGTTGCTGCATTTAGAAAAATAGGAGTTAATGAGTTGTTGATGGTACATCCACTTTGAAGCACGAACACCAGACACGACAAACACACTAATACGTTGACACTGTTAATTTGAGAAAATAACATAATACAATGTAATTATAAGTGTCGGTGTCGGACACCGACAAGTGTCTGTGCTTCATAGATAAAATTAACTAATCCTCAAAACTCAATTGACGATTTTTTTTTTTGTATAGAATATAAAAATCAAAAGGCTAACCAGATGTCATGATGGATGATTTGATCATAGAAGCATTCCAAGTAGGGTTCCTAGATTTAATGTTCCCTGCAAGGCCTGAAACATGTGGACATGACACAGAGGTCACTGATTCAATGTTATATGGTGAGGGCTTTTTTCCTTTTGGAACATCTTGTGTTATTGTCAATATCCGGCTACAAAGAAAGAAGTTGGTTCTTTTTAGTAACGAGCACGGTGCAAAATTTTTTTTGTGTTTCGGGTTCGAACTCTGCCTTCTGCATATATAATAGTCTACCTCATTCCTATATTTGTGGATCATCAAATTTTAGTTACAAAATTGTCCCCAACTTTCATTCTATTTTTGTATCCAAAGATAGTATCTTTGTATATGAAGCAATGAAAATAACATATTTTTTTATACAGCGCAATCAAAAGGGTGCAAACTTAATAGACAAGAAAAAGTGTCTTCTTTTAGACTTTTTCCTTTTGAATGTGTTTGACACCTACATAATCATAATCACAGCTTGTATGATTCTCCAACAAAAACATGACACATAGAAAGACATGGAAAATCAAATTATTGCAAACCAAACGGGGGCAAGAGAGTCATTTGCATAGGAACTTTTGGAGCAGTTTCAACCTATTTTGTAGAAGTTAAAAATTACGATGGATCTTGTACCAAAAAAAAAAAAAAAAAAAAAAAAAATTACGATGGATCTTATAACTAACGGAATATTGGGCTCGTTTAGATTAGCTTATTTTTGAATTTACGCAAACAATTTATTCAATATAAATTAGATTTTATGCTATTTTATAAGTTCATCTTAGTAAAAATTGTATTTTTATAAGCTATTTTATCATAAACTACCTTGACAAACTTATAATAATACATAAAAATTTCAAAAACTAAAAATAAGCTAATCCAAATATACTCATTGTGCTTAATATAAAAGCACTCCAACCACTCCTTTCATTTTCAAGCTTTTGTGCCAAGCGTGTATAATTAGTGACTTTGGTGACTATAATAAAATATAACACAAAATTAAAACCAAAAGCTTAATATTATTGACTTTGACTTTAATTTTCAGCTCAATCTCCTAATCTTTACAACATTATCAGAAAATTCTTCACATCATCTAAGTAAAGAATGGATGAATTATTAAAGCAATTAAATTAACTACAAATCAATCTAATAACTTTTCACCAATGGGATTATTTCAACTAAATCGCAAGAAATGTTGGACAAAAATTATCATATAAAAATATCTACCAGCATGAAGTGGATCTTAATTTAATATTCCACTTTTCATTCTTCATTGCTTTCATTTCAACCAATGTTACAATAAACATAAAACAAAATAAAAACATATCTAATACATATGTGTTTATCTTTCTCTTTTTTTTTTATTTTTTATCTTCTACAACTTAATGAATTTAAAAAATACACATAAAAACTAATTAACATCAAAATTTTGATGTCAAAAAATCATTTTTCACCCAATTTTTTTATTTTTTTAGCTTGGAGAAAACCTCTTCTTTAACTTAGAAAGCTCCTTAGAATTAAGTCCAAAAGCCTTTTCCAAAAGCTCATCTTTAATCTCAGATCCAAAAACAACATTAGGAATTTTCATCAAACCAGGATTTTGACTATCAAAACTACCAAAAATAGTAGCAGGAACATCACCAACATTCATCTGAAAATGCACAAGTCCTCTTGGAAAAACCATAACTTCACCTTTCTCCAAAACTTTAGCAAAAATCTTGTTCTTAGTATCAACAAATCCTGAATAAATTTTTCCTTCAAGAACAATAGCAACTTCTGTTGCTCTTGGATGAAAGTGAGGAACATTAACACCACCAACATCAAAATCAGCTCTAACAAATGATACTCCAAGAGTGTTTAAACCTGGAAATACATTTGAATTCACTCCCAATGAAGTAAATCCAGTTGCTTTGAAATTTCCTGGGGATTTTATACCAGAAAAAGTGAAATCTTCAACTGTTGCTAAAGATGAGTTTTTGCAACTGAATTTGTTGTCTTCTGATATGGCTATGCAGTAATCATTAACTGGGTCTGGATCAGAACAGAAAACAGAAATGATGAAAAACATAAGAACTAAAAGAATAATTACTTTGTTGTTCAACATGGTTTTGAAACTTAACTATTTTTTTAAGGATTAATGTTTTGGTAGATAGATGTTTTGAAAGGTGTTTTGGTTGAATGAGTTTATGGAGTCAAAAAACTTTGGCTCACAACTTTGGTTCACAACTTGTTACATCAAGTATTGAGTACCATATTTATAGGCCATGGGGATATTTTTTGGGGGTAAGAATTTTATTTGGACAATAAAAATGATCTTGGTTTAAATAAGATATTGTACTCGAGTGTTAATGTATTCTTCTAAGACAAATCGTTTAGGAGAATTCAAGTTTGATTTTCTGGTGGAAACAATTTTTTATCAGATTTTAGTTACCTCGCGATTAAAGTTTAAATTGTGAGACTCCCTTCCTTGAGAAGTAGACGATTAGTAAAAAAAATGATTTTAGCTTTTAAGCGCCGTAAAAATGAGTTTTGCTTTATTTTATTTGACAAGTATTGTTTGGATTAAAAGGGAGATTAGTTATTTTTTTACACAAAAAGGGAGATTAGTTGGAAACAATAAATGACAGCATATTCACCAGCTTTATTCATTGCAATATTGCATTGACTTGTAAGCAAAAGAATTGGTCATAGAGACATAGTGAGGTCGGCAGCTGAGTTGTGTCCACTGGTCCGGTTTATTGCTTAACTCTTAATTAAAAGTTAAAACTCTAATCTAATGTGAACATTACCCTAATTAATGCATTAATTATGTCAAACAATATAAAAGTCTTCCATACTCCAAACAAATTGGTAGAGTATTGCATCATAATATCCGTCAAAGTCCTACTATCTAATGCATTTTTAATTTATTGAGTAAAATTTGTGTGTCATAGTTGTGTCTCATTTTCTATTTGGTGAGACTCAAATCAATTTTAACCGTAGTTTCTGTAGAAAACTTTGTTTATGTTTATTTATCTTTTGACTATTTATTGTAGATAGAAATAGATAAAATAAAATAATAAAATTCAAAAAAAATAGGGGGAAAGTCCATCAAAAGTAACCAGATTTATGTATATAAAAAAAAAAAAAACTAGCATGTGTCACAATGGCACATGCTAAGGAGTGAAAAAATATAGAAATATTTTTTTGGTACTATCTAATCAAAACCATGGATGGTGCTAGAGCATGGACTGTGTCGGAGGCTTTCAAGTTGGTACCCTCATTGGGAGAGAATACTTGTAGTAGACTTTTTGCTTCTTTCTTTCACCATAGGTAATTGGTGAATGTGAATGGGTTATAATTTAATGTTTGGTTATTGGTGAATCTCATTTAATAAATTTTTTGAAGTGGTAGAGTGCAGAAATTGAGTGCTTAATAAGAAGATTAATGTGTTTTTTTAAAGGTAATAAGAATTAAAGTTAACATAAGTGATATATTGTGTGTGTGTGTGTATATTAGGAAGAAAGTTTGTGAGAAATCTCTCTTTACTTCAATAAAACACTAGACCCGTGCACGGGTCCACTAATTTTTATTCGATATTTGAGTTTGTCACTATATTAATATAGAAAATTTATTTTAAATTAAATATTTAAAAATTTGTTATTCAATATTGTTAAAATATAAGTGGAATTATTGTGTTAATTATTTCTTGTAAACTTATTTATTCAATTTTTTATGTTTGAATGACAGATAATGGTCCCGTGTATATTTTTAATAAAAAATTAATAATTTTATTAAGAATATTAAGGGTAATTTATTAATTTTGATACTAATTAACTTTATTATATTATTATTAATTATTCTTTTTTTTTTCTTCCTATTTTTATGTATAGATTGTTATGTTTTTGTTCCTATCTATCCTCTATTTTGTTCCTATTTTTAAGCATATCATTTTTCTATATTTTTTATATTTATTTTAATAAAATTACAATGAAGGATATAAAACTTGTAACGTGATTAAAAGTAATAAGGATAAATTAGGAACTTTGGTGGTAATCGATTATAATATATTAGTAATAGATTTCCTGCTTACAATCTTAATTACAAAACCGTAACACTATTTTTAGTTTGTTCATTTGTTTTTTCTTGAGTTAACAGATGCCTTAGGCATTCGTATAAGAGCTTAATCTTCTTTCTTCTTTATGATTGAAAGAAGAAACAAGAAGGTAAGAATTAAGGTCTTGTGTGGTGATAGTTTCCAACTTTCATCTTAATTTTCAATTTAATTGGCTTTATACTTTTTTTTGTTAACAAATTAGTCTCATAAGTTTTCAAACATATTAATCTTTTGCAAGTTCTCAAACAATAATAATGTTAATGTAATTGGACATATGATTGCCTTTCTACAATGGCTTTTTTGTTCTGACTCTAAGCATGGTCAATACAACAAATTAGTTTTCTACCACCAATGAATTGATTTGTAGTAGTAAGGGTCTTGGACCTCTTAAATAGATAGTCGGACGTCATGTCTTAGATCTTTCACTTCTACATATAAGAAAATTCAGTTGAGGAGAATCAACTTTGTATTTGTTGACGGACGTTAATAATTACTAAATGGCGGTAAACACTTGGTCCTATAAGATAGTAACCCAAAAAAAAAAAAGGTTTTCTAACGCTGTAATTTGGATGAGATAATTTACAAGTCGGAGAGAATATTACAACGGGATTATCAAAGTTTTGTAACGAATGTAATAGTTACAACCTATATGGAGCTCAAGATCATATGAACAATTGAGCCCTACCATTTCCTTCTTTCTATTTCTTTAACCCTTTTTTGGGCTTCTATATTTGGTACTATAAATACTGACAAGTATACGAAAAATAATGAGCAAAACTAAGAGTGCCAACTTGAGAGGCATGAATTGTATGAGCAGCATTCAACTCAACTGACACAGCACGGTTCATAAATGCCAAATATGCATAAGAATACATCTTCACAGAAGAATTGTGGACAGATCGTCCATTGGTATGTCAAACCCCCCCACCGCATCGTCGTCTGGTAATGCATCCATATCATCATCTTGTAATGCATCCACATCAATGTTGAGCCAGGAATCCAGGTCTTTACCTGCACCTACTATGGAGTCTAGTTCAGGCATGCTTGCCAAGTCCAAGGGTACCTCAGTTTCAACAGCAAAATTGTTGGTACTTCTTCTGTTATCACTGGAAATCAGTTGATTAGAGCCACAAGCCAATTGCTGCTCAGAGTTAGCATTTTCCACCAGCTTGCCAAGAGATGCTTTTGCAGAAGTAGACAGTTGAGCTGCATTTGGTTTTGTTTTGGGCTCACTCCTTGTGTTGCTTGCAGAAGAACGACCGCCTTTTTTAACAGAATTTCTCCCATAAGCTCCTCGTTTCCTCCCTCTTCCCCTCCCTCTTCCCCTCCTCTTTCTTGTTGCTCCACCCGGGATGGAATTATCAGGAGTTGATGTAGGTCCCAAAGAAGCACTAGCACCAATTTCATCAAGCAGCACTTCTCCTTTCTTCCCTCCGTTCAGTATTGGTCCAATCCTGGCAAAATCCAGGTCGGAGGGATGGTCTGAATTTCCCAAGACATTTTGCTCTCTGCAAGGAAATGAACCTGCAAGACCAAGGCCCGATATATTACCAATAAGAAATAAAAAGGATCTATCCCCCTAATCAAATAAGACTGCAGAAACCAAGAAGAGTTATAAATAAAGATGAAGCAAAATGCAAATGCCTTAGGATTTTGTATCATAGAAAATACATCCAAAACAAATAAAACAAGAAAATAGAAAACCTGATGGTGCACATTCTTGCTGAGAATTTTGAGCAAGTGGCCGAGTTTCAGCAACTGTTGAGACAGCATAGTTGTCATGAACAGGAGTTGCAAATAGGATATCTTTAAACGCAGGATCCTGAAAGCAACTTTTCCCGGTTTCCTCAAACATCCGGCATCTAGCAAGAGTCCTCTTCATGAAAGACAAAGCAACTGGCCTTGAGATCTTAGGAAGTCCATACTTTGCAGCGATAGTTCCACGAGTGGCCTATCAATATTATAAAGGGTCATTTTTCACATGCAAATCCATTTAACTTAACTCTTTCATGACAAAAGCTGTCGAAGCATAATTTTGAACGGATTAGTCCAGTAAAACACAAGTCAGACACTTCATAACACATTTCAAGGGGAGTTGAAAAAAAATACATTAAACTGCTACAAATACACCACCTTTCAATCAAACAAATAACATGTTCCAAATAATATGTCAAATAGCTCAATACAATTGCCACATCTGCATTCTACAACTAACCCAGAGCAGACAACAGGGAATAAGCACAAAAAATAAACAGTCATATTACCAGTTTTTTCTTATAAGCCAACTCAACAAGTTTGTCCATAGCAACTTGCTCAAGGGCTCTGCAGATTAACACAATACATATTAGCTATTAATGAGGGTGAGCATATAGATTTGTCAAAATAAAAAATAAAAACAATTAATGATCAAGATAAACTATATATTATCAAATATCTTACCGCGGTTCCATTTCCCTGCCTTCTTCTACTGCTTGAATAAGTTTCATAAAGTATTCTCTCTTTTTGGCGAGCTACAAAATTGGTCAGATATAGACAGTTATCATGTAAATAAATAAACCAAGAATAACTTAAAACCAAACAGACTCTTCCATCTAAACAATTTACTTTCAGATAAGAATCAAAACCTGTTGGAAGTGTCCCTTCTGCAATTGAATAATATTTTGATCAATAGCTTCACAACCTCCACCAGCAAGATCAGGCTTTAGATAATCATAAAGAGAACAGTTAGTAGCAGAAGCATTGATTGAAAAAATGAACCCAAAAAATCATATTCAATACTCAGTCATCTAAAAAGATTGGAGAGGCACATTAATAAATTTTCTTGTTTGGTTCAAAATTAAGGATGAAAGGGCAGGAGGGGAATGGTGAGGGCGGAAATATTTCCCCACTCAATTCTGATTCCCCTCCAATATTGGGAAGATTCGGAAGGAAGAGAAAATTGATTTAAAATGTGTTAAATATACAAACTAAAAGTCTGAAATGTCCCAAGTTTAAGTTATGTTCACTGTGTTAGGATCCCAGGAATTTAATTGAAAAGAAAGGACACTCCTATATCCTAACACAATGGGCACATGGGCACCTTCAATGTGCCTAACACCCTCTGCTACCACATTGCATACGTAATGTCGCTCAATGCCCTTCACTATAAGTCTATAATTACTTCCTAGCACCCACCACCACTACTAGGCATCCTCTACCACCTCTATCACCACTAGACACCCACTGCCATTGCCATCATGCTCCACCACCAGCACCACTTGGCACCCTCAATCACCACGGATGCCTTTAACACCTGCTGCCGCCAAAAGTGCCGCATGAAGCCCCCACTGCCACCACTTGGTGGAAATGCGTAGCTAAAAATATTCATTGTTAAACAAAGAGAACATCTAGGATCCCCTCCAATCCCTTAAACCAAACACTGTATAACACCCTATCACCTGAAAGTTGTTTAGGGTTGACTATAGATTATGTGTAACACCCTATCACCTGAAAGTTGTTTAGGGTTAACCATAGATTATGTGTGTGCAAAGTCCAAATAACGTATTGCTGAATTTTAATTTTATTTTGAAGAATGGAGGAGGCACGCTATCAAACTTTTGATAGAGGCAACAAAACCGTGTCAAGGACAAGTCATCATAAATGCTGAAGTTGTCAGGTAGAGTTGAAAGAATTGTTCCTATTTCTATGAGTCTAGTTTCATGTGTGCGCTGTGCATGTATACAAGATAAACAAGAAAAGGGGACAGAGAGGTAAGGTAGGCAGTTAAATCATACAGAAAACCTCCCATACAAATAAACTACAAAAACTGTTTTCACATATCAACACCAAATTAGAAGCTTACCACTGGATCTGGATATAGGCCAACACTTTGTAGCTCCAGTAAGAGTTTATCCTCCATACCCATTTGCTCAAAGGTAGCATTCCCATTACAGGAAACATTGTCAGTGTTGAATCCATGTTCGGTCCTATTGATGCTAACTTCGTTCTCAAAATCCCAAGAGAAGCAAGCCTCCAAAGGAGAATCATCTTGTTCACATGGAAATGATATGTTTCCATCTCCAACAGTTTCTTCAGTTTGATCGTCAATGATCAGAGCTGACAATACTCTTTGGTATAATGGTGCTAGTTTATTTTCTAAATCCATTGGACTGTGCAGAAAGCTGCCTGCACGATGTTGATCAACCATGTCAACCACGTCAACCATTGAGGATAGCTCTTCTGAATCAGTTTGATTTAAAATCTTTCTCCCTCTTTCTCCTTCAAGAGAACTTTGCAACAAAAGGTTGTCCATAAGCACAACACCATCCTGAGAATTTGAATGAAAGAAATGTGTTAGAAAAAGACTGGGAACTGATAAAAACTTCACTCTGGCAGCAGCGTACTGATAGTAATTGGTGAGTTCTGCCCCAGTTTTATATTCTTGTGGCTATTCATACTATATCACCTTTGTTCATGCACACTAGGCTTTACTTATACAAAAGTTTGAAGCACTCTCGTCTTAATCTATTGTTTGGTGGATAAGATATACAAATATGATAAGTTATCGCTCTTAATGAGTCAGTATTTAACGAGTTATCTTAATCTATTATTTAATGAGTCTGTATGATATGATAAGTTAATTAGTCCAAATTATTATCGTATCATATCCCCCTTGTTCGAATTCTATTATGAGGTAAAGGTTGGGTTAGAAACCAAGAGAATAGTATTAAAAAAATCTCTCATTTACCTTTATCATCTTATTATACAAAAAAGATTTAAAATCTAATGAAATATGAAAATGTTTAAATAAAAAACTAATAAATAAAATTAAAATAAAATCTATATAATATATGAAAGATCAAGTTACTCTAGGAGTAATTTGAGGGAGTTACTTCACTGTATAACTCAATATAAAAATTAAATTTCACTAATCCAACCATCAATTATTGTCATATTATATTAATGATCAACCACACAAAGTTTCATACAAATCCAAAATTTGTAGCTATATAATATGGGAGTCAACATTTACTTAAAAAGGTTTTTATACATTCATTTGAAGTCACTTGATGAAGTATCAAATAGTTTTATAAATTTATGAAAAATATGTGGAGTTGATCTACTCAATAAGAACTTCTAATTTGACAGTTGTATTGGTGAAATATAACATTTATAATTAAGGGGAGTATTCTACTCAGAGTTATTCGTGGAGTAACTTGATCCCTCCTCATATGTGTGTGTAGTTTTATCACAAGAATTTGGATCCTAAGCAGCCATTGCAATCACATGTGATATATATAATGCGAGGGGTTATAAGTGGATGGGTTGATTTTGGGGGAGGAACATAGGGGAGGGAATGATAAGGACATCATAGGTTCAACTCCCCCCTCTAACATAACACACTAACTACTGACATTTGTTGTGCAAAAAAAAAGGGGGCATAAGTATAATGCCTAGCCTATATGCTATATGTTCTATTTCATGAATTATGTTTTCCATATAATGCAATGTTCAAAGCATTGTCTGAAGAGGTATAAGCACACATGCACCCAAAAACTCTTATTTTTCTCAGTTTATACAATTGTAATATGGTATTCAGAACACACGTGCACCTCAAAGGAAGAAAAAAGCCGACTTTAATAGTTATTTTAGTTATTTGAAGTAGAATGTTCATCGCCCATAAAAAGGTGCCAAATTTAAAAATTATTGCAAATATAAGATTTTAGCTTCTTAGACATTACCGGGGCATCACTTTGAAGGCAAAGCACTTGAGACAAACATCTTTGATCATCCTCTATTGTTTTAACCTGATGCAAACAGTAAAAAAATGGGGGGGGGAGCAACACTTCAATAAAGGGCCACTTCAATTTTACAAAAACAAATAGTCAGAACACCCACCAGCTGCTTCAAGTAGGCTATGGTTTCCATGTTGACAGGAGCAAAATTAGGTTCCATTTTCTTCCAAAATGAACTAGAACAGCTAGTACCTGTCAAGGACCAATATATATATATATAAAGTTTCTGCATACATATGAACACACACACACCAAAAGTAGCAGGTTTAGTTACATACAGCTGGCATTTCTAGCAAAGTTGGCCGCAGATAATAGTTCCTCACGGTCACCACCTAACCTACCTGCCATGCCGGATGGTTTGTATAACATTACTGTTAGAATATGAGAAAATATCTTATAACATCTTGTTACTGTATTAGAATAATTAGCTTATCAAGTAGGATTAGTTTCTAATATTAAAGTATCTTAGGTTATCTCTGAAGTCTGTTTTCCATATTTCGGTTGTTATCATGATGTTTCCTTATTCAATTAAGATTATGAGTTTTGTACCCTATAAAAAGGGCTGGTGCATAATCTTTTATATCAAGTTATTGTCAAATAACCGATTATCCCAAAAGCTTAAGCTGTTAGGATAGGGCCACATCAATGGTTTTATATTATTTCTAACACGCCCCCTCACACAAGAGCCCACTTGGGCTTGAAGCGTGGATAATGCATAGGCCCACCTACCATATGCTTAAATTCCACTTTTTAATTAGAAAGTGAGGGGAGCGGGGATCGAACTCTAGACCACTTAGTCATAGAGGCTCTGATACCATGTCAAATAATCGATGATCCTAAAAGCTTAAGCTGTTAGGATAGGGCCACATCAATGGTTTTGTATTATTTCTAACAGTTATTATCAATAATATTACACCAGTACCATATTCAAAACTCCTTATTATTTCTTTTTTCCTTATTTAATTTTTTAAAACCCAATAACTTCAACAATTACATTGACAATATTTATTAACGCCAACTCATGCACTTAATATTAAAAATTAAAAAAAATTGCAATACACACATAAACTAAAGATCAAATAGAATACAACAAAAATTTCAAACTGAATATCTATAGGCATACAAGATCGCATAAACCTAGCACATGGAAAATTTTCCAGAAATACCACCGACAACCTAAATTGATAAAGTTACAAAGCCCTCAAAAACAGAGCAACCAAAAAAAAAAAAGACCCAAGTGATGCAGGGCCGTAGTAGTTACAATTTAACATATGATAAGGGTGGAACAAATAAGTGTAGTAAATAGGGGAGCTGAGGGATATGTGGGAGCACAGTCGATTTTAAGCTCAAGAATTAAATGTCAGAAAGCAGTACAAAGGCTTATATTAACACATACAAATAGATATAAGCAGGTAAGTAAGCAAGGAATTATTATATTAAATATGTATAATATTGTAAACACTTCTACTTATTTAATGCAATGAGTAGTAACTCAAATGGATAGACGTACCCACAATATTTGGGGAACTGCTAGTTGATTGATGTCCAAGATGAGCAATAGCATTACTATTGTGTGATTTCTTCATACGAGGCTGCCTTGATCTACTGAAAAAACACAAACTTAGTCTAGTGGAGGGAATCCCTTTTTAGCCATTATTAGGAAGGAAACGAGCAAGGGGGAGAGAGAGGAAGGAACTATACCTTGCATTCTTTTCAAAAGAAGGCTTCATATTTTGAATTGGCTTTGTCGAGGTTAAAATCTCTAACTTCTCTTCCGTTGATGAGATGCCAGACTTCAAAACTGAAAAGTCGCTGCTGCCACTACGCTTCCTGCGCAGATCGTCTCCAGTCTCTTCTTTGTTCGGCTTTTTTTCTTTTTCTGTCACTGACATGTAGGAACTTATATTGCAGGAATTATTTGTGGCTCTTTCATCACCTTTGTTTATGTCCAATCCTTTCTCCTTCAATTTACTTTCAGCATTTTCTCCGGCGCCAGATTCTTCGCTTTCAGATAATCTGGTTGGGGATGAACCATTTTCATTGTTCATTTTACCGCATTGAATGTTGTTGATAGCACCCTTGGATATAAGTGGTTCACTAGTTGTAGTAGAGGTCGTTCTAGTACCAACGTCAGAAGGGGAACAGCCTTCTAATGGAACAGGCACTTCATCACAATTTAAGAATGGGGGTACCACATTTGCTCTTCTAGAGCGAGAAATTTTTTGAGCTCTCTGCCCAACCCATTGGACCAATTGGGTACGCTTACGTTTGAGAGTCCCACTTAGTGAATGAGGTTTGTTCACATTAGAAGGTTGCTCCAAGGTTTCAAGTGTTTCAGAAGAATGAGATACGGAGGATGAGTTCCCACCTATCAAATTACCAGTTTGAGGTGCACTTGAAGTTTTGCCTTTTGTCTGTGGATAAATACCACCGGTATAATTTTTCTCACAGTCCTCAAACCTAAAAGAAAGAGAATAACATTAATCGTAAAATTATAACAGAGTTTTATAATAGAAATAAATGTTGTTTAAGATAAGGTACTTAGTAGATGCATCACAGATACAAACGAGCAGATATATACTTGTTTATTTTAAGTAGACCCCATTTCCTATATACTTGTTTCTTTTAAGCACCTAAGGAGATGTACCTATGTTTTGTCCAATAAAAAATGCATCACGTCCAACTCAGACAGAGAAAGGCATACTCAGTCTAGTAGTTTAAATGACAGATTGATTGGCAAAGAACTAAATATGATGTTAAATGTACACATATCACATCACAACAGTAACTGAAATAAGACTTTGTGTAAGCCAACAATCTTTTCTCCGCATGACTTCTTAACACTGTCCGATAAGGATATTTCTGTGAAAGAATCTATAAATGTACAAACACAACATTCCTAAATTCAGTATGATAAATGGATTTTTTACGCACTAACATGTTTCGCAAATTGCGATTCATTTTTATGGCTGTCCAGATCACTTCTCAAACATAATTATAGCCATTTATTGACAACATCAGAAATCAAAGCATTTCATAAACTTGTGTTACCTCAAACCTATGGCACCACAAGACTGCAAACCAGACTCATTAGTTTGCTTTAGATATGTAACTCTTTTCCGCTCTCCTTCCTCATCAATGGATCCAGAAAAGACAGTGCACATGGAAGGTTTTTGTGTTTCTTCACTTGCAGGTAACCTTTGAATCTTCTCTTCAACGCCATCACAAACCTTGCCACCATCCTTGATGTTGTCTCTATTCTTTCCAATTGCCAAAGGCTGTCTCACAAAGCCATTGTTTGGCCCTTCGGTCTAGTATTTATCAACAGAATATATATATATACAGTAAATGTGGATGTTTTTTTAAAAAAAAAAAAAAAAAACTATTAATAAGGTCGAAAAATATTTTGCTATTTGGAAAACAAAGGAAACATAATATGGTCAGTATTCAAGAGACGAAAATCAAATCAATAATTAGTTATCAATGGGTCTGTACATAATTGCTGCAGTCCAAAAGTATAGTTTCCTCCAGATATTCAGTAAATAAAATGACGGTGGAAGTAGGATTAAAAATAACAATATATGATGGATATCCAGCATCGCCCAACCATTAAAATTTACGTGTATTAAAAAAACACATACAGTTGCAAGTTGCAACATGAAATATTTCAGATCACTTAGTGTGGGACTTTGTCTTCTAAATCTTCAGAGAAACACATGTAGCAGAAATCAAATATAGTTGCACTAGATTCGAGAGAAGATATATCATCATGCTCTCCCTTATCCAAATTATTTCAAAGCACTAAAATAATTTTATTTTATTGTTCAATACTATTGGAATTATATCCTCCTTGTGACAATAAAAAACTTAATAACAAGTAATTAACATGTCACAACCCCAAAGCTTTACTAAAGGAAATGCAACAGTAATTTTAAAATGCTAGCTAGCTACTAACCTGTACCTCAACAGCTGATTTACGAATGCACTTATTCAGAATGAAATTCTTAGGCCTGTCTTCTAATCTTTGATTTGCAAACTCTGTAGGGCCTCGATGAGTCTGAGTTTCCGTTTTTGATAAATG